>NC_046187.1:70710733-71318914 GCF_011004875.1 Balearica regulorum gibbericeps
TAACAAAGAAACTGAAAAGAAATAGTCAAAGTCTGGAAAACTTCACGGAGCAGAGTTGGGGCCTTAATACAGCTGGGAGAGGTATGTGGGAGAGTGGGTGAATTAGTTTGTCAGCAAACATTTAACACTGGAGTTAAGGATGGAGGAGGATGGAGTTTTAAGCTAGCTGGAAACTGCCAAGGTACATCAAGACACATTTTAGAAACTGAGAGCAGGCTGAGGTTCGTGTGTTTGTGACAGCTTGCAGCTCCGACTGCAAGCCTGCCTTTCCTACACGGTGTAGATGAAGCCATGATGTCTGCGCTAGGGGTTGTTCCGGGATAACTATTCAGAGAATCAGATCCTCTAGTGAAATACCTCCATGTATTTATTCTGTGTGAATCAAGCTTTGGAAATATTTGTTGGTTTAACTATATTTTTCAGGATTTTTTTTTTTTCAGTGATATATGTTCTTCCTGCTTAGTGCTGGCAGCCTAGCTTGTTTTTTGCTCTACCATATTGTGATTTCAGCAGAAGAAAAAAGCACTACAAAAGTCAGCAATAACAAATAGCTCACGAATGGAATGGCAAGTATGAGAGCAATTCCCTTTTGGCTGTCAAGCACAGAACATGGATCACACAGCTAAGCGCTTGCTATTTTTTATAGTTATTTTACAGTGTAGCACAGAGAATCACATGTTTGCCAGTTAAAATTCATGCATTAATTAGAAAAGCATACCCCTTTGATATTTTGTTTTAAATTGCAAGGAAACCTAGACTAAAGATGTACGTCTGATTCCTCTTCTCTGGGGCAAGCAGCTAAACAAGCCCAGCCAAGCCTGACAACATTGAGGAGTTTGTTGGAAGTGGAGGTGCTAAAAGCGGGTCAGTAAGATACAGAGAAAGTGACCCGGACTGAACAGGATCTGTTGGGTAGCAGCGGGAGGACAGCTGTTGGACACTGCCTTTGGTTGTGTTGGTTTCTTTTATGGGGACACAATATCAGATGAGTCTGCAAACACACACCATACAAATTAAAAAATACATCTCATTCAATAAAATAGAACTATTGACAGGGACCACAAAAAAAAAAAAAAAAAAAAAAAGTACAAAGTCATAACTCTTCTTAAATAGCTTTCGCTTCTAAAGATTTAGGGATATCTTATTTTGTCCTTGAACTCCAGGGAGTGAATTCATTCCTTTCCCCAAATCCCATTTGTCTGGGATATTGCATAATAACTGTAGTCCTTTCCTACCTTACTGCCTCAACATACCAGTTATAGACAGAAATAGCTGCTGCAGTTCTGACCTGGCTATCTTATAAATAGCCACTGCATCTTCAGTGTTACATTTAAAATCTCTTTTTATGAGTGAAGAGAAAAAAAAACCCTATATGGAAAGAATTTATTGTTAGTGTACTTGAAATTTGAACAGTCTAATCAAAGAATTATTACTAATCCAGATCTAATTGTGACAGGTCAAGTGATAAAGACAAGAATAATAATACAGAAGAGTCTAATTAATGATAGTTGAATTTGTTAGACTCACAGTTCCTAGTCTTTTCCCTTTCTCTGCTGTTCCACTCAGCCTCGTGCTCCCCCTGGATCCGAGGTTGATGCTTCAGCCCCAGAGGATGGTGGTGGTGTGCTGAGTTATCACGTCCCGGGTCCTTTCTGGAGACAGCGTGACACCGATGGCGGGGATTTCTTCCTCTGCATTGCCAACAGAGGCATGATGACGATTTGTTCTGCTCCACTCCAGAGCCCACCTGGGACTATCTTTAAGAACAATTTCTTTATGCATCTTTATGCATCTTTATGCGTCTTCTACCATGCTTGAGGCCTTTTTCTGTCTTCACTGCTGTAATTTCACATTGCCTGTCAATATCCCTTGGATACTTGCCATATGTTCGCCTTGTTATAGCTGAAAGCCATTTTGCACAGCTCCTGATCCTTCCCATCTTTAACAGAGCACCATGGGCAGCTGGCTCCTTGCCTGCATGTCCTGTGCCAGCTCCATTGTCATCTCCTGCCTGTGCTGCTCTGCACCCCATCCTGGGTCCTGCTACAATCACATCGTGCTGCATTCCTCTACACAACATCATTGTGTTGGGGTCATGAATAGTTCACTCCACACCAGATAGATACTTACTGCTCCCAGCCATATAAAAATTACGCTTATACCTAATGAATATACAGAGAGATTATTCAAACAAGTTAGGAATTAGCCACCTGGTCATTAGAAAAAAAATGCTGTTACAGCTAAGCAAAAGCTAAAACAAAGCTCCGGGCAGGCCAGGCCAAGCTCCGGCAGAGCCCGACAAGCCTCACTCCTGTGACCTCGCAAAGCTAGCGTGACGTCTGTGGCCTCTTACTAGCAATGGCGGTAGGGTATGTACTGGGCAACAAGGTTACATCAGGTCTTGCAGTCAATATTATTAGCTCCTATGGTTTTCTCTTTCTTTTTCCCAGCAAAATGTCATATTGACAGGTTCATCCAAGAGCCCTTAAATAATTTAAGAATGAAGGTGACTGTTCTGTTAAAAATATACATATGCAAATTCATCTTAAAGGCAGCTGCTTGCTCTGAAGGCTGAGTTCTGCGATCATTAAAATCCAGTTACAATTGCGTTGGATGAACGCAAGAGAAGGATAATGTTACTTCTGTGGAGGCAATTGTAAAACCTTTCAAATTTCTTCATGAGGGGGCTGTGTTCAGGCAATTCAGGATGTTGAAAAGCCTGTTGCCCTGACACAGAGCCACAGCAGGGCTGACTCAGAGCGGTCTGGATTAGAAGATGTGCTGCAACGCTGCTGAGGCAGTGGCAGGGCTGGGTGAGGTGCCTCCGGCTGCTACCCACCCTCGCCTGCGAGGATGCTTGTTCCAACCCTTGGCCAGAAGTCATCCTCCTCCCCTTACTTCTGTTTTGGGCCAGTTTATTTCTTTAGCTGTACTGCACACCCGAAACTCTGAAATGACTGGTACGGGAAATAAAACCCCAGCAGTTAAGGTGGCAGATCTGAGGAGGTGCTAACCTCTGGTAGGAAGGTAGGGTGAGAGCGGCGATGGAGAGGGAAAGGGTCTGGGGTTGACAACTCCTTGGTCTGGATCAACACCGGGTGGGCACTGTGCTTAAGCAAATATGAATTTGTTTTAGCTGAACCTGATGGGTTTGACTGAATCAGGTGAGGGAGCAGTACGCTGAGCTGGGTACGGCAGGTGATTGGAAAGGGTGCGGGTGTTTCCCAGGGAGGTGGTGGGGAGAAGCTACTGCTGAACTGGGGGACATCACCTTTTGACCCAGCTGAGCTCCAGCCAGGGCAGGGTGTAACCAGACCCTTCAGCTGAAATAAAAAATAATACATTAGAAGCTGGGAAGAAGGGAGGAAGAAAAAACCCACAGATTTAGTAGGAAATGCTCAAATTTCAGCGTGACAAAATTGGAAAATCAGTGTGAGTTTAATAGGACAAAGATTTTTTTTTGTACCAGTATGTCTCTGGGAATAATTGGAAAAAAATTGTCTCTTTGTTCAGCAGCACAAAACAAGCACTGTGCAAGCTTTCAGCCAGAATCCTCTTCTCTCTCCTCTCTCCTCTTCCTGTAGCTCATGGAGGCTCCAGCCCCGCTCGGCGCTGCCGGAGGCTGCTGTGGCGTGGCGTGGCGTGCTGCCCGCTTGCTGACGGGGCTTTCACTCCGCCAGCGCGAAGCGCCCGCAGCACGTCAAGGGCTCAACCGCGCTCTCTGTAATCCGCTCAGGTGGCCTGAGAGCGATTCGCGTTATAAAAATTTAAAAGTCAGAAAGCAGTCTGAAGAGAAAAAAAGTGTGTTCATACTGGCTCTTCTCTTTAAGCCAGTCTCCCTGATCTATTATTTTGAACCTCAGGAACCATGCTGAAACCTAAATTCAGCATGAACTTTTTGAGGTCGGGAACATATTTGCTTCAATTTTCAATTTTTTAAACCTTAGTACCTCAGTATTTTATAATATAAGTATACTATATAATATAGTATTTTATCTATTTATAATGTAACTATATAACATAGTATAAAGATTCTCTACTTTTCAATTTCATGCTTCAAAATAATTATTAATTTTATATAAGAAAATTAATTCCATAAATGAGTAAACTAAGGTAATTGCTTCCAATTATTATTAGCCTTGAAGAGGTGAATTTTTATTTCCACTTTCATCATAATTCCATTAAAATGTCAACATGAACTACTGTGAATTAATAGTTTTAGATCATTATCTTAAGTCATAATTTTTCCTCATTTTTTAGAGAAAACTATCTCAACAAGAGGTGAGATATGTTACCTCAACATGCAGCGAAAGGTGAGAAGTACGTTTCAGATGTATTTACTAGGGGGAAAAAAAAAAAAAAAGAAAAGGCATTTTGATTTTTCTCTTTTGGTTGCAAACACTCTTGATGTTACCTGGAAAAGCCACATGACAAAAAGAGCACTAAAAGGAAGATGCTGTCCCATTGATGTTTGTAAAGTATTTCATGGTACTCTTGAACCACTTTGATAGATGTATTGAAAATGTAAAAAACACATTTAAATGCATTTCCATTAAAAAATAGTAAAGTCATAATTTTAGTCATCTGTAATTTACCACTCCTGATTAACAAAACCAGAAAACTTTCTTTGTTGCTCAAACAACCTCTGCTATACCGTTATCTTTGCGACAGAGGCAATAAGCTATGACTGCCAGTGGAATGCACAACCTAACCATATTTTTCAAATCTTGATGAAGGGCACGTTTGATGGGTCAGGAAAACCAGCTCTGTCTGCCACTGCAATCGGCGCACGTTAGCTTTACCAGCCGGGCTAATTAATTGCATTTAGGGCATACCTCCCCTACTTCTGCCATCCGAGCCACCGCCTGCCCGGCGCTGTCATCGGCAGGACCAGGCTGGGCAGGGAGGGCAGCCCACAGCCCCCACCGCTCGCCCTGCGCGGGGCCACCCGCCCGCACGGGCACCGCCGACCGTGTTAGCAGGAGGAGAGCTGGGCCGGCGCTGGGGCAGGAGGTTTCTGATGGATTGTTAAAAGCATTTCGTTTACGCATGTATACTCACATGCATGCTTTAGAGAACTATACTGACAGTTTGGGTTTTAATAGTTGATGAATTAAGGCACAAGAGAGAATCAGGGAGTCCATATTCACAGCTTCTGGGATGTACCGCTAGCATGCTCTTTTTTGCCAATATTACACTCTCATTGGCTTTGTGGCAGCTGGTTTTTTAATTATAAAGTATCTAAAGTGTAAGGTATTTTAGGACCACCAAATAAGACAAGCTGCACCTCCAGCAAGCTGAACTTCTGATACAGTATCTTGCTTTTTTTCCCCCTGAACCCATTTCTGCAGTGTTATCTCAGCAGTCCAATATGTGAGTCAGGCTCTTTTTTTCTTTTCTTTTTTTTTTTTTTTTTTTTTTTAAAGTGGTGCCTTTCTGATATTGTGACAAGCAATCTGTGAAAAAGGTAGAACTGATAAAAGAAAAAGAAATTGTTTACAGATAAGCCTGCTTCATCCCTTGCTATTTTACCAGAACAAACAAAATTACTTCGTGAGCTTGAGAAAGAATGTATGTTTTTTAGTTCCTGAAAAGTAGATTTATAACAAAATAGGGAATCACTGAATTACTACAAGAGAAATGGGACTTGTACTATGTTATCATAAAACTCAGCTCTTTGTCAGCAGTAACTGTTAATTAATCAGACAGAGCCAAGGAGTCTGACCAAGGCTGTGGCTGAGCTACATGGACAGGTCACGTAATTTTTCCTCACCTACTTGTGTGAGGAAAAAGACAGCCCAGCTAAAATAGACCTGAACTGGTTCGGATTAGTGCAGCTGCTCATGCACTGCAGGAGATGAAGAGCAATTAAATAGTCCATTAATAGATTTGGGTTGTGATTAAAAACTTATTTGACTATGACTATGTGACTGTGTCTTAAAAACTAACTGGCATGGTTTAACTTAAGTAGCTGAGCCCTAAGATGCTTTGGTGGTGATGTGACCTTCTGAATCTGGTAGAGACATCAGTGTTGCTGCTGGGCATTGGAAAAGCTGCTATTTCTTGTCATGGCCCATAACTCATCCACTGATGCCTGCTGCGTTCTTGCTTTTCTAAGGACATCTTGGACAAAAATCCCAACTCGGTGCCACCATCTTCTTGAGGCAGCGGAGGGTACAATCTATTTCTTAGAACTTGTGCCTATGTAGCACGACAGTCTTCTACAGAGCTGGAAGAAACACTACCTCCAACGATGCACTGCTGCTCGTGTATCATTAGAGGTAGCGTTTCTTTCAGCTCGATATCATAACCTCATAACCCGTGACTTCCCACCACAAACACACATCATCTTGTGTTTATGAGGCAGCAGCAGCAGCAGCTCCCAGGGTTTCAAAGCCCATTGACTTCGTAGTTTCATTTTATCTGCTGCTTTGTACTTCTAAAGCTCTCCAGGGACTGATGTCAGTTATCCACAGCAAAGGCCGCCTTGTTTTCAATTTTCTGTTGCATGAAGTGTCAGTCTGGGAGAACCTGTGCCTCGCTGGTGCTGTTGTACAGTTTGGCAGTGGTCTACAGCCAGGGGCCTGCTGCAAGGCAGAGCGGCAGGACCTGGCAAAGGACCATCCCCACCCATGGCTACTTTGGGGCTAACACATATTGTTTCACCCAAGACACTGTGGAACAATTATTTCTATGGCCTTTTTTTTTTTTTTTCCCGTTAGCTGATTTTTTCTAGAAATTCCATCCATTCAAAAGAAAACAAATAGACAAAAAGAATTCCTTTGAAGCTAACCAATGGTATTCTAGTTTTAACAGAAAATGAGTGCTTGGTGGACTGCTGACAGCAAATAATTTATTCATTGAACTTAGCTCTTTTATGTTTCCCAGTTGCCAATAAACAGATGATGACAATAAAATCCAGAAATGTATATGCTGCTCATATGCAAATCAGTAAAAAGAGTATTTTATGTGGCTAAACAACAACTCAGATTGATCGGACCATGAACTGTATAGTGCAGGACTGTTTTGCATATTTAATATTCCCAATGATTGTGATTTTAATTAGAGACACAGGTACCTTGTATTCTTTTCATGATGGGACAATTGTTAGTTTTAGGAGCAGGGCCTGATGCAGATAGATGTAGCTGGCGAATGAAACTTAGTTGCCGAAAAGAGGTGCTGAAATAGCAGCCATTGCTAGGTGAACATTCATATGTCAAGATTTCTTTTTGAAATAAGTCTGAAATAATGCACCTCATTTAAGTTTTAAGTGATTTTTACAGTATTAAATGCTTAACTTCTATCAACATGACTACAGCACCTATTATAAATGCAAAGTTTATCACTGCTGTTAATAATGAGAGAAGTGTGTTATTACTGGTGTTACAGTTGATGGGACTTCTATTACTGAGATTTTTTAAGAACTGGCTAGATAAAAGCCTGCGGGGAATGATTTAGGTATGGATGATCTTGCCTTAGCACAGAGGGATGGACTCGGGAGATCTCTATTTTCTGGGAATCTCTTTTACAACAGGTCAAATAACAGAAAGCCTGGATGTGATGGTCCAAGCAAGCCACGTTGGAATTAGTAGCAGTAACATCAGCGTGGAGGGTCCAGTGGGGCTCGGGGTCTGCAGGGTAACTGCAGACTCTATTTAGCCAGAACAAAAGCTGGGCCCCGCTCCAGTGAATTCAGTCTTATTCTCGGGTCCTGCACAAAGCTCTTGATGAACTTTTCATCTCTTTCTTTGTTAAAAAAAAATAATCAACTTGGCCAGTGAAACAGGATGACTTTTGCATGTAAAGTAGTAGCTAATACTGCCATTGGAAGGTAAGATTGTTATCAAATAAATGACTACTGCCCTTTTGATACTATATTTCTCATGCTGCTGTTACATACACTTAATACTGATCTATCATGCTATGACATATGCGTACGGCACTAAATATGTTGACCAGGATTTCTCAAAAGAACAATTTTCTACAGTGTACTTCAAAAAAAGCAGTCTGAAATCATTTTGCTGCTGCTGGCTTGGAAGAAGGGACAGACTTTTTATTTCATAGAAGATTAATGTGTAGTCGGAAGGAAGGGAGTGCTTATGTTTGTATCATTCTTCACAAGCAAAAAGCTGACTTTGTTTCACAGTGATTGCCTTTGTTTGATAAATAGTTCCTGGCTGAAATGGAATACGTAAATATTTAGGGACATAAATAACTCAGTCATGGTAATGACTTGTAGACAGTGATATATCAATGCCATTATGGAAATTTGTGTTCAGCATCATAAACAAAAGCTAAACCGTAAAACATGGGCGGGTATTTCTGTCTAAGGATTCCAGGAAGCAAAAGTTTGTACGTGTGTGCTGCAGATTAGCCCAAATTTCCAAAAGTGAGGTATTACGAAAGAAACCGGTTCTACAAATACGGGTACTCAATCTGTCCAGACCAGCCCTGAGGCTGCTCCGAGTATGGCTGCAAGAGGACAGAATAGGGGTAAGCCTTTAACATATAAATAATATCAGATTGGCAAAGAACTCTGGGGAGAGATGGGAATAGATGGTACCGGCTCAGTGGGAAAGGAGTCCCTTGAGCATCTGATGCTTAGAGCTGACCTGGGCTGGCTTCGTGCAGGTGAAGCAAAACCACGGGCAAAACACCACAGAGGTGGACGCAGGTGTCCACCAAAGAACAGGATGGCTTGTCAGGCTGGGAAGGTGGGAAGGCGCTTGCACTCCTTCTGGGAGGATGCGATGTCGTGGGGATGGCCACAAGGCTTCTGCAGTAATCATCCACCGGAAACAAGAAGGCACGGATGTATTTTTGGCTGAGGTTGATTGAGAGCTGCTGTTGTGCTGTCGCTGTGCAAAAGCTAGGGTTGGCTCAGCAAAAAAAAATTCTTTCCATTAGGGATAGAGATCAGAGGTATTTTAGGTCCTTTTAGGTCCTTTATACAAATTTAATCATTCATGCATAAGAAATTCAGAGAAGAGGTGAAAAGAGTGTTTTAAACTCTGATTTCAGTTTCCCAATCGATGGATATTCTGTGAATTGGCTACATGGTGACCCTGCATTCTCACATTTCTTAATTTCTGCTGCTTGATTTTGTAAATGTCGGAACATTTTTAGCACAGGTTTTGTTTATTTGTTTTTGTTTTGGGTGCAAATATATGCAATGTCTTTAAATGCATGTTACCATCTGGAAACAGGGATGAGAGCCAAAAAACCACAGCCAGCTCTCTTAAAAAAACTCCAGCCAGGGCTTTTCAAATCACATCAAGACTTAGTGATTTATAGGCTATGCAATTGTTGAATATGGTGAAGCACATGGAGCCTGAGGAATGATGAACTTTAGATGAGATTTTATGGGTTCTCCAGGGAAACTGAAATTAAAGTGGCCCCTCTACTCTGTTCAGCAAACTGCGTGCGCTGGGTTCAGACAAGTATTACTGACTGAGGGTGACCTCTGAAGATTACTGGTTGTGCTTGGGATCTACTTTCACACTTCCAAGAGCCACTGAGGGCTCTTTTTCTTGTCAACAAACCTTCTTTCTTCACTTCTCAATGGAATCAACAGGGAACCCTGCTGATATATACATCTTCCTGAAGAAAACAGATTTTTTCCCCCCTCCTTGTTCTGAGAATGCTCTTGTCAGAATATAGGAAGTGCCTTAAAAAAAATCACAACTATTTTATTAAATAGAATAGCTAAAAGACAATAGGAAAAAAAGCAGCATTTATTTCAGTTTATATTAAAACTGTGACTGCATTGTTTGCTGGAAACTGTATACATTGTGTGGAAAATCCAGTAGCCAAAGACAATGCAAAGAGTATATCTCACAATAGTGCACTGCTAGAAATACACTGCCTGAGATGGGTCACTGCTGTGGCTTGTGACTTACCAGAGCTCAAGCAGTTTAGATAGAAGACTAGATCTCTTCAGGTTCATAGCTCTCTCTTTCTGTGGAGCAAAAGAATATATCTTTCTTTTTCTATAAAAGCAATTTTTAACTTCAACTGGTTGCTGATTTATTAATATGTCATGTTGCCTTTCCTCTCCAGTGAAAGAATCGTGTGCTCACCTTCCCAATACGACCACGTGCTGTAGGAAACTGCGGAGGATATACATATGGAGTGTTCTTCGGGAATTTAGAGGATTTTTCGTCATGTGCCTTTTTTTTTTTTCCCCTCTCCTCCAAAGGGAATGAGTAGCTTTAAGTTCAAATAGCCAATTCCATTTGCTCTCTCCGCCTACGCTGTTTGCACAAAGCTTCCTTTCTTTTTTTCTCCCACACTTGTGATAACCTTAATAAGGAATTCCTGCATGAACATAGGGAACTGTGACAAAGCTGCTCCAAACAAAAATTAATTAGAAACCCAGCTAAAAAAGCCTGACTAACGTTCATTTATTGGAAACTTCCTCTCTGTAAAGGAGCAGAATGACAGTGCTGGCCAGAGAAAACGCATCATGGGGATGGAGACTGGGACGGGAGATCCAGCATAGTGCCAGGCACCGCAGCTCTCAGCCCCAGCTGACAGAAACCAGATAGATGAGGATGTGTGTGAAAAGTGCCCAGCTATACATAAACCAGAACACAATTTTTTTCCCCTCTCCTCCTCTTTTTCTCACATGATGGGGAAAACAGATCTGGCTCAACAGGATAACTCAGGCACCAAACATTCTCCCTGCCCTATAGTTACAATCGGTCCAGACTAATACAATGAGATGTGTCTTGCTGGAAATTTATCTTACCCAATAATTTACTATCCTTTTCTTCCCTGTCAAATGGCAGCCTCTGCTTTCCTCCAGGATTCATGGCAAAACCCGTGCAACAGCATAACCTGAGTTGCACTGTGTATGAACAGGAACGTAAACAGTCGTGCTAGAGGCGGGCAGGTGAAGTGACAGCACTCACAGCACTCCTGCCGCCGCCGGAGTCCCACACCTCAGGGTTTAGACACCTAATTCTCGCCCAACTACAAAATCAAATATAAAGCTCTGCATTTTCAATGTCTGCAGCTCAGTGAGGCCTGACAGCATTTTAATGCAATTTTACTAATATTAATACATATTATTTTTATCATATTTATATTACCATAGTAATTGAGTGTATAAAAATCTTCAATGTGGCAATCCTTAAAAGACCTCCAAAATGTAGGTGGGCAATTTATTTCTATTATACAGACGGACAGTCACAGCCAAGGGGCTGCTTGTCCTGGGTGGCAGAGGATGCCTGTGTGTCTCTCACAGCCATCGAGGAACAAGCTTGCTGAGCCATCTGGATGCAAAGCAGCTCAGATCAGAAACGCTGTAGCTGTCCGCAAGGATTTAGCCTCCCAGTAAGAGGGAATCTCTCCAGCACAGCACCGAGCTGATATCGTCAGATGGGTTAGAGCATGAGCTGTGCTAGTGCAGCACCCCTCTCTGCTGTGGATAAACTTCTCTGTGCCCCAAAATATGTATAATCCTGACTCCTCCAGACTCCAGTTGTGGAAGTAACCTGAATCATATGGAGTAGCTGTGGCTGCATCTTCACAACCCACCGTCTGTGTCTCCTGTGGTCTAAAATGTAGGTAGTGCGGAGCCAGGGCAGTCTCATCCTGTGCGCTGCAAACACAACAGGTCCCGATCTCACCGGGAGGCCCTCAGAGGTGCTGTGCGGTATAAACAGGGCACTGATGCTGGATCTCTTGGCACAAAATACATCTCTGAAAGTATACATTTTGCAGGGTTTTTGTTTTAGGAGTAAGAAGGATGACCCATGTTAGGCAAGGAAAGCCATCACTTTCCAGACAAACTCCCTTTCGGTTTTGAAGGAGAGTGAGGCTTAACACTCAGTGGTAGAGCAAGGCCTTAGGAAGGCAAGGAAGAGCAGCAAAATATGAAAAGTGGTGAGGAGAAAACAAAGTGAAGCCAACCAAACCTCTAAATATTTAGCTAAAATATTTAAGTATAAGCTCCAACATGCTACCAAGAGATGAAACACAGCAAATCACTGCACAGAACTATCAAAGGAAATGGTAGGGCGCAGCAGTTGAAAACAGACGTGTGGGGTGAGAGCTGAGCAGAAGAAATTTTCCTCTGTATTTGCTGCCCAAGATGGAGATTATTGCTGAATGTAACCATATGCTGGCAACCAAGCAGCAAGTGCCACATCTTCTCTGGAGGTAACTCAAGACTGCAAGGGACACAAAGTGGAGTGATTTTTAAAACCATCTTTCTCATTCAGCAGTGGTCTCTGGCAAAGGGATGCTCTCCTCCAGGATGAAGAACAGACCTTCGCTTCATTGTCCAGGGGAATGACAAAGAGCCCAGCAGGGAGCGAATGTCGCTGTCCCTTGCTTTGGGAGCTCTCTGGTCTGGTAGAAATTACAGTCCCATCCAGCAGCACTAAGCCTGTTCTTTGTCAAAAACCTCCACGCCCATGCACAGGAAGGTCCAACATAAATATTCTAAATGGCTGGAATGGCTGTTCCCCTGATTTTATTCTTTGTAATCCCTAAGTATAGGGATTTTTTTTTTTTTGTAGGGTTATATTGCTACCACAATTGATGGTGAGATTTCAACACGTACAAATGCTGGAGCTAGTGCTAATTGAGGTGGTGAGGGTAGTGACAGCCGTGCAACCACAGCAGCATAGCTGTCACCACGGGCTCTTCTGAGCCCGACATAGGAGGTGATTTCGAAGAAGCCTATGGTTCAGGTTTCTTTTCAGATGGTATCTGGCTGCACGTGGTATATCTAGAAATGCCCTGTTGTTATGTACTCTTTCTGTACGTTTCCCTTTGGTGCTTTGCATTTTCAGTCCTAAAACAAGCAGCCACTCTCTAGTAGGTCTCAGCCTAAAAGTAATCTGAGCACCAGACGCAGAGACATGAGTTGTGCAGGGATGGGAGGATGAAGAGCAGTACTGGAAAGAGTCTGAAATTTTCTACTGTAGGGTAATCCCAGGTCTTAAAGACTCCTTGTTTCCCAGAGTATTCCCTTGTATTCCTCTGTATAAAAATGTGTTTGCATTGGTGTTTTTTCTAAAAATGTCATGAACTTGAATTACATCTCATTTGCTCTAATCATTTGTATTGTGAAAACAACCGTTATGTCTCACCTATCAAGACAAGGTGCTTAATAGTGCTTTCTTTAGCCAGCAGGGAGGGTTTTTCCATTGCCTTTGCTGCAGAGAGCTGACCATATTTCAGTTGGATGTAAACCGTCAGGTGTGTGTTTTGGTTGTTCAGTTCACACTCTGGTATATATAGTTTCTGTTAGACTAATAATAAATCTTTGAAGAAGCCCATCTGTTAAACTGTACAGCCACAACTTTGAAGACTTTAATTTCTCTGGAATTGCAGTATTCTCAGCTGCACAATGAAAGACATCTTTTGATCAGTCCGCAGCATTATAAATTCTCTGCAAGGCTTATTGTACTTACAAATGTTCCGATTCGTATGCTCACGGTGCTTAGGCTCTGCATTTCAGAGT
The DNA here is from genome assembly GCF_011004875.1 of Balearica regulorum gibbericeps. NCBI lineage: Eukaryota > Metazoa > Chordata > Aves > Gruiformes > Gruidae > Balearica > Balearica regulorum. The sequence goes on from NC_046187.1 coordinate 70,724,211, forward strand.
AACCAGTGTGGAAGCATCACCGACTCGCATGAGATTGGCCCAGTTAAAAGCAGGTGAAAGAGGGTGGGTGAAAGTCCCCTCTGATGGCTAGGCTGTTCTCGCCTCAGCCAGCTGACAAGAGGGGCACTTGATAAATTTTCGCTAAGATTGGGGAAAACATGACATGAAAATATTTCATGAGGACATGAAAATGGGTCAAGGAGAACAGAATTACAGAATGGCTGAGGATGGAAGGGCAAGGATGCATTGCTGAGTGATGGTCAACTTGGTGCCCACCAGCTCCTCTTCTCCAGGTCTTTTTCTGCAGAGCTGCTTTCCAGCTGGTTGGCCTCCGTACACTGTATTGGTGTATAGGGTTATTTCTGCTCAGTTAGAGGATTTTGCATTTCTCTTTATTGAATTTCATGAGATTCCCGTTGGCCCATTTCTCCAACCTATTTAGGTCCCTTTGAATGGCACATAAACAGAATCTCTTGGACCTATCTTCCCTCCCCATCTGTACCTCATGGGACTCTTCCAAGCAAGTCCCTCAACAGGCCAAAACGAGGACCAGCTGCTAACGTTCCTTTTTGATGTACAAAGTCTCTGCCATGTAAAAGGTTTAGATTCAACTCTAGTTAGAAGTCCCCAAAATGTGAAATAGCAGCTTCAGGGAACATCAAACACAGCTCTGCTGGCAGAGGGCTCAAGAAGAGAATTTTCTTCCCGTTGTCATTGGGTCTGCTTCTGAAGTCCCAACTATTTTTTACTGTCTTTATTCAGGCAACTGCCAAACAATTAAATTTCTGAAGAACTTCTGACTCATGGGGTGAAGACTGACATTGGCCCAGGGTGAGAACTGGGGAAAGTCTTACATGAGTTGTGGGTTGCTTCCTTTCCTGGGGGAAAATTTGGGTAATTTGCAGTGTGTTGTAACAGTGGGATCATAAAAGAGGAAAATGGGCTTAGTTAAAATTGACATTGCTTTGCTTAGGCAGAGGTAGGTCACAGGAAAAAATTAAACTGAACACTTTGAATAAGTCCATACGTTTCCAAATGACATTTGTTTTTACATTTCCCTAAAGTAAATTAAAAGAAGAATAAGCCCCAAGTAAATGAGATGAAAACATTTTGGTTTAGTCTCCATTAGATGTTTTACTTGACTGGAAAAGAATTTATAGTTGTTTTGCTGGAAAAGATTTTCTCATTTTAACTATTTTGTTTACTTAGCAATCCAAAAAAAAAAAAATCAATTATTCTTAAACTTTTCATTTTTCTTCAAAAACTGGGGATGCCTGAAAAAGGGAATCAGATATTTATGAAAATACCACAGTGATTTATTTTTTTTACTTGGAAATATTAAAAAGCTCATGTGATATAGATCTAATTCACATTAGGAGGGCTTAAATTTTACTGTGATGAGCACTACAGAGTTACAAGACTTGGAAAGATGAAAGGTAATACAGGTTTTCACAGAGTTTTTTTTAAAAAATCCATGGTTCTAGCACAAATGGTGTGGACATGCAAGACGTGTGTTAGCTGTCAAATGTGATCGGTTTGCTAAAGAAAACTGGCAAGTGAAGCGTAAGAACTACAGCATCAGAGCTGGAAAAGAGATTGCTTCTCTGCTGAACACCTTGCCAGTGAAGAAATGCTCTCTTTCATTTTCAGACCATTTATTGTATTGTACAGTCTAATTTTTACTGAATGTTCTTTTGCTTCCTTTGGGAGACTGACAGGCTGACTAATCCCCAGGTCCCTGTGGCTTTTTCTTAAAAGTCATCTCTATGTTTCCTTTCTTCTGCTACTTATCGTTGTATCATCAATGACTCATCTCCTTCGGTTAAATAGTGTAAGTCTACCCAGCTAAATTTGCAGAGCCATTTATTTAGGGAGTTCTGCTTCATCAAATGGCGTTAAGCATGGATTGGCAGGTGATCCTTTTCAATGGTGTGAATTAGAGAAATCCCTCAAATCCCTCAGATTTCATCTCCCCCCAGTTAAATTCTAACATTTTTCTTTCTTAATATTTTTAAATTCCTTTTCAAACAGCTCCTTTGAAAAATAATTTGAAACATAGGATTTCTCTATGTGCATATGAAAGGTATAATCTGCCCAGACAATGCCCACATGAAAAGATACACAAGGCACTTTTCCTGTAATTGTATTTCATCCAAGAGTTTATCCAAGATACTCCAGAAACACAAAGTAACTTTGCATATCCTTTGCTGTATTTTTTTATTCCTTCTGAGCGCTTTCCAAAGGATCTTTCTACAAGTCTTTCCCCACTAATCATGTTATCCAACAAACGTATGTTCTGTGATTTTCCACTCTGTGTCAGTGCATGTATTTTATCTTTCTAACCCTTTTGGACACTGCCATTTGTCTCCCTTACCTTCTCAATCACTTTTTGACACATGAACTGACTTCCACAGGCATTTGGATGCACACACACTGCTGACAACCTACCTGTCCATCATCTTTTCTTATTGCTGATTGATAGTAAAAATCTTGGTGTTACGTTGTGATTTTCTCCTTTCCTTACTTTTCATCCCTTCTGTTGCAGTCATTTTCCCTTGTCTACTAAGTATGAGCTATTTTTCTTTGGCATATCTTTTATTAACTTTTATTACCTGTTGTACTCTGTATCCTGGTGGGAGGGTGGGGAATAAATAGTTGAGCATTGGAAGTCCCCGAGTTTTGCTCTAAGAAAGTGGAGACATGGAGGAACCAATACAGAACCCAGTAACCAGAGCCCGAAATGACATCTTGGGACAGACGGGTTCAAATTCTTGTTAAAGTAGGCTTTGTGTCTGCCCAGGCACTTAACCCACCAGGGCCTTAGTTCCCAGGCTGAAAAATGAAGGCTTTGGGAGTCTCAGAACCTCACACTGAAGAGCACTTGACCCTGTAGTAACAGATAGATAACTTTACGAAGATTGATGCAAAGCATAGGGCTCCCTGAGCACTGCCCGTAACACTTTTGGGGTATATGAGTTCTAGGGGCTCAAGGTCCAAATCCTGCAGGAAAGAGAGAGATCAGCAGGGGCATATATACACTCTCCAGTCTCTGGTCTGCAAAAGTCCTGCAAGGTAAGCAGGGAGTCTTTGTCCTGTAACTTCTTGCTCTCAGAGATACAATTGTTCTTCTACAAATATTTTAAACAGTTTTAGGATATATTTTACCTGGAATAAGGTAAAATAAAAGAAAAATTGAAAATCTTTCTTGAGAACAATCTGTCACTAAGTCTCTAATCAGAAATCCCGTGATGTGCTTTAGCAGAGCTTCTGCTCAAGTCTCGCCTCAAAGGGAGATACCTGAAGACCAACCTTACAGCTTCTAAAGATCATGGGAAATACAAGGTGCAACTAGGTGAGGTCACTTTCAGAGAGGGTCTGCTTCTCTGGGCTATTTTTAGTCATAGTTCTCACTTTCAGGGAACTTGGATTCTTTGCGAAATGGGCTGCTATTGACAATATACAGCATATTTTTTATAAATATATATATATATATATATATGTCTCCAGGCTGGTGCTCTGATCCAGATAGATTGAAAGGGAGGACTGCACTTGCCCATTGGTATGGATTATCACCAGATGATAGACCAACTTGGATCTCTGGTCTGAATTTTCACAGGTGTGTAAGAGAACAGGGACATCCAAGCTCCAAACTGACCTCATGGTGTTCTTATAAAACTTAATGGCAGATGCAAAACAATGTGCTCTTGCCATCTCCTCTCTGCTGCCATCTTTTAAGTTTGTGTTTTGAAGGGTTATGCTTCTATGGATATCGAATATTTCTAAATGTGTGGGGTTGCTATCAGCTATTTAAGCTTTTTTTTTTTTTTCTTTCAGAAAATAGCATCTCAGAAAGCCCTGATGGACTGAAACGATTTAATGACCTCTTTAAAAAGGTAGTGTTCAAAACTCTGCAGCGTTCTGCACCTAACCCACTAATGTTACAATGTTTAGAACAAATTCAGAGCCAACAGTGTCTTTGCAATATGCAGGGAGCAAAAGCCAAGTGGTTTATGTACCTAAAAGTTTATAATTGGATCCAGCCAGACACTGAGCACATCTATGGACTATTAAAAAAAGCAAAACAAAGAGCAACAGCCAGGTTTCTGGCTGGCCTAAGTCAATGCAATTTCATAAAACCATCGATTACACCCTTTCCTGGAGAACTTGACTCATTTTTACCCTCAGCCAATGTCAAGGAGCAAAGCTGATACCAAAGCAAACAGAACTTTCTGGCTTGAAAACTTTTCTTTCTAATTGACTGAAATTTTCATACTATTAGGCAATTTTTTTTGGTAAAATACTCCACATTTCAGCAAGTAGGAAGCTCATTAAAGCTCCACCACCTTCAACAGGAAAAAGCAACGCTCAAACTGATAGTGATGAAGGATCAAGTCTAGGCAACCGCTATGAAATTGTAATTTGGAAAGTGGGGGATCTTGGGTAATGCACCATGCTTTATTTCTCTTGTATACATTTAATTGATAAGGTGAAATCATGAGTTGTGCATTTTTTATCAGGTTACTTTAATTCCCTTTTAGTTACACTTTAGGAATGATTCTTTCAAGAATGTTTTCCTCTACTTTATAAAATTTGTTTTAAACCTTATCTATCTTGCACTAGGGCATACCTGTTTGCAGTTTGTAACTTAATGTCACCGCCTCATGACAAACAGCTATAATATGGAAGTTTACTAACACACCAAATTGCTATGTTCAGAAGGGTTAGTTGAAAGCCTTAAATTAACATAACAACATACAGATGGCCTTCAATAAAGAGCAATAAAAGGGTTTGCGGTTCAAAAGTAATTTATGTCTGAAACTGTTGTCCTTGGCAACACACCTACATGCTTTGTCTGGGGAATGTGTTACTGTTTTGTCTGCCAGAAGGGGAAAAAAAGAATATTTAATGAAAATAAAGGCAAAATATATTATTATAAAAGAGAGAGGAAAGAATCTAGATTAATACAGTATTTCACTATTTTTGTTAATCCCAATCAAGAGTTATCATAGAACTATCTGATGTGCTTTAACTGTGTATAGGAAGGAGACAAGGATGAAAAAATTGGGTCTTTAAATAACATGCCCATGGGAACATGTCTTGAGGTGTTTCTAGATATCCATTTTCTCTTTTAAGATGGAAATTCAGAGCCACTTTCCCAGTTTATAATTGTATAGCTGTCAATTTTGCTTTTCAAACCACAGGACAAGACATTGAAAGTCATATAAAAATTCATGAAAGAAAAAAAAAAAAAATCATCTGCACAGTGGTGGATAGGAAATGTTATTACTGGAGCTGTCTGATAAGAATATGTTAATTGCATTTTTTTTTTTTACCTGGCAATGCTACTGTTTCTAGACTGGCACGTACATAAATATTTACCATGTGCTCCTGATAGCCATGCGATAACTGCCGTGAAGCTTGACCCCATCACCCACGCTCTGCCCACCAACTACAGCTGCTTCTAATATTTTAAAACTTCTCAAAAACTTTCAAGCAGCCTCTGTAAACAGAAATCTTGTTTGTATTCTCTGTTTTTTCCCAGTCCCTTCCCCATCACACTACTTGTTCTCTCTCCTCCCATCTGAGCAATTCCAGAGGTTTAGAGCTGACGTTTCTGACTGGCTTTGCACAAATATTTTTTTCTGCGCATGCAACATGCGGTGAATACATCAATCCCACGACTGAGGCCATTCCTTGAGGATCTCCAAACACACACTGTCCCACGGCAGCGGAGTGACTTCTCCCAGCTGCTTGGGAGGCCAGGGGAGATTTTTCTTTCCTTACTAGACAAAGCTTGGGAGCACAAAAGAATACCTACATGGGTAACCCAAAGATCAGTTGCTTTGTAGACAGCACTTCTGTAACCACCAGAAATAAAGTTCAACAACTAAGGAGTAACAGCAGAAACACTTGCTTACGATGAGGAAAGCATCATGGATTCCCCCCATTTTGAAAAGAAACAATTTTTCTTCTGAGTCTGGACAATTCTTATAAGCAGACTTTAAATAAGCTATGTGGATTCAGGTGCTTCTGAAGCTGATTTTTTTCCAACTGAAATTGCAACAGAACCAGGAAAAGGGAATCTGATTGGTGACACTGTTCCCACAGTCATACCATATAATCCCTCTTAGGCGTTTGTGTGTATATTGTGCTATGAATGCACATTTCCAACACATCAGGGATTATACTGCACCTATTCTGTTCTAAAATTAGTTCGGATCTTGTTCCTTTTGCACCGATCAGACCAGACTCTCCATGCTCTAGCACTTAGGAAATTTCCTCTTCTTTCCAGCCTAAATGCATTCACAATCTACTTATAGTATCTATTTGTCTATTTATTCCTCTGCTAGTATTATACTTTAATACAAACAGCTCTTCTTCTCCTATATCTATAGAGGATGATCACATCCCCTTTTCACCTTTTATGTTTTGAGTCTGAACAAACCCATCTCTGCCAGTCTCATTTCATGTGACTGACTCTACCCCTGAAAATTCTAGTAGCCTGTTGTCACACTAGTCCTGGTTAACAGAGAAACAACAGTCATACTTGTAAACACTAGTCTTGATTATTTGCCTCCTTGAATTCTGAAATGAATGTTTGCATTGAAAGGAAAAATCATTCAAAACTTGTTTGAAAGTGCTTAACTACCAAATAAATCAAATACAGAGTGACCCCTTTAATCTCAACTGGAAAGTTTAGAGGAACTGCAAACCAGTAAAGTTTGGAAACCACTCTGATAATTGGCAGGTTTTGGAAAATGCATGCCTTACTCATGATCTAAGTAATTTCACAGTCTAATTAAAGAATTTTTAAAGGAAATATTGTAGAATCCACTTTTAATCAACCAATGAATCAAGAAAGTAATCAACATTCTGATGGCTTAGAAAACTGTCATCAGCAAACAAGTGTTGAAAATTTAGAAAGGGACAGTTAGCACTTAAGGATTAAGTAAATATAAAATCCAAACCACTCTGTTAACACTTGCAAATTAGAGGAAAATGAATTGATTAAAATTTTATTCAACACTTTTAAAATGCTTTAGAAATTTATGCAACTCTTTCTAGTTAAAATTAATTTTCACTGAAAATTAAAATTAAAACCAAAATACAGAAGATTTAAGTCTCCATGTTTCATTTTACATTTTATTTTTCCCTCTCTGATTAACCTTTTATATTTCCCTACTACAATGAAGATTGTTGAAAAAGAAACAGAAGAGTGGAAAGAAAAACCTTTCCTCCCTGCAGCCTCCAAATTTAGGACTGAAAGTTTATTGATAAAAACTAAAAAAAAAAAATTTTTTTTAATTAATTCACTAACTTAATTTAACTCATTACTTTTCTAAAGTTTTTATTCATCTAAGCAGCTATAGCAAGAAGGTGTAAACAATTCAGTTAACTTTTATTTTGTTCATCTCATGTGAGCAAAACAGGGATCCATATAATAGTTTAAGTTCACAAGCAACATATTAATGCCCATTTCTAATTTAATTTTAGCTATTATTATTATTATTATTTAGTTTTAATGACTGAAGCTCAGTCATTCATTTGCTCATGGAAATCAGGATATTATGAAATTGTGCTGTCTTCTGGGAACTCCAATAAAAGCAGTTTTACCACAAAGAAATTTTCACTGAAAGAAACTAGCAGTGAAAGATTAATCTTGAAGAAGTCCTCCTTGTTCCTCTAAACAGCATTCCTAAGGGAGAATCGTCTGTGGGAAAAAGTTCACAAAAGACACGCCACCACATTTCTTCCAGATGTGGTATCGAAACAAAATGCAGTGGAAATAGGGGAGTTAGTCTGGGCTGGATCATCACCGTGACACAAGGCAAAGGGGTGAGCATGTAGGAACAGAGCAAGGACTTCATACCTTTGGACAGAAGTTGGGTGTCTCTGCAGTCCTTGGAGAAGCAAACAATTGTCTACACAGTGGGAGCAATTCAGAGCACTTTCAGTCAGGGTCCCTGGGGAAAAGAAGACGCTCAAGCTTTTCAGCAGCTGCAACAGGAGCCTGAACAGCCCTTCCCGGCAGAGGTTAGCCTTTGAGAGTGTCTTCAGTGACCCTCAAGTCTGTTCTTTGGAGACAAAGCCACGCTGGGAGGTTTACTGAGCTCCGACGCTGGGAAGGATAAGTGGGAGAGTGACTGGGGTGCTGGAAGTGGGGTGAGGTCTCCTAGGAGTAGTCCCTAAACCAGCCTTGGGCATGACAGCACCTTGCCCTCTCTCTCTTTGAAGAAAACCTGAAGCTGATGGCTGAAATAAGAGTATTATTGAAAACTCTCTTTTGCTACTTTGTCTTTACTGCTCCCCTAGCACGTACTCATTATTTAAGTGAGGAGGGAGACTATTTTTGGCCTTGATCTGTCCCAGTTCACATACCCTTAAGGCTCACAATGCTGCAATAATGTTTGTGACTATCTTCTATGGTTTGTGTACTGGGTCTGGCTGAGATGGAGTTAATTTTCCCCGCAGCAGCCCTCACAGCGCTGTGCTGTGTGTCGGTAGCCAGCAAGGTGTTGATAACACACCGGTGTTGTAGCTACTGCTGAGCAGGGCTGCACAGCCCCAAGGCTGTCTCTGTCTCTCCATTTCCCCCTCACTGGTCAGCTGGAGGTGGGCAAGATCTTGGGAGGGGACACAGCCAGGACAGGTGACCCAAACCGACCAAAGGGATATTCCATACCATATGATGTCTGCTCAGCAATAAAAGCTGAGAGAAGGAGTAGGAAGGGGCGGGGGGCATGTGTTACTACATTTGTCTTTCAGAGCAACCGCTACACGTGCTGAAGCCCTGCTTCCTGGGAAGTGGCCAGACATCACCTGCTGATGGGAAGTAGATAATAAATCTTTTGTTTTCCTTTGCTTCTGTGTGCAGCCTTTGCTTTTGGTTTATTAGACTGCCTTTATCTTGACCTACGAGGTCTTTTACATCTTATTTTCTCCCTGCCATGTCCAGCTGAGAAGGGAAGTGATAGAGCAGCTTGGTGGGCACCTGGCATCCAGCCAGGGTCAACCCACCACAGTGTGTTTTAATAGCTTCTACATTTGTCACTTGCCCTGTGTCATTCTCCATCTCCTTCCTTTCCTCTTGAACATTTCCTCTGATAATTCCTGCTTATAACTCTAGGTGTAGTCTGGGCCATTCATTAGAGCACAAATCCTTACCACTGTATGATTTGGCAGTGGCAGCAGTACAGTAACATTTCCAGAAAATAGAATAATTGCAGAGCACCATTTTGGTGGTTAGGCATTTTAGAGATTCAGCTCTAAATAAAAACCCAGCTGTCTGAAGACTCTTGTTTTCCTGAACCTTGGCTGGAATCTTCCTAATGCTTTATCACCCAAAACCTCCTGGGTCTGTGAGCTCCTTCAAGACAGCTGGAAGAAGCCTGGATTATTTTGTACCAAGAAAACAGAATTATTTTGTAGGAGGAATATGTTGATTCAAGTGGTAGTAAGGTCCCATGTGTAGATTCCCTTTCTCTCTGCTTTGAGTGATGGTAGTATTTTTTTTAACTTTATATAAATAATGATCTTCAGTATAGCTTTCTTTCAAGAATGTGATTGTTTTATGTTCTATTATATTTTTTAAAGATTTTTAAATTATTAACTTCTTTGAGATTTTTTTCCTAGGTTGCCATGTTAGAATGTTGTATTAGCAAACGAAGATGATCAATGACATTTTTGATGTACCATGCCCACATCAAACAGTGGGAGGTGCAAAATGTCAAAAGCTTTCAAAAGCTTAGAAGCTTTTGAAATTTATAATTCAAAGACTACACGCTGCTTACGTACCAAGATCCTGCAACACCTAGAAGCTCACAGGGATTGCCACCACCCAGGACAGTGACACACTGGCATAAACTGACCGAATCCCCACTTGGATCCACGATTGAGTCTAACTACTTGGAAATGAGTTGTTTGCATGTAACTCAACTCTTTGTTGGACCAAAAGAAAGCTGCCTGCTTAAGAAACACCAAAATTCTCATTAGAAGAAAGTTTTAGTGCGAGAACTTCCTTTTACAGCTTTTGAAACGTTAAAACTTTCCCTCTGTTGGAATGAATTACCTGTCCTGACTGGCTACCTTTTTAAGAGCAAGCAAATGTGTTTGTAGCTGTAAAGCAACACATCTACTGATGATTAATGAAAATATATATGGCAAATGTACAGCAAATTAATCTCTATTATTTACCTGAAGTGGTTTTGGTCAAGATGGTTAATGATTTTTCCTTTAAAAGTCAAGCCTCAATATAATGCACTTTCTAAACATCTCAAATGCTCTTATTTTGCCTGGGTGGTATTTTCTGCTCATACTTTCCACATTCAGGGACACGCATACATAACGAAGCATAAGCTGTATCAGTTTCAGTTTAAGTAACATGCGTAGTAAATGTCACTCATGTCTTTGTATTACTTTTAGCTATTACAGTTCAGCTGATATTAGAAATGCACTGATGGAAAATCTCCCCCTATTTCCCGCAAGTCATAGGATTTTTTTTTAATTATCTGCATAAATGCATTTATTAGCACTGTTAACCTTTAAATAAAACTCCCATTACTGCCGTCAGTCACCTAATTGGGCTTTCCTAACCCGCTTAAGCTCATTACCTGTTCCTCCATCTTTCATATCAGCCTCCTCCTGTGGTGGAGAACTGAAAACCCAGCACTGCACCCAGGGCTCAGCCAGCAGAGGTTGCCTGGGCAACCAAGATACAGGAATTGGACTTGTGGATGGTGGCAGGAGGAAAAGAAAATCTCTAAAAGGAAAAAAAAAAAAAATCCCAAACGCTCTTTATGAATACTTTGCCATTTGTAAAACTGTTTGTAAGTATTCCAGGGTAACTTCATACTGGTGTTTGAGGAGCGACTCTCTTCTACTTTGCAGTGAGAGGCTACAAGAGCTCAGGCAACAGTTTAGCAAAGGCAAGGTTAACATGATCACAGCCTAGAATTATCCAGAGAGAAAAAAAGATTACTGATACAATAAGGCTTTCTATTTTAGAAGAAAAGGTGTAACAGTATCTGACAGCCAGATCTAGCTGAAGATAAATACATTCAGACTAGAAATAATGTATGCATTTTTAATCAGGATAGCAGTTCAGCTTTGAAGAAACTCACCTAAGGATTTGTCTCTCCCTATAACTTAATAATTGTCTCTTTCTGAAAGAGATTCTCCAGCTTTTAGATAAACTATTGATTTCACAAAGGTATCACTCAGTATAAGTCATCAGAACGTTGTCTTCTCCAGTTCAAATAGCTCCTAATGGATTAAAGTCTATAGGGAGAAAACAGAGAAAAAGAAATAGTCATTAAAAAAGGTATCACTTATTCCTTACAATGAGTAAATATTAACATGTTGGATCAGCCTAGTACTCCAACTGGTCTAATCAGTTTTATTTTCTATATCCTGACGGAGGTTTTTCAGAGAATGATGTTTTGCAGCAGCCACTTTTGGCAATTCCTTGTCTCCAGAGTCTGTTTCTTTTCAATTCCGATGGATGAAAGGGTGGCCTTGACTATGAATACGGTTTCCTGTTTGCTGTCTTTTCCATACCTCCGTATTTGCTTCCCTGGCAAATATATACATTTTAAGCATTTTTGTCATCCATTTTTTTCAATCCTTAGAGACAAACTGTTTTATACTTGGGTTTGTTGCTAACTGTCTTCTGTGGCTAATTGACTTTTTTTTCTTACTAGAATTTAGCCCCAAACCTTAATGACCGGTGTTAACATGTGCATATTTTCAGTGGCCAGAGATCAAACCCAACACTATTTCTCTTTGAATTCAAGTTGTACCCTATCCATGAAGTATTTCATGGCTTCTGGTGCTGAAATCTTGCTCATGTTTTCATTCCAGTAAGAAACAAAAATCTCAAGAGAACAGTTTAGGTAATTTCAATGACAAATATAAAAATTATTCCTGACCTCAGCTTATGCCACGAAAATTGGTTACTAAGTCACTTGAAAAAAATCATTTATATCTTGCAATTTTCTTAGTCACTTTGCATAGATGTCTGCCTGCTTTTAGAAGCACTGTTTGTACATCAGTCACCTCAGAATCACAAAGTCGTTGAGGCTGGAAGAGACCTCTGGAGGTCATCTGGTCCAACCCCCCCTGCTCACGCAGGACCACCTAGAGCTGGTTCCCAGGACCATGTCCAGACAGATTTTGAATATCTCCAAGAATGGAGAATCCACGACCTCTCTGGGCAGCCTGTGCCCATGCTAGGTCACCCTCACAGCAAGAAAGTGTTTCCTGATGTTCAGAGCGAACCTCTCTTTGTGGCTATTGCCTCTGGTCCTTAGGGAATGGAATAGCTGCAGTGAGCTAAGTAGATTGTAGTTAATTAATGTATTTTGTCCTAGTGTTCAAATGAAGTTTGTAGCACAGGACAGTCTCACAAAATCTTCTGTTTACTTCAGGAAAAGAAAGATACAAGTCTCGCAGCTCATGCTGACACATCCCAGCACTGTCAGCCACTTGTGGGTGCAGGGTTTGGCACTGGACATGTCTTTAATTCCAAAGGTGTGAAATATCACTGTCAGTCAACAAGTATTTTTCTTCCCAAATTTAGCCCTCAAACCCACAAATTTCAGCAGCAAGTGTCTCACGAATATTTAAAATTGGTCAGTGACTAGGACCTGCTGCTTTTAACTCTCCTTTAACCTCTCCTAAGCTGCTGTTCTTCAAATTGCTGCTACAGCTACTTTATCCACCTCCCCAGAATTACCTTTTTTAAAAAAATAAAATAAAATTATTTAATTGTTTCTTTTTGCTTGAATGGTAAAATAAAATAGTCATGTCTCAGCAATGCAGCACTAACTCTGGTAACCAGCCCTGGTGATGTCATGGCTGTGTCACACCAGTCACAACGTTGGTGGTGGCCATGTAGCAGAGGAGCCACTGACATAGGCAGCCAAGGAGGTGTATGAAAGGGCTGCACCAGCCCAGTCTGGCAGGCAGGCAGGAGACATGAACAAGGGCTAAGGGAGAGAGCCACTCTTCTTCCTTCTACAGATACCTGGAAATGCATTTGAGCAAACCATGGCATGCTCCTATCATCTCCCTCCTTGGCAACTCAGATGGAGAGCTTTCAACCTGCTACAGGACAGATAAGATAACCCCAATCTATACCCTGTCACAGTCTCATGGGGAGACGGAAGGACCCTTTGCCCTGAGCAAAGGTAGCTCCACAGCCTTTTTCTCTTAGTAGCTGAGGGCTGGGTCCCATAACAGAACTCCAGGTATGATCCCTCGCAACGTACTGGCCATGTCATAGTTGGCAGACAGGGTTGCTAGCCGATGGCTGGGAGCCACATGAGCTCTTGGCAGCAACCCTTGCAATGCAGTGGCCACAATGTCACAGCAGGCAGAACAATGGTGGTGGCCTAAGCCACAGTTGGATTTGTGATGTGGTTGGCCCAGGATGGGTGTCTCCTGGCTCTCAGGGAGATGAGGGATGGACAGCCTTGGGGCAAGACTGGGGGAGCCCCATGCAGGGATGCAGGGGCTGCTCATGATGATGGGGGAGGGTTCTCGTTGCTTCTCCTACTCTAGCCAGACACCAACGGGGATGTTGCCAACCACGGTGCACGCCTGTCCTCTCCCTGCTTGACCACACAAAGACACAGCTGTTGATGCACTACAGGACAGATAAGATAGCTGCAGCCTATACCGTCATGATCTCAATGGGAGGTGGCAGGTCCCTGGAGAACCCTGGAGAAAGAGAGCTCCACACTCTTTTTCCCTGCGTACCTGAGGGCTGGGTGCCACACAAGGAGCTGGTAACAACCCTGGTGATGTACTGGCCTTGTCACAGTGGGAAAGAGCACTGGTGGTGGCCCAAGTCACAGTGGAATTGGTAACATGGTTGGCCCGTGATGGGTGTCTCCTGGCTGTCAGGGAGACAAGGGATGGATAGCTTTGGTGTCGTGGTGGGGAAGCCCCATGCAGGGATGCAGGGGCTGCTTGTGGCTACACAGGGTTGGATGCTGTGTCTGTTGATTCTCCTGTTCATTTCAGCCTCGGCCCTTTACTAGAATAAAAGGAGTTCCTGGTACAGTCCTGTTTCCTCCCTCATCTGCCACTAAGCTGGAGAGCATCATGACTTTCTACATGGACATTTACTTAAGGACTATGGAAACACACATAGCCTTGGCTAAAGCAAGCTCTGCAGCACCTACCCTCTCTGTACCCTGTCATGATGCTACACGCAGCTGGAGGGTGACTGCAGCCATCTACAAAGGGAGATCCACACCACTCTCCTTCTCTGAAAAACTTATCTTTAAAATACATTTTGTGTTTTGTGAACCCATTGGCTGGTTTGTGTTCTCTTTTTGGAAAGCCTTTTGGGACTTTCCCTTTAACATCAGGATTGCATAAGCCTCAATTTCTTTAGGAATTGGGGCCAAAAATATATCACTGCATAGTAAGCATGATCTCTAAGATTCAAGTCTGCAGGCATGTATATGTAAACCACTTTCTGCCTTATTTGAACAATATTGCAAATGTATATGATAAGGGAAACAGCAGATCCTTCAGCAGGGTAACTGAACCCCAACTGGCTCCTTGCGAGCTTGTGAGAATCCCTTTCACATGTTCAAACCTCTGATGGGCTCTTGGGGATGCAGGAGTGAACAAATCTTAGGTTTAATGTCAAAAGAGCCAGATGCTAAGTACAGCAGAAAAGCTGAAGGACTTGCTTTGATTTATGGACATCAACTGTCACACCTGATAATCAATAATTTCACTGATAGGGCTGAGATCAGTGTCTCCTTACCAAAACACTAGCAGGAAAACCCTCAAGTGAGACAGTAGAAAACACCCTTATTGCAAGTGTGCAGTACCTAGATTGAAAAAAATTTCACTGCCACGTTGGTAGGACTATTAATGTCATGAGCAGCTGAACCACTTGCTACTCTAGCAAAATGAGGTTTTTTAAAAGATAGGAAATGCAATATACTGGAGTTGCATGTGAGGGCCTCTGCTTTAAAGAATAAGGAACATACTGCACGGCAGCCAGCTGACCTACATTTACAGCTGAAGATGTAAAGCTGACCCAGAGGGACCTGCGTCTAACCTACAAACACAGAAGGAGTGCTAGTCAAATGGACCTTGCATTTTAAAATTATAAACCGAGCAAGAGCAGCCAGCATGGGGACGGGCTTTTCCTGCTGCCCTACATAAGAAGCAAGCCAGATCAATACAGCGTGATAAGCCACTGCTGGCAGGGAAGCACAACTCAAGGTACCTCGTTGACGTGCCGTGCTGCGGGGAGGAAAGCATGCTCTCGGTATGTGGAGGCAAACCCAGACTTGGACGTACTTTCAACCTAGGTGCTAGCAGTACGTGAGATGGCAGCGTGGGCTGAACTACCACCAAGCTCACGGCATCAAAGCTCACACAGATAGCAACAGCCAACCACAAATCCAGCTTGCCACATCAGCATGGATAACCTTCAACAAAAGCAGAGATAAACAGTGCATTGCAGGGTCGCTAGGCTGTAAAGAGAAGAGAGGAGGAGACAGAGGTAAAACCTTCCCCAGGCACAGTAGTGATAATTGCATCAGCACAAGGAGAGAATCACACACACACTTGGGACCAGATTTTTAGCTCCCGCCAAAATAGCTGTGCTGAGATCAGCACGGTGCTGCTTCACACTCTATGAGGATCTCCCTGTTGGCATAAATCCGACTTAGAAAAACAGGCTCCCAGTTAATTTGCTGGGTGCCCCAAATACATTGGCTTTTTTTGAACAGAGCCTTCCCTGTCCCTCTGTGGAGCTGCATGGTCGTATGACAGGTAAAGAGCACATGAGCAGTTACTGTTACAGTGGAAAAGGAAAGGTGTAAAAAAAAAAAAAAAAAAAAAGTTGAAAGTTACTACAAACCAAAAATGCTTATCCTAAACCCACCTATTAATGGTAAGCCATAAGCATCAATTAAGTCACCTTGCCTATAGTTAAATTACATCACACCAACATTTCATCCCTGGCAAGCACAAGGGACAGTTCTACACTTTGGAGTTTTACAATACGAAGCAAGAGCAAGGAAGATAGCTCTGCTGTGCTCCATAAATGTATGCAAATAACTACAGCAGGAAACTAGCATTAATAAAGCCCAGTTAGAAAGATATCTCCCAGATTCCTCAGTGTTACTAATCTTTTTTTTTAAATCTTTTTTTTAGAAATCTAACCATCTTTTTTTCCAAAATCTCACACATACAAGACTTTTCCTGGGACCAGCTGGTGTGATTCCACGGTGTTTGGGGAAAGCCTGAAACCAATGGAAATGCCTGACGCGGATGCAATAACCTCCTAGAAAGCAGTGCAGCTTCACTGCAGCACGAAGTGGGGACGGGCTGCTGGGACGTAGCTGCCTGGCTTACCTGCGACTCAGGGCTCGCGCTGGTGCAAGTTACTGCAGTGGGTGTCTATATGTATCACAAACTTGACTGGCTCAAGTTTGTTACCTTCGCTCTCATGCAGAAATCGCCGTCCATGTTGGGTCTTCACGACATTTCTGTGACACTGATGAAGAGTGTGATGCCCGTATATTGGAGCTGACATACAACAGACTTGAAGACAAAGCAGTCACGTTTTCACGTATTATATCTTTGTCCTTCCATCCACATACAGCCTTGTGCCACAAAAGGAGTGTAAGAAGATGACCAGATATTTCCTTTTTTAAATTAACCTTTGATGGCCACCATATTAAATAAGGGCAAGAGGAATGAGGTTTGGTTTGCAGTCCAGGATAGAACATTTAATATGAAAACCTAATCTGCTGCAATGGAACTGCTTGAGGAAATTCCCATTTCTGGCATGGATTCTGGAAGAAGGAACAATAATTCAAGTGTTCACTGTTTCTTTCATGAGACAAGAGTATTTTCCCTCCATGCTTAGTTTGAAACATAATCACTTATAATATAAGGGTAGGAGCATTTCCCCATTACTGTCCCTGCCAACCTTCTCAGTTCAGCAAGTCACTTCCAAGTCCGACTCCTCACAGGCAACATTTCAGCAATGCTTTGTGGCCAAAGTTCGGCACTTTTTAACTTTGGTAAATAAAGAGTTTTTCTATTCATTCAAGGAAGATAGACTAGAAAAGCATTTCATAGGTGATTAAAGGACTCAAGAGCTTAAGCATCTATCCAAGCTACTTTAAGAGGGTAGAAAGTCAGTGGCTTTAAAGCTGCTTTAGACAAATTTGAAGATTTTACCCTGATCTTGACCTACACCGATTTACAAAACCTGAGGAGATGACAGATCATCCCACATAGACTGAAACAGCTTGTCAGACATATTTTTTGTTAGCTGCGTCTCAGAAGTCTACCATCTCCTCTAAGAACGGAGGTAGTGACCAGCATGTATTCCCCGTGGCAAAGTACTTCTTCCCTAAAACTGGTCATCTAGACCTATGAAACATTACAGAACTCTCTGAAAGGAAACCAAAGTAACAAGCATATAACACCTCTGTAGTCTAGTCTGAAAACGATAAGCATGTAACATCAGATATAATGTTTGCTCAAAAATATTTCCTAAGTCAGCTGAAAGGAGAACTTGTGTATGTTGGAAGCATTTTACATATTAGCACTAGAGTATTGGCTGAAAGATCACAACACTCCTTGTTTTCATAGATTTTTAAGTGCCTTATGTTCAAGATCCATGAAGTAGCAACTTAAATGATTACACAATCTTCTCAAGGGCTTTTTCCTCCACTTTAGTTACAAGTGTGGAGAACAATTTTTTCAACTTCATGCCTTGCACCGAAGCTCCATGTGAGACCTTATTCTAGCCTAGACTCCCACAGATTGCCACATTTTAATGATTTCTTCTTCAAAGGAGAGATGCTCATCTGAACACACTTAACTGGCCACATTGCATCACACATATGAAATGATGCACGGTAGGGAAATGCATCATCTGCCTTGGGTTTTAAGCTGTCATGTCATACCTGTTGTTTGCAAAGGGTTAAGGGGGTACAAATCAGAGTTTATATGGAGCAAAGAGTTTGTGCATTTGCCACTGTCAGAGCAGAAGCCCAAACTACTCTGGGGGGCTGACAGGGTTGCAGCAGGTCATGAGTGGCCATAGGTTGCTATCTTACAGATGAAGCTTGCCCAAAGCAAGACCAAAAGACTTTCCACTCTCTCCTTCTCCCCTGCTTCCTTCCTGCACCTTCTTGCTCTCGAAGAATAACAAGAAAACTGTGAGGGAGGAAATCTTGTGGTTTTCTCTTGTGTTCAGGAAACCAGTAGCATACATACACATATGCTTTGTAAACAAGTAAGATTACATCAAAGGTATGATCTGTGTGTAATCAGTATCATTTTTTGACAGAAACCCCCCAGGAAGGTCCCAAACACTGGCTGCCCACTCAGATCAGAGTGGCTACAACAGCTACACCATAAGGGAGGACATGATCTGCTCTGGAGAGATCCTATCACCAATCCATCTGTTGTGACAGTGGGTGTAGAAAGCAAGGAGATTGAGTGGTCATCTAGCTCAGTACAATTCATTTTGCATAGAAATGGGATATGCAAGAAGCTTTATTTAAAATGGATCTCATCAAATAGCATGTGTAGAGTCTAACTTTGGTAATGTCAACTAAAAATGAAAATTTACTGTTTTCATTTGAGTAACGATATGTAGCCATGGAAGATTTTTGTGTTGTCGCATAGAAGAACACATCCCATATCTTCTAATAAACCACCACCACAACAATACCTTGCCTCCCATGCACATACACACACAGCAGTACTATAGTTTGTTGCTGTAGTTTGATGAGAATTGAAGCTCTTTGGAATGTATTTTTCAGGTATAGATACACTGTAAATATACACGTACACTTTGTGAACTCAAAACCCACCTAATCAATTCTCCTTTGTGCCAGAAAGACAGTAAAATAAACACAGTGAAATATGCTTGTTTTTCAAATGTATTATTTGTTGGACGACTTGGTTGCTGATTTGCTAAGAAAGTCAGCCCTTACCTTCCCCATTTGGACAGCAGAAAGACAACCCTGCTATGAGAATAATAAAAAATGGAATGATTAGCAGCACCCCATCCTCAGAAACCTTACTTTCTTTCCCCCCTCCCCTCCTTTTTTGTTATCTCAAGTATTTTCAGTCCAGCAAGGCAGTAATCACACTCTTCCCCTGCCACTGGGCGGGTGCCTTTATCGTCTGGTTTCAGGAGGCTCAGTTCTGCCCTGTGAGTGTCAGGGCAATTACCAAGAAGAAAAAGCACAAATACTCATGGGGCTCTTTTTTTCTTTCCCTTCTGATGACAGGTCTCAGGACTAAAGAAGCTGCTCTTAATTAAGGCTGATGAATTAACATGCGGGTGTCTGTAACACACTGCCACTTTCCTCTCCCCTTTCTAAGTCTGTGGATTCGCAACAACTCTTTCTACAGACAACCTGCTTTTGATGCAAGGCTTATCCTGTTACATTTCCATTCCAGGATACCCGGGGCTGGGACAATGTCATCTGTACAGATATTCACTATGCAAAGACAAAATCTTTTTCCTTCTGCAAATGTTCAGCCAAGAGCAACATTGGCCAAAGAATCTTAAATTTGTACTAAAATTTAGTTCATTTTTCCTGGACGAATCTGGGCAGATCCAGCAAAAAATGTAAACTTAGAGAATTCCAACCTGATCAAAAGATTTTGCTGATTTACCACAACCTAAAAACTAGACCAGAAATTGTAAAGCAACCAGGTATTTAAAAAAAAAAAATAAAAAATTAAATGCTCTGCATTTTATGAGACCAAAGTGGTTATTTTAGCAGAAATTGAGTTTGAGAAGGGAAAAATACATATGGGAGGGAGAAAGCTGGAAAGGGGGGGGGACGGGACACGACCCAAACAAAAAGTAAAGCTGAAAAGTATTTAAAAGGAAAGCTAAAAAGTATTGTGAAGGAAAGGGAAAAAGGAAAGAAAGAGAGAGGAGAATGACAAAAGCTGAATCACCTGCAGAGATGCTTTTCCAGCCCGAAGTGACAACTGCTGAGGAGAGCAGAGGAAAATAGATGAAGGGAGGAGAGTAAATTAAACCAAGCAGAGATAAGGGTAAGTAATATAAAAACTGCATTTCATTCTTAGCCCCTAAATAGATGGGTTTAGGAACAGCCTCACCGTACAAATGGTCTGTTCCATGCCGTAATCATTTATTGATGCTGAGCTGCTGCTCAGCAATTGATGAGACACAACCCCTCTTGGTATCTGCCCTCTCTCCTTGTTAAAGTACTTTTAATATTGATGGACAACATATTCCGTGTAGATTAATGAAGCCTACATAGGAAGTGTATATTAATTTGACAGACTAGTCAGACTCATCAGAAGTCGATGGGAAGTCTTTGCAAAGCAAAAAGTAAAATTTAGCTCTCAGTCCTATGGACTTAGATTTCTTACTGGACCTTTTAAAATGAGTAGGTTTGTTGAATTCAAATTCCATTCGCAAATTTTTTAAAATTCTTAACGTTCTTAGAAGCAGCAAAATACTCTAAAAATGTTCCACAGTTAGATAAATTTCTAAAAGTATTTTCAAGAGGATAACTGTTACATAATGCGAGGTCTAAATAGCATTCCCTTGTTCATAAAAATTTTATTCAAATAAGCCATCTTGTTAACCTTAATAAGCATATTGGAAGGGCTCACCAGCCTCAGTTGGAGTTACATTAATCCTGCTGTAAGTATCTAGAAGAGCACATTAACTTTAGGTACATCATACACTCAAAGAAATGGTCATAGGAACATTATGCAGACAGTGGAGTCAAACACTCGGCAGTAGAAAACACTGAGAACAAAATTGCCTGTGCAATCTCAGTTCAGGTCTTGGTGAACAGCCTTTCTTTTACGTGCTTTAGCCTCATACAACACATACATAAAGATGCTTTTCCCCGGGTTCCTGTCTGAATCCGGGCAGAAGACAGGCAGTGCTCAGTGAGTAAGCTTCAATTTGTCCTTATTAATCACTGAGTCTGCAGTGGGAAGTAAAAGCAGCATTTTGGAAAAACTTTATTTACTTGTACATGTCCTGCAATAGTATTGTCCCCTTACATCCCATTTTATAGCGAGGGAGCTTAGGCCCAAAATGTAAAGGCAAACTTAATGCAAATATATGTGTGATTGACTTGCTGAGCATATATATGAAAACTATTGCAGTGGATAATTTTACTTCCCTGGCTTTCCCTTAGTTGCATTTTCCTCAAAAGAATAACCTTCTTCTCGTGTTTTTTACCATACACCTTCTGTCATTTAACAAATGAGCAAAGCAATACAGAGGACTCAGCAGAAAATGCCTATCTGTGTGCTTGATAGAACATGATGTGGGAAAAAAGATGTTTTGTGTCATCATGTTAATTATCCATGTATCATAAAGCATGAACTCATAGGATGAAGATACCCAGAATAAGCAGAACAGCAACTTAAGTTTTGGAATTTCATAACCATTAAATGCTTTGCATTGTTCTGTTTTGATAGAGGGTGTTGTTTGTTCTAAAAAAAAAAAGAAAATAAAATTAAATGTAAAAATTTAGAAATACAAAGTGATGTGGACCTTCACCTCCATCGTCAGAAAGTACAGTCTATGCAATTATTATTCTGCTCTCTGTCACCTGAGAGCGGTGATTTGGTAGTTTATCTGGGAACTATCCCTGGAGAGAGAATACAACACACTACTAGACTCCCAACAACAAAAAAAGATAAGAAACCTGCAGACTTTGGGGGAGAATATGGTTTCACAACCCAGACTTACTCCTGTCTGAGCTTCTATCAAGTATTTCAGCTTTACTGCTGCATTGCACCATTAGTCCTGCTTCCCCCCTTAGGGGGAGCTTGCATACTGAACTCCATTCATTTTCATAGCTGTAATGTTAGGGGCTTTTTAACTTTTCTTTTAATTTACAACACAACATTTCTTCTTTCTTTCATAGATTTTGGCATCTCTGCTATCTGGGTTCCAGTCCTACTTTCTCATTTGGGATCTTCACTTACCTTTTGTCCTAGGCTTACTATCCAGTTGCATCAAACTCTTCATAAACCCCTAAGCTCTGCAACCAATCTTCATCCTTTGGTTTCTCACTGCAAATGCCCTGAGAGCATGAATGGGCCATAATGGCCCTGACCAGCCTCACCTGGGACCTCATTTAAGCTCAGACTTGGCCCTGACCTGAGTTATGCTGTCGGTTCATCTATCGTTAGTCCTGGTTTTTGGTCCTATTCCCTGGATGGCCGTTAGACCTATGTTGTGGTCTTGTCTCCAGCCCCCATCTCCTGCTGCTCACAAATATGCTACAGAGACTCAAACACTCTGGACAAAATCCCTGCTGGCTGCACTCCTGTCTCAGCAGTGATGACCCAGAAACTGTGGGAAGTCAAATAACCGAGTGAGTGCGGTTAATGGGGTACAGCCAAATGGCAGAAATGAGCTTGCAGTCGCTAAAAACTGAATCCACCTATAAGTAAAATATCAAATTATATTTCAATTGCTTACAGTGAAATCCATGATCAAATCCACTGACTGTTTTGGTATTGCAAGGCCAAAATATCTTTTTAAATGTAGTGGGCTCAGACTAACAGAAACTTATTTGGTATTGATCTAGCAGTAGCTAAGTGCTTAGACTTATTTGCAAGACTTGTAGTGTTTTATTATGAGATAGTTCTGAAAGAACAGTTAGAAAAACCCATATCTATTGAGGTGATGAATGTTTTATTGACTTCTAAAACACCTTACAAGCAATTCATATTTAGCCCTAGTGACAGCTCATTCCTATAATCGCCACAAAACTACATGAGTTGGTCTGTGTGACTGGCAGTTTTCAGATCAGGCTGACTTGTCAGCTTTAAGATTTTCCTGCCTTGGGTCAGTAATTGGGTCATGTGGGGTTTTAGGTTATATTTATTGTTTTTAAATAGCCTGAGCCATAAGACTGGCAACACTGTGGAAAACTAAAAACATACAAAGCCATTTTGAGGAACTTGTTGTTATGAGTTAGCGTATAGGAATTAAAATTAAATGTAAACTGGCACATTACACTGGACAGCTCTAGAATGAGTGGGTTATAATTACTGTCTGATTAGCAAGTACCTTCTTCAAGTGATGATGTCCTGACAGCTACTATTTTAGAATAAAGCCAAGGAGTCAGGAAAGAGGCTTCAAGCAGAAGGCTGATGTTACACACAATTTTTTTCTCAGCTATAGGATTCAGTTCTTTCAATTTTAACTACGTAATTGCTACACTTTTGTTCCTTAATCTGTTTTGCTGAAAATTAACGAAGATAATTTCCATGGCTTCATTACATCAGTACTTCTTGTATGCTCAGTTCCATTCATTGGAACTTCAAACTTTAATTAAAGGGCTTCAGCCAGTTTGCAAACCCTCTGCATCTACATGGGAAAGCTGACAAACCATGCAAAAATCACTCCTGAAATAAAGCCTGAGACAGACATGCAGGTGTTTAGTTTCTCCCACTTCAGCCGAATAGCAACTTCCATCTCTTATTTGGCAACACATTTAATGACATGACAATGGCTTTCGCTGACAAAGGCTTTAATCCATAAATCACTGTATAGAGTAATACACTTTTTTGGAGTTGGCTGAGAACAGCAACATGATGCTCTTCAAGTCATAAAGAAGGAGCTTGAGATAAATGTGGATCTAACGTAGCAGACTTTGTAATGGCTACAAAATTTTGAATCTTTATTCATTTCTTTATATCATTTTGAACAATAAATTATATAATGTGGTTCTTTGATTTGACTATAGGTACAGCTAATGCTCCATCTATACTTGGAGCTAAATATTGAATGCACAGCATCTGCAGCAGATACCGTTTTTCAACAGTTTAACTTTATTTATTAACCAAAAAAACCCTGGCTCTATTCATCTAAACAATTTACAAAACTGCTCTATTTCTGAGTAGAAAAAGTGCAATCATGGAATGAAAGTAATAAGTCATCTGGGGAAACAAACTCTAGGATTCCTATGGCCAAGTTCAAACAGTGCTTTGGAAAGAACTGCTTTAGTTTTAGGTTGTGTTTCTGCTGTCAGTGCTGGAGCCGCCTGCACGCCCCCATGTACCAGTGGAGGGGATGCTGGCGGAGGCGAGGAGCTCTGCAGTGCCTCTGCTGAATGCCTTTCCACCTCAAGCACTCTTGCTAGACCAGGCTCAAGAAAATTTTCTCATGCAGATATATGGTATTTCTATTTCTTCAACCCTCCCTACAGGCAAATGCAGCACAAAGTCATTCAGTATGAAACAGAATTTGCTGTGGAATAACGTGAAGAGCTCACACTGGGACAGCGGAAGTCCACTTAAATTTTCCTTCAGAAATGGTGTGTGGAAAGGAATTAGGCAGAACTTGCATAGGCCACGTTTAACTTCTTTACAGCACTGCTATATTTGCATAAGTCTTGTTTTAAGGGTAATGCCAAAATAATAATTATACAACTTGTATCTAGAGCACTGTCCTGGTCACTAACGGGGTGGTGGGGAGCAGGGGAAAAAAAGCTCAAAACAAAAATGTAATGCTAATGGAGGTTGGGAAGTGAACAGGATTTTTCAGCAAGGATTTGTTTGCAGGGAGTAGGAAGAGCCCAGAAAATGCCTTTTAGAGCTTTTCTAGGACACAGTTTTTGCCTCTCTTATCAACTTTGATTTTCCTCTTGGCTTATGTGAATGATTTGAGTTGGGACTGTTGACTTCTTGAGTTGTGTTCCCTCTCTCTGCCCTGTCAATTGATTTCTTAGATTTTAAAAAAATAAATCTAAGGGAGGTGCTTGATGTTATCTATTGTTTGAAAATACTTAATTAGTTGCAATATAATTTTTATATGTCTAGAAAGCACTGTTCTTTCAGGCTATTATGTGTAACCATATAAAAGAAAACCCTCTTTTGGGAAAAAATTATTTTAAAAATTATGTTGAGTTTATCACAAAGTATTGAATAACATTTTGTACACCTTGGTACATGTACTAGGACTTCAGTCCAGAAGACATCGAAAAGTATATGTTTGCATGACTGTCAGCAGTTGGAGGGATGGACTTGGCAGCTGGAGTACTACTTTGGTTTCTCTAGTGTTAAATTCACTACACCCCCAAACATACATCAGGGTTTTCTTGAAGCTGGAATTACTCCATTAGGCTGTGAGTCATACTTGAACCCCGTTGCCTTGCAAGACGACATAGTGTGAGTGGTGGTTGAAGGGTGCGTGGGAACAGGTGACAGCCTGGATGTGCCTGGGGTGGGCAAGTGAACAGCTGAATGCAAATGAAATCACCTCTTCAGAAGAGCATAATTTGCACCCGAAGAGGAACAGGTCATTAAAGCCACAGGACTGGTGAGTGAAACATGCTCCTTAAATTCTCCATGTTGAGATCTAGAAGCCATTGTGCAAATTCAGGAGGAAAAGGGAAAAAAACCCAAACAACAAAACAAAAAACCCCAATCATTTACTGTCTCTCTACACATCTGCTGGCGCAGAGTCGTGTGACAGCAAACAGCTGCAAAGCTCTGGGTCAGAATGCTGAGTTGGTGTCCCTACCTTTGACTATGTTAGACTATGTAGATGTCTCCTTTTCCTAAACTAATGGTTAAGGCTTATGTAAGAGTATACTATAAATCTGCTTTTTTTGAGGGGCTAATGAAGTGTTTAGACTGTATGAAGTGATTACCTACATTAGAGATCTGGATCTGTATATAAATTATAAAGTGGATAAATTAACTAAGCAGAGACAAGAATGCATTGCTCCAAGAAAATTTCATAGAGGTGTTCAACGGGATGAGAGAGCACAGAAAAAGGTCTTTGTGATGCAGCCTAAAGCCCAGCTGTGCTAGCTTGAGACCGGTCTCTTTGCAAATAGATGGTATGGGTTTTATCTTTGTGACAATGTAATTTTAAAATGACTCCCCCTACAAGACACCCTGTAGATTTTCCCCACAAGGTAAAAGGTAGAGATGAATTTAAGCTGCCTGATGATGGATTATTTGTCTTGCTTGAGTGCCTGGCTGTGCCCATGAGTTATGCGTTTCTACCACTTGCCATGGGAACAGCACAGACCTTAAATATCAGGAAAGGATGCTTCATATAGATACATTAGCATGATTGCTTCAGTCACTGCGTTCTTGTTTTAAATGAATTTTCTAATGGTAGGCTAAGAAATGCTTCTTACAGCACTGTTTTGGGGAAAGCCGCAAAGATGATCAGAGGGCTGGGGCACCTCTCCTATGAGGACAGGCTGAGAGAGTTGAGACTGTTCAGCCTGGAGAAGAGAAGGCTCCAGGGAGACCTTAGAGCAGCCTTCCAGTGCCTAAAGGGGGCCTACAGGAAAGATGGGGAGGGACTGTCTATCAGGGAGTGTAGTGATGGGACAAGGGGCAATGGGTTTAAGCTGAAGGAGGTTAGATTTAGATTGTATATTAGGGAGAAATTCTTTACTGTGAGGGTGGTGAGGCACTGGAACAGGTTGCCCAGAGAAGCTGTGGATGCCCCATCCCTGGAAGTGTTCAAGGCCAGGTTGGATGGGGCTTTGGGCAACCTGGGCTAGTGGAGGGTGTCCCTGCCCATGGCAGGGGGGTTGGAACTAGATGATCTTTGAGGTTCCTTCCAACCCAAACCATTCTATGGTTCTATGAAATCTGCTTTTGCTTTGCTGGACTTCTGAGGTGTGGAGCACTTCTCTCTGCAATGGAGCAGCGAGCAACTTCCAGGGACAAGTCCCACCACCCTCAACTCCTGCTGACCCCTCTGGGGACTGGAGGTGTTCAGTACCGTGCCCTGTAGGACTGCACTCTCTTCCATTAAGAATGTTTTCAGAGGAAAAAATCAGGAGGTTGAAGTCACTACCAGTTGGCAAGAGGTTTGCATACAAATCTTCTGCTTCCCTCAGGAACAATTAAATGAAATCAGTCATATTTGCATATAAAATAGCTTATCTTTTCCCTCATCTGAAAAATAGGTATTATGAGACTCTTTTTCCTCACGAGAATTCACATGAGGGTTATTTAATTGGAAAGCTTAAATCTGTTATTTTAAAAACAAATAGAAAATGAGATTTTGTATACATTTTTTAATAATATTCACAAAAGGGAACTTTAATAGCTTGGTAATCTGTAGAGAAGTTTTATTTAATACTTTAATGAATTTATAATGCTTTGTGAAGTTATTTGTGCTCATTAATTTAAAAAATAGGTTTAGGTATTTTAAAGGAATCTTATTAACTGGTCTAGACATATGATAGAGAAATCCCAGTGCAGAAGCAAAGCCAGCTTTCCAAACTGTTTAAACTCCTCAGAATTTGTCAGGACTTCAATATACTTTTTTTGAATGTGAGTTTCCAGAGTACTTTTGTAAGTTAAGATTCCATTTTAAGTCTTGGGACAAAATAGCAGTAAGTAAACCTCCTTAATTTCTTGGGGTAGGCTTTTTTATTCCTAAAACCACCTGCAAATTATTTCATACCTGTTTCTGTGTTTCCTTAACACCCATAAGAGCAACTCTGTTCCACCTCACCTGTGTTGCACCTCACTTTGACTTGGGGGTAGGGTTTGAAATCTCTTTTTCATGGTGACTCCCAGGGCTGACTCCAGAGCTCCAGGGCCATTTCTACATTAACGTGTAATTTAGTTCCGTGGGCTTTTTTACAGTTTGGTTAGTGGATCTGTGACTGAGGAGCCATCACTGTTTACTAGATCAGGAACTTTCAGGACTAAATATGAGACTTGTTACTGAGAGTTAAACTCTATAGCTGAAATAGCAGCCAGTACCTAAAGGGGGGCTACAGGAAAGCTTCAGAAAGACTGTTTACAAGAGCAATGGCCTTAAATAGAAAGAGGGTAGAATTATATTAGATAAAAGGAAGAAATTCTTCACTGTGAGGGTGGTGAGGCATTGCAACAGGTTGCCCAGAGAGGTTGTGGATGCCCCCTCGCTGGAAGTGTTCAAGGCCAGGTTGGATGGGGCTTTGGGCAATGTGGTCTAGTGGAGGGTGTCCCTGCCTGCAGGGGATTGGAACTAGATGATCTTTGAGATCCCTTCCAACCCAAACCATTCTATGGTTCTATGAAATCTGTGTGATTTGTTATCCAGGTGGCATGAGGTTACTCTAAAGCACATTCATTACAACATGGGTTTGCCTGTGACCAGGAGGACTGTTAGGTAACATTAGAGCTGGTGAGGGGTGCCAGGAAAACCTTGAAACCCAGGATTTTACCAGCCTGGTTGCGTCCCTGGCTGCAGGGTCCTGCTGGCCTCATCCCTGCCTGCTTCCCTGCAGGATCTCCTCCTGGCACTATGAAGAGCACCCAGCATTTGGGCAGCTCCCTGCTTACACACTGGGGTCCTGGCACTTCTCAAAGCCCTGCTCACAGCACATCTCAGGGGCATCAAAGTGGGAGCAAACTAGATGCCCCAAGTTGCACTTTCTCAGAGTGCTGCTCTGAAACAGAGTCCTTTTATGCCTTCACTATTAAAACCAAAGTCTTAATGCTTTGCCCAAAGTATACTTTTTAGCATCACTATTTGACTTAAAAAGTTATAGTCCATGTGTCAGCTGTGAAAGAACTTTTGAATGTAGCCAACTGCTTTTTCTTTCCATGTGGGAAGTTATGGTACAGCTCTGCTTCCAGGCTTGGTAGGGTTTTTTACTTTTTTCATTGTAAAAACAGAGGAGAACTTGGAATTAGAAGTGAGGCTGGAGATATATTTTGTCCACGTCTTTACTTGCATTGAGTCTGACTTGTTATGAAAGCAATGGCTGCCTCTCCTCAAGAAATACTTCAGTACATGATTAATTCACTGTCTGCATAGATTTTTGATGCCTCTTTGCCATATGTGAATGACCTGCTGAAAAGTATGTTTTTCAAATCTAAGCAAGAGTCCAACATTTGAAGCGTAGCTGGTGCAGAACTCAGCAGCACTAAGACCTGTAAGCCCTTTACTAGAAATGACTATTGCAGAGAGAGAATAAGGTCGAGGAACAGAGCAGCAGCACTAGCAGATCGATGCCTGAACTTTTGCTCAGAAAAGCTATACAGACATTACGGTTCTTCTAGCTTCCAAAAGCCTGGCTTTTTATAAGGTTGTGCATAATGTGTTGTTCCTCCCTCTTAACTTTTATAAGGAAAGAAAAGTTACCCACACACTGTCTCAGAAATGCCTCTCTCTCTCAGCAATAATAGTCCTAACTCATTGATTAGCTCCAATCAAATCTGATAGAAGGGTGGGAATGTCAAAGATTTCTGGATTTCAGGTCTGCCTGATACCCCTTCCCGGCGCAGACCTGAGGGTCTTGGCTTCATCTCACCAACAACGTTGGCAGCGGCCAGCTGGCCGACCAGCACACCTCCAGCTCCAGCGGCACACAGCGTGCGCCTTCGCTTTCCCCGCGGGGGCAGCTGAGGACGTGGAGGGGAGCCGAGGGTACTGCAGGGGAGGAGGGAGGGCTGGGTGAGGAGCTGGGGAATCGTACTGTAGCTGCAAGAAATCAGTCTTCATTAGTCCTGCTGCAAAGACTTAGAGTCATTCTTCTCTGTCTCTCAGGAGACCATCTTAATCATCTGGGACAGGGGAGTTCAGTGTCTTTCTCCTGATTGTCCCTCCAGAGGCAGCTCCTTTTGCACTGGTAATCTGCTATTGAGTATAGTAACACCAGAAACGTGCTAGAGAATATCAGGAGAATGCATCAGCCGTAGCTGCTGTACTCCTTGCCACACTGAATATTGAAATGTTTTATACCCAGTTTCAAAAGGAAAAGGGCATTTCTTAATGAAATGAACTTTCTTAAAAGTTCAGCACTTGGGAGGAATAACTCATCCCTCTTTCTGAAGCTGTTGCTATCTCTGCTTACATGTTGCAAGTCACATGCATTGAAAATAAAAGGAGAAAAAAAACATCCTGAAAAGTTTTAGGGTACAGGGAGATTCAGAAAGGTAACACTGTTCAGGAAAAAAAATATCTTTTTTTCTTCCACCCAGAAACAAAGCCTGAAACAATGCTAATGACATGTTTTGGATCAGTGTTGCAGGACAGCTTAGACTCATTACTTGGGCAAACATTTGTGTACCCTGAGAAACACCCCAGGCATTGCTAATTCCTCCAGCACTGCAGATCATGGAAGAACAGTTCAGCAGGGAGTCCCTGCTAGAAGCTACTCAACTTTCTGTTAATTTTTCTGCTTTGGTTTTGTCAAAACCGGGCTTTCTTACAGGGATAATTTGATCCTTCAGAAATCAAGTGATCCCACCGAAACAGTATGTTGTTAGCATATTATCAGTCACCTTCAGATTTCATCAGGTTTCTGCAAAATGCTCTTGTCAAGCCTGACAGACTTTTCATTCTCATTTGAAACTAATTAGGGCCTCTGCCTTACTTTGATTTTATAAAAGGCTGCAGCTGGGGAAAATTCAGTTACGCTTACAGCCCTAGCCCAATGGAAAAATCTCTATATAATATAGTAGACATCTAGATGTAAAATATGTATTTTGCATAGTGTTTACATACGATAGAGTGAGACATTTGCCAGTTTTAAGATACAGCCAAGTACTTGCAGTGCTTCTTTGTGTGCAGATAAACTCATATTGATTCCAAGACAGTAGAACAGAATTAATATTCTAGTAATTATCTATTTCCAATTAAAATACCATTGTGCAATGAATAATAATAAAAAATAGCAAAGACTTTCAAATGTTTGAGGTTGAGTGCCTTGAATTAATATTTATGAACCAAAAATAAATGTCCTGACTTCATAAGAGTGCTGTGCACTCAGCAGCATCTTCTGCAATCACAGAAAAATGGATGCAGCATAGAGTAATCTGGCTCTCTTCTGCATTTTAATTAAGGATAGGACTCGCCACCTTGTTAAGCGCACAAGGCTGAGCACTTTGGTCAGGTGTGAGCGAGACGGAGTTTCCTTGGTTAATGATGACAATCTGCAGTAATAACTAGTTTTAAGAAGCAGATGTACTTAACACTCAGAAAAGCACTCAGCAGCTTCCCGTGAAATCCTAGCTTCTGAAATATGGAACACTTATTTAGCCTTTTTTTTTCTTTTTTAGCTGCCAATCCATGAGGGTGGCTTGTCTGGGTGTTAAGGCTTTGTTTTGAACTCTGTGGTGGTTTTGTCTGTCTGAAGATCATAAGAGTACAAAAGAACAAATTACTACCATCCATTCCCCTCAAAATAAGCTTGCTTAAGCTCTCCCAAGGGCTATGGAATATCTTTTTGCACTTGAAAGCAGTTGTTCTGTAAAAAGAAACATGTTCTTCCCTCTGTGTTTGCTGTCCGAACACCATCCTGGGAGCTTGCTTGACCGCTGCATCTTTGGAAGTACAAGAGGAGAAGACAGTGGTGGTGTTATGTGCTGCATCCACATTTATTGTGCTGCACTCGTAAACAGTGTCGAGGCAGCATGGGATGCAACAGAGTAAATTGCAAGGAATTTGACCCTGCTCCCTGCCATTCCCGACTTTCCACAGAACACAATGCTCTGATGCCTGTGAAGATGCTGAGAAGATGCTTGCACCAGTTGATAGATATTGAGGGCTGAAACATCACCTTGCCTCTTTAGTGATGTCATGTGTAGCCCTTTTCTAATTGGGCTTTTGCAGATATGTTCCTCAATGACATTCTCAACTTTGTAAGAGCCTTTGAAAAACTGTCCAGCCTTAGCCATTTTCCTGCCGCAGCTGGAGGTGCTCCTTTTATAAACAACAAGGTTAAAATTTCCTGTATCATTCTTCTGTGCATCCAGTCGCCTGTTCACTGCTGGCTGTCCACCCAAGAATAACTTCCATAACTTCTTAGACTTGAGTGCTATGTTATCACAGGCTGACCAATAGAACTGTCCCATAACATATCTATTAGTGACTGATTAAAGTGGATTTCAAAACCAGCTAATCAAATAGCATTACCTACTTTACACTCTTCAGAATGAGCAGTTAGAGAAAGTGGCAGACAAGAATTAGGGCCCCCACTGGCCCCCTGTACGGTGTACCAGAGCTACCTCTTCCCTTGGACTCTGCAGCTCTGTCCAATGTAATCCCACGATGACGAGTTAAAGAAATATTTTAATATCCTGAAAGGTGTGGTTTACATTTTTCACTTCGACTCTTAACTGTGGATGTCTACCAAGTAATAAAATAAATCTTTATATGAAAAGATGGATCGTGGTATCAGCTGAAGTTAAATTTTGGGGGTTTTCTGCTAGTATAAATGGTTAATATATATCAACATTTCCTGGGTTTTAGTAATTATTCTGTGACTTTTATTGCATCTTAGCTTTGTTAAATAGCATTCTGCTTCGCACAGGAATTGCACAGCAAATTGAACCCAAGGGACATCTAATCTAACAGTCAGAAGGAAGCCAGTATCAGCTGTTTCAGTGGAAGGTGTAAAAATCAGCCGTCGGTTGATATCAGGTAAAAACATGTCATGTCAGTTCATTGTATCTCATAGAGATTGGTTTGCAGGCTCGCATATAGCATTTAAGTTGCTCCATTCACTTGTGATAATTCTGTGAAATGTTTTTATCAATATACTTATCCAATCCTCTATGGCAAAAATAAATTTCTGCCTTCCTGTGGTTTGACACTTCAAGGAGCCTTTTGTCCCAGACAGGTGACCAGTGACCTTTTCTGAAAGGCACTTCTTTGTTTTTTCTTTGTTCAAAACTCTTTACTTCCTCTTTACTTTCATTTCTCGGGTTGTCTGAAATAATAATTTAAAAAAGATGGGGAGTAACGTCTTGCACCCACCCAGTTGTCAAGAGTCAGCACAACTCAGTCCCTGGCATCCGTGATGTGCCAGGGGGAGTTTTCAGAAAGCTGGGGAAGTTCAGCACTCCAGTGAAAATAACTCTGTGTTTCAGCATCTCTCTGCTTCTTAGTTGGTGCCAGTTTGCAGGAATATAGATTTCTCTGCTGATTGCAAGAACAGGTTTTTGGTTGACTGAAGGGAAATATTCTTTAAAAGTCTCTCAAAATATTGCCAGGTTTAAAGTCTGATGAAAAACTCGATCTACTCCATTAATTGCTTTTCAGAACGGCATTTTCTTTCAGAGATGCTCTCCTTCCTCAGCTCTCTGCCCCTATATTTCCCCAGCTATTAAAACATATCTCTGGCTTACTAAAGCCAAATGAAAGTCTTCCATATCATAGGAGATTTCTGTTTGATTGGAAAGCCTCTTCTGGATGAGCAGCTGCTGATTGCCAGTGTTTTATGCGCGCAGTATTACCTGCAGTTACCTGTGGTCAGCTGGTAAGAAGATGTGTGGGACATCAGCAGTAGACAGCTGCTTAAATCAGACTGAAATGGGTAACGGAGCCTTAAAACTCCTGAGGCTCCTGTTGAATTTGAGTGTAGTCTGCATGGCATGATGATTGGAAGAGCATTGCACGCTCCATTTTTTAGGTAGTATTTGAGCCTTGTCCTTCTTATACAGGAATTGTATAACCTGAAGTGGAATTAAACTATAAATTTTAGCTGTGCAGTTGTAGTGGAAAAGTGAAGAAACATATTTGTAGTAGACGTCTCCTGCCATGGATGCAGGTGTATATATATATAGGCAGGATGCTGCTGGCTTTCTTGGCCACCTGGGCACACTGCTGGCTCATATTCACCCGGCTGTTGACCAACAGCCCCAGGTCCTCTTCCACCAGGCAGCTTTCCAGCCACTCTTCCCCAAGCCTGTAGTGTTGCCTGGGGTTGTTGTGACCCGAGTGCAGGACCCAGCACTGAGCCTTGTTGAACCTCATACAGTTGGCCTCAGCCCATCAATCCAGCCTGTCCAGATCCCTCTGTAGAGCCTTCCGGCCCTTCAGCAGATCAACACTCCTGCCCAACTTGGTGTCATCTGCAAACTCACTGAGGGCGCACTTGATCCCCTCATCCAGATCATTGATAAAGATACTAAAGAGAACTGGCCCCAGTACTGAGCCCTGGGGAACACCACTTGTGACCACCCACCAACTGGATGTAACTCCATTCACCACAACTCTTTGGGCTCGGCCATCCAGCCAGTTTTTTATGCAGAGAAGTGTACGCCTGTCCAAGCCATGAGCAGCCAGTTTCTCCAGGAGAATGCTGTGGGAAATGGTGTCAAAGGCTTTACTAAAGTCCAGGTAGACAATGTCCACAGCTTTTCTCTCAACCATTAAGTGGGTTACCTTGCCATAGAAGGAGATCAGGTTGCTCAAGCAGGACCTGTCTTTCATAAACCCATGCTGACTGGGCCTGATCACCTGGTTGTCCTGTGCATGCCAGATGATGGCACTCAAGCTGATCTGCTCCATAACCTTCCCTGGCACTAAGGTCAGACTGACAGGCCTGTAGTTCCCTGGATCCTCCTTCTGGCCCTTCTTGTAGGTGGGTGTCACACTTGCTAACCTTCAGTCAACTAGGACCTCCCCGTTTAGCCAGGAGTGCTGATAAATGATGGAAAGTTGCTTGGTGAGCACTTTCCCCATCTTCCTCAGTACCCTTGGCTGGATCCCATCCAGCCCCATAGACTTGTCTGTGTCTAAATGGTGTAGCAGGTCACTAGCCATTTCCTCTTGGATTATGGGGGCTTCATTCTGCTCCCCATCCCTGTCTTCCAGCTCAGGGGGCTGGGTACCCAGAGATCAACTGGTCTTACTGCTAAAGACTGAGGCAAGGAAGGCATTAAGTACCTCAGCCTTTTCCTCATCCTTTGTCGCTATGTTTTCCCCCACATCCTATAAAGAATGGAGATTCTCCTTAGCCCTGCTTTTGTTGTTAATGTATTTACAGAAACATTTTTTTTATTTTCTTTGATGGCAGTAGCCAGATTAAGTTCTAGTTGGGCTTTGGCCCTTCTAATTTTCTCCCTGCATAACCTCCTGACATCCTTGTAGTCCTCCTGAGTTGCCTGCCCCTTCTTCCAAAGGTCATAAACTCTCTTTTTCTTTTCCTTTTTTCTTTTTTTTTTTTTTTCCCTCCTGACTTCTAGCCAAAGCTCTCTGTTCAGCCAGGCTGGTCCTCTTCCCCAACACCTCATCTTTCAGCACACGGGGATGGCCTGCTCCTTTAAGATTTCCTTCTTGAAGAACGTCCAGCCTTCTTCCCACTGTTGTCTGCTCATCTCAGCCACAGTGCACCTTCGCACAGGCTTTGGTTTAATGGGAAGACCTTACCTCAAGGACTGCAGTTCGGCACCTGTAGCTTGATGCTGTATGACTTTCCTTCATGTCTGTCTTAAATACCTCCAAGCCTCATTCTCCTGTTTTTGTGACATTGGCTTCTGCAGCCCTTCAAAAAAAACGGCAGAGGAGGAGAGGGATCTGCACCCTGAGTCAGATTGATACATTGATGCTGTGAACTGCAGAAGGCAATGACCCGTGTTCCTGTGAAAATCTGTGGTTTAACAGCATGCAGTGCTCCAATCAAATTTGGGGGCATGAAGCAAAAACATGGAGGAAAACTTCTAGAAAGTGGTAAGAACTGAATTTCACTGCTCGGGCCTCACTACCTCCTAGCTTATGCCACACGTAAATGTATCACAAACTGTGACATGGATCCATGCAGTGTACTAGCATGTTCAGCTATTCCAGCTTGATAGAATTATGTGATTTTTTTTCTATGCCTGCACAATATTACTTAAATTAGAAGTTCAGCTGGATTTCATCACCAGCAGCCAAGTGGAGGTATACTATAATCCAATCTTCACTTACAGCTTAATCATACAGTCAACAAAAACCACAAAATTTTGGCAGAGAGCCAAAAAGTGTCTTTTGTGTCAAGCCATCACTGATTAATTTAATTTGTTGATCTGTTTCTGTTCAGTTCTTTATAAGTAAGTGTATGATTCTGTAAGTAGCTGAGACCTTACCCTGAGACCACACCGTGCTGTTGATATTCCTGCACAGAGACTGTGCCTATACCCATCCTTACAGAGCTGCACCGCAGCTGGGTGATCGGTCTGCTGCAGCTGGTTTCTCTGTTCAGTAAACTGTGACAGTGCCAGACCTGGTGTCTGCGTAACTGGTGGGTTTTATGCTGTCTATGTACCTATATGACAAACATAGATCGTGAGCTAGATACTGCTTAATATTGTCCTACTTTCTTCTCATCAGTGGAAAAGTTTCGTTCACAAAAAAAGAATAACCAACCCAAAAAAACCCTAACAAACAAACAAACAAAACCCCCAAAACAAAACAACAAAAAACCCCAAACCACATATATTAATATTTTGGGGGGGAAAATTGAAGAAATCTTAGTGTTTATAGATAGAGGCATAATGGGAATGCCTAGGCACTGATATGACAGTTCATGCTACATTCACAGAGAGGTAAGATGAACTGGAGCCCCTATAAACATTGGAAATACTGTTTTGGTGCTGAGTATTTAGGCTTTCTGAAAACATACTTTTCCTCAGGGTATTTCTTTAAATTAAAAATCTTCAAAAACTAAACCATTATCTCTTAAAAACCCCTAAAGCTATAAGCCCTGTTTTCTCTTACACAAAAGAAATGAAATATTAGGTTTGACTGACTATTTTCCGTTGAAACTAGTTTATCTATCTTAGATTTTGCCCAGGATATAAAAAGAACATTTTCCTCTGCGTGCTCTCTCCTTGCACCTCATCCCTAGGCTGTAGTCATTCTTCAAGAGATAACATCCTGCCCAGGTTTCTAGGCTGCCAGGATAACTACATTGGTTAGTGAAAATCATCACTGAAGGCTAATGCCACTTCCAGTTTAGGTGTTTCCCAGTAAAATGCATTTTGCTTTCTTAATGTGATTGAGCACATTTTGATGTTTTTTTTTTTTTTCAAGTACAGACTATTCTGATGCATCTGGTTGATGCAAAAGTAACATGGAGAAATTGCAGTTGAGCCATGGATGTTCAGTGTGTTGGCTCAGTCAGGAAAAGTGGTTAAAATAATGTGGCTGATGGCACAAGTTTTCTGGTTGTGTTAATCACAAACAAGGAGGGAGACTGCAGCTTGAATGCAGAATCCCATGGGAAACCCCCTGTGGGAGCTATTCACATTGGCCTCGTTACCGAAACCAGTGTCCTGTGAAACAATGGCTTTGGATAAACACAACACAGTCTCATTGGGCACGACCATTACGCAACTTTGTGTGCTGTAACTTGCACCTATATGATGTAAATACTATGCACTAACAAATCTGAATAGTGGTGGTTTATGTCTGTTTTGTGGGGGATTGCTGACCAAAAGGAGCAGTAGAAGACCAAGCAGAGGCTGTCTCTCATTTTGATGGAAACTTCTCAGTGCTGCCATATTTCCAGCAGTTGAACTGGGAATTTCTTTCATTGCACTCTATTTCAAATTCTTCCTTGTCCTTGTAGAGGAGACTTCTTAATCAGAGGCTCAGTCTCAATGTGCCCTCCTCGCTCCCACCTCAAAACCTCCCCCAACAACCCAAACCCAAACAAAAACAAAACCAAAAAACCCCAAACCAAAAACCACCCAAAAGAAACAACGTACCGGTGGAGTGTATCAGGGAAACCATGAACCATTGGTCAATGTATCCAAATTGTGCTTAGATGGTCATCAACATGTAT
Organism: Balearica regulorum gibbericeps; assembly: GCF_011004875.1. Lineage (NCBI taxonomy): Eukaryota > Metazoa > Chordata > Aves > Gruiformes > Gruidae > Balearica > Balearica regulorum. The sequence goes on from NC_046187.1 coordinate 70,761,764, forward strand.
TGATATTAGTCACAGTAGGTGAGCTGGAAGGGTAATAGCATGTACTGGACAAGCCACCTCAGTCATTGTCATTGTCAAGTGCTTCTGTTGGTACCATGGGAAAGGAGATTGTTCAGATGGACTAAAAGGAGGGTAACACAGAAGCATTAAGGAACTAGATCAGAATGAAGAGAAAGCATGAAAGGACTTGTTTGAAAATCCACTTTGGAAAACTAGGTTGACATCATCAGTTGATTCAGGGAGGTCCAGCCCTTGCTGCTGCTTGAGGTGACAGGATGTTTTGTGGCAGGAGGGAAGGGCCTTTTGGAGTAAACCCAGAAATGCCTGTGTCTGAGGCAGCAGTGGCCACTGAAAGGGTGGAAAGGTGTCACATAGTCACAGAAACTGGCACAGGAAGACTGTTTCATCTTCCCAGGTGGATCTGGACTGGCAAGATAGCAATTGCTATGGCCAAAGAAAAGGATGTTGCAGTAATTGATACCAAGAGATTTATCTTTGTGGTTCTTAGATACAAAACCCCAAGATGTATCATTCATATATATATATGGGCACACACATATATATATAGACACGCGTACACAGTCTAAAGGAACTGACCTTGGCTAAATCAAAAATTTGCAAAGCTGAGAGCTGGGGACAAATAGGAGGAGTTATGTGGGTTGTTTGGTTTTGTTTTATTTTTTACAAAGGATGTCTAATGAGGCATCATCCAGTGGAAAGGAACTGAGATGGAAGATTATCCATCATAGAGGGATTAGTCCTGCCCAGGCAGAGTGTCCATAAGATGCTCATAAAGAGACAGGAAAGAAGCCATGCCAAGACTGTAGCATATTAATTGCCCGTCTTGCTCCTCCTACATGGAGCAGCTCAGACTACAAAATCCCACTGCACTTTGGAGCAGTACATTGCTATTTTCAACCCTCACTGTGCAAGGCTGGATATCACGCTTGCCTCAGGTTAGACAGGATGGTGCTCAGACAGTTGGTAGTGAAGGCTTCAGGCAGCTTTAGGGCTCTCATGCTTTGTGAGTCACTACTAAGGGCTATAAATAGGAAATAATATAAAGTATATGATCCTTATGAACCACATGGTGTCAGGATAGTATGACTCAGTCCAATCACCCCATCCCCATTTCTATCATTTATTTTATCACTATATGATACTTAAGCACTGAAATACTGGGGACAAGCTGGGGTCTGTTGCATTAATGAGATGTTTCTTAGTTCTTGTTTCTCAGTATACATTATTTATAATGCATTGCAACAAGTGGGAAAAGGCTAGACTGAAATGGCTCATGTAAAAATATGATAAAAATTAAAGTCAAGGTAAGATGGCAGGAGAGAAAAATAGGTGAGGAGTAGGGAATGTTTATGCTACATGTACATCAAGATTTTAAGTGAAACTGGAATTCCTGACTAGGAAAGAAAAGGGGAGTGAAATGCATCTCATTTCCATGTTCACAGCTGTGGCTCTCTATTCAGTGACATCTCTTAATCAAGGAGGAGGGGGAGAAAAGTATAGCAGGTTTCAGGATGTTTGCATCTTGATGAAGCTGGGTGCAAAGAGTGGGAGGTGACTGATGTGAAGGGACAGTCCTATGCAGCAAAGCCCAGGGAGTGCAGTGTGCACAAGGATCCATCCTGCAGCAGAACTGGGTGATGTCAGTCATTGAGCAGGACTAAGTTTGAGACAGAGTTTCAATAATTTGGTCTGTCCTTTTTCCCTTTTCCCTTTTCCCTTCTCCCTTTTCTCTTTTCCCTTCTCCCTTCTCCCTTCTCCCTTGTCTCTGTAGTTCTTTGCTGTTTTCTAATCAAATGCCTAGCCTTGTTTTTTGCTAGATTAAACATCCTGTGTGTGATCTCTGCTAGTAAACCTCATTTCAAAGGTCCTGAGAAGATATTTGGAAGGGTGCAGGTATCCATTGAAGTGTCTTGCATGCCAGGGGTGCACTGGACACCCTTTATACCATCCTGACTAAAGATGACAGTGCCTGGTTAGAGGGAGGTGTTCATGGAGAAGCATAAGTAGACTCAGAATTAAGAGCCAGAAGCACTGAGCTATGTTTCACTATGTTGTCTTACGAATCAGTGTCTTACAGGTGACCATGAATATGGGGTGCAAGTAGAAGAAACTTCAGATACCAAACAAAAGGGATACCCACAAAAAATTGTTTTCCACTTCTCTTCTAAAAGGTGTTCTCAGCTGGATGAAAAGGTGAAAGGCGTGAAGGAGGGTGTGATTTGGCCTTTGCCAGCAGAGAAGGTCATGGCTCGGGAGGGAAGGAAGCTAAACCTGAATTCATGCAGAGATTGGATTGAAATTTTGCTAACTGGCAAATTCTGAATTTTCCTAGGAAAGGTCAAGATAGTTTAGCAGGAAAAAAAAAAAAAGCTGCTTCCAAATCCTGACAATTTACTTTCTTTTCCCCAACTGGGAATAACTGAACTGCCTGGGTAAGTTTAACCTGGTGCAATGCCAATAAAATAAGCAGTTACCCTAGAACAAGTTCATCCTCGGTGTGACTACTCGCTGAGCTGCTTTTGCACCAGGGATTGGATTTATTCAGCCTTCCTTTAAGTTACTTTTCTAGAAACAAGCTCTTATCTGAGACATCTGGATAAAATAATAATTTTAAATCAAAAATAGTAATAAAGTAGATATTTCAGATACTTCACTTGCAAATAATTCATTGCACTGAATTAGTTTTCTCTAATCAATTAGGAGTCTGCCAGGTACCAGCAAATGTTAATTTAACAGCAGGAACAATTTTATGTATTTTTAGAGAGGATAAGAGAGTAGAACCAATTTCTTTAAAATTACTCCTCCAACCCACAGGGCCCTGGCTGAATATTTCCCTCCAACGACAGACGGGCTTTTGTTCACCAGCTTTCCTGTTTGGATATATTGACTTAGCGTTACTCTGAGCCTAATTATTTCATTTGCTGGTGGAGTGCCATGAGTATTTACTCTTGTGAGCAAAATATACAGTCATATGTTTATGTACCTCAAGGACAAAGCCAAGATCTGCAGAGACAAACATGAGTGCCTACAATTTCTACATCTAGAGCTGACATGTGATTTTAGCAGGATGGTGTAGACCCCTTTCACAATCAGTACAGTGACACAGAGGAGCAGAGGGATCCAGAACACCCCTGTGGTGATCTGAGCCCTATTATAGACATATTGTTTTTGCAGTTCTTGATAGATGCTGCTTATTAGTATTTAATGGATGATTCTTCGGTCTAACCCAATTTGTTCTTACAAGCTCAGGTCTGCCTACAGCTAGCTAGCAGAAAGCAGTAGATACAAATTGTGTCTGAACTCTCACTCGTCTCTGGCATTTGGATTCTTTCACCCACGCAGAATACAAATACAAGCAATGCCTTGCCAGTCTGTGTCACTTCTGGTGATGGAGTTGGGGCTCATCACCTTTTGCTTGATTAATTTGGAGTCCAAAACCCTTTACCTGAGGGGGAAGGTTACAGCTGTGCCGGATGACCAGGCTGCAGGCTGGGTTTGTGCAGTGACACCCACCTTCGGCCTCTGCTGCCAGACCTGATAACTGCGCCTGGGAACACGGAGGGGAGCAGCAGGGGAAGCCTGGGTAGTAAGACAGTCGCTGCTGACTTCACCAAAGCCTCTGAAGGCTTATGCAGACAAATCCATAACTAGGATGTCTTGTATCGGTGTGGTGTGTTTTGTCATGATCCTATCAGAAGCAACGGTTAAGGGTTCACCTTTCAGCGTCCAAATGCTGAAATCTAAAATCTGTTGTGACTTCATGAAAAATGAAAACCATTGCTCACAGTTCCCTCTGCCCGTTATTGGGTGCATGCTGGAGGCAATGAGACTGGATGCTGGAAACCACAAAACGCACCTCTGACTCTTCCAACTGCACTGCCAAGGGCTTTGGTTTTCTGTACCTGGGTGTTCAGGCCAAGGTCCTGCTCCAGCTGCATGTTGGTGCAAAGCGGGTCAGTCCAAGCAACATGCGTTGACAGCGCAGCAGGGAAATCACAAGACAAACGACGCTGCTTCGGCACCCCCGTCACAGAATGCCGCAGTCAGCAAACAGCAAGGCCACGTGGAGGCTGGCAAAGCCCGTGCAGCTTTTAGTAGATTAAAGCAACACGTCTCAAAAGAAAAAGGCATTTGACCTCAGGCAAAAGCAAATATGTGCCATGCAATTGTCATTACTGCTTTCCTGTATGACTGCAGAAACTTGAACAGCTTGGAGTTGTCACATTTAGTGCCCTAATCAGTTCCACATTTCAGTGGGTAAAATCTCAAATACTCATGTTTTGCAGAGTTCAAGAATTCTCCTAAATCTGCTTCCACTAACTCTACGTTGGTTTTACTATCATCTAGTGTGTGTTTTGGCCTGCACAGCTGGCTGTCTCAGGCCATCATTAAGGGGAACGACTGAGATGCAGCCCTCTGAAGTGATACCGGCTATGCCTAAGGCTAATCTGGTTCCGTCCATGGGAAACTTCTTCAAAACCTCTCAGGGAAAAGGGCTTTTGTTTTAAGTTGAACCACAAAGACATTTCTGAAAGTGCATTATTCTAATAGCTCCTCATAATTAAGAAATAGCTATACAGGCTAATTATAGTCCTATATTGTATTTAGTGCCAAACGCATGCTAAGTACTGTACAAAACCCCAAAACAACGACAGCCCCTAGTCCAATCCAAAGCCCTTGTATAGCAAACTTCTTGTTAACCATACACACATTTTCTCGCTAACCTAACTGAAACAAGATGCAGGCGTAAAGTTGAAGCATAAGCAGGAGCGTTTTGCAGTTCAGGGCTTGAGGGATTTTTTAGGGCATGAACCAAGGCCCATGGAAGTCAGCTGGAGGCTCCAAGCAACTAACAGATTTTAGAGGTCAGGTTGTAAAGACAGTAAATTAGTGCAGAGATGCATATCCAAAAACAATCTTGAAACTGTGTGTGATAACTGACATTAGTACAAGTTTGAAACCAAGTATCTCATGAGGGTGAAAAAACAGGCTGTCCAACTGCTGGATGGTCCTTGCAGGTAAAAAGTGTATTCTTCTACCCTATTCGTGCCTCTTGTCTCTCATTTTACCACTATGTGAAGAGCCTGCTTTTGTAACAAGAATTTTTTAACATTACCAGGGGCTTGTCAAACTTCTATACTTACTAATTTATTTTTACAAATTGAGTCTCATTTTTCATTGGGGCTTCGTGAATTAAATTGTGCAACGTTATTTTGTGTCTGTATTTTGAGATCTTCTGAAAAGCAAAAACCAGTTCTGTTAAAAATGTGAATAATTGTAAGAGTTGTTGAAGTTTCAGCTTTCAATAATTTCAGCTACAATTAAAATAATTAGTGTACAATTTACTTCATGAAAATGTGTAACAGAAGAGCTAAAAGAACATACCAAATTAAAATGTACATGTTTTAGGATTCATAAAGCTTTCAGTCAGGATCTCAAAGGATCTTATAGTTCCACTGTTTTTTAAATAAGCATATTATGCAGAACTGCCAGACTTCTGGGCCTTTTCCACTGCAAATATTAGGATTCTCTACAAGCTTATGAAAATCTCTGCAGATAAACACCTGAAGAAAATTTGCTCTTGATACTGTTGGTGGAATATTCTTTCCTATAGCACATCATTCTCTAGTGCTTTGTCTAGCCTGGTTGTAAAATAAGGCTATACAATAACTTAATGATTTAAGCAAGAGAACGCATCTTGCTGCTCAGAAATTGTTTTCCTATTACAATGAGCTAACTTTTTTGTGACACCAACTTTTGCCTGCAAAATTCAATGAGCTATAATATGCAGATACAAAACGATCACTTCCAAAATGACTTGGGAGTGGAGTTTGGAGGAGGATGGAGCCATGACCAGCAGAACACTGTGCTGGTTCAGGGCAGTGGCAGTAACACAGCTTTTCTGTCCTCTGCCTTCATATGCTGCTGCATAGTGGATGGAAAAGTCTCTGCAAACTTGCCCATCATGAGCGGAGCAGTACTCACAGCTTTTAAATACTGGGCAGAAGGACATAGGAAGCTTCTTAGTAACACTAATGCCGACCTTTCCTGCTGGATAAGATATTCCGTTACCTGGAAAAATGAGACAAGACTTGTGCTTGGGGTGACAGACAGCGCTCTGCAAGGCACTGAAGATGGAACTGCTTGTTCCCAGTGTCATGCTCTGGGATGCTCTTCCCAATGTGGCCCTTCCTTAATGCCGAGTTCATTTATTTCTGTGATTGGTTTATTTGATGTGTTACGTATAACCACAAAGTGGTTTGTTTGGGTTCTTTTGTTGTTTTTTTTTATGTTTGGGGTTGTCTTGGTTTTGGGTTTTTTTTTAAAAAAAAAAAAAAAAAAAAGAGAGAGAGAGAAAAAGAAGTGGAAGTGAGTGTGTCTTGGCTCCCTGTCTCTGCCGGCGGTGGGAACAACGTGCCAGGCAGGTTCTCCTCCACCAAACGAGTCCCTCTAGTGGTGCCATCCTGAGCGTCTTACTCCTGCGTTCCCAAAGCAGTGAGGAGCAAATGCAAATCAAACCGTACAAATACTTTAATGCAGCCTGTCAGTGAAAATACTATAACTTTGTGAAATGCAGATGTGTTTGGTCTAATTAGCATCACGCTTGTGGAAAATTGCGTACCAGGGCAATTCCAGTGCCTTCAGTTTAACAGGTTGAAACTGTTTTCAGTGACAGCTGAGCAAGGTCCTCAGTCTTCATGCAAACGTGAAACAAGCTAAAGATATGATTTTTTTTTTTTCAACATGCCAAATGTTCTCTTCAGCTCTTCTCAGAAAGATATTTGAGGAAGTTTATTTTGAGCAAATTAATTATATTTCTCTGGTGACCTTGTGAGGGACAACTTCAGTATTATCAGTGTGCATACTGCAAATGGGGAGTTCAAGTTGGGGCGTAGTGTTCAAAGATAGGCCTGAGAAAATAAATGATATTTCTGCTTTCTTGAAGCCGTAAAATGTTGGGAAGAAAATAACAGTGAAAGGTTGGAAGTGAAATGGAAACGTCATTGAAAGTGAAATTAAAGAACTGAGAAATGCAGGGATGGTCTTTGAAGCAAACACGCCTGCATGTGAAATGCTCAATACAGCATTGCTTTCATTTTAATTCTTAGTGGGTTTGATTTTGGGGGGTTTTGTGTTGGGTTTTTTTGTTGATTTTTTTTTTTTAAAAGCCATGTAGCTAGGTAAATAGGAGAAACCACATTTATTTAGCTTGTGGGGTTCAGGGCAGTCGGAGTAGATCTGCAGAATGTTTTGGTTGACTCTGAACCTCTGACTGCTGAAAAGGAGCGTGCAAAGGTGGCAGAAATCAGGCAGCACCCTAAAAGACAGGGAACAGATGATGACCAAGCGCAGGCTGTCCTGACCGTGGCCAGAAGCACCCCTAGCACTGCCGCGCATGCCAATGGGAAAGGGAATATCGCTTACTGCCCAGTAAATCCAGGTCTGGTTGAAAGGGGTGTACTGGGAGAGCAAGGCACTGCTGCCGCAGCACAGTCAGAGCTTTTCTGAAAATCAGGTGGGCAGGAATGGTGTAGCTACAGGTCAGTATCAGTAATTAGTGTTTGTTCACTTCCCATTTGAGCCAGATATGGCTTGTCCATTCCCTGTTGCTCTACCTGGATCCCTGGGCACCTGAGTTGATGTACTTTATTTCCTGTTTCCCACTTGCCAGCGAGCCACTGGATGAGAGCACCTGATACTTCTCTTTGGTTAAGCACTTATTAGGTCAAAATTCAGCTTTATCTGGGAATACAACATTAACTCTGTTAGTCTTTGGAATCCAGAGATTCACATGGAGAAATCAAATTAATTTCTGTTCTTCCACCAGGTTATCAGTCAAGGTATTGGAAGAGGAATGGTATCATTTATCATTTTTTTCCTAATACTTTGAGGTTAGATGAGATTAAATATACTGTAATACTGCACCCTCATGCAATGCTCTGCAGAGATACCTGACTAAAGTCTGATGACTGACAAGTCAGTGAAACTGCATGTAGGTCCTTCCCTGGTCCTTGAAGCAGCCGAGCTGTGTTGGCCTGGTGAGGTGTCTCTGCTGCTTTTGGGCTGGAAATTCAGTTTCCAACCAGAGTCCAGAGCCAGCACAGCTCTTCCTACCAGGCTCTGTACTGCAGGCTGCAAACGCGCTTGGACCTACTGTGAAACAGTCTGTACGTCTACTCCGGGGTATTGCTCTTAAGAGATGTGATGGATGAAATCTTCAAGGGCACCAGCTTAATCCTACTATTAAAGTCAGTAACAGGGAAACACAGATTGCAAAGTTTCCTGTAATAAATTTGTGCATGGAGACTTACCAACAGCTGCTTTGATAGAGTTACAGGTGCTTTGGGTATCACAGTTTTGCATTTCTCAATGGAGTGTTTGAATATTGAAGGTGTCATCAAAAAGTTGTTTAAATTTCCTTGACTTTGAGTTTTAATAGATTTTTTTTAAAGGATGTATTGCTTTCAAGAGAAACAGACTCTATTTGGTAAGCTTTGAAAAGTAACAGGCTAGAATAATAATAAAAATAAGATGTGGGTTTGCAAATTGTTCTTTTTATTTCAAAACATAGAGCAGAGAGCGTGACTGCCTGATATTTGTGTTTATGCCTCTGCATGCAGAAGTGTGCTGACCAGGGAGGGAAGGTTTGTGCTCTGGAATCAATACTGAACACTGAAGTAGCTTTTAGATGCTCAGCTCCTGCTGTGCTTGGTCTAATTTGCAGTTTGTTGAAATCCCATTTTAAATGCTGCTGGAGGAGTCTACTTTATCTCAGCGAGAAATCTAGGGGAGTTGGTAGTTGAAAATAATGGATCATCAGGAAATAAATGTAGGGATAATTTATGCAGGGAAAACTTCAGCCGTAAAACTTGTTTTGGAGGAGAGCGAGCCCACACCTCTGCTCTCTTTTTTACTGTTAGAAACAAAATCATCCAACCAGTGTGGGGAATGATTGGGTGTAATGGTTACATTTGGGTCTTACGGCTGAAATCCCAGAAAGACTTACTTACTTTATTAATTTGATCTAGCTGACAGGGAGAAACATTCATGCTTGAGCTTTCAGAAGAAGTGATCATTTGGGAGAAAGTCCCGCTGCTCCTGAGCTCTCCCCCGCATGCTGGGTTTCGCCTTTTGCAGCCTTTTGAGAAGGGTCTCTGCAAAGCCGGCCCGGTTTAGCTCTGTCTAACTATAAAACATTCCTAATCCCTGCCAAAAAAGCACAGCAGTTACTGTGTGCTACTTTGGCAAACTGATGCTTGCAGCAAAAGACATGTGAATGTTGGGCAGGAGTTCCAGAGGGCGAGAAAGAGCCCTCAACCTTCAGAGAGGAGAACGTTTTGGTCGGTGAAACTTCCTCTCACCCCACTCTTTGGCAGCCCCATTTTATAGCGAGCCAGCAAAGACCACGGTAACTTGTCAGCAAGTTAAATGGAGAAATGAAAGGAGAACTTAAAAAGCTCATGCAGCCTGACTCTATTCATTGCTATAGCAATAATTCCCCATGAATGTGGTGCAAAGAAATGTTTTAAATGATAATGCACTTTTAAAATGCAATACTGCTAGAAAATGTCTCATTGTAACCCATGCATCTGTGAAGTCCTTTAATGACATTAATAAGGTTTTCTGCCTTCCTGCAGGAATTGTCAAGTGGTTGGGAATGAATTTAGCAATTCCTACCTTGCAGTTACAGATGAGAATCTAGATGCACGAGTGCTTAAATAGAAGCTTTAAGAACAGGTCGTACCTTGATATGAGCGAGTGCTCTGCCTTCTCTTACTGCTTCAGACTTCCAAAGCCCCTGGGGCAGTTAGAGACGCAAACACAACTAAAGTCGCTGGCTGTCCTTTAGATGGCAAGTCCTTTTTGCACTCCATACCAAAGCGTTAGGGTGGGAGAAACTACGAGACGTGTCCCAGCCAGAGCTGTCATATGTCAGGGGCAGGATGTAAAACAGGATTTTCCTGAAATACATTTTTTGCTATCCACAGGGTGCAGCTACCTTCCTACAGCAGCCAGCGCCTTATCCATCTTCTCTATTTCTCTGTAAAGAGAGGAGGTAAGAGCTCTTCCCTTCCTTGTAAGGGCACTGGGGAGGTTGCAGGCTGTGAGGTCCTTGCATATGGCACAGGGCGGTGGTGAATAGCGGAGGTTCTGCTGGCATATCTCCCTCTGACCCATCCAGAGAGAGTCCCTGGAGGTGCGGAGGACTACCTGCCTCTCCTCTGCATCTGCAAGGCTGTAGTCCTTTTACACATTACAGTTTTGTTCTTCTACACACTTGAAAAACACAGTCCAAGAAATCAGTAGGTTATTTGGCTTGCAAATATTTTTTTTGTGCTATTCGCTGAGGTGTTAACTATGCCTTCTGTGACTGCGTGCCTGGCAACTAGCAATATTATTTTAATTAAATGCCTTTTGACTAGGAGAATTCAGCTACTTTGTAAAAGGAAAAATATGAAGCAGCTCTGTTATATGCTGGTATTTTAGTACTATCCTGCTTTTTCTAAAGTAATTAAATAGACACTGAGAAAGCATTTAATTTTAAAGTACATTCATTTGTCTTAAGGCTTTAGAGTAGCCATATTACTGCGCCTGCTTCAGCAGAACAAATGGAAAATTCTGTTCTACTCAGCCTAGATTGAGCTAGTTTTAGATTTAGGTATATTTTGCCTATCGATATGTGAATGCGATTGGGATTTTGCTGTAACAGGAAAAATCTAGGGCTATTACCTCCTGCACAGAACACAATAGGAAAAAAAAATGGTTTTAATTTCTATGGCCAAACTAAAAGAGAATTGGGAGAATAATTCACTTTGCTTTAAAAGCTGGAGGTTTGGGTTTTTTTTTTTTCTTCTTTTCAAAATAGGAAAAAAATGTGGTTGGCCAAGGAAAAGTTTAGTTCCCTTGAAAAAAATGCTTGTTTTATTTTATGGAAATTCTTCTTATTACTTCTTAATAAAGCTACATGTTAGAATCATTTTGAAAGTAAATGTTGAAAAGGTACTTGGATTTTTCCTGAATTTTCCTTTGAGCTGAAACTAATTGCTTAATCTAATCCACATGTTCAAACCATTTTGTTCCTCTTGACTCATGATTTCTCAGTGAAGGACCTGCCTGGGGAAAAGTCTTCCCGAGCCCCAAGAAAACGTGAATTCTGAGGGTAAATGCATGTGTGGGACTTGCCAGGAAGGACTATGTGTGTCCCCAGGGCACGGCGCAGAGTGGAGATCCCATGACACGGGGCCTGGGGGAAGAAATCTGGAGGCAGGCGGGTGGTTTTCTTGAAGCCAGTGAGATCCAATATTATAGGGTAGGATATCCTATATAAGGTGATTCTTATAATCCTATATTATAGGATATGATATATAATAAAAATTACAATAATAATAGAATAATTACTATAATATAGGATATAATAATAATAGGATAATTCCTTTAATATAAAATGTCCTATAATATAGGATATCTGATATCAGGATGCTCCCACCCTGCGGAATCTGAAGCTATGGATTGCAGGGTAATGAAATAATTATTTCCAGGCCTCTGGTAGCTTGTCATCATCTCTGTCTCTTCACTGTCACTACTAGGATTTGCAAGGACTATGAGAGAGAGAGAGAGCAAGTGCAACATCTGAATCAGCTTAGGCACAGCGACATGATCTAGCCAGAAAGAGCAAAGCTAAAGGCCACCTGTACCCATCTGCATGTTCAACTGTTCAGGTTTTCACCTATATGAGTCATTGGCTTTTTCAAACTTCAGACTGAGTAAAGCAAAATCTTGAAATGAACTACCAGTTCAATCAAACCAATTTCTCAAATGAGGGAAATATTATTCCTAAATGGACAAAACAAATGTCTCAGCATTAGCAGGGATGGGTTTCTATGAAGTAAGGGTGGGGAGAGAGGTAGCAGAAAAATTGGCAGTTGAGCACCTAAGTGAATTATCTGTATTTTGTCAGAATAGCCAGCATCATGCAGAAGCCCCTTTCGTTCACTGATCGTCAGTCCATGGGGTGAAAGCCCGACAGCAGCTGTACGCTTGGCAGGACTGGAGATGGCATTCCAGCTGGAAAAGGTTATCATTCTCATTCATGAACGGGATCATTACCCAGTGCAGTCTCAGATAGACTTTCTGCCTGCTGCAGAATCATTTAAAGATGAGAGAGGAAAGTGCAAGCATGAAAACCCATTATAATATATAGCTGCACTAAGCCTTCCAGTAATGGAAAGTACATGCTGTATCTCGCTGATGTCCAGCACTGGCTTGGGGTCCACAGCAGCTCCTAGCAGCCTCTGCTACAGCCGTATCAGAAAGAGACACTCCACTGCGATGTTGTAGCTATGTCAACAGACATCCACCTTCTCGCAGCTGTGGGGCTGAACATGGCTGCAGGGAGGAGAGAGGGACTCTGGTTCAGTGCATACCCAGAGATCTGTTGCCATGGCTCCTTGGGCACCTTCTCTATCTCCATGAGTGATGCAAGCCTTGAGTGGGACAAGCTCCTTCCCTTCATTGAAGGACTTTCACCATAAGGTATAATTTACACCTGTAAGCCAAGGGAAGGGAATCTCAAACCCTGTACTCTTTTGTTTAGCAGTCAGACCTCAGCCAAAGCCATGAGATTTACGTACCTTGCCCCCCAAATTGCTCTCAAGCTCAGGGTCACTGTCCATCAAGGATACCTTTAGGGAAGCCACCAGCCACTGTTTGTGTGCCTGAGCAGTCTTGGCAGTTGTTCTTGTGATTTTTAGTGGTTTAGTACAACAGCAGGAGAGGCCAGATGGGCTGTTTGTGGAATGCATGCAATACTTTTAATCTGTACTGGAAATGGGAATATTGGATGAGCTGCTTAAGACAGATGTATAGATACTTTCTATTAAGTACATAGTCAGTCTTTATAATTATGGTATACACTGTTCATATTTCTAGCCATTGAATTCGTCAGTACAATGAATGCAATTTAAATGGATAATGAAAAGTCCTCTGTTCTACCTTAAACTGGCACATAATTTCACCTGTCAACAATCTGCAGTACAGAAGGTTGTTTCTGAAATTCCTGGCTCTGAAAGTTACCGAGGTACTTCTGAAAATGTACTTAACTGCAAGTGAGTCAGCATTCAGAGGTCTGAAACTCATTTCCAGGAATTATGTGATTTACAAGGTTTGACCTCCAAACCTGGCCAGTGACACAGCAAAAGAAAGAATAAAGAAACTCTCAAATACAAATTCCAAATGCCTTTCAAATGCAAACCACAGTGAGAAAACAGTCAGTCTCTTGAGACACATCTGCACCTGTCATTTAAAATCAGAGGGTAGTGGAGAAATTCTCCATCTCAGCCATTTCCTCTTTGGGGGCATGGTTTCTTCACTGATGTCAAGGCCAAAGATCCCACTGAACCAGAAAAAGGGAACGTTCTTTAGTTTAACTGTACTAATGAAGTCCATTCCTGTTCTTTTGGATCCTTTAAATGTGGAACGAAAGTTGTTTGTATATTACCAGCCCATAACAACTGATGGTATCTGCCTCAGGCAGTGCTATGTGAGTGGGTTGGAGGGGACAGACTACTGGCAGCAAAAGTTTCAGTATTATTATTTAACATCAATATTCCACTGGACCCCAGGACCACTTTGGCCAGGCCTGTTTCCAAAGATGAGTTCCAAATCGTGCTAGTGCTTTTCAGGTAGAAGTGAGACAATTAGCAAGCCTTATTTAGGGAATGAAATGGGTAATTTATTTAGAGTGTTTAGGCAAGGGAAGTGACCTTTCCTAGGTGCCCCTCAGCCACTAAGCAGGATTCACTGGTAGCAATCCCTTAGGGAGAATAATTTTTCCTCCTGGCAGTACCTTCAGCAGCTGACTGTGTGCTCTTGGAAATAAGTTGCTGTTCTGTCTCATTTCCTTAATATCCTGGCTCTGTGTCCTACTTTTCAGTCAGGTATTTCTTCTTTTCATTAGAGATGTTATGGTAAAGGTGTAATTTGTACTTCTAGGAGCCAAAGCGGTAGCAGAGCTATTAAACGTGCAGGCAATGCAACCTTATAAGACCCCACGACTGCAAGGGATGTCCACGCTCCAAACTGAAAGATGAGACAAGGCAGAGGCTGATGATTGTAGTTTCCCGGGAGGTAGCGCATCCACTCCTTGCACCAGAGCCTTAGCTAACCGAATAATGCTGTTCCCCTCAGTGCGGTATGCTTTTAATTGGAGTGACGCAGGTGACAGCAAGGAAGTAATCAAATTTGTGGCAGACCTTGTAAATATGTTTTTGAAGAGTGTCGTTTAGTACTTTTATTTGCCATCTGACTCCTATTTTGCTGCATCCATCCTCTGTGCTGTGATTGGTAAATGCCCTTGAGGAACCTGAAAATATGTACAAAGTGCTAGTAGCCCTTATATAGACTGGAAATATACCACGCGTTTTCCTCTTGCTTATGGAAAAATTAGTTATTTGGCAAATTCCCAGTGTCATATAGTCTGCAGTATCCTGCATTGCTATCAGTCCATTTTCAGACCTGGTTATGCCATGGGAACAAGCTGACTGTATCTTGTGAGAGCAGATGATGTCCTCAAGTTTGTGGATATAGGTAAAGCCCCCATCATGATTGTCTGAAAAATTTAGTAGATTTTACTTAATTATGTAGTGGTTTAGGTTGGTATGTGTGATTTGGCTGGACCTGAAAATTTGCCTGAAAATAGATATTTTGTTCATGTCTTTGACAGAAATCTGAGGTTTTCAGTGGGAAAGTGACCATTTTCCCTGAGAGCTATCCATTCTGTGGTCCCATCAGGTTCATAAATTCTGTAGTCCCATCAGGTTCATAAATTCTGTGCATATTTCTTTTGATTAGTCAATACAAACCTCCAGGGTTCATACAAATTAGAAGCCTTTCCTGTGCGAGGTATAAGAACATATAAAATAATTTGGGTCAGCTTACTTGGGTTTTATCAGAACAGGACAGGAACTACTTTTCCAGGTTGGTGCCAGGCCATTAAATAAAGAGGAATACGTTCAGTGCTCTGGTGATAGTATGCCACTGAGGCTTTTTTTTCAAGCTGCAATATCCCAAGCCAAACATTTATGTTCCATCGAGAAGCCAACAGGTGATCTGCCTAGGTTTTTCTGCCAAAAAAGTTATAACGCTCTTGAAGTGTTTTATGAATGGGGGAAAAAAACCTCACTTCACGTACAATTTAGTCTATTTTCAAAGCTGCAAAGTTTTCTATTATGATAGCGACACCCTAATGAAGGTAAAATGAGTTTAGAAATGTTCATGCGCACTACTCCATGGGAATCACGTGGCACCAGCCAAAGGTCTGACAGCACTCTTCATTTGCTCTGCATCCAAAGCAAACTGGTATTCCCTCATCATTTTCTATTACACGACTTCTAGGTCTATTCCTGGGCTGAGTTAAGAAGCAAAGAAAAATGCATTTGAAATGAAGGAATATTAAAAATAATTTGGTCCAAACTCAGTGAACAGATTGGTGTTAGGTATGAAGGATCCTTATTTTTCCGCACTCGTTTTGTGATCCTCAGTTTAGATCTCAACATTATACGGTAAAGAGAGGGCTGCTTAGAAGTAACAGAATGAAATACCGCATATAAAAAAACGTGTGGAAAAAATATTATCTCACTGAAGAATGTTGTGCTGGAAATATACCAAAATATACAAACAAAATACTCTTGTGTGCAAGGAGGTAAATGTATACACATAAGTAACATATGATCTTTATTGCATACAAAACAATAATGTTCTTGGAATCCTAAAGAATCAAATGATAAACAATCAAAAAACCCCAGCCTGCTATATCAGATCTCTGTGCACTTACAAAGCTGGAGGAAAGCTTGACATTTCAATAGACATTACATATACAGTTGATAGAGCACTTGAAAAAGGCAGCTGTAAAATATTTCTTATCATGGCCTAAATAGACCATTTACATTTTATCTGGAGAAGAGAATTTCAGTAGTTGCCTTAGATGTGATTCCTGAGTTCAAAGGAGAAAACATTTTAACCAGGACACCTTTCAATCTGCTTGTGTTTTGGTGAGGGTTATTTATGTTCTTATTAAATCATCTATTAGTAATCAGGTGAGAAAAGACAGGAGGGTAACGTGTTGGAAATTAAAAGAGACAGCATTAAGGCAGGTTCCTGTATTACTTAGGTTTGGCAGACCTCAGAATTTGGCTTTAACACTGCAGCAAGGCAGGACCCTCACCTCTACAAAACCGAGGGTCCAGCTGACTTCGGTGGACCCCAGCGGGCAGCCCCTGAGCCCTATGCTTTCGGTCCTGGAAGTATTCACTCCCAGACATGTGGAAAAAAGGTGAAAACCTGAGGTGAGACCTGCTCCACCAGCTCCGGAAGAAAGCAGAGTCGCTGCGGATGTCCATACTGCCACGACTTCGCTCCTGGGCTGGGAGGAGAGAGGTCCAGTTTCAGCCCTCGCTCCTTCTTCCTTTTTTCTTCAGAATGTTTCCACTAACATATTGGCCTGTCGTCTCATTTAAAAAGGGCCCTAGTAAATGAGCGATATTTGTAATTGATGGTTCAAGGACATACGTGGTGCCCTTTTGTTTTAGGTAAATCTTATTTTAATATTGGATATTTTGGTGTAGCTTGGCCTTTTTTTCCCCCAGCATGTCTATCTAATGCATAAATAACTTTCTGTGGTGAAGCAGCAGCCTTGCTAACAATGGATCATATGGAATATCAATTTAACACCAGTACAAATGATTATATATTTTAGCAATTTCGCAGTGCTGTTTGTCTCTAATCTTTTGTTATTACATTAAGGGACTTACTGTTACAACAAATCATTTGAATTTGTCTTGCAATGGGAATGATAGCTATCAACCAGATGCTCATTTGCACACCAAAGTGTTACTGAGGGCCAGGCACAAAAGGTACAACAGCTCAAAGGGCAGAGTCTGCTCTGAAAGCTTAGGCAAACCACTATGGTTGCAAACTGCTGCAACCTAAGTAAAAAATTTAAAAAAAAAAAAAAAAATTTCTACTAAGAAAAAATTTAAGTTTTTATGTGAAAAATATTTAAAAACCCACTAAATAATTGTGCTAAAGGACTTCTTCTTGATATAAAAATTCAAAAAAAAAATTACAAAACCCCCTCGAAATACAGTTTATTGTGACTGTCCTGATTGTCTCTCACAAATGTTATGATGCCATTTCTCATTATTTATGCTCACTGTGGTTCTCAAGAGAGCAGTGAGCAACATGCCATTTTGGAACTGCAGTTATCAAGGGCATATGCGGTTTAATTATTAAAACAAAGCTGTTGCATAGCATGCTCTAAATGCCACTGCTATCACTTAGAAACTGATGTGATTTGCATTCCTTTTAATAAATTAGGTATTGAATTACATTATAAATGTAACCTCTAATTGAAGCACCTTCTCCCAGTGGGCATAACTCCATCATGATTTCGCACGAGCTACCCAGAAGTAGACGCATGCTGCTGCAGGAGTGGGAGTCTCACTAATAAGCACTTAAACATCATTCTTGAGTATTTTTGCAACTTAATGGATCTTCCCCCAGGATATCTCTTAGGAGGATATTTGCTCTGCTGTAGCATGTTGCCTTTTGCTCTTGTCCTCCACTTGTGGCCATTTGTGCGTGCACACTTTTTTGTTTGATAGCTTTTATTTTGCATGCCTGGATACCCAGTGGTATCTTCATAGTATACAAAGGTGGATGCAACTCCCCATCCATGCGTAATTCATGTCAATGGTGGTACTGTTTTGTTCTAAACCTATGTAACTGCCTAAATACAGCTCAAATTTCTAATATCTGTAATGTTGCTGAAGCTATTAAGCGAGCTCTGATACCTCAGTTTGCTCTGCATAGTAACTCATAGACCTGATTTAGAAGAGCAGTTCCCTGCCTAGGATGCCTGGTAAAACTTCATCATATGCTGAAGTCCTGTATCATTCCAATTGTTAAAGATTTACCAGCTTTAAATATATTTATTTACCTTAGCCTCTTGGATAAGGTCTAGACTAAGCAGTTATTTTCTGCTTATCTATAATTTGTTGTCACATCAGTAAGGAATTTCATTTTTTGTTTTTGTCTGTAAGTTACTTCATACTGTTTCTGCCCAATTTAACTCCCAAGGTGGCTGAATCGATGCATACAAGTAACACCTGCCTGTATTTCTTATATCTAGAGAGTGTTGTGAAATTGGTGAAAACAGAGTATAAATCAATACATTTAACTAAAGCTACTGTTTGATTGCAGGTCATTGAGGTGTTGGGCAGGATTAGATGAAAATAATAATAATAATTTGTGCTGTGTGGTTGAAGAACTTTACAGTTTCTTGCCCTGATTCATGTTTCCAAGACTACCCCCGGACTTGCCCTCTGTGTGTGTGACCAGCTCTCCCAACGGCTTCCACGGGGGGATGAGAACCTGGTGCTCAAACCCGAACAAACAAGGCACGCTCATGACAGTTAGGAGTTTTGATCCAATCTCTGTAACAGCGGTGCAATTCAATTGTTAAAGCAGTGATGGAGGTCCTGAGGAGCAGAAAAAGATGTTAAGAATTGTTCAGAGTTTAGGCAGTTTAAAAGGCTCACTCAGTCGCTCTTAAATACTACAAGAATTTCAACACCACATTAAACCCTGGAGTCTATCTACTATAGTAACTGGCTCCTGTCAATAGTAACAGGAACCAGAGAGAGGTCCCAGGAAATAAAAGAACGAAAAAGGGCCGCTTGTGTATTGCTTACAGTTCAGTTTCTTCCCAACTCCCTTAGAAAGTTTTCCTTTTCTAATTCTTATTTAAACTCTCACTTCATTACTAATCTAAGTTTTCTGCATGCTTTGGAACTGTGGTCTTAGTTCTACCTAATGCTGACTAAACAGTGGGGACATATTTATTTGGCTTTAATTTACTGTCTTTCACCATGCTTCTCCTGGTTCTCATAGTAGGAGAAAGATGATCGGGCATTTGCTGTCTAGAAAAGCCTGATATTTAAATTCAATACAATTGCCACCTAAAAAAGCCTGATATTTAAATTCAAAATGATGCGGTTTCCAGGATTAGGGTAGATAAGGTAAGAGCTGGGTGACCTTACAAAAGTCTTATCTCGCAAAGAGAACTTGAACAAGGTCATGTTGAAGAAGGACAAATCCTAACTGTTTCTGGTTACTCTCTGTATTCTGTAGACAAACGAGAACCTTCTCAGTTTCTCTGGGAGACTTCCAAAGATTAATTCAAACACTTTTATATATATATAGCTGATATATTGCAATACTCTTTCCCCCTCAAACCTCTCATTTTGAAAGATGAAGCCTGAATTTCAAATATGAGATAAGCAGCCCATTTAATTAGTTTAGGACTCTCCTATCTGTGGGCGGACAAATTCTATTTGTTTCTCTGAAGTACGACAGCTCCTTTTTCACATAAAGCTGAGAATGCAATGCCATTTATTTTTCTTTCTATAAATTGTGTCACTAAATACCTAGTTAAACTCGTTAGCAGAATAAATGAAGAAGTATGGGGATATCATTTTTGGAGGAGAAACTGCACAAAAACCATCCGGCTGCAAAATGTATGTTTGTAAACACCGGATCATATTCTTAACTGTGTAGCTCCATTGACTTTGATTAATAAGGATCTGGTCTATTGGTTTTCTCTCAGATAAATATTAATGTACTCTTCCTTTTGCCTCAGAATAGTTCTCCCTGATACCAAATGCAGAAAGGAGGATAGCTGAAGCAAGGCTTCCTGGCCAAGACTTCGAATGGAGGCTATGGTATTTTCAAAAATATTAAAGAATAGACTGTGCATGTGTGGCTGCGAAAGAGGAGCAGCTATTTTCATGTGGGGATTCCCACTTCACCTTTCCTGGGATATGGCATTATCTAAGGCCAGCTCTGCTGTGAATAAACAGATGTTTTTGAGATTTCCTCCTGTGCCTCGTAACACGTATTTTTGTACTTTCGGCAGCTTCAGCAGCTATGCTGAGAAGACAGTTAAAAAAAAGAGAGGAACAAGAGGGATCACAAATACTTTTTGGCCAGCTTATCTTATTGTCTCTTAGGATTTTGCAATCATGAGGCCGAGGATTGTACAATAGATACTTGTATATCTATACAACAGACACAGTACTTGGCGTAACCAGTAGAGACTCTAAACTTCAAGGTGGTTTTGCTAGGGACGTGAGCAGAGCTTACTGCAGGGCTGTGGAGGAGCACAGGAAGGTCTTGCTCACTCCTTATCTGCTACTGCTAACTAATTAAATTTGTCTTAGTCAAATAACAGTGAAGCTGGATCAACAGTGAAGGGTTTGCTTTTTGGGTGTGCCTACTGTAGAGTTTGGTAATTCTCAAGATGTTTGTGGTTGCTTTTTCTTGGTGGGCCCTATGGCCATTCAGTGGGAAGTAAATTTCTCTTCCTCTGCACCACCATCCCATGTCAGCATTGTAGCTGTTGCTGCTTTTAGCACCTTTTTTATCTGTCAGATGTTGCATATCTCTGGCCATCCAAATTAGTTTTCTATTAAATCCCTGAGCTGTTAGAGAATAACATTACAGAATTTGGCACAGCTGTGGGGTCACAGTGTAACCTGCATTTGGAAGAAAGACATGAGCAGCAAGGTAGGAAGCTCCCAATCAATACTGCTGGGAAAAATAAGTGGTCTGTACAACATCTGTGCTGGGCAAGGAGAAACTGTCACCTAATGCTGGGTGTGGGAAGCTCAGGGATAGTCATGATACTTCATGCCCCTGACAGGATGTCCTCTCCCAGCTCATCTCCACCTAAGGCACACAGCAGGGGTGCCTTCTCTTTTATGTGGGGTAAAAAAAAAAAAAAAAAAAAAAAAAAAAAAGGCTAAATCTTCATGCTCTGCTTGATTTCCTACGGCTTTGCTCCATGTGCTTTTGCTACATGACATATGGCTTTAGTATGAGACTCACCTTCAGCTTGGGAAGTGTCTTTTCACTACCTGGGACTGGTTTCACTCCCTCCTGCCATCTGTAACCGTGGCAGTTAAAATCATGTTGGTCTGGAGTATATTCAGGGTTCGCTGGTGAAAAGCCTCAGAGCTGAAGATGGCCAAGCTATTTTACTAGTAAAGGCCAAAGTGAATATTCATATGGGGGAGATTAGTTACTGCTTTGCAGAGCAGTCACAGTGGTTTCCTCATGATAATTTTTTTTTTTTCACAAAAGAATCTTCAAAATTGCATGACTCGTATTACACCTGATTTCGGTAAAGACTAATTGAATGTACTGTGCCTTTCCAAAAGCTGTTTTGATTGACTTCTCTTTGTTCTCCACTTTAATCCAAATGAAAAAAGGCATTTACTTGTGCTAATTAATTTATTTGTGCTAATGAACATCTATTGACTCATCCTTCTGTATTGCACTGAAATTTGAGGTGTGCTGCAAATCAGGCATGGTTTAGCATACTAACAAAATAAAAGCATTTTGAGGCTTTGAGTTGGTTATATGTCTACAATAAATAATGGCACTTAGGAAATTGAAAACACTGACTTGAGGCTGCTGGTTAGAGGAAAGCCCTTGTTTTCAGCCTCAGATGTGGCTCAGCTGTGTTTGTGGCACTGGCTATTTACAGCCATTTATACTCATATACAGATTTATAAATAGTTTACAGAAATATCACTGCAGTTGAACAAAGAAATCTTTCTTTTTTTTTTTTTTCCAAAAGTGGTGGTGTGAGCGACTGAAGGCTGGGGAAGTTGTTGATAAAGTGTCATAAACAAGGAGTGGAGGGAAAACAGCTCTGTCTGGAGCAGGATGTCACGCAGCCATGAGATAGACCTAGGGTTGTCCAGCCAGGATGCGGCTTTTGGGTGCCCTTGAGGATCTGTCAGACCAGAGCAGCAGGGCAACAACCTCTCCTTCGCTGCAACAGGGCTTGGGAGGCTCTTCTACCCCTCTTGGATAAGTAAGTGAAGTGATAGGTAAATTAAGTGTACTTGCAGGTCCAGCCAATACAGACATGTGTCTTGTGCAGTTGATGAGAAAGAGAAGAAAAAAAAAAAAAAATCAGCTATCACTCTCAGTTTCTGTGGCTTCAAAGGTGATCTTTTCCCTTTTCCTCTTCTGCTGGTGAACCTCAGAACCTCATGTCAGTCTTGGAGGATCCATATTGGTCATTTTTTACCTTTTCTTTCCCACATGTCTTGGTACCAGGCCACGATAACCCACCTTTGCTCTTGGCTGGTGTGTGCAGTGATGGGATGGAGGCTGCAGTTCGGTGCTGGGACAGGCAGCTTGCCTGCAGGTGACACGTTACAGTGGGCAGTTATTCTGCACCCTTCCCAAGTATACTTTATGGTTGAGGAATGAGAAAGATTTGAGGGAGGTGAAAAAGGGGAAAGTGTGAATAGGAAGGCAAGGATAGGAGCCACGGAAGGACCAGAGGTGGGGACCTGCCCATGGAGATGAGGGTTGTGTTGGTTATTGCCTCCTGATGCTCAGCCGTTCTGGTGAGAAACAACAAATGGTGATCTCCGTCGGGATGACAGTTTTGAGAAGAACAGAAAACTGTCAAGTGTGAGTGGGTTAGGAGAAGCTTCCTTCTCTTTTGCCTTCCCACCGTGGTGAACGCGAGTAGCAGCATAAACCTGCAAAACCATGCCAGGTGTACGGTAAAGGTGTTTACAACAAAGCCCAACAGTACTGCCCAAATGATGCTTGCTAGCCTCCTGTGTTCCAGGTAGGCTTCCAAGCTGGGTGGAAAGTGAGCCAGAAAATTGCCAGGTGAGCACAAATTGCAGATGTGCCAACACAAACCTCAGTGCTTTGCTGCACAAAGAGTTTAGCAGGGTCTAACCCAACAACCGTACGGAAGGTGCCGTAGTTCACCAGCTGCTGCAAAAAGCTTCTCTCTGTGCACGTACATACTCACAGCAACCGATGGTTTTCTTCCACTGTGGCTGACCAGACCTAATTGCATTTCAAAGCTCTCCACTTTGTGGCAGGATCCTGAAACAAATTCCCTCCTCTGGCCCTTCTTCCTGGGTTAACTGCCCAGTACGGGGGAACTCTTTGCCCCATCTGACATAGGGAGTCTTGCTTTGTGGTTTTGGTTCCTTTAAAATCTGATTTAAATGCTTTGTGGAGGTGGGTTTTCTCAGGTGGAAAGGGCATATCTCTCTATCAGGTAGTCTGGTTAAATTGAGTGTCATTGTTTGCATGAGTCTGCCTGGATGTTCACTTGGGAATGTAAGACAGCAGTTTTTGTTTCCAAATTGCTTTCTATTTTGTGGAATCACTTCCATCTGTGAGGCTTTACGATAACATCAGATTTAAATGGTGGCATTTTGCATTTATTTTGTCCCAATGTAAATGTTTAGGCTGGTAGGCAGCAGAGAGTCAGACCTAGAATGAAACTTTTTACTTATCTGTTATTGAAGAAAATCCCCCGAGGAAATACAGTCATAATTTCATCTGTCTCTAAAATTTCCATTCTGCCTTTAATCATAGTTCTTGCAATTCTTCCTCTCTTTTCCCCCAAAAGAGTAAATTCTTTGCTTTTTTGTTTGTTTCTTTGGTAGAAAAATTGGCAAAACCATTGTATTTGAGTGAATCTGTTGCAGGGAAAGAAATCAGTCAGTTACCACCTATAGAAATGAAGTCATGAAAGGTTATCTTGTGCATCCAGGTGGCAGAATTTCAAACTTCTTGTTAGCAGGGGTTGCAGCACTTCAACCTACCCACTTTCTGGGAACGTCACATTTTCCCTTGCACTCTGCAAAGTGGGTGAATGCATTTCTATTCATGGAACAAATTAGAGGTTTGCTTGACTATTGATTAGCTAACTTCAGAATCTGCTTTAGGGAGGTAAAATGCGCTATCAGCACTTGAGGTTCAACAGTATAATTAATAAATGTTTAGGATTTGCCTGATTTTTGAAATCACCTTATTAGTTTGAATATTTAGTTAATTGCTAAGTTTTTGTTTGTGTAAATTCCTCACAGAAAATGCTTACGATGCTCAAAATTGTACAAATAGAGTAGTACTGAATGTTTTATATCCTTAGGAGCAGCTCAAAGCTTTTGACACACCTGCTTTGTAACTTGAAGCCTCGATTGCCATTTAACTTTAATTGTCTTTATTGCCATATAGCCTTTGGGTCATCCTGCATGAAGCTGCTTTCATTTTATTGCTCTATTAGAGGATATGGGAATGAAGGACAAAACTAGCCCACTTCAACTCCATACCTCTGTTTCTTCCCAGATTTTTCATATGATGGAAAGTGAGTACATTTCCAAAACATAAACTTGACACTTAAGAAGCAAGTACAGCAAGGGGACTGCTGTATACACATTCTGTGTATGTTCAAGCCATTTGAGGATTGAATGAGTCAGTTTATAGCCATTGTGGGATTATTTTTCCATGGCTTTCTGCTCAGGTAACCATGCACAAGTGAATGGGAATTGTTAGTGATGTTTGAAAAGGTGAAAACTGTTTTCCATGTTTTGGAAACATGCTACTTGCACAGGTGTGAATCCCAACTACTTTTATGATGCTTTCAATTTTAAATTACCCAAAGTTTATTTATGAACTTCAGATTATTAGAACTTACTGGTTCTCTAGGTGAAGACAGAGTTGTTTCCTAATTAAAATATAGAGATAATTTTTATCTGTAGAAATACAATGGAAGAGCATGCTTATGTGTCACTAAATCTTCACACTGGAGGAGAGGATACAGGTGTTCATTGTGGTAGTAAACACAGCCAGGGCATATATGCAATATAAGGTGGGCAGGCTGGGTTAGAAAAAATAACTTTTATGTAAATTTTGCCATTAGTTGAGGTAATCTGTTTTTTTCAGCCTGAAAATATTAGGAGCCAAATTACTACAGCAGTGGAACCTCATTTTACTTACACAGGTGGATAGTAAGTAGTTCGATCATGGCTTGGTATGGAGAAGTTAATCCGCTACAACAGGAGTTTTTATCACTCCTTTCCAAACAGAGAGATCTGTATCATCAGCGGTCTGTTGGAGATTGTTATCAAATGACACATGCAAGAGAAATCATTAGGCTATTCAAGCTAATATTGGTGCTTAGCTACTGCAGGCTTTCTTTTAATCACAGAGGCATAATTTTAGCTTCACCATGGGCAGAAGAAAATCTGGGCTCTGAACTTGCATTCTATGTATTTGTATTTATCTCATGCACCTCCTAGTTCTTGTCAATGGAGATCTAGAATTGGAGAGCCAGTGGAGATCCAGTGGGTTGAAAAGTTCAAGAACATTAACTTTCACTACAGCTTCAAGTAAGTACCTTTTCCTAGCTATGTTGAATATATGGTCCCCTGGACCTAAAGGAAAGATATAGTCTAAAGCTCCGTCAAGAGTCATTAAACAAAAGTTACCTTCACCTCTATCAATGTACACATCTCCTCCACAAGGGTATTGGATTAACTACAAGGCACAGAGAGAGAGGCTGGGCTTTGTGATTTTTTTTAAGCCCAAAGCCTAAAGTTGCTGCTAAATCTCCTCTATCAAGGAAAAATCTCAGAGGCCCATAAGTCATCTTTAGTACATTAAAGTGCAAGAACAGTGAAAAAGTATATGAACGCTTTTTAGATACAAAGTATGTTTACATAGCTGTAAAAATTTGGCAAGCAGATGGCAACACATTGAATTTCAATAGGAAATCAGATCTGCAGAAACATTGTTTGTAACCAGGTTGCTCTTGAAGAGACCAATTATGATGACTGATAGGAGTCCCTGCGATGAACCCCTTGCTCAGGCTGCAAGCAGTTGCTCACGTGAATAGCTGCAATGATTTCAGTGTACTGGCTTTCTCCCCAGTGCAAGGCAAGCATATAAACTGGTCCAAATCTTGACTTATAGATCAATGTGCAGGTCAGCAATATTTTCTCTGAGGACTGGCAGATGATAAGATTAAGAGTTTATCAGTAATTGCACACATGTGCTAAACCCATGGTGGACGAAGGCATTGAGATCTGCTGAGCTGTGCTGTGTTTAGCACAAGCTAAAAAATGCATGTGAAAAGCTACCACAGCCCAGCTGATGCATGGTAAATCTTTAATCTTTTCTGAGGCATGAAAGAGCCTTTTTTACAGGAAAATCCCATCTGCAGAAAGTGGGGGAATTGCAGGAGGGAAAGCACAGAACCTGGTACAAGAAATAGCCTAAGAGTGGGAGGATATCTGAGAAGTGTGCCTGGGATGCAAAAATACATCTAGGAACCTGGAGAAATCCTTTCAAGAGCTGTTGAAAAAGAACAGGAGAAAGTCCAAGTGGTTCTGAGACCTCATCAACTAGAGCAATGGTATTTTCTCAGTACCTGGGACTCATGGCACTGTGAAAATCTTGTGCCTTGTTTGTTGTCATTGAAGGGTCCATTGCTGTGTCCATCAGGAAGGGTCTGTGAGGAGAGACCATGAGAAAATAATGAAAGTTTTCTATGAAAGGTGACTTGCTTTTGAAGTTCTTGCTAGTTAAAATCAGGGAAGAACTAAGAAGTGCTGTTTCTGTCAGTCTAGCTAAAGTTTGGTTCTGTCTTTGTTTCAAGCCAATGTTTTTCATACATTTATGTATTTTTGAACTCCTTTGATGGAGTCTTATGCGAAAGGTGTCAGAGAAGAAAAAATCCATCCAAGTGATGGGCTTATGCAAGAGTCCCTCAAGTCCTCCCGTAATTTGTGCTTCCATTGGGAAATATTTAGAGCATGAAGAAAGAGAAACTGCAAACCACTTGTATAAAAGACGGAATATTTTAAAACCTCTAAATGCCATTTAGGCCTCAGAGATAGTTATTATGCAGTGAATTCTCAAAACTCTTTTGGAGGAGGGTCAAGGAGAGCATCTGTAGAAAACAAAAATGTTGGTCTGAGATTCCATGGATCTTTTCACAACCCTGTATTTTGCAGTTTCCTCTAGGTTGTATTTTTCTTTGTCTCTTGTTTCCTAGGAAGATCTTGACTATTTCTGGGACTCCAAAACTCCAGTGCTCTTCCAGTCATGGCTTATTGTATGTGATTCGTTCTTTGGGGAGCCGTGCATTCACTGCTTTGCAGACATGGATGTTGGCACAATTCCACAGAACAGCTAAGGTACAGCTTCCACAGGAGAATGCACAGGAAGAGGTGGGAGAGGAAGGAAAGAGGAGGTTAACAAATAAAGTAGTATGGTCGAAAAGTTCTGAAACACCTTCAAATAACACTTTGGAGATAACTTCAAGACCTCCAGCGATCCCTCATGTACCTTCAGAGTTGTATAGCTCTTTCTCTCAACTCTTATTTTTGGCATGAGACTTCTCCTTAGTCTCAAGGATCATCAGAAGATTTGACAAAGCAAAATTATTTCTACTTGATGGCATAGAATCATAGAATAATTTTGGTTGGAAAAGACCTTTAAAATCAAGTGCAATCATTAACCTAACACTGCCAAGTGCACCACTAAACCACTTCTCTAAGGACCACATCTACACATAATGTAGACGATAGTTATCATCAAGCTCCTTTATGTTCTTGCTAGAATTTGATGAAATCACAGGACTTTTGTGTTAGCTTTTAAAAATCTGTTGGGTTTTTTTTACCCTGTTTCCATTTTCAGCATGCATACTTGTGTACATTTGTGTTCTCTACTCATGCTCCTTACATGAAGCATGTTAGCTTCATTAACAGCAATTGCTTTCCAGAAGGAAGACCTGTGTTGCTCCTTGCTTTTTTCCAAAATAGTGATTTCAAAGAATATTTAAGGTAAAAGGGTCAGATACGCAGAATCATACAATGTTTTAGGTCAGAAGAGACCTGTGTAATCATCTACTCCAACACCCTGCTCAGAGCAAAAGGCTAGCTTCAGAGTTAGGTCGGTTGGTTCACGGTTTCATGCAACTGAGTTCTGATTATTTCCAAGGCTGGGTATTCCACAGCCTCTCTCACAACTTCTTTCCACACTTAATCTCCTTCCTTTTGAATTTTCTCTCTGCATATCTAGCTGGAGTTTCCCTTTTTTGCACCTTGTCACAGTTGCCTCCTGTCCTGCTGTTGTGCATCTCTGGGAAGAGTCTGTGCCTGTCTTCTCTTTAACCCCTTATTAGATAGTTAGACCCAGCAAGTAGGACTGCTCCTGGCCAGGCTGAAGAGGGTGAGCTGTCTCAGCCTTGCCTCACACATCGTGCTCTGCAGCAGAGCCTGCTCTGGTTTGTGGAGCTCCCTCTTGTACTGGGGCCCAAAGATGGACGCAGAGTGCCACATGTGGCCTGATCAATGTCAAATAGAGGGCGATGACAAATTGTTGTTGGGACTTTAAGACCATAGCATGATGCCATAAACCAACAAATAAATAGCATCCTTTTAATTGCTTTTTGAAGAAAACTTAGCCATGAATGTTTCTAAGGAAGTAAAAGATGTGGCTTTACTTACTGGCTTCCACAGTTTGGAGCAAAGGATGTGGAAGAAAGGTAAGTTTGCATGCTTGGCATAATCACTGATATGACAGCATAGTCTTAATTCCCCAAATTCAGGCATACATGAAATGGAGATAAAAATAGGTGGGGTTTTTGCTGACTTTTAATGATGGGAATATATTATACTAACAGTTCATATGTGGGAATACATTGTACTTACACTTCACTGCTAATATTTTCCACTGCTGGCTAATGTAACCATAAATACTTGCAATTGTCAGCCTTTATAAGCAAACTGTTGGTCAGTATAAGGATTGGGGCCAGTTTTTAAGGGGCATCGGTTGGTTATAGAATCATAGAATAGTTTAGGTTGGAAAAGGCCTTTAAGATCATCAATTCCAACTGTTAACCTAGCACTGCTAAGTCCCCCACTAAACCATGTCCCTCAGCACCACATCTACAAGCCTTTCAAATACCTCCAAGGATGGTGACTCAACCACTTCCCTGGGCAGCCTGTTCCAATGTTTGACAACCCTTTCGGTGAAGAATATTTTCCTAATATCCAATCTAAACCTCTCCTAAATGGTACAACTTGAGGCAACTTGATTGCCTTGCTTGAGTGCAGCAGAAGTGAAGATAGGAGTTGGCACCCATGATTGTTCCTAGGTCCTGCTAATGATAGCAAATCTCACCAATCTCCTGCTGTCAAATATTTCAAATTTGGAAGCCTGAAACTAGGTGTGTAATTCCAAAGACATGTTATCTGCAACTGCAGATAAGACTCAATGGTGTAAATACCATTGCAACAGCTGACAGTGTTTATTGATGGGATTGCCTTGGATCCAGCTGTCCCTATTAAAAAAGACATTATTAAAAAATATGGGCTGACAAAATGCATACTAATTTAAGCTTCCCAGAAAGTCAGCATGTGTGCTGTGAGGGAAATTCAGTGCGCTACAGTAGGTCTGCAAATCTCCACTAACCTTCCCATCTCCTGTGTCTAGCACTGCACTGGTCTTCTGTATTGCAGCAAATACTTCAATTTATCTTTTTTCCTCTGTGTTCCCCAGAGCTTTCACAGTTACATCCAGCCTTATGCCTTTGCACAGGGATAGAGGGGCTGAGTGGTGCACTCCTGGACTGACAGGAAAGGATTTCTGGGCAAATCATGCCACGGGCAGAAATACACCTCTGCTGCACTTGCTGCTTCTGCGGAGCATATTGCAAAGCCTGTCTGGAGTCATGCAAGTGTGATGCAAAGCTGTGTGAGCTTGTGTTTCGATCCTCATTTATCAGGGAAAAATGAAATGTGAGTAGAACTTTAATACGATAGAAATGGTTTCAATTTTGTAGCAAAAGAAGAAAATTCACACGGGAACATCCAAGTTCAAGTTAATTTAAATCTGATCATGAAAGACTGATGGAGCCTGTTCATACCATGCCACTCACCGAAGTGGTCCAAGTGAAAGGCATGGCAGAATCTACCATTTTGTTTTCATGTTCAGTTTGACAGGAGTCACTGGAAATTACCCTCGTCAGTCTGATAGGATTCCTGTGGCTAGCAAAAGCGGGAACAATTCAATATTATAAAGTATTTATAAGTCCCTAAGGCACATTTACAGATGTCCTTGGCAACATCAATTTCCAGCCTGTTAATAGCTTTAAAAGCTAAAAGCAGAACTGTAGACCTTTTCTAGGCACCAAAAAGCAGCAAACGCTGACAGACAAGTAGTGAGTAGGCAGATCCCTCTCTGCCCACCTCTGATAACAATCAAGTTGCTGTATTGTGCATTAGCTTCAGGGAATGGATTAGCCCTTTTGGCAGCCCACTATAAAGCACTTTGCAGTAATCTCATTTTGAGATCTCAGCGGCATGAATCATCCAGGTCAACTTTAAGTCGTGCTTTGAGGGACAGATTCTTATCTTGCTTACACCATAATGAATAGAGAGCTATTGCTTTAGAGCCAATGTTGTTACACAGCCATGTAGGTAATCAGAATTGGGCCCTAAGGGTGAAAAATTGGCATACTAGTAAAAATTAGCTGAGGGAGAACGAATGGGTTGCTATGTATAACAGTAAAGAATTAACTACTTCTAACATTGAATGAGAAGCTTTCTTACAATAAAGAAAAGGGAATGGTCCAATTCCAACTAAATATTTAGGGTCTTTACTGGTTAGGTTCCTACTTCTTCACTAAGTTCACTGGATCTCTCCTATGACCAAACCATAAGCATTTCGCAGGCAGACACTAACATTTGAACACATACATCCTCCCATCACATAAATACATGTCCATCTGGCTTGGGATGAGATCTCTTACTTCTGGCCACTTCTTGTTAGTACATGAAAGATGTGGCAGACAAGAAAGGTGGCAGGCAGTGGGCTGATAGATGACTTTGTCCAGCCTATGTCTTGCTCTCCACTTGCATCTGAAGGTCCTCAGAAAAAGAGGGCTACAGTGATGCTGAGTGTGGGGGAGCTGTGCCTTGTAGGCAGTACCTTTGGCATTTTCTCTGTTTGATCAATTCTGAGCCTACTGACTTCAGTGTGAGTATACTGCAGGCTGCACCCTCAGGAGTCATATGTTTTCCAGCTTCATATCATTTAAACAATTTATATACCACCAAGTTGTTTCTCAGTAATGAATATCTAGGGGTGAAAGACCTAAATACTTGTCTCCTCAGACCTGCTCTTATTAATAGCTGCCAGGGCACATGTTTATACATTTTTTGAGGCAGCTGACCCTGTAGCCTCTCTCCTTTGTCATCCCCACCTTTCTATTTAAATTGCTTGCATTTTTGTCATTTGTACGTTCCTGGCGAGCAGCGCAGATTTATTCCACTGGAGGAGAGAGCAAGGGGTTGGCCCAGTGCTAATGCGAGAATTTGCTAAAGAGTTGCACAAAGCTTTTTCTCTGCAAACTGCTCACTCAACCTGTACACCCTTTTCTGAAGGTTTGCTTTGGAAATAATGTGCTTAAAAGCTGCCTGGTTCTCAAGAGCTTCAAATGCAGAAGATGTAAACAGTGTGCAGAAATCTGAAATGGAACAAGACGCTGCTCTGTCCAGTGACCTGGAATAAAAGAAATGTGGCTCAGAGCAACTTGTGGGGGTCAGGTAGTCCATGCCCTGCCTTGCAGCAAGCTCAGCTCTTCCTAGACCATTACTGACAAATGTGAGTCTATCCCATTCTTAAAAAATCTCCTGGGAGGGAGATTCTGCTGCCTCCTGAAGCAAACTGTTCTGGTATGCACTTGTCATCAGCTACCTACTGATATGTAACAGCCCTGAGAAGTTTGGCAGGTCTGAACCTAGGATCCCCTGCTTGGTTATTCTGTTGTGATAAAGTTGGGTTTGGTCTGTATTCATTTGATTTTGGTCAATATTCATTTTTGAAGGTTTATGGGATGGAGAAGACCAGAGTTCTTGCTTCACATGTCAAGCATATTCTCTGCTTTTGAAAGCAAAATGGAAAGGGTCCCCCAGTGATTCTGAGCTCAAAATACTTGCAAGGCAAACTTACGGAAGTTGTAATTTCTGCAACTACCAGTCAAGCTCAGACTTCTAGGATTGTTAGGCATCTGGCTGCACGGCAGGGAGTCTGTCAGCCTTGTGAAATGCATCTTCCAGGCTCTGCCACGGGCAGTGCAGGCAAGTTGGTGGAAGGGCAGGCATGTTTCCCTTGGAAGGCTCAATTAAACCAGTGTGTCCCTCATAAATATGCAAAATATTGAATTGGCATATTCCCATAGGTGAAAAAAAAAAGTCCCGTTAAACATTGCTAACTAGCCTTTTAGAAAACTACCCTCCCAGCATGTGTTTATCAAATACCTCTCAGATAGTTTTTGGGATGCTTTTGCATGGATTTTCTGGGTCACAGCACAGATGCAAAATTCTTTTACGTCATTCTACAAGTCATTTCTGTTTGTGTTTCCTTGTAGCAGGCCCCTATAAGGACAGAGTCCCCCTTCAGCTTGAAAGGTTGCCAGTCAAGAACCTTTCTACATGTGGGTTTTGTAGGAAGCGATCTAATAAATGGAGGGAAAATACTGAACTTTGTCTGTGTGTGCAGTTTTGTGATAGTGAATCCCTGATTGCCTGCAATGTAGTCAGCTTTCATTATGATGAATACTGCGCTGGCAATGGAACAAACCGCCTGCATACAGACATTCAGGGAACAGCTCGTTGAGTGGGTTCACAGCTCTTGGGTTCACTTTCCAATACCTTCAAAGAAGTAGTTAGGCCTTTCTAGTTTGTCTGTTATGCAGCCAGAACACCAATATTTATGATTCTGCACATTCTTTGATCCTTCTGTTAATGTCTTCATACTGGCTGACAATGTTTTTCCGAAAGTTAAAAAGAGACCTCAGCTACAGCAAGAGCTTTTGCCTGTGGAAATAAGCACTGCTGCTTCTCAGCCGCAAACAGCGCTGCTACTCATCTGCCAGTCAAGCCCAGGGTTATGAGGAGCCTTTGCAGAAAAAGTGCGCACAGAATGCAAGAGCATTTTCTTTTCTGCTTACACTTTGTTCCCTCTCACAACACTTGGAATTTAAATGCTTCAATCAGTGACCAGGTTCTTCTTTGTATTGCTGGGAAATGTTTTTGTGGCCGTGTCTGTCCCCCCCAGCCCCCAGAAGTCTACAACATTTACAAAACCACAAATGGTTTCTTTACAAAAGATGGAAGGCAAAGCTATTTTGTCTGATGCTTGGGCTAGAGGAAGCGCAAACAAATGCTGCTCAATTACACAAAATGAATTGAATGGGAAGGCAGGACGCGTCTTAGCAGAGTGCAGACCACTCAGGATGGGGACTGGGCTCTCTTTACTACGGAATTGTTACGAGATGTTCCCTCTCCACAGCAGTCAGGCATGCTCTCCATCCTCACTACCTTCATCCCCAGCATGAGAAAACATGCCATTAAAATATACACATATGTAAGTCCTTCAGCAAAGGAAGCCTATTTGTAATTGTGTTCAGTTATTTAAGACCTCTTTTAAGTAATTCAGCTCCTTTCCGGAGCTTAGTGAGGGTCTCTGCTCTGGCATCTCACGTAGCACCAGCAAGGAGTATCTGGGTGATGGTTTTTGGCTGTTCATATGAAAGGTTGTCTCCATGAAAGGAGCAGAGAAGCAAAAGGATCAGGAGAAAATACCGGGAAGGTAACAAGAAAAGGTCAAGAAGAACAGGTATAGGTGGACCATTAAGGTCCTTGCAAGCACTCAGGGTAGGATTCAGACCCCCAGCTATATCTCTCGCATGTGAATGTCTCTGTATGAACAAGGTGTTTAAAAGCCTGTTAGAGTTAATGGAGGTGAGAGGGCTGGTGCAGCTGACCAGACAGAGGTCTTGAGGGAAAGCTTTTGCCCTGGAGCTTCTCTGCCATAAAAAGGCAGGTGGGTCTTAGTCTGCGCCACCTCACGTGTTAGTTGAATTCTTGCCATTTATCTCCTCATTCTCCTTTTCCCCCTCTTCTCCTTCTCAGTTTTCATTTGATACAGTTTAATAAGTACATAGCTGAAATGGATTGGAGGCCTACAAAGACAACTACCACCATCAGTTGACTATATAGCCACATAACCAGTCTTTAAAAGTTTGCAGACTACGTGTCCTCGTCCAGTTACAATCTGTGGGTCACTTTATGAGGCAGAGATGTTTTCCATACGCAGCACTCTATGTTCACTGAGAAATTTTGCTTGTCACCAGCCTGTTTCCTTACTCACTTGTAACTGAGCATGTTCTCTGGTCTTTTGCAACAGTCTGTAGGTAACCTTTTGATGTGGACCATAATAAGAAACACTGCCGTACTGGCAGCTTAGGCATTTATGTTGTGGAGATCCACTCACCATCTAAAATTAGGCTTGTATTAGGTGAACACTTGCTTTGCTTACCAGGAGTGCTATAGAATCCTGGAAAATACATTCCTCACCAGGAAATGCTCTCAAAGTAATTGCAATGGCCTTTTATGTATCCCGAGATTGTTATGTTTCCTCTCAGTCTTCACTAAGCTAAACAACCACATTTCTTTCTCCTGCTCCTGACAAGCCGTGTTTCCCTGTGCTCTGATTATCCTGGTTGCTCTCTCATTTACACACTGATTGCTCCCGTCTTTCTCTAATTACGGTATTCCAGACGAGAGGCAGGATTCCCACTGAGGCCATGCCAAAGGTGGAAGGAAGGTGAGGATTGCTTCACACCTTGCATAAAACCCACCTGCCTCTGCATGCCAAAGGAGGTAGGTAGATACAGTGCAGCTCTGTGACACTGTAAACTCGTTCAACCTGCAGGTCTGACCCTCTTCTCCAAAACTTAATGTTTATCAAGTTCTTTCCCATCTTGTATTTGTGCAGCTGATTATTCCTACCTTTTCACCCTTCCTCTCTGAATTGCTTCCTATTTATTTCAGACTGCTTCTCCAGCTAATGAAGAGATTTCTTTCCTTTTAATTCTACATCCAGAGAGCTCGCAACTCACATTAAACTTCAGATTGTCTACAAATTTCATAAAAAGCACTCCCCACTCTTGCATGAGTCATTAATGGCAATGCTGAGAAATGCCAGAAGCAGGCTGGATTTTTGCGGAAAGCCGCAGGACATCTTTCTAGTTTGATAGTGGATACTGATAATTTTTGGCATAAGGTTTTCAGGCTGTTGTGTATCACTTATTACAATTTCAGCTAGGGCAGTTATTTAGAAAACACGGTTTAAGTACCTCCAGTAGAGTATTCAAACTAATTTAAAAACCTTATTGTTAGGCAGCAAAATGCCTCCTTTTTACCTGAATGCTGCCCAGCAGAGAGTCAGGGACTTTTTGCCACTACTGGCAGTAGTAGCTTAGAAAACCAAGCCTGGGAACCCCTGATCTACAGGACATTCCTCTAGCTGGTTTGAAAAAAATGTTAGATTAGTAGGTTTTTCATGGTGTTTTAAGTAAAAAAATACAGCACATCACATCCATTTCCTTCAAGTGTTTTGGATCCATTGTAGAATAAA
The DNA here is from genome assembly GCF_011004875.1 of Balearica regulorum gibbericeps. Classification (NCBI taxonomy): domain Eukaryota; kingdom Metazoa; phylum Chordata; class Aves; order Gruiformes; family Gruidae; genus Balearica; species Balearica regulorum. The sequence goes on from NC_046187.1 coordinate 70,797,164, forward strand.
ATGCATTATTTGACATCAGTTGGCCTTGAGAAATTTAAGGTGCTCTTGCTGGCTTTTTATGGGCTTGTAAATTAGTATTTTTGTTGCAGTATTTCAAGGAGTGTTGGAGTTAGGCTATCTAGGCTACAATTCTGGCACTTTTGCCTTCCTACTCCAGCCCTTTTTTTAAAAAATAGATATGCCACATGGTCTTTCCAAGGTTTTTGTTTTCACCTGCGCCCCATAATTCTCAAAGCCAATACTTGTAAACTGCTTGAGATGATTGCACCACTGAGTTCCTCATTCACATGAGTGTGAGTTCTACCAGGTCAGCCTGAGCCAAGAAGTGCAATTTATAGAAACGTAGTATCATTTAGGTTACAAATAACTTCTGGAGGTCATCTATTGCAATACCTGCTCACAGGGCCAACTTGAAATTATCTAAGCATTTTCTGTTTTTTTTCCCTTTTTTTTTTTTTCCATCCCCTCCCATTCAAATTCTCTCCGTGTTATTACTAAGGTTAATTGTTGTAGCCATTTGATTGCTATATACGACCAGAGAAGACTAAACAAAACTGAAGGCAACACCAGAAACCTGTTTATTAGCTTTATAGTCTCACACAGTGATGAAGCGAGTCCTTTTATCTTCTTCTGAAGAATGTTTTCATTTAATATTTCCTTGTTTCTGTCTGTAAATTTGTCAAAGCAAAAAAATGAACTAGCATTTGGGCATCTTGCCTTTACATAGCCCAATAATTATCTCATGCTTCTCCTGAAAAACATGAATTAGCAAAATAGTCTTTTCAAGACATTCCAAGAGTAAAAGTATTTAGAAGTGCAACAGAACTACTCAAAGTCTTTTTCTTTACAACAGTGAATTGCTCAAAGGAGCAATTATTAAACAATTCACATTCTTTTCAATGCAAAGATATCTGCTCCTTTCCTTACATACTTCATCAGGAACCTTACTGCTTACCGCTGACTTTGCCCTTTCTACATTATTACTCAATGTAGTCCTCAAATATGTGTCAAGAATGTTCCTCTTTTAGAACAAATCTGACCATAAAACTCAAGTCACTTTTAACTGGGGTAGCTTTAAAAATAGAAAAACATTCCAATATTTATCTGGATTTGTTTTCATTGCACTGCTAGCTTTTAATTGGTCTAAATCTGCAGTGTCGAGATAATTTTCCAAGAATTACTCAAAACAAAAAGACCCTGCTCCTCTCTTTCATCAGACAAGAGTAATTTCCAGGCCTATCACCTTTTGACACAGACAGTATAATAACAACTCTTATTTGTATTAACCTCTTGAATATGGTAGAAAAACATGTTACAGTATAGGCTTTGGAAGCTCTTCCTCAGGTTTGATCTCTTTCAGAAAGAAATCAAAAAATTTCTAATGATTTGATTTTGAATGGGATCTCTGGGTATTAACTTTATAAAATAAATGTATTATCACCTGCATTGATTTTTGCCTGGGAAAGAAGGCTCCACAGAATTTGAACTGCTCTGAGTGTCTTCTGGGAACAGCATCACTCTGACCTGATAACAGCTGAGATGCACACTCGGAAGAGAAGAACAAGTTAATGCTGCTGCTGGCATGGAAGATGAACAAGCTGCCATGAGCAACTGGCAAAAGTCTCAGAGCTGGATTTTAAAGGCATTTAGGTGTCTTTAAGTGTTTGTGCAAATGCTGTTCTTTATTTGGTTGTGGTTTCTAAAACCCAAAGAATATGTCTACAATAATCAATGTGATGTCCAAATGAGTTTGAAGGAAACTAGCATGCAAAGACAGTAATGTGAGTCCTGAAAGCAGTAGAGCTGTGTTAGAATTGCATCATACTTGTCTCATTAATACTGCTTCTTGACAATGCAGTTGCGTTGGAATGGGGCTTTACTGACAGAGTTGTGGTTGCTGAAGCTGTAGGTGACTGGTGGGGTGCTGGGCTGAGCGCTCTGTTCTGCTGGACTGACCAATGTGATTTCACTGAGTCAGTAGGATCAACTCATGTTCACAGATGTTTCAGTTTTTGAGAGCTGGAGACTTACAACTTAGCTCTTGAAGAAAGTTCATAGTTGCTTTCTGCTTTTGTCAAGTGAGGCTTAACTTGAGGCTAAAATATTCTTTAAAACATGTTGCTTCTTGGTAAGTGTTATTAAAAAAGAACCTGAATTGGGACTTCATAAAAGAGCGCTTCCTACTCAGGAGATGTGGCATGTTATTGTGCTTCAAATATCTCTTACTTCAACATAGTCATGTGTTCAGGGATACACTTTCATATCTCACAAAAAACCAGAACGGATTTTCCATTTAAACAAATCACTTTCTGCTACATGAGCATTCAGAGTAATTTACCTGTACATCTGTAAAGCAAATGTAATAAATACATTTGTCTTGTATTTGGAGTCAGCTCTACAGAATCGTTTTCTCTTTTCAGCTAAGCGAAAATATGAAAGATGACTGAAAATGAATGTTGCAGTATTGCATTGTGCTGAATTCATTCAATTCAATTTTCTAAGGGAAAATATTGAGACATCAGTACCCAACTCCATGCCTTGGAGTGCCATCTAGTCATGTATAGAATTATCTTTTCATGTAAAAGATGAAAATGCAGCTACATTCAGATCTTAATAATTATTCACAAAAAATACTTTTTTCCTTTTCATTCTTCTTTGTCCTTCTTACTTCTTTCTTCCTTCACCCTTCTCCTCTCTTCTCCCTTCTCCTTTCTTGTCTTTTTTTTTTCTAAAACAGAAAGTAAGCAGGAACCTGATGACTTCCAGTAAAGCATGGAATGAAGGGGAAAAAAAAAATCACAGAAAATGTCATTTTCAAATGGTCATGTATGTCAAAGACCAACAGAGAATACTTCTGCTAGGGAAACACACCACAGAGGCAGAAGTGTGAGTGGGTGGCTTTAAAGCACCCTGGAGATGCATTGATGACACTTTACGTGTGAAATACATACACAAAATGCTACGTGGATTTAAACAGGTAAAAGCTTACATATTATTGCATGGCTGTTTTCTCCCTACTTACTCGCTGCTTCCTAGCAGTAAATTTTTGACTACATGGCTGCTCCCATTTTAAATGTTAGTACAAGCATCAAAGAAAGTTGCGTGAACAAAAATGTCTTAAACCACTAAACCCCAGCATTTCATTAGTGTTGAAGAAAGCTCAATTACATACATCCATAGCTGGGTGATCACACCTGAACACACAATCATGATCATGCTTGTACAATGAGCATTCAATGCAACTGTGTATGCAAGTGAAGTCCAATATTTTACTCAAAACTCTGCAAATCATATCAATTGATTGCAGGTTATCCCCACTATTTCTGAGAATATAGTCCATTTTGGAAAAAGTAACTGTAACAGCCTTAAGAGTTCAGGAACTAAAAGTACCTGATGGAGTGCAATGCTCTTTTATCAAACATGCAATTAGAGAAATTAAGATTGACTGCACACAAATCTTACAAACTGTATTGGCAAAGAAAATATTTGCTCTGTCAAATATCTCCACTATGAGGAAAGTGGACCAATTTCTGCAGTTGAAGAAGCCTTTAAAAAGCCTCTTAAAAATGAGTCCCAATTCTTCAGGTACAAAATAGGAGCAACACCCACTGATTTTGAAGAGTACTGCTCATACTGTACAGTTGGAGAAGAAAGTGCTATGATTAAAGTAAAAAGAAATAAATTAGCTTTTTTTGTCTAATAGTACTAGAGCATAAGTTGGTGCTCATCTGTGGGTGTACAATAATGCAAACATTTAAACTATTCAACTAACTATTCAATCTAACTTTTAATACACATCAGTGTTTGATTTCAGATTTTGGCTTTACACCTTATGCCATGCCATGCCTCAGGTTTCATCCAGCTGGTAATGAAGTTTTGGAGGATGAGGAATCTAACTTTGTGACTGCAGCTTTTGCTTTCCAAAATATAGTAGCTTTGTGCCTTGGAATAAGGCAAAGGTGCACAGTATCTGCACAAGGATTTCCAACTTTTTTCTTTAAGAAACTCTTGTCTGTTTTCAGAAGTAGTTTTTAGTTATAGAATATGATTCCTGATCTGTGTGAAATGTTTCCTATTTTCACATGTCCATGTAGTTGTGATGTAGATTGTGTATGTTACCATTCAGGTAATATAGCCATCCCTATTCAACAAAGAATGGACAGCTCATGCATTTTTTTTCCTCTCAGAAGTACTAGGCTTTTCATTATTGTTTTGATTTGGGTATTAGCCCTAAAGCCTTTTCCTGGTCAAGATTCTCCTGAGTTTCAAATCTGTTGTTGGATTGCTGAGATATACTTTTTAGTTATCTGTGGGAGAAACTTATCTTTTGAATGGCTTGTCTTCAGTCAGCTCTGGTTGCTGGCACTAGTGACAGCCTTGATGAGTGCTGACAACATTGCAGTCTTCATAAAAGCATTTGGGAAAAATTGGCAGACATAAAAGACATTGTTCTCGTTATAGAGAATGGAAACCAAAATATTTTTTATTTAAAAAACAAAAGGCAAAATCAAAGAACTATATTGGCATAAGTACATGAATGCATTTTACAATAATAGTTTGATAAACAGTCTGAAATGTGTAGTTGTTTGTTCTCTAATGTACAAAAAAGATTTCTATGGTAACATAGATGGAGGTCATTACAAACGAGATGCTGAAAGATGTCCCAATCAGATAGATTTACCAAACAGGTAACATGTCCATCTATTACATTGCTGAGGTACAATGACGTGCTCCCCCATCTATCTTTTGTCTACATAAGCTGTTATTTAGGAATAGCTGTTGCCTTTTAAGTTAATGAATTTTGTCTTGATCAGAAGCTATCAAATTTAAACAAGTCCTTGTTAATCACTAAAGCATCAAGCTTTCCACTTAGCAATATGTAACGCCAACTTGGACAGAAATATACACCAGAACAAGATTAAATGTAGCAGGAACAAGCTCAGGTATTTCTGAATCAAAGAACATTTTGTATCAGGGATGTTTTAAAAGCCACCAAGAGCTGGTAAGTACCTCAGTCCTGATGTAGTTTATCTCCTCAGCAGTGTGGCCTGCTACGCACATTTGCTTTTTATGTTTGTTTTTCATAAGAGGTTGCCTCCAGTTCAGGGTCTTGCCCTTACCTTCAAGAGCCTCCAGGCAGGAATCATCAGACCAGATGTAGACTCCTACATCTGAGTGAGTCATCACAGGCTCACTGTACAGTGAAGAGAAATAGGTGCTTGATGGCAGAAATCTTCTCATCCTGAGGTCAATGCCTAAAATAGTGTAGACAAATCTTACCCAGCAGTGCCTATTTCTTTCTGTGGGCTATATTTGGGTAAGATGAATTCCACCCGTGCACAATTGAACTCTCTGCAGCAAAGGGAAAAAGTGGTCTGCTGACTCTAAACACCAGCTGGATTATTACAGAAGACACTCTACTGCAACTATTTCTCCTGCTGGGAGCGACTGAGTGAACAGACAAGTGACAAACATGTTACAAGCCCTAATGAACGTTGGAGGAGGTGCTGGCTACAGGGAGAGCTTGATGTGAACATACACAGGGCATGGCAGGATAGCAGGAGATACAAGCCCAACTGCTATCCCGATTTGGTAATCATCTGCCACACAGCTCTTAATTTATCTGAGTATAAATGTCCTCCTGTTCAATGTAAATACTATATTTCATAAGTCAGTGACATCGTCTTCCTACTACTCTTCTGGGAACAATTAAAATATTTCATATTAAATCAGTGCGTATGTTGTTCCTGGTTATCTCTGAGATGACTTAGTACTCCATATGAGCTGAAAATTAATGCTTGGGACATTATAACGACTGCTTTTTACAGTGAAAAGTCCTGCTGGGGAGTGAACATTTTCAAATGAAGACTCTTGTTTTTAGAATTTGGTTCTCTATCAAGTCTAGCAGAGACTGTTTTCTGACTTCTGTGGCCATGAAAATGTGCTTACTGATTATTTTTCTCTGTACAGCCTACTATCACTTGTCAAGAAGAGATGGATGTTTCTAGGTCTCCTCAGAGGAATGTTGAAAGCCAGTACATAGGGAATTTCTTTTCTTACCTAAACAACTGCTGGCTGCAAAATAGAATATTACTATTCTTTCCACATGAGCTAGGGACCTTTGCAAAAGTATGCTGCTGTTTATGAAAACATGTCTGTCAATTTAATAATTGAGTAGATATCAGCTTTCATTCAGTGTATCAGAAATAATGTACTGACTATCTAATGCTATAATGCTTTGCAGACTGATTGAAACACAGTAGTTGACTCCAAGATCTCTGATTTCTTTCATTATCATTAACAGAATTTTCTGCTCAGTGTTTTTTTATAGTAATTGATGCTTAGGGTTTATTACCATTGTTGTGCAATCTATGCCAATACTAGGAATTCCGTGTCTTTTTACCATTACACCGTCTACATGGTTTTGAATGAATGATACAGATGAGAATTAGTATACTGTTAATTGATTATAATAAGGTTTTCAGTGTGAACTGGTTTAACTGATGCTCTTCTAATTCAAAATGGCAACACTGGAAGTAAATTCCACAGAGTTTAATACGTTACTTTGACCTGAAACTAGTAAAAGGGAGAGAACTTGCTGAGACAACTGCATGTGGTCCACCAATGCTGCCCATGACAGTGATCACCTCATGGTGAGCCAAGTACCTCATTGTGCTCACTAGCTAAAGTCAGTATTGATTACAGCAGAAATGTAGACACTATGATACCTATATGTAGGCACTCATATTTAGATATCTACAGTCTGAACTGTCTTCTTTGAGCAGACCAAAAGGCAGTGAAGACTTAGAAGCCCGTTGGGCCATGGACAGAAACTCATATTTTCTTTTTCTGCCTTTACTCAATCCCACTGAGAACACTAACGAGTTTGAATTTATGAAGAGGCTTGTTCAGAAATTACTGTTTCAGGAATGTGGTGGTTTGAAGATAGAATCCTTTACAAAGTTGAAGGACATGTCTTTTTATAAGCCTTCACAGCACATCTGGGTATAGTGCCTTTGGAAAGAGAAAGTAAAATACAATGGTCATATAAATCTACTTTGCTACACCTCGAGTATTTGATAAGAATGTTGTTGCTGTGTTGTATCTTGTGTTTCTAAGAAAGATATCTTCCTTATTCATTTCTTTCAAGCCTCCCAGTCTTTTCTGTTGGAGGTGCAGGTTGGTAACGCTGCAGAAATCATGAAAACATACTTCTGCCATACTGCAGTGGAACAGCCTTCAGTGGGGCATTAATTCACTTTGCCAGTGGTGACAGAGTGAAGGCTGGGACATGTTCTGGGGCAAAAATATTTTACTCCAAGTTCTCCAACCTATATCTCCCCCATAGACAATGGCAAACAGTTTAATGTTGCGGTATATGGAGAGTAGGATACATGAGCAGTTTGGGTTTCTAGGAGTTCAACTCTGAGTACCAGTAACTCAGCTTCTACAAGTCCTATTGGTATGGGATAGACATTTTTTGCTTGTTACAGGTAAGAATATCTGACAACTAAAAGCTTGTATAAAAATGTGATTACAAGTTTTAGAAAATGCTACTCCCTCACAAAGGACAGAGACTCAATCTGGGAGATAAACTTCATATGGCAAGGAGCACTTGTAAGAGTGTAGATATGTATGTTAGGCTGGTTTCCATATCCTAACTTAAAAGAAACTTCTTATTAAATGTTTTAGGGAAAAATCTAATACAAAATGAAATTAAGTGTGCATATATTCCTCTAGATATACAGCTGCCACCTTTTTAAATTATTCTGTTATTAATCCTATTTGTGGTGCAGCAGCCATGCTATAGCCTGTGACTGACTCCCAGGAGTGTTTGGGGAAGCAACTGGTAAACATGGAATATGTTTTCAAAACATGGGAAACTCCTCCTTTTAGTGAAGTGTGAAAGTATACTTATGAAAGGATGCCTTAGTAGGTGAAACCCAAATAGCACTTGTATTGCTTGAGTATGGTATAAGTGTTGCATCTCAGCCCTCAGACCAGACACACATCTCAGTCTTGCATCCCTTAAGCTGGAGACATTTTTAATTCCTACATTTATAAATTTTCCACTGTGCTTTGGCTGGTTGTACTGGCAGGAAAAGATGGAGAGTGATGTGTCAAGCTAAATGGCTGTTACCAGATATTCCCATAGAGCTTTGAAAATAGCTGGTGAAAATGTCTGGTAATTGTCATACTTAATCTCTGGATGGTTCCTGGTCCTTTCACTGAGCTGCTCTGCTCATTCTTCAATGCATATATGTCCATGGAGATTTGAATCCATATGTCCCTTTCCATGTCCTTCCTCCACACTGGCAAAGACAAAAGTTGCAGTGTCATGCTTGTAGATTGAGAACATCAGGTTTGTTTGCAAAGAGTCAGGCATTCAAAACCTATGAACAGTAGTTCAGCTTCCATTCCTGTTAGTACGGGATGGTAAATTTTAATTTAAATCTACATTAATTTGTAATAACTGCAGAATCTGTTTGGTTTTTTTTTTTTAAATATGCTGGCAAGCACTTTTTCTTGCTACTTTCTAGCAGAAATATTACAGCTTCTTTTGACCATCTCTACTGAGGGAAAGGTACCTAGCTAGGTCAAACATATTGACTTAATATTTCAAGATCCCATGTTAAATCTTACACAGAACATAAACATTAAAAACATGATTTAAGCAGAATTGAAGCTATGATATCCAGAGTATCTCACTCAGCTGCTGCCAAACCTGTCTGGTTGTAATGATCTCCAAAACCCCATAATTCTCCTTGTGTGCCCAGAACAGCTCTAGCTGAGCCCATGTCCTCAGAAGATATCCATGTAGTACAGGGCAGGGGCACACAGAAATTCCCAAAGAGGCTGCTGAGCAAGTCTGGATGATTGATGAGCTCCAGCAACTTAACTGTTGCTAATCACACTACTGAAGAAGCAGACTTGATTTGTCTGGATAGATTTTTGAAGTTAATATAGCTATGAGGGTTCCCCAGTCTTATCTAGCTTACTCTAAGCCAGTATCTTTGCCCAAGAGAGCACTGCAACCTGTAGGCATACACTGGGATTTTTCTTCACTTGCTCCCAGAGGGGCCTGATCAGCCATGCGCAGAATGCATGGAGCCTAGTTGCAACAACTTGCCTTAGAAATATAGACAGTGGTGGTGCCCTTCTTGGATAAAAAAGCCTAGTACTTAGAGCAAACCAAGCAGTAAGACTTCACTTCTACTTCTTCCCAAAAGAGATTTCTAGACTTGCCAGGGTAAGGCCAACATTTTGATGGAAGAAGGGCCATTGACTTGCCTATATTTCTTGGTCTACCATTCCCTCCTGTAAGGTGTTAGTGGCCTTTTTTTTGGGTTGATGGCCACTTTGAATGCTCTTTTAGAGCGTCTCATCTCTTCCACATACAACTCAAAGTTCAGCTACCCAATTCCATGCTCAGGACCTTCTCTTGTGGGTGCCTTTCTCAGTTATTTGGCATAATTATAGTACTCTCAACAAAATTAGTGGCTTATAAGATGGTCAACCTTTTGCTTTTTTATAGGGAAAAAAGTGGCATCACCATGATGTCTTCAACCTATGATGTCTTCTTTATTTGTGAAGACATGGAACAGCATAATCTACTCAGATAAAACTTGCAAGTTCTACTGCCTGAGAATAACAGAAGTATATTTTCTTTCTAAATTTCAGTGAGCCCACAAACTTGTCAGCTGCATCTCTTCTTATAGCTGCACTTCAATCAAACACATTCTGAGTGTCCAACAATTAAAGCATTAAGTTAAGCCTAATGTCTAACTGGAGAGAATTTTCTCAGCAAGTACAAAGGGGCACTGAATACTGCCTTCAGTCATATTAGCTTTCAGTAATAGAGACAGGTAAACTAATCTTTTTCTTTCCAGCCAGCCTACTCTGAAAATAGGCCAGGTCCCACTGGGAACAAAAGATGCTCCTAGAAAAGCCTGTAATTAGACAACTTCAACTGCTCCGTACAAATACCTCATTAAAGTTCCACTATGATCAAGTCTGCTGATGCATAAGACAGACATAAACATCTCAGCTGAAAGCTGTATTTTCTTTGATTCATTCTCTGAAGCAAATTCTGCAGAGAGACGGTTTATCTCTTTAATCCAAGTAGATAGCCATTTTTCTTCACTGATAACCCAAACAAATGTCTATCGTAGCTGACAGAATATTTTCGAATAATTCTGAAGGATGCAATAATTTGGATCAGGCCCCGAGAAAGGCTAATGCAGAGCCTGCAGAATCAACTCCTAGCAGCACTTCCTTCATTCATGTCAGATGGAGACGTAGTCTGCAGCTCTGCCTGGTCCCTGACTCAGAGTCAATGCCAGCTAGATTTTTGTTCAAAGTTTATATCCATACTCTGATGTTCAGTCTGATACTTCAGAAAGCATGATGTCTGATTTAGGACTAAGCATGAGAGAGAGAGCAGCAAACAAGGTAATTTTGTTCATTTTTTCTAGTTTATTCGCAGTGTTCTGCATTGTAATACCTTTTTGCAATACCATCGTCTGCAAGTGAAGCTCAAATTATCTCTTGTGAAATGCAGATTACCGTGTTTAGGACAAAGCATTTTGCTTGCACTAGGATCTTAATCTTCAACACTGATTCTTGATTTCACACTTACTCCCCACCCCACAAAACCCACCCACTGAACCCAGTCGGTGGTTACTGCTGGGCACACAAGGTAGCCCTGGTTAGCTTGCTGCTTCTGTGATTCACTGTCAGATTGAAAAATCAATTTTCCCCTTTTAAGGGTGATGGTGTCAACTCCTGCCAGTACCTGGTAACTAGGCTGTGTGTCTCTCGGCTGGCAAAAGAAAGAAGAGTAGCAATCTCTCTCACTGCACTTTGGCTAAATAACCAGCAATGCTAGAGAAAATTTGTTTTTCAAGAAAGAAGTCCTTGGAGACTAATGACAAGCAATTAAATGGGATATAACTTGTTCATATTATATTTCTTTCCTAACTGATACAACACCTCTTTGGAAAGAACTTGGACCGTATTAAAATGAATTGGGGAAGATGGAAAGGAAAGGTGGAGAATGAAGCGGAAAATATGAAGCTTTATTTTAAGATATTCACAGAGAAAACATATGATTGTGAAGTCAATTAAAATAATCAAAAGAGATTTAGATAGATGAGATGAGTCTGCATTCAGAAAGGAGACACAGGGAAAGATACAGGCTTTATTTTGCCTAGCAAACAGCCCCACATTTTATTTTTAATACAATTATTTCTACATTGTTTCTAGGCTTTTTCTTCTGGGGATTTACCAAAGAGTTTTGATGTTCAAGGCTTGTTTTGAAGCTCTCTGCACTGCAGTTTGCTGTTACTGATCCTGGGGACTGACAGATGCTCTGATCCTTCTTGGTGCGGTGCCAACAGTGGCAGCAGGTAGTGAACTACACCATGCGCCACCAGCACATATGGCATGTCCATGCATTAATTACTTCTCAAGAGTCAGTCCTCCTGAGCCCACCCATTTGTTGCTTTCATTGGCTACTGCCTTGTCTCATTAATCAATATTCGCTTCTGCAAACTTCTGGTAAAGCCAGTTAGCAGACCTGTAGCAAGTAAACCTAGAAATGTGGTTTTTTGTAGCATTGAAATTCAAAACTTAAAGGTCTGCAAAGCAAGGATGGCTTCCTAACTTTTACAGTTAGCACACTGGAGACTGAACTTCTGGCTCAGAAAATGATCATGCAGTGTCGATGTACTGAATCTTGAATAACTGACAGAGAGACTTGGGTCTCACCTTCTAGACACGTTCTCTCACTCCATCCTCACTGGTGTTGGTTGGCACAGATTGCATTCTTGCCATAATATCTTAATCTGACATTTGGAAGCATGTCCCTCTCCTCTAGCAAGACTTTGGGAAGAGGAGTAACTGGTCATTTCATTCTCTCCAGACAAAACTAGTGAGAGCTATGAAAAAAATTAGATTTATCAGCTCCTTTTCAGTGACTTTTTCTGCTTTAAATGTATCCAACTAGAATGCAATTCTCATTATCCGCCTTAAGCTGAAAAGCATCTGCCAGAAGTCTTCCAGGTACTCTACACTTATATTTTCTTTATGCTCATTGATTATTTCACATACTGCTATCCCTTGGAATATCCCATCTAGCCTCCAGCTCTGACTCAGCATGCCTAATCCTGTAGGTCCTGAGGCTGTTCTGCCAGCCCTGTGCAGATCTCCGCTCACCAACAGCATCCTGCATGGCACTGGACGCCTTTGTGAGGGCATGTAACCTGGTACTTTAGTGTCTCCAAATGCACTTCTCATGTATTTTCTTTTCTTTTGGTCTGTTTTCATCCCTACACGCTCAATATCATCTCTACTTTCCTCTAATCTAATCTTCTTGGTAAGGCAATCATTACTGAGGCCTCCCATGCCCCTGGAGCCAGTCAGCCTGTGATGGAGAGCTCAGGGAGCCCATCTGCAGGCTGCACTCTTCCAGAGGGTCGATGAGCAAGAGGTCTTGTCTGACAGCACCTCACTGAAAGGGGAGATGCATCTGTCCTACAGTGCTGTTGCTGGATAACAGTAGACAGGCATAAACCTAGCAGGGACATGAGGGGGCTGTGGACATGCTCTCTGTCCCCTCCAAGATCCAACTGCAGCACTTCTGCGAGGGCAGCAAGAACTCATGGTGCAGCACCATGGTTTCTCTTTGGCTCCCTCACTCCCGGAGGTCCCTCACCACAGGACTGTCCCGCTGCTGTCTGCAGCACCAGGCTGCGGTGTTGCTCCTGCCGTGACACCTTAACTATGAGGTCTGGGGAAAAGCACTTGAATTACCATCACTTATTAATCAATCTAGATTACTTTCCCTAATGATGCCAGGTTTTGTACATGCTTTCCTCTGTTGGGAGAGTGTTATGCAGAAGGAATTGATCACTGTGAGTGCTCTTGCGCTTGAGGTGTTGGAAGACAGAGGTTACAGCACTGGATAAAAGGATGTTGAGTGCTGGTGCTTTAGTTGTGGAGCCTTCCCTCCTTTTTCTGTTCTTAAAGATTGTTTTTATCTTCTCAGAAGACGAAAGAGAGGTGGGGACGAGAGGGGTCCTTTGCCAGGTCCTCACAGTTCTGCTGCTGAACCTTCTTTCCATCAAAAAAAATTAATCCACAGAGTCCCTATTCTTCTTTATGGACAAGTGTGCTGGACACCAATGGCTCTTCAGAGAGTTATCTCACACATCTCTTAAAAATGTATCCGTGACAGTTCACTTTGACATTATATCTCTAGACCTGCCTGCTGTGGGATCAAGGTTTGTTTAAATTTCTAAAGCAGAACACAGAGCAGAGAGGTGAGAGTTTGCTCTGGCTAAATCCAGATGAAACTTTGGATTTCAGTCCATCAGTATTGTTTCCACGTTGTCCAGATGCTGTACCACCGTGTGAACAGTGGGGTGTATGTTACCTTGAGCACCGTGCTACTGTCCCAGCTCTGTTACTTCCAGAGCAGAGCTGGATCCTATCCTGTGAACACTGGTCCCCCAGGGGGGTGTACGGCATTGCTACCAGCCACCATTGTCCACCTGCACAGCGGGGGGGGAGCCTGGGACTTGGCTTCTGATCCTGCCCGGCCTGATGAACTTACACCTCTGCAGCTGCAGCCTAGGCTGTGGTGTGGTAAGGTGAGTATTCATGTGATGTATATCATGATGAAAATGTATATCCAGTTAAAGCAAATTGTTATACATACAGCTGAAGGAGAAAGCCTTATATTACTGTGATATAGAATGACCAACATACTTTCATAATCAATTAAAAATCACATAAAAACAGGTACAGAGCACAATCTTTGGGTTTTGGTCACTCCGGATTTCAATACTCATTACTTTTTTTTATTAAAAGGAGATGTTTTGCAGGCATTATACAGAATTTCGCAGAATGGGTTTTCTCATGTATTAGTGCTGTATCCACATTCTTGTTTAGCTCTGGGCAAGTGCTGGTAGACATTTTAAGAGAACAATTAAACTCTAGAGAATTATTCACATTACCAACAAATTAAAGGATTTTCTATGTTCACAGTTTCCTGTCTTCTAGCTAAACCTTTTGCTGGAAGTTAAGGGACATGTCCTCCTGTAGTTCTCAAAGACGTAGTATAGACTCCCTGGAAGTAGAGCTTACGAAACAAAAAAAGCCACAGAGAAGATGATGAGAAAGAAAGGGCAAAAGTGGAGCGGAGGAGGGCGAAAACTCACCAGCGAGACCATACATCTGCTCAGCAGGGACAATTGCATGGTGGAATGAAGCCGGTCTGAAACAGAAAAGAAATAACTGTCAAGGCAGATAATTGTTTTGATGTTTTGCCAAATGAGTGGGTGTTCACAACAGTCTGAGGAGAGTGTGAGTGATTTTGTAGGTGGTCCTCAGAAATGAAGGAGAGCCTGGGGACAGTGGTGAGGGAAGCAGATGCACGGAAGGTTTGGGAATTATTGCAGTATGGGTAAACATACAAAATCTGAACATGAACTTGAATCTGTTCAGATTTCTTAAGGAAAAGTCCCACATGTTACTGTGGTGATAGGCAACCACCGTAGAAAAGTATTGAGAGACTCACTCATCAGGAAGGAAGTAGCTGAATGTTTTTACAGTGTAAAGAGACCAGAACTAAAAGTCACTTGGGGAATGGAGAATTTTCAGTCTGTGTAGATTTGTTTTAATAGGTAATTAACCTCACTTGAAAATCTCAAATTTTCATTTCTGCCTCGAGTTTCCTGAACTTCACTTTCAGCTACTAGCCACTGAATTACACTGTGCTTTTGGCTGATACCTTCTATATCTTTTGAGTACCGTAGCATGGTCTTGGGTGATTTTTTGGGTGTATTTTGTTTGTTTTGGTTTTGACACATTAGTCTCATGCAGTGGATGTAAGAAAATACTTCCTTCCCCAGTTTATTTGTGTGTGTTTTAGGGCTATTTGGATTTTCTGTTACCCCTAAAAAGCTCCTAAAACAATTTTATATTTCTCAAAGGCAGACAGATCCTTAGTATAAAGCGCAGTGAGGTAGAGAGAAGCTGATTATTTTTTTGTAACATATCAGAACATATCATAACACAAGACAGTGGATGCTGTAAATCTGATGCTGAGGTTGGCCCATTCACACTCTTTTTAGCTTCCACCCCTAAAATCTGCACCCAATATGAAAAACATCATGTAAATTTGAACAAGTAATAGTTCACATCTCACCACACATTATGGTTCATGAACAAAATATAGACCACAGTATGAAAATGAAAACTCCTAAAATTCTGATTTGATGTGGATAGCTTTTGTACTTCAGGACAAAGCTTGGCAAGTTGAGTGTATTTATTTGCTGAAAGCCATCTGCTGAAAAAGATTTGATGTTGCACTGTAATTCCAGGTTATTACTGCAAATTCTGCAAAGGAAGGAAGTGGGAATTGACTACTTATTTTTCAGCTACCCTAGATGAAATGAGAATGACAAACACTGGAAAAAGAAATATCATTTGAAACACCAGGTGCTGTCTCATGGGAAAGAAGCAGAAATAATTGATGTCTAAAAGTAAACTACTCATTAAGATGGACATGTGCATTAGAGAAGCTGTGGATGAACAACAGGATTGACTTTAGTCAGATTTTTTTTTCTCAATCTCAGTGTATAAAAATATCAGCAGTGAACAAAATAGATCTAACACTGAAGCCAACACCACAGGCCACCTCCTGGACGGGATAGTTTTATACCCAAGTTTTCTTGAGAACTAGACCAAGGCAAGTTGCCAGAGCTATTTCTGTGATTCCTCATCTTGTCCTTCCACTGCGACAAGACAGTTCACTGGGGTGAAGGTAGGAATATAATCTTTTGCCAACCAACATTATTTTGTTCGTTATAAGCTTGGCTGTGTCTCTGACTATTGCTCTAAGCTTGCCTTGATTTTCTTTCATGTCCTGTTGTAATGCTTAAGTCTTCAGGCTGTCTGAAGGCAAACATTGCTCAATGGGCAGTATGGGTATTGCTCCACTGCAGAGCAAGGCATGCTATCCAGTTTTTTAAAGGGGAGAAATAAGTACATATGTTTACATAAATGCACAGACCCTTTTACTAAACACTCTGAGGGGTCGGCAAGGGCTGGGAGCCAAGGGGGACCACAGATGTGCAGGCTGCATTGTCCCCAAGCTGGCCGCTAGCCCCAGCAGCCAAGCCCCAGGAGGACATGGGTGCTCTCCGGGCTGTTACAGCACCTTTCCAAATGGTGAAGGGGCCGACCATCATGCTGATGGGAAGTCAGTATAACAAGCTTTAAAGCAGGAGCTTTACTCCTGTTTTATGTCAAGGACACAAGGATAACAAAACCGTGAATTTCATAGAGCCCTTCGCTGCCGTACCAGGGGTGTAGCTCTCAGCACCTAGAGGTTTCCTCCATACAGAAGCATCTTGCCTTGTAAATCACAGAATTTTGTGGTTGATCCCTAAAATAAAATCACTGTATCTCTGTCCCAAGTCTCCCCATGAAGTTGCTTTTTCAATCAACTCCCATGAAGGAAAATGAATCACTAATATACTCAATTTATTTTCCAGTGCTCCCTATTGATCATGTTGCTGTGGACAGAAGAAGAGGCCGTAGGGAGAGCACAGCATCTGGCGTGCCTACTTTGCATCCAGAAAGCAGCGGTGTTACCCTACCTGTGTGCTCACAGCCCGGTGCTGCTCTGCTGTGTCGTAGCGAGCCTCTGGGGCTACTGATACACCCAGGTAAGGAAAGTGGCCTTTCCCACTTCTACAACCGATGGCACGCTCTGGCGTCTGGGTCCCACACTGCTGCGCGTGTTAAAAAGCAGAGAGAGCACCTACCTGCAGACTAGGTCGGGAACCCGAGATCCACGTTGCCTTATCACAGCAGGCAGCATCGCTGAAGGATGCCTACTGAACATACTTCCCCTGTCGCCTGTGTAAGAAAGGAGTTAAAGCACTTCTTTCATAGAGACAAGTTAAAACCCACTTAGCATGGGATATAAGCTGATCTTTTAAAGTAGAACCATATCTATAAACATCTGAATTCAAAAAATGGCATACAACTATTCTTTTTAAAGCTTTAGCTGCCTTCCCACTCACACATGCATTTTTGAAATCCAGGGAAAAAAACCTTAATCGTACACCTCAGGCAGTACAGGTACAAATTGGTCCCTTGTATTTTAAAAACTGCCATAAATACATTATGCAGGTGGACGAATGAGCACTCTTACAGAGCCATGATTGCTTATTACGGTTTCCAGGGAGTTTATTTCTGCAGAAAGGTGGCAATTCACTCACCTCACTCTCTCCTGGTCTTTAGTTTCAGTAATCATTGCAATCAGATTTGTTTTTCAGCTTTTTCTGATGTAGGTGACTAAGCTGCATGTAAATAGCATGCATCACTTTTAATTATTGTTCTTGAACTATTTTTAAGATTGCTTTAAGACTTTAATTTTTAACTGAAAAGGAAGACATGGTATACATTCTTTGTGGACAAGACCATCAAATGGGGAACTCTCTTTGTCACTTCCCTGGACTTGTACCACCAGATACAGCCGCATTTTCTAAGCTGTTGTGAGGGAGGACTGCAGTAAAAGAGCTCAATTTAACTGAATTTCTGTTTCGTAAGAAATTCTGACATTTGGAAACTTGTTTTCCTTCAGAAGCAGAATGATTTGCAATGCCTTTGGAAATCCTGAAAAGGTCTGGGACATTTTAAAAAGCATCATTCCCCATTTCTAGGAAATCTTGTATTGCATAGTTGAAATAAAGTCATTTCAATATCAAAGTCAAAGTGTCATTAACTTTTTGGTAATGTTTCTTCTATGCAAATCACTGCTGAAAAGAGTAAACATCCCAAAGTCAGGCTGAGTGGCTTTGCTTTAACTTTCTTTTCTTGTGGTCCCAGAGAAGAGCTGTGGTGTCCTGGGGAAAGAGTGAGCATCACACCAGCTGCTGCTTTTGCCTCCCACAAAAATTTCTAGCTCAGAGCTGGAGAAGCACTGGCTTTTCCCATGATGATGATGATGCACTTTTTATTCCCTGCCACTAGCAAAGTGATGCCACCATAGTGACGTTGTGCCATTGAAGTAGGTGCCACATGGCTTCAAAGATCTCAAGGAGCAGGAGATGACACTGGTGGAGGGGGAGGGAAAGCACAGGCTGCAGTAGCCAGTCCTGGATAGGGAAGATGACAGTGAGAAATGGAGAGAGAATCAGTGTAGCATATAGGAATAAGACCTCAAAGGAAAGAAAGGAAGAAAAAGCAGCTTCTGTTAAAAAAAAAAAAAAAAAAAAAAAATTGTTCGAGGTTAGTTGGGAGTATTTCTCGGAAGTGATTGGTTGTTTCCTTCCTTTCAGGAAACCTGAACATCTCTGTTGCTCTGCTGCTGCTGAGGAGAAGCTGAATTGCCCAGAATTATTCTCACAGTCAAAGTGACCATTGCAAGGAGTTTGCATCCAGAAACAGCCTCTCTGAGAAGTCTGTTAAAACCAGTGACTGATTTCAGCCTGATTTGGTCTCTCAAAGGAAACGGAGTTCTAGCAATTTCTGTGAAGTGGGTAACTGGAGAGGAGGAGAGGGCTGGGGTTTCAGACTTTCCCAGGTTTGTTACTATAAATTCTGATCATTATTCTCATAACTCCTCATTTTCCTGTATTTTTCTTCTTCAGTAGCATGACTTTGCAAACCATGTTATCATTGCCTCCAAATGATATGAAACCGTGTGAGGCAACGAGCCTTTCAGTGAAATGTTGTCAGATAGTCCCATCTTCTGCAACCCTAGGTTGCTTCAGTGGTTGGAGCTAAGCTGGAAAGTGTTGCAAAATGATTTATGATGCGGGTTAAGAAGACAGAAATTGGAATTTGGCATACTCTTTGTGATCTCTCTCTATTTGATGTGGACTGCATGTGTAAAGAGGATCATGGCAGATGAATGGAAGAAATCGTACAACGGCCCAGTTTCTGCCCGTCACGCAAAGCAGAGCTGCTGCACTACACCTCCGGGTACGTGGGGGAACGGAACATGCCTGGCCATTCTCCTCCTCCATTAAACCTACACTGCCCATAGTGACAGCTCCTCTTTTACTGACTTTCTGCTTCCACTGATAACAACCTCTGGTTCCTGTGCCTGAAACCACTGAAGTATTTTTTACTAACCTTGGTTTAGCTACCCTTTTTTTGCAGGCATATTGCCTTCCACAGTCAGTCCTTCTGTCCACATCTGCTTCCAACTACAGAAAGTGGGCTGGCTACTTGTTCTGAATTTGAAAATGTTTTAGCTTGTAACCTGCTTTTTCCATCTTAGGCTTACATATCTTATTCTAATATTCATTCTTAAACTCTTCTGATGTCAGCCATTAGCACCTTCCAGCACAGCATCCTCCATGGACACTTGTTTTCTTGTGTCCTCTTGTCATCTTTAAATAAGCACAGCTGATAATTATAGGTGACAGTGCATTTTTGCCTTATTGCCGGTTCACCTGTCCACAAACAATATCTGGTTTTCAGCATTTTTTTAATCTACTGTCAAAAATGACTCTCTAATATTTTAGAATAAACCCAAGCATATCTCACACTGTAATCCACTTATCTTGTAATTCTTCTATGTATTTCCTTTTTTCTGGTTTACATAATACTACAAAATTTTGAAGTTTTCTTCCTTTCCTTATGCAACTTTTAGTACTGTCATGTCAGGCTTCTGTCATGAAAACCGGTAATGAAAGTACTGCTTTTTTAAAAAAAAACCCCTCATTCATTAATCATGGTGACATCTCATATTAACTAGTTAATGTATAAAGACCTTTGGGCATTTATGAATCTGTCATTTCAGAAGAACTAAAATGAAGCAATAGTATTTCAGGCAACCAAAGAAAAATTCACCAAGGGCAAATTTAACGTTATGCAACTGTTCCAAAAATATTCGTTCTATACGCGGAACAATACACTTTTTAAAAGTAAAAATCAAAACACACCAGAGAATTTACATATGAAAGCCTGGCTGCTTTCCAGGCAGAATGTCAGTTCTGTATTGAATCCTTATCATTCTGCAGGCCTCTTCCTTGTAGTTAAAAAGCTCTTTGAACAAAATAGGAAAACACACTTGCTAAATTTCTCAGGTGTTTTTCTAAGGTAGTATACATAGCTACTTGCTAGTGATCACTTTATAGGAAAGCAATATATCCTATGAATGACTAATATTTTTGTGATGCTTTTACTGCCTCATGCTTAACCCAACAAGTAGTCCCACAGATAATGGGTTTTGTGTTATTTGAGTAAATTTTGAGACCTGAGTGATTCTTACTAGCATGTAAGCATATTAGATAAGGCTTTGAATCTCATGTGTAATTTGTGATCATCATTAGATGAAATTCCTTCTAATACATTCAATATGCAAATATTACAGAAAGTACTAAAGTACCCTGTGTCACCAGAGAAGCCACATATGCTGGGGAAAGACTGTATTTGACAAACTGAGATAAATTATTTGAAAATGTTCAAGTGAGATTGAAATGCAGAATGTTTCAAAGAAGAAGAGAAATAGTGGAGAAAAAAAAAAAAAAAGGGCTAGAAGAGTGGCTTTACAGGAATATACATGAGATGTGACCTGGCAACATCTCATGCTATGACCACTGAGTCCTCTTGTAAAGTTGCATTTCTCACATGTGCAGAGCATTTTGCCACTACTCTTTTTTGGGTTTTGGTTTTTTGTTGTTTTTTGGTTTGTTGGGGTTTTTTTAAGAAAGAAAAAAATTCCTCTTTTGACTTAGTGTGTGTGAGGGCAGTTTTCAGATAACCGTGCAATAACAGTGCATAGGGATAGTTCAAATGGGTCTGTGACCTCCGATCGAGGTGACCCACATCCAGGCTTGCTAGAGCTGTTCCTTGCCTCTGCTGTACATTTCTGTGCAGTCTCTGATAATTGTCCAGGTGCATGTTGAAGAGTTCAGGATAGTATTACAAGTCCAATTAATTATTTAGTCTGTGTGAGTCTTGAATTCATTACCTTGTATCTCCACTGAGCACAGGGGTATGGCTACATGAATAAATTATTGTGAGATAAGATAGGTTGTGCACTTAAAAAGTATCAGCTGCCCCATGGAACCTGTCGACCTGCACACTTTTACTCTTGAAAAATATGAGGAAATTTGGGATAACTTGCTTCTCAAAGTTTATGGTTGGACTTGATGATCTTAAGGGTCTTTTCCAACTATGATCTATGATTCTGTGATTCATAGCATGTGAACTACCTTGCAGTAGAGTTCCTTGGAGTGGCTACTATGAGGCGGCTGACATGCTGTACTCTGGTTTTGATGTTTTGACAACTTTGCAATGACTCCCAAAATATGGGAATGAGAAGATCTGTACACTGTTCCTACCCCAGTGAGTGATGTGTTATTTAATTTACAGCTGATCCATCAAAGAACTGAATATTCTTTAAGAGTAGAACATTTTCTGGCAAATTCCCAGGATGTTCACAACTGAAATTTTAAAGTGTAGTTAACAAAGGTAAAAATGGCATGGAAAGGTTATTTAAGCCATTCCCTACCTGAAAACAGGATCAATAATACATTTATCATACTTCACAGAAGTTTGCTTAACCTTTAAAATGACCTCCAGGGTGGAAACTCTGTGACTTCTCTAAGCAGTGAATTGGAATTCTCTGTAAGGCAGAGCTTGTAATTAAAGAGTTTTCCTAGTGTCTTATCTAAATATTTTTTGTCCTACCCACCACAGATATGAAGACCACTTTATAACCTTCTCTTTTTGCAAAAGGGACTTGAAAACCATCTTGCAAGACTTTAAAGAGTCTTTCTGAACTCAGATGGTTTACAGCTCCCCATCAGTCTTCCAACAACTTTGATTCATTCAACTGTTCCTTGCATGCAACCAGAAGCAATATCTTCCAGACTTCTGTCAGTCTCATTGCTTCTCTCTGGATTTCCTCTCTTTCTGCACTCTATTTCTGAATGACATTTCTGCAAAACAACTGCACAATCTCTTGTTCCCTGTCCTGTCCACTTGATTACTCTTCTTTATCTTTAGAACCTTGTATTTGCTGGGTTTTGTCTATGTTGAATTTCATCCCAGTTTTGGACCATTCCTCCAACTTGTCAGGATCTTTATTAAGCTGTTATCCCATCCTACAGCCTATGCACAGTCATTTCTAGCTTTGTATTATCTGCACTTTTAATAGGCATACTGATCATCCATCCTCCAGATTATAAATTGAAATATTGTACAGACTTTTGGAGAACCCTGCTTGACAAGTCTTTCAATTTTGTCAGTGAATCCAATGAATTGCTCTCTGGAAATGAGTAGCCAAAGTCTTTTTTAGCATTTTCATTTAGAGCACTGGGAGTCTGTCCTAAGGCAAAGTTAATAGACTTACCAAAACCTAGATATGCGATACCTACTTTGTTTTTCACAGATTCACAGATCGGTAGGGGTTAGAAGGGAACTCTGGAGATCATCTAGTCCAACCCCCCTGCTAGAGCAGGATCACCTAGAGCAGGTTGCACAGGATTGTGTCCAGGTGGGTTTTGAATATCTCCAAAGGAGACTCCACAACCTCTCTGGGCAGCCTGTTCCAGTGCTCATTCACCCTCAGAGAAGTTTTTTCTCACATTCAGATGGCACTTGCTGTGTGCCAGTTTGTGAGCATCCACAAAGACTGATGATCCTGTTATGCAAAGAATATTTTCTTTTGGTAGATTCAAAAAAGATTATACTTAACAACTTATATGATCCTTGTCTCCTTGCTAAAAAAAAGTTGGCTAATCAATACTTTCTTCATTGCCCTTTTTTTTTTTTTTCAAAGGTAGGCATCGTCTTTGGCTTTACAGTGTTTCAGTGCTATAGCTATCATTGCTGGAATCTTATAAGTATCGCTAGTTCTGAAATTGCTTCAGCAAATTCCAGCCCACAGGATGCTGTTCTGTGCTTTGGAGAATGAAACACTCAACTGTTGTGTTTTACTGAGCAGTTCTGTAAATATGAATATTGAAAATGAATTTGTTCCTCTTGATTTACATTGAACAAGCTGGAAACACAAAATATTTTTTTTTCACATTTGGGTGTTGCCTTCACTCTGCTAATAAAAAAAAAAAGCATTACATAAGTGATAAAGAAAGTGCTATTCATTTTCAACATAGTCCTGAGATTAAATTAAAAATGAAAAATTTCTTCTGCCCTTCCCATGATAGTTCTTTCTGTGGTAATGTCCTCCTTTCCTGGCTATGACTGATTGCTTTTATTCATTAGTTACAGACTAATTCAGCTTATTTCTTTCACACACACAGAGAGACAATAAGTCAATCCCCCATCAGTATATTTAGTAGAGAGTCTATTCCACAGCTTACTGCATTAACCTTATAGTAGAGTTGGAAACATGTAGAGAAGACACTGAATCCCTGATTCTCAGAGCCAAGTACAGCTAAAAGTAGACTTCAGATCCCTGGTGGGCTTTCTCTAAAGTGAGCAATTAATATTGGGTACTTTGTGTTTTTGCTGAGTGACTCTTCTTCCATGGCACTCTTGTTCGGAAACTACGGATCATAAACCGAAGAGTTGATTGTGGCATATTTGGTTCACTTAAGAGGTCAATTTTGGCAAGTGAATTCTCTAAGGGAAATCTGGATCTAAATAATGGCCTCTTTTACATTGTTTTTAGTTCCAGCACTCTGTAACAGAGCATAGTGTATGATCTTAAACAATATTTTTGTTCCTTTAACATAGTCAACACATCATACTTTTGTATTATTTCTTCTTTCATATGTTTTGTATGTATGTTTTGTATGACTATGTCAAAAGACACTACTGCGTTCCCCATTTCATCAAAATTCTGTGCATGAGTGGTGAATGTACTTACCTTTGGTCAGCCCCCTGGTTTGAACTGTATCAGAATTTCTCATAAAGCTGGTTCCTCTACATATGTTTTAAAATGCTGACTGCCTTCTCCTCAGGAGCTGTTTCAAATGGCCCTCCTTATAGATACTCCCCTATCTTTATGCTCCAGGGGCTTTTTTATTTGGCAGACCTGAGTCAGTACACTGGGAAATGCCATTAGACTCATGTTGCGGTCTACAAAAGTGTTGTATTTCAGTTTAATTCACACTGGTTTGAAGGTGAATGAAAACAGAGGCCATTATAAAACAAAACAGAAGGGTTCATATGGCTTTTGGGACCAGTTTAATTTTAAAGGTAGTTTCAAACGTGTCTTGTGCAGATATTCGGCCACATCTGTCTCTGCAGCCAGCACAACTGAAGCCTCCCAGACCTGCCTGGAGTTGTGCTTGGCTGCAGCAAAGCACAAGTCTCTTCCCACAGCTGAAGGTCATGAAACCATCCAGGGGTCTACTCCTCCCAATGTCTCTCCCTCTGGGTTGTGACTGTAATGATCTCTCTTCCAACCCACATGGGTGGTGCATGGATAGCTATGTTAATTTAGACCCTTCTTCTTCAGACAGAGGCCTTTAGTTGATGTTTAAGTCAATCTTACTTGTAAGGGTAGTGCAAAACTACTTTATGATTCAAAGCCCTCACTTATCTGTCCTACCAATATGAGTATGTAAAGATTGCGAGAGGATATTATTGTCTTCTATGAATGCATTAAGAGGAGACGAGCAGCCTGTACAAGCAGTAAATGGAAGCTGTGCAAAGGAAAGGCTATTTAAGCTGAAGGCAAGGTAGGTACTAATGGGTAGATGTGGTCTACGATTGCATTAACGATGACTATTAAAGAAAGGTTATAATAGTGTGACTCTGGAGTGAGGCAGGTCAGTGCTTTGTATTCCTAAATCCTTAGTGACACCACAGGCACTGCCAATGTGTTCAGGAAAGAGTGGGGCAGTTAGTACTCCCCTACACTGCTGAAAGTTTGAAGTTAGCTCAGCTTTGAGAAGGAGATGAACTAGATTTCTGGAGATCCTTTCCAGGCTTAATCTTTTTATGATTCTACATAATTTTCTTTACAAAATAAAAATAAATAAAGAAGAAAGCTTTCTAAGGGGACTGGGAATTTTGGCTCTGCTTTTCATTTCAAAAGCACGAGCTGGTTTTCGGCAGTTGTTTGCATTGGTATCCTTTGAAGAATAGTATTGCAGGCACGGAAAAGAGTTAACTGGGTCTGGGAGGAGAAGCAATGGTAGTTGTGTCCCACTGTGGTGGTATCATATGGCTGCGCACTAACCTGCACTCTCAAACACAAGCTATGCATGCTGATGAATCCCAATAGCAAAGGCTTAACCAGGCTGACCCGGATCCCTGAAGCTATTGAAGCTATAATAGAGGAGTTGAGTGGAAAGATAAGATGATTCTCCTGACTTGTGTTCATTTGATATTTTCTAACTTGGGCAAAATTCTGAAAGGTGGGAAACAATGAAGTTTGAGAAAGGTGAGGTAACGATGTTGGAAGATTCAGTTCTCATACAGCAGGGAAACAGATCTGATATTGATACCATCTGTTGATACCATCTAAGTAAGTCAATTGTTTCTTCTTAGCCCAAGCTGGAGCTAAGAGAAGCATGTCTAAGAAGTGGTCAGATGTAAGTCTGTCTTTAAATTACCAGGCAGTGAGTAAGATTCAATTAGGAACTATCTCCTGAGTTCTTGAAGAGGCAAGTTCTTGCCAAACTGCAAAAAATATGATGCGATGTCATGAAGCTACTGTGGAGCTTGGATTATTCCAACATTGAGAGTTATATGGCTGTTTTAACAACCTCAGGATTGTAGTGAAATAACTGTATTGCTGGGCCAGGGGATTCCAAAGCAAATTATGATGCTATATCTTATACAATTCTTCTTAGGGTCTCAAGGAAGTGAATGAAAGTTCTTCTGACTGCATTTCTAATAGATTTTCTTGAGGAATGTTTTCCTGGTGAACGTAGCAACTGGCATTTTCTGTTTCATATATGACAATGAAATTAGTGCCTTGTACTCTCAAAATGTATCACCAGTCAAGTGTAAATCAGAGATTAACTGCTCCGATTTATTGTAATTCTTGAAATAAACAAATATTTTTTGAAGCTGGAATCATTCTATTTTATTTTGCTGTTACATTTTGGAAAACTTTATGTGAAATCATATTTACTTCTTGGATGGCAATAGATTTTTCTGTACTGGCTTGGCAAGTAAACAGCATTTCATTATTTCTGCATTCTGTCATTACATCATGTTATTCTTCTCATGGAGGTACAAATAAACATGAATTCAACACTGGAAAATAACATGTGGTGAAAGACTATTTCTTTTGAAATATTAAATCAGGTTCATATAATGTGAAGAGAGATTTGCATGCAATGGGCCTGAGTTTTCAAACAGAGCCAATTTTTTCCAGGATCTCAGCTTTCAGACCTAAAGAAAAGTAGGTTTTTAAAACTCAGAAGTGTCTAATTTTTTGCTCAGATACCAATGGATTATCAAAGGATTTGAAGTGTTGAACTCTTTTAAAATATCTGATCATTCATTTTCTTTCACGCTCTTTCGAAAATTGCTCCTACAGTGTTCATTCTTTATGGCTTAATCAATTTTGTGTCGCACCTATGAATTGCTATTTTCATAGAGATTCATAGCTGTAAAGCTGTTCTGATACAAGGCTTAATGCCTTTGAAATTACATTATTGTGTGAACAGATGTGTCTGAATAACAGGCCTGGAAGTGGAGGACTTGGTATCTCAAGTATTCGTTCTCATTGTGTCATTTTCTTTAATGAAATCCTCCAAGGAGTGACAAATTCAGAGATAAACAGCAATTAATAATTCACAGTGGCCAGAGGGAAGGAACAGCTGGTTGCACTTCATTGCACAGATCTAACAACTAATGCATAGATAGCTTGGACACAAAATTGAAGGAGTTGGTCACTGGCTGATTCTTCCTCAATTCAATCTCAGTTTGGATAAAAGGGGTCTGTAAGCATAAATGCATGTCTTCATAAAGCAATATAAAGAATACTTATTTCTCTAAACATTGTGTTTTGAATACAATCTAGAACTCATTCTGCAATGCACATCGGTATTTTACCTCACTAAAATGGGATTCTTTTTAATCATCTGGTGTGTAATAGAGGAAAAAAAACATTGTGAATTCCAGACCCTTTCATGTCTTTCTACCTTCTTGAGAGTCACTGTGTTTATTATATACATAGTAGCCCCATTTTATTTCCTGGAGTTTGCCACCCTGCAGAGTGACTGTCACAGCCATTTAGTCATTGCACATGCACATGTAGCGTCTAAAAACATCTCTCATATTCAGGCTGTCTTCAGTTCCCACTAAGGTTTACTTTACCTTCAAAACCCACTTCTTCCTTTCCTTGTGTGTGGCTTGGCTGTTGCCTGTTGACACATTCCCCATATCCAGGGATTGACTAAAAAACCTTTTTGAGGGCACGGACTTCAAATCCATCCAAAATGTTCTGTTTGGGTGATATCGCACCTAGAATTGCTTCTTCTGCCTTTCACATTAAACCCAGGTTTAGTGGTCACACTTGCTAGGTCCTTTCAATGCACAACAGAAAATTATACCAGAACAAGACGGGCCTGCAGTGATATTGCTGGACAGTAGTCTCCAGTTCCAGTGGTTTCCATCGTCTTTTTTTTTTCCTCTGGACCTAATAACACAGTTTTCTTCAATTAATTTGTAAGATCTCCTCTTGAGTGGAGACAAAATTTTAGCAGTCATGGTAGCTCCTCTGTGACAAGGAGCTCCACAGCTTCCTTTGGTATTGCTTCAGATGATTTTCATCCTGCCATCTGCTCTTTTAATTTAGGCTTACTTTGTCTTTTTACATCCATAATCTGCTTGCTTTTTCCCTCCCATCTGAAATATATTTTCCTGTTGTATTTCTTCCGTAGTTATATCTTTTTGAATTTATAGATTCCTGATCTAGTTTATAAGTCTTTGAGCATAAGCTGTTCAATTTTCCTTATGCTTTTGACTTACTTGAAATGAGGTCTTTCCAATTTGTTATACACAGTATAGATAGATCCCTATACAAATCTTAACCATTTATTTATTTTGATTCAGGAAACTAAATACGAAAAATACGCCTGCACCCAAAAACGTTGACTGATACCCTTGAACTATTCTTCTATCCACATTAAAATATAAACTATATGGGCTAGGTACCAGATGCTAATTTCCCTTTTGAGTACATCTAAAATAATACTCTACAATAATAAGTAATAGAATATGCAACTAATGTTTAAAAGTCACATCCCTTAGGTAGAGAGTTTTCACAGAAAACAGGTAAAATAGTAGTCAAAGAGTTCCACAAAGGATGAATCAGTCTGATTTCTTGTATAATAGGAATTAGTTTAAATTCTGAACACTCAGTAGGGTTTGTTTTTTTTTTTTAAGATAATGCATCTATTTCTGGTGTTTATCTGGAATTAATGTTTAATGGTAAGAATTTAGCACTTTTAGCTATTGACCAGCAGTCAGAAACATGCTGAGACAGTACAAAAGGTTCTCTGGTAGGAATTTCAGTCTGAATTTTGCACCAGCTAGGGGTAAGGATTAAATTTTCACCAAATACAACATTTTTTACTTTTGCTAACATAATATTTTTTTATGTGTAGCAAGGACTATCCTAATTACTGGGCTATGAATAGATTATTTTGAGGATTCTGAACTTAACACTACTCAGTATCTTCTTATATTTGGTAAACAATCTTTCCGCTTTTTTTCTTTTGGTTAATTTTTTCATAAGTATGCTGTTTCTTGTTCCATACACTTTTCTTTTTCCCTGAAAGCATGCATTATTTATTTTTGTTTGTCAAAACCCATCTTATCTTGCAGTGCGTTGAATTATAGATACACTGGAAGGTTAGGTGAGCTGTCTCAAACTGCTGAGAGATCTTATCTATTCTCATCCTGTTTCAGAAAAAACCTGTGCTCTGCTAAGGTGGTTTTGGTGAAAGTCTAAAGACAGCATTCAGAACATGAATATAACTTTGAAAAATATTGCTGGTGACTAGAGTGACAAGTATTCGTAAGATGCCAGGAAGAAGAAAGGGTGGAAAATACATATGCTCAGTCATAGGACAGCAATTTAAAGTAGTTTGGGGTTTTTTTTCAGAGAGATTGAAAACACGAGGCCTTTGCAGGAGTCAATGAGTAATGAATAAATGTTAAAATAAGATTAATTTTAGTTATTTGAGAAAGCAGGATGGTCTATCACCCCCAATTTACCTTGCCTGTTGCATTGGCTCAGGTAGCAGCTTTCTCTCATAGTCTCTCTTTGAGACTCATGGTTCATGAAAACTGGATAAAACCTTCACGTGGTGTATCAAGTCTTCAGTTGGTTTTGGTTTGGTTTTTTGGGGTTTTTTTTGGGGGGGGGGTGTTTCTTTTTTATTTGGACTCTGCTCAGTATGCAGTGAAAAGTAGTATCTAAATTTGCAGGTAAAGAAACACACTGGAAATCAAATGTTTTCAATGTTAAGGAAGTTAATTTGACCCTGTCTGAATTCCTGTTAGTAAAACACAAGCTATTTCAGAGCTTTTCTCAGGCTGTACATCACCAGGGAAGTGACGGGGTCACTACTGATATTCATTACATAAATTCTATGGAGCTTGGCATGAAGTGTGTCACAAAAGTGCTTTAGACTGTGATTTGGATTGTAGAAGCTCATTGACTACATATAAAACCCATAAGCATCTCTCTAGTGAAGTGGTATTTTCAAAGTGGAAGAACAAATAAGTAAGCAGACATGGCAAGATCATTTTGACATCTTTTAAAGCTGCTGTTAGTCACGAATTTCCAAACTTGCTATACTGTGGATAGTATCTTAACAAATACAAAATCTATAGACTCATCTCTTTGTAAACATGCAGTAACTTAGAGCAACTATAAGAGTTGCAATTGTATATAATTATACTTAACAATTTTTAGGATAAAGTTCTCGCACATTTCTTTAAAAAGTATAATTTTAACATTTTTTTTCTATCCTCAGTCCCTCTGCACCATTCCTGTCTTCCCTCCCACAAATGCTTCTCTGCCATGTGGTTACTTTTTTTTCTTCTACTTGTTTCCACACGTTGGGTACCAAGTTTCTGTCTGCTTATCTAACAGTGCTTTCTACTGGTACTTCCTTCTACCTATTAGGAGTCCATGGGAGGGGAATCTGATTTCTCTTTCATCTGAGAACATAAGAACATAGTAACAAAAAGGACCACAAAGATCATCACATCCTTTCCCCTGCACCTACAGGAAACCTTGCACTGGGCATGTAACTCAAAAGGATGTGCTGAACATCCAGTCCCTCTGCCTCTACTTGCCAGATGGTGCAAAGGGTTTTCAACATCTTATAACAACCTTCAAAGACAAATTCCTGACCTATCCAACCAGTAGGCTTTGGTCCAGAAATTTGTAACCCACAGACTGCCAGAGAACAGTCATTTAATAGATGTAGATAATGAAGTTTGCTTTGTAGGGCAGGAAATCTGACACCTATCATTTGAAAATCAATGGAAGAAAGAACCTGTGGGCAGACCTGTGGATGGATTACCCATTACAGTTGATGACACTGGTGATATTTGAATGTACTGTCCCACACTGGACAGCAGCAGCCTGGCCCTGCAAGATGGCCTGATAAGTGTTTTACCATCAGGTGACAGGAGGCTCTGCACCTCTTGATAGTGGTAGGAGGGAAAGGTGCTCAGCATCACACAGAAATGGGTCAGGGAGGGATTTTCCTATGGTTTGATGAGTCTCACTCTCACCATATATTGCTTTCGGCTTGCCTCCTTTCTTCTTATGGAGCTGTTCCTAGACATCAAGGAAGATTGTATTTTGACTACAATTAATATCACTTCATCCATTATTAAATCAATATTAGCACTATTTACACCATTGGTTATTTTTAAATACTTCCAATGCCAATTTTACAGGCATATTGTTTAAAAGCTGATTATAAACCATAAACCAGTTTACCGTTAATGTAAATTAGGAAGAAATAATAAAATAACACAAATAGTGAAGAACCAGCTGATTCTAAATTTTCTTTCAGGTTTAATTGATTAACATTATCCATAATGTGAATGATAGCATCTCTAAAAATACTTACTACTTTCAGCCAAACAATATATCTATCAGTGACAATGTCTATCAGAAGAAATGTGAACCCATCTGCACCGTTTGTCGTGTTTTCCTGCGGTTTCTGCTAGAGCTTGGGAGAACAGTGCAAAGTGTGCAAGAAACAGAGCATCTTTATAAATCTGCCTCAAACTTTCAGCAGTATTGATTCAGAACCATTATCCTGCTAAGGACAATGTATGAATCAAAATGTGAGCCTATGTATCTGTCTGTCCCGGGGCCATCACTTCTCTATTTTTTTCTGTGAGAAAGTATCCTGTGGTATTGACTCATTTGTATTCATCTTTGTCCTTACTTCTCATCTTAGAAGTGACTAGCTAATTCAGGAGGTTTCTAGAAAAAGAGAAAAAAATAGGTTAAAATTTAAAGATTTTATTTGGTAATGAGGCTTTCAATGACATGCAGGTTAGAAATATCTGCCTATATAAATAATGTACACTCCTGCCTCGCCATGTTTTAATGGACTCAGTAGCTATGTTCAGCTTCCATTTCATTTATTGCATTTCTTTATTTGTTCTACTTATTGCTTCCATTTCATCCTTCACCAGCAGAAACACTAAAATTTGTTCTTCGAGTCTTTAAATTATTTTTCACTTGTTCCCATTACCAGTGTACTTCTGCAAGTCTCCACTTCTGGAATATACTGAGAAGCCAATGTGAACTTGACAGAAAAAGGCATCACTGGAGGAAAAGGGAATAAATTGTAGCCTTTACTAGGATCGTCCCTCTTTATTGTGTTGAGGGTTAAGCCTTTAGAGCTGACTTCTCAATTAATTTATAATAGCACAAGCTGTAAATGTGCAAAACCTCCTCAAATCTGTCTGTTGATGCTAAAGGTCTTTGGGTTCCTGGGGCAGAGGTTTCAGTCTGTGGTGTCTCATTATTTAGACATCTAAGTGTAGCTGCAGATGATGTTTCATGAGTCAAATCCTGTGGTCCTAGCATCACTGTGCCTGACCTCTGAAGTCAGTGGGAGTTTCACGTGGCCAAAGAAAGTGGCATCATGTCGTTTTAGTTAAAAAACTCACATCCCTGGTTTGAGTAAAGAGATGGAGTCCAAGGTGGCATGAGTTAAGGAACTGAATAGTGGATTAATCATTCTCAAAATACTCATCAGTGCTCCCTGGTTTTACTGTGAAATAAGAAACATAAAGGTATTTCTAGTCTTTCCTTTTAATGTTTGGATCAATTGTGCTTATATGTCCTGTTAAAAAAAAAATATGCCAGAGTATTTAGCAAGTAATTAGAATTACTAGGAAAAAAAAATAAGGGATTTTCCTGTATATCTGGTCCCCAGAAAAGTTCCTAAGAAAGATTCAAGTATTGGTCAGCTGTTGAACTAGTTGCACTGAACAGCAAGAGCAGAGTCTCATTAGTTAACATCCTGGAAAAAGGCTGGAATTTCCAACAGGCAGTGAGAAACGCTTTTCTTGAATGACGTCTTCACTAAAAGCCACTTTGGCCACCATGCTATGGTGAGATCCCAGCTGACACAGAAGTCCACCTGCATGTGTCCCTGGGGTCCCAACCTGCGGTCCCAGGGACTGATACAAGATTTAAACACTCTTGAGTCCAAAAAAGTCTCAAGTTGTACAGAGAACCCAAATGTCACTTAATGAAAATTCTGCCTGATTATTTTTCAGTGGTTTATTTCAATGTAGGTATTCTTTTGTTTTGAAGAAATAAATTATTATGTGTAAAATTATTAAGTGAAAAAACTGGAACCAATTTATTTTAAAATGACAGGAAAAATAGCTAGGATATAAGAGAGTTAGGTGCTCAGACATTAAATGTTGTGCTGTCCTAGGTTTGAATTTGCATTTCTTTGCCTTTCAGGTTAAAAAAAAAAAAAAATTAACAAAAAAACCCCAAAACAAAACCCAAACCCAAAAACTTCCATTGTAATGTCAGATTTGTTCATTTCTATTCATATCTTAAACCTGGCAGGTCTATTGTGATCACCTACTCTGATTTCCTGCATGAAAAAACAAAAATAAAATACAGGCATCAGAACATTAGCAAGTAATTCCTGTATCAAGCTCACAGACAGCAGAGACTTTATTTTTCAAAGAAAGAGATTTAATCTTGATCCTAATATTAAAAGCCGAATGCATAAACCAGACTGAAAAAATGAAGACTGTATTTACTATGCCTTTTGCAAAGCCATATGACTAACTCATTACTTCCACTCTAAAGTTTTCAACTTTGAAATGTTCATTCACTCTGTCTATACATTATAACCTGTATGTAAATGATACTTCTCATTGTGTCTGACAGCTGAAAAATGTATTGTCAGACAAAAACTCTCACCGTTCTCTCCCAGTGCATTTTTCCTGCTGAGTAAGAGGAAGAGCAGTGAAGGAACTTATTCCACTGTTGCTGATTTTTATTAGATTTCTTTTGATGAGGACAAAAATTTCCACATAGATTACTCCATGCAGCCTAGAGGGACTGCTTGTTTTCATAAACATCATTATGCTTTGCTTATCTTTGGTTATTACATTCGATGCATAAATAGAATTGTGCATTGGATTAAGGGTAAAATTGGGAGTTTCACACTACCTTGCTTTTAAGCACCCAGTCCATAGATAGTATCTAAAATCCAAAGTTAAGTAGGTAACGTCTTTATGTATGTAATTTACATACACACACACATATATATAACTTACAAATTATTTATATAGTTCACAAAAATGTCATGCAGCTGGTAGGAAGCTGCCTAAAGTTAGTATGAAAAACTGGTGATAGGAAGGTCACTGAAATCCTTTACTTCTTCAGATCTTAACTCGACTCGGGTCTTCAGCCACCTGTAATCCATGCTGAGCTCCCTACCATGCAAATAGTAACCTTTGTCAGTTATTTGGAAGAACTAAGGAAGGGTTGAGTTTTTTCTCTTTTTTTTTTCTTTTCTTTTTCCGATGATACCTTCTTTATTATTGTCTATAGCTGCCTAATGGCAGTATCTCTTGCAGAAGATACGTACATTTATTGTCCTTCTTCAGTTTGAAGGAGAAAAACCTTACAGCTGCAGCCTCCCAGAACGGCCAGAGAAAAGGTACAATTATGGGGAGGAGTATTTCCCATCTCTCTGTGGGTGCTGTGTCATAAAATAGCCTGGAGGGGAAAGAAATGGAAAATGGCTTTATAGCTTGTCTTACAAATGAGTACAAGGCACTCAGACACCTTAGTTTGAGTTTCTTTTCCAAGTTATTTCCAAGGTGGTTTTTTACATTTGTGTTCAAAGACTGTTGAATATATAATGCTCAAAGGGGTGTATATAATTCAGGCCCACAGAACTGGTGTGTCAGTACCACGAGGAGACAGCCATGCACTTCCCCACACTGTTGCTCACTACCAACAGAAAGCAGAGAAAAACACATTGATGCAGATCTCGCCCTCCTTGGCCTCCAGATCTCAGTGTATTTTACTGTTACTGGCTGAGTTTTAAGGAGAAAGCAACTGCAACCCAGTTTTAGGGGGTGTTCCTCGCTGTGCTGGACATGGCCCATGCCTGTTGGATGGGGTAGGAAACGGAGCTGCCACAGCGCTCCACCTCTGGGCATCAGCGAGGATGAAAAGGCAGCTTAGGTGTCATGCAGCAGCAGACAGATGCTCATCAGAGATTTTGGGGCATCATCTATTTTGCAAATAAATACTTACTCTTCTGGATCACGCAGCTCTTGCAAGACTGGAAAATTTATTTTCTTGGTTTTCTTGAGATACAAACCACCTTGTATGATGGAAATCTCACTGCATAAGGCACTTCCATAATGTTTTAAAAACCCACATATGAATATGGTAAAGCAACATTCCTATACAATTTCGCTTGCCTCTTGCTTGGAAGGAAATGGCAAATGGATGTGTTCCCATTGTAGACTTACCCAAGACACTAAACTGAAAGGGCAAGTGTTAATACAATTTGTTCCTCTTCCCTTGAAATTTGAGTAGTTCAGCAGGTTTAACTTCTCTCTAAAGATATATGAGTCCATGTAGCATTATATTAAGAATTAAGTGTTAAGAATGATAATAAGCTATTTGGGAGCACACAGCACATGATTTCCAGATACTGAGCACTAACCTTGCCTTGCTGAAGCTCAGAGAAGAAACATGCAAAACCAAACAAATTGTCTGAAAGTCCACTTCAGCGACAAATGCATTAAACCTCTCCAATCAGCCACTATACACCACCGACGCATTCTGCTGGCAAGCCCAAAGGAGGGCTGGCTCCCCTGCGTGCTTGTGCCAGACTCAGGTGGGTTGTTCAGAAGATCTGGCACAGGGGCCCTGAGTGCCTCCAGTATGGGTGGACATCTCTAATCCTGCTCTGTAATTGACTTGGTAAAAACACTAGACACTATAAGATACAAGAAACTAGAATCATAGGATGGAAAGAAACTACAGAAACTATTGGTCTCTCTCTTTTTTTTTTTCTTTTCTTTTTTTTTTTTAAATAAGGAGGATTGATGCATGTAAGAGCGGGGATGTTTGCCAGCAGTGGTCATGCTTGAGCTGGAGCCCGCCACCTGCTTTTCGAGGGGACAGTGCACCTCTCCCTTCTCCAAGACAAGATTGAAAGCACAGTCAGGACTTCCATCCTGGCCGTCCCCAGTCACAAAAAAACATTTTTCCCCATGGACATCCAGGGTGGTCAGATCTCTGACACAGAAATAAAGAAGATTCAAAACCTTTCCTTGATTGCTGCAATTTGACACAGAGGAACCTCACTGCAACTGAATGTCCCAGATAATTGCACCATAGTCTTGTCACTTTAAAGCATGAACTATTCAGGCAATCATAATTTCCACCATCCATTCTTTAATTAAGAGCCACTCTATCATTTTTAAAATTTTCTTTCTATAGAGAGCATGGGTAATCTACAGAATAAATGGGGGTGGTGTTTGGGCCCCTTTGCACTACAAGTGGATGCTCCACATGCCATCTTGACAGGATACACATTGTTTTTAATTTTATTTTTATAATCATCTTGTGTTGGCTTCATTTAGTTTTGCAGTTTATTAAAGTACACTGGAAAGCAGGAATTCAGGATCTGAAAAATGTATCTGTGCCTCAAATATAAACAAATGCTGCTGAAGCTCATGCTTCTGAGTGATGCAGCCATGCCAAGCTCCTGCCAAAAAAGCTTGCCTACGCCCAATCTCAATGTGAGTCTCTCTGTCTGGCTGTTTCTGCTGTAAATAAAGTTACTCATTGGTGAACATCCCAGGAAAACTTGCTGTGCATATGCACAGAGAATACAGATCCTCAAAAAAAAGACAAAAAGACAAGAGAAACAGGTGATGACTAGGATGAACCGGATGAACTGAGTATGAAATAATAGAACTGGATTTCTTTTCATTCCAGGACAAAGTCCAGTTCATTAGTGAACTGCAAAACTGTATGAAAGAACGAAAAAATACAATTTCATTAGAAAATTAAAGCCAACAAAAACCCTAGCAATAGCTACTGGAGCACTGCAATGTTCTTTTGGGTTAACAGATTGACTTATATGTCTTGCTTGTGGATTTGGATGAATGCTACTATCTGGACAAAAAAGAAGCAGTCATATTTTATTGGTTTTGAAGTATTTTTATAACTTCAGCTGAAGCACCAGTTCTATAGGCACTTCACACATATAAGTCATTAACAGTGAAGTCAAAAAAGCTACTTGCATGCCTGGGGTCATACGCTGGTATCTTCAAGAGCAGGCTTTGTTTTCGTGGGCTTTACACTAGACTCTAAAAGAATAAATCCCAGCTCATGAATGCCCAGCAGTAAGTAGTTTTAGTTATTCAGGTTGATATTCGCTGTAGCTTAATTAGGAATCTGGGCTGTGCAGGTAGAGAATGGAAAGAGGTATGTTCCTGCAGGGCATGATTCAGAGCACCTCATTTAATAGCCTAATGATTACCTAATCTACATGCTCTGAGTCTTCTCCTGGAGATGTCTGCCTGCCAGAGAGGGCTGGGCATGTCCAAAGTTGGGAGTTAAGAATACCAGCCTTGCCTCCGTGAACCTTTTGCTCAGCTTGGCACTGGGATTGAGGACAGCTGAGTTCAGTGTGAAAGCACATTAGACGGGTCCCTTGTCTGTTGTATCTTTTGAAGGTCCTTTTGTTAATTTTGTTAATGTCTTGTTTGTATGGCCTTGTAGCCTCCATTCCTCCGTGTTTCTGTCCCACAATATGCCACCAAACCCACAGTATTCATTTTCAGACTTAGAATCCAGATTCTGCATCCCCCAAAAGGAAGCTTAACTTCATCTGAAGGGGTCACCAGAAAGATACTTTTTCTATTCTCCCTTCAGCATAGGAACAGTTGGGTTTTTGATGACTCTGATTTCACCCTGGCTTCACGAGCTGCCAATGCACCAAGCAGCTTATTCAATCTTCTCTCTGCCTACCAGTCAGCTTCCTGCTAAGAGACATTGGCTCGGCTGACGGCATCCCACACAGATTTCACTTGGGCAGATAAGGTGGAAGCCCTTAAAGGAGGTGTTTGGAAATGAGTATGGTCCTCACTTTGGGCTTTCCTTTGAAGGTCCTCAACGCTGATGGGAAGCCAGGTCATAGGAACCCAGTGGGCTTCTGAACGGAGCTCTGACCTGCAGGACAGCAGTTTCCTCTCCAGCTTCCCTGATGCAATCTCTGCATCCTGAAATTTAAATTTTGATGTGCCACATGCAGCTGTCTCTATTACAGCATCAACCCATTCATTCTCAGCAAGTGGGTGGACTTTGTTTCTCTTTTCTGTTAATAGCAAACCTGCATTTAGCCACTGTACATTCCTATTACTCATAACTGTTCCTAATAAGCCAGTTACGCTTTTCTTTTTTATTTCCCTGGTTTTACTGAAAATAGCTTTATGGTGGGACTTACATCTGACACTGATCTCTGTTGGCAAAAAAAGTTAATGAGCAAGAAATGCAAAAATTTTCCTTTGACTCAAAAAGCACCTGAGGTTACTGCTTGTAAGTCTGTTGTTTTGGTGAACTTTGGTACAATCCTGTCATTGAAAGCCCATGGATAAAAAAATTAATCTTTAAACCAAGTCTACGGCATTGTAATCCTCCTAGGGAATTTACTTTCTGACAGCCTGATTTCTCTACAGGTCTGATTATAGTGTGAAAGATTTGATCCCAAACTTACTGAAATCAAAGCAAATGTTCCTGGTGAGTTCTGTTGGTGCAAGGTAAATTATTAGTAGGATGAAACTCTTTCAAAATTGTGGCTTTGTTTGTTCCAATAAGTCAAACTGGTGTGAACTGGTCACATTTCCTCCAACGCGGGCTGTTCCCAGGGTATTCTGTACATCTTCCATTCGCAAAATTCTTCCTTCAGGCCTTTAGGGTTTTCCTAAACTCAGTGTTCAACCATAAGAGCTTTCTTGGTGAAATGAAATCAATTCCTATGGTATCAAACTAAGGTCACCCTCCTCACGAGGACATCCACCCCCATGTGTTGTTCTGTGGGAAAATCTCTATAACCTGCAGTTCTGGCAATTCATATTCTAAGATTAATTTATATTTATGTTTCCAGCTAGCCTCTGAGCTGTGGATTTAAGATCTCACTGCCTTTCTTTCCTTCACTCCATATGTCCAAGTGTGAGGAGCTTAACGCTTGTCCCAGATGAAGGGACATCACAGCCAAGCCAGCGTGGGGCGTGTGAGCCAGTGCCTCAATTCTTCCCACTTAAGTTCTATTGATTAAAATGTGTTTGTTCAAATACACCTGAATCCACAACACGGGCTTTGCAGTCAGAGTGAGCAAAAAGACAGATGGCTTAGGGGAACGTAAAATATTATATAGGCACAGTAAAACTCTTTATCGGTGTCTTTCACCTCAAACAAGCACTGGGATGTCATTGCATCTGCCGTGCCATTTGAAATTCTGTGAAGGTCTAATCGATGGACACACAAAAAAGTCAGTGTTCAGGTTATAAAGAATAAATTGGAAAGGTCCAAATACTGCTCTGCCATTCAGCTCAATATTTTGTAAAGTGTTTGTGCTAATATGGAGCTGTGAGTTTTATTTAAAATTCATATTAGTGTGCATTTCAAGGTGACTGCACTCTTTATCCTGAAAACTTCTGCATTACTTCATTCAGCCCTACAAACACTTATGGAAAGCATGATCTAAAAATAAATTCCTTTTTCACTTCTCTCATTTAAATTGCTTTCAGGAAAATGCTGATATCAGGAAAGAGGCACCCACATCCATATGTTTACATTTATAGCAATTCTCAGTCACTTTTCTAATGTTAACTAGGAAATTATGTTATTTGAAAAACCTGTAATTACTCACAGAGCAGCACTCTGTCTTCATATTCACTGCTCTTATTAATGTTTATGGTACCTACAAAAATTGCACTCAGATTCAGGACTGAGGCACACAGCTGAGGCAGACAATATAAATAAAGAGAGACATGCTTTTCCCTCTGGGTGATCACAGGTCAGAGTGACCACCACCGGGCTGTGTGTAATGCGAGTGAGAAGAGACATCACAAGATGAAAAGTGTGTTCCTGCTGCAGAACCAGACATCGTCTGCCTGCAGCAGACCTCCTCGGCTCAGGAACAGGTTCTCTTAACAGGGTTAGTGCCAAAGAGAGGTTCCCCTGCCCCAGACACTTCTCAGGGAACATTTTTTTCCAGTCACTCATGTTGACAGATAGGTCTGCACAGGCTAATGCAGCTCTCCTGAATGGTCGCTGGTGGCAGCCATGCAGTGCCAGATGATGCTTCTCCTCTGGGCCTGGGAAGGGATGCAGGGGGACAGTGCCCTGCCGAGGCATTGCTGGGCAAGGGGAGCAATGTGAGGCTGCAACAGTTTTTGAGATCAGGAATTGAACTGGTTTGGCACTGGAACAAAACCCAAACCTTCAGCTTTTTGGAAAACACATTCTTGTCAGTCAACATTTTCTAGCAAAATTAAAGTCCCCCTTACTCTTCTCAGACAGAGAGATACTATCATGAAACCTAGGTGCTTTCTACATAAAAATACATCTTCAACATCTGTGTCCTTCTCAGGCTAATTGTTGACTTTTTTTACTGGAACTATTGTAATCTAACAAATGCCTTGGGCAACTGTGAATAATGCACCATAGGTATATAGAACGTATGGATCTGGTCCTTACGTAGTAGGTCCCACCTGGTCACGTCCCACCATGAGGGGTACAGGATCTTTGATGCTTTGTGTGAGTAGCTGCTTCCTCAGTGGGTTGCTGAGGTCTCTCTTTAGGGTCCACTGTGATGTATATAATAAATAATAAGTACCCTTTGTGCACTTGAGAAGTATTGAAGGGTTGCATGCTGCAATTAAAGTGTTTGTTGAAAATCAACGAGATGTTCAAGTTTGAAATGTAATTATACTGTTGGGGGGAAAAAAGTTGTTCTGATCGCTGCTAACTCTGTAAACGGTATTCAAAATACATTTTGTATTGACTAGATGGTGTCTATTGTGTCTCAGTCAGAGACGGCTTTTTACAGTGCCACGGCGTAGCTTGTTCTTGCTGTACAGCTCGTGAGTACATCAGAAATACAAGGTAGTCACCTAATTACAGAGCAGGTACAGTGTTATTAGTGACGCGTAGTTCAAAATGGAACCATAATTATGTATGAAGATCACTCCAAGAAACACTTAATTGCATCACTTATTGCTAACAACTTATAGCTACCAGCATGCTGCTGAGTGATAAAAGTAGTTCTTCCCCACACACTCCCGGGTCGTATAATATACTAAATCTCTGCCAGGACACAGATTGTAGGAAAAGGGTGTACTTGTATCAAGGACTCAGATATAGCTCTTTACATTTGTCTAAATCTGGTGGAACTGCTTACTTGTTTTTTATTGCTCAAAAAATGTCCTCTCTTAAAAGCAAAACTTCTCCCAATGATTCTTGATATTAATTGGATTTTTCTGCTGATGTCAAATATGTAGCATATGAAACACGTTATAAAATACTGCAGTTATAAAACAGATTGTACACTCTTAAAAATTATTGTGGACATTCCATTGAAAATTCATATATTTATGTGTTTGTATTCACATATTCTTATGGTTTACTGTAACTTCTTAGCATCAGGGGGTTTTTAAGAATTAAAAAGGTCACATTTTTAATTTAACATTTCCATAAAAAAATCATGAACAAAAGATGTCCATACTTAATTTTATCACATTTTGAAAACTTTCCTGAAATTTTCAGTTCATGTTTCAACATGTTTCAGCTCTGTGAAGTGTTTTGAGCTTTGTTATAAGAACTCTTGAGGCAATAATATAAGCAGATTTATAGAACAGCTTGTGGCTGATTTCCAAATTAAGCATTTACTTTTTAAAAAAAATTTATAACTAAAATAAATAAAATTAAATGAACCTGTTGTACATTTTGTTTAAATTTGTTCTTAAGAATGGGAATTTTTGTGATTGAAGAGAAAAATATTGGATGTGCATTTCTAGATATTCCTTTTTGTCTTCTTGCTTCAGCTCAATATTTGCATGATAATGAAGACAGCTCTCTATGACAAGGTTAACTTGAGTTTTCACTTTCAAAGGCAGGAGATAGAGACGAGGCTGTATATCTGATTTAATTAGAAACATTAACTTTGTGTTTTCTTGAATTTAAGCTAATTCTGGTTTTCCCCCTCCTTTTTTGTTGTATGTTTGCGAATATTATCTAGAACCAATTTTTTTTCTTTTTTTCTGCAGAATTTGGAAGAAAAAAGGCAGAGTTTTTTACTTATCTTCAATGATCAAATCCAGGTCTGAATCTGACCTTTTTGTCTCTAAGTCCTCACAAGGGAAGGGCGAGGAGTCGCGTGCAATCGTCCACTCCTTGGATGCTAACTGCAGTAGGCAGGTGTCAAGCTGCGGAAAATACCTCAGCAGTGGCATCTGTTCCCTAAGGAAGTTAACATCCAAGAGTGAAGGCTTTGCTTATTGCCTCTGGATCCGCCATAGGGATGTCCTGTCTTCCAGATTTCCTTTTGCTTGACTGTTTCCTTTATTTTTAACTCCCATCTCTGTCTGTGAAATTAGTATAATGTCCACCTTCTGGAAATGGGAAACGCATGACGTGTAGGATACGTACATATACAAAAACATATACATAGACACACACACACACATATTTACAACCTACATATATATATTTACAGTCCGTCCCATAACCTCACTTGCCAGTTTGTTCTGGAAGTTAAACTGTGTCTTTAAACAACTGCCTGGGGAATAAAAATAAACAAGGAGAACCTGATGGCCCTCCAGATGCCTTCTCAAAGACGCTCAGCAGTGGGGAGCAACTCTCTGCACAGCTGACAAAATAAATGATCCAAAGGTGAGAGTTGCATACTTAGATCTTACATCTGGGAAAGTACTGTGGGTCGTGAGACCCCACATGCTGCAACCCAGTGTCTCTGCTGAGGGTAAAGGTATGGGTGGTATGGGGAGAGCCCTGTGTTTGCTCTGCTGGAGTCAGCTGCTTGGAAAAAAGGAGAGCTATTTCAATAGGATTTTGCAGGCAATTAGCCCAAGACAGGGAAAAGCTGCCTTCAGCTTCTTACCAGATGCTTTTTGCAAAAATAGTGGGGGAAAAAATTTGAATGACATTAAAAAAATTAGTTAATAGTTATACACAGAAAAACCAATTTCTTCTGCGCTATGGAGTTTCTTCTAATATAGTAGAGACAGAAGTTAATAACAGCTATCAGGAGGTTTGTATGTCTCTCTGGTAATGTCCCTGAAAATGTGTAATGTCAAGGAGGAGTGAAAAAAAATCAAAAGTGAAAATCTCTGCGAGAAGGAAGGGAAGCAGAGTATCTTCAATTCACCCCACTTTACAGAGGTGAGGCTTTTGATGCGCGCCAGAGCCCTTATGTATCAGTGACCTAAGGGAAAAAAGAAGGCAATTGACTGAAGAGAGGGGGGCAATTGCATTGTAAGGAGGACAAGAAATGCGCTATGAAATTGCAGTCAAATGTATAAATCTGTGTGACTGCAAAGGACTTCTCAGCATGATGATGTGGCCATGTTTCTTGGCATTTTCACAAATGGGAAAGTGCTGCTTCCTGAACTGGCAATTGATCTGCTCCCCAGGGTTAATGTTGGCGTACTTGGGACTGTACAGCTGCTACCTTGGTGGCTTTCCAGTTGATAAGAAATATTTTGATTACTATCTTCATTAATCCAGATTCTGTCACCTTTGGTTATCTTACATAGTATCAATTTAATAAATAGGCTCATTATTCTCCTTCTGCCAGCTTGCTCTTCTTTGTCCCCTTGGCTCTGGCTTTTCTGCCCTTTTAGATGTTTCACCTCCTACACTTCTGCAATTAGAGCTTTGCCTCCTACACTCTGCCTGGCTGCCCATCACTTAAAGCATACGTGAGACAAGCTCCTGCTTTCAATATCAGGGCCAGGCTTCACAACATCCCAGGTGTGTTAGCACCTATCTTACAGAGTAAGTCAGGTTTTGCCCTAAATGTCTGGATGGGGGATGCTCTGAGGGCTGCAGCACTGCCACGGCAGGAGTGGGGGATGCTCTGAGCTCAGGCGGTCTGTGGGCAGGAGGCAGGGCAGCAGCCCAGTTTGTGGGAGGCAAAAGGGGGTTGATTTCTATTTAAATGCAAGTTCACTAGGCATGGCAAAATGCACTTTTCAAAAGCATTTAAGATGGCCATATCTGGCAGATATTCACATGGGGGTCGTCATTTCTTTCCTCCTCCCTGCCCACACTTTTTCCTGGCTCTGCCAAATTTCGGAGTTCCTTCTCCAGACCGGGGAATGGAAGAGCAAAACTGAGAAAATATGAAAATTTCTTTAGCGTGTACAAAACAATGTATATTCCCTACTTCTGGCATTTTATCTGATTTTTTTTTCTTAACATTTTACATGGTTTCCTACAGAAAAGCTGTCATGCTACTTGTCTCTCATTTTCCATCTATTAACTTGCTTTAGCCAGTTTCAACCAAAAATGAAAGAGGAGTATAAGTCTTGGCCATAGTTAAGTCCCTACTAGTTCTATTAAAGAGATTTAAAAGAGATAATCTAAATCAATGTCACCGCTGAGGAAAGATAGGCAGAAGGTAACTTTGCCTTAGGCTGTAGGTCGGTCGGCACAGCTGTACCTCCCCGCGCTGTTGGGAGCAAAGGTGTGCTTCCTTGGATGCTTGGGCACGGCACCAAGCTCTGCAGCTGCCATGGATTTAGATCCAAGCAGATCAAGTCTGTTTGTGCATGCTCAGACTGACATGCTTTGGCAT
The DNA here is from genome assembly GCF_011004875.1 of Balearica regulorum gibbericeps. NCBI lineage: Eukaryota > Metazoa > Chordata > Aves > Gruiformes > Gruidae > Balearica > Balearica regulorum. Next base: position 70,841,500 of record NC_046187.1, read on the forward strand.
TATCAAGAAAAAAACCAAGAGCTTTTAATATGAATATATGAGTAAAGGACTAACTATTAAAATCTGAGGAATAGAAATTTGGTAGTGATTTCGAGGGGGAAAATGTCATATTAGAGAAGCAGGAACATTATAGCTGTGGATATTTATTTTCTCTGTTCACATGCCCATTTTCAAACAACCGATTTTAAAAGACTGGTATTATTTTGAAGTATGCACGATTCTTGCCAATGTCTTTTAGCTGCTCTAAAACTTTCAATTTGTGTACAGCTAATAGAAATCCATGATGCCAAAAGCTGGTCAGGCACAGAAGGGTGTGCTTATTATTACAGAAAGAATAATAGAAAGGGAGAAATAAAAGTAAAAAAGACCTGAATTATAAAAAAAAATATATGTTTTCAATGGAGGCAATACTTTCCTGGGTGGATGATCACAAGGTAAAGTATACAAAGAATTAGACAGGCGAGTCCAGAGTTGTGAGGATGATGTATATAGGAGAACTTAAAAAACTTTTTCATGGAGACCATGAAATGCCTAAGTAAGTGACACAGTGAATACTGGGTGGTTGAAAGGTAAAGAATTAGTGAGTAATGCAGATCGGATCATGAGCACTGAGATGAATAAAAGCTGTTCTGTCCCTGTTTATGTCATGTACCATGTATGCACCCCTGCAGTTAGTAACCATCGTATGTATGAAGTGGATGTTCAGGAGGCTCCATAAATACACAGTTCCTATACCCGCCCCCAAAGCTGTTGCAATCAGAAAGCTCTCCCTAATCATAATAATGAATTTAAAACATTTACCATGAAATGCCAACAGCCAGAAAACCACAGCCGGAAAACATCCTGTAGCAGAGGAGGAGAGGAGGAGACATCAAGGACATCACCAGTGTCCTAGAGGCCTGCAACAGCAGGAAATGTTAGGTAAAGATAATGAGGAGAACAACCTCAGTGAGTGGGTCCTTTCTCATACTACGCAGCAGAGCAAAACCCCGATACTGTGCTGTGCCTGACAGTCTGACTCAAGGGAAAACTCCTGCTACTGAAAGGGCAAATGGTTTGAAAAGAAGGATGAACAGACATCAAACTCCCTGCCCAGTGCAATCTATTATAAAAGTTGCCAGAACCAGAATAATAACTATTGTCAAGCAGTGTTTTGTCTGTGTTATGATTACTTTGTTCCAGTTTTTGTTTATTTTTTCTGTTTCTCTCAGATGTGGTCACCAAAACTATTTCTGCACGAAATAGTGTCTTCTCTGCTTTGTTGACATTGCTGAAGCACACAGCTAAACTAGTGGCCCAGTGTTTCCTCTGAGACACATCTTTATCTATAATGCTGAACATGAATGAGTACATTTTGGGAGTTCTACCTTAAAAAGATATCAGAAAGGTGTGCTTTACTGAGATATTTCAAGACCACTGAAATTCAGTTTTATGTATGCTAATTCTATCATTGACTTTTGGGGTTTTGTTGTTTTCAATTCCAACCTTGGGTCCATTCATGTGAGAAGCTAAAGCCCAGCATTTGAAAGTTTCACAAAAAATTGTGGGTTTTTTTAAGTTAGAGGAATGCAGCGTAAGAAACATGATAAAAATGAGGACACAGCTTCACAAAGAAAAAGTATGATGCTGAAATACAAGGATTTTTAAATATTGTTATGAAAAAATTCCATGGAAAAATGCCATGAAAAGTTACTGTACTAAATGCGGAGATTAAATCCAGTAGCAATTAGCATATCAAACAGATATGGGTTCTCCTGTAAATGGAGAGCACAATGACTCTAATTATAGGTCATGAATACAGCTGACCAAGGAACAAACACATCACAAGCATAAATTGAGGTTTCAACCTTTATCTCCATTCTGATGAGTCTTGAAAATAAATACTATTATTTGTGGAGGTTTTTTTAACAGAAAGTAGAGGAAGAGAACTTCACATGTAGTGGTGGTTGAGACAGATAAGTGAGATATAAATCCTTGACCTAAATCACGCAGAACAGGAGTTAAAATATCTCTCTCTCTCATCCCACCTGAGAACTCAGTCCCAGCAGAGCAGGAAGAGGGTGATCTTTCTACCTGGGAAAGGTAAAGATAGAAAATCTTATCAAAACAGACACAATCCTGCCAATAATTTTAGTTTAGTGGATTGATACTTTCTAGTGGTCACAAAATCACAGAATCACAGCTGAGGTTGGAAGGTGAGGTTGGAAGGGACCTCTGGAGGTCATCTGGTCCATCCCTCCTGCTCAAGCAGGGCTGCTTAGAGAAGGTTGCCTAGGGCTGTGTCCAGATGGCTTCTGACTGTCTCCAGGGATGGAGACTCCACAACTTCTCTGGGCAGTCTGTGCCAGTGTTCACACCTTCACAACAAAAATATATTTCCTGATGTTCAGAGGAAACATCCTGTATTTCATTTTGTGCCTGTCACTGGGCACCACAGAAAAGAGCCTGGCTCAATCTTCTTTGCACCCTGCCTTCAGGTATTTCTAGACATTGATAAGATCCCCCTTGAGCCTTCTCCAGGCTGAACAGTCCCAGCTCTCTCAGCCTTTCCTCATAGGAGAGATGCTCCAGCCCCTTAGACATATTCATGGCCCTTTGCTGGACATTCTCCAGTATGTCCATGTCTCTCTTGCACTGGGAAGTCCAGAACTGGACACAGCACTCCAGGTGTGGTCTCACCAGTGCTGAGTAGAGGGGAGGTATGACCTCCCTTGACCTGCTGTGAATGCTTTGTGTAATGCAGCCCAGGATTGTTGGCTCATGTTCAACTTGGTGTCCATCAGGACCCCCAGGTCCCCACCTGAATCTATAATCACCACTAGTATCTTCACAACATTTTCTTTCCTAACCAGAGCAGGGTGAAACAGTCTGTTGTTTCTTGTTTATGTCAAAACCTCTTCATGCTGCTCTGGAAAGCTGAAGATGTATAAAATGATTACTTGTACCTCCAGTTTGAAGCCCACCCTCTTCATGCTGCCAGAGTGTTGCAAAGGGAACTTGGTGAAAATGTGTTAAGTCCATTACTTGAATTGCATGCAGATAATGAACCACAGCATGGAGTTATGGCAATTTTAAGAGCAGCAGTGATTTAAAAGTTACTCTTGCCAAACTCTTTTCTTTTTCATATCTTCCTGCAAGAACAGCTGCGGTTTTCAGCTGGATAGTTGTGCCCTGTCAGACCTCTGACATTACACGTACTCTGTTCTCAGAGGATTATTTAATTATTTTTACCCCGTTTTAACTCATGCTGTTCAAAATCGCCTGTGACACACCAGTCCTGGAAGACCACTGTGCAGTTTTCTTCATCTTCCCTGCAGGGACCACTGAAGTTATAACAATCTTCTCCGGTACTACAGATGAGAGACAAAAGCACCTTTGATGGGATTTTTTTTTACAAAACACTGACCCTACTGATTATTACCTGTTTGCACAGCAGATGGGGGAAAAAATATCCATCAGGAATGGTTCCTTGCTTTCTAAGATGTTATAAGATATTAATTTGGGTTGAAATGATTCCAGCATCTGCCAGATAGTCTGCTTTTTTTCTTCTAGCATAGCTGGGAAGGCACTGAATGGAGAAAGGTTAGGAAGACTAAGCCTTGCTTTGCAGATGTGATTTCTTTTTACTTTTGATGCAAGCATGTTTTTTTTTCCAAGTCACAACAGGACACCAATGGAAACCAGGTCCCTAAGTGCCTTTGTAAATCAAAGTGAAACTGTAAGTGAAAGTTAATGGGTTCCATGCTTAAATATGTATATCTCTGAAAATTTCTCTCACCACCCATTCTAATATAAATGTGTGAAGGGAAAATTGAGGATGTTACATATTTAGGAGTTCAGTAAAGCACTTGGCACTGTGTTTCATGAAATCTTACTGCTAAATTAATTCAGACTGGCTTGGATAGCAGCATACTCATGTGGGCTGAAAACTGCCTGACAGATTGTAAACATGTGGCAGTGATAAAAGTCCTCCTTCTACACTGTTAAAGATATATGTCTAGTGGCATATACTGTAGGGACTGTGACTAATCAAATCTCATTATATTATATTATATTATATTATATTATATTATATTATATGTATAAACATCTTCAATATTAGCTGAAAAGAGAAATCCAAATCTGCATAGACTGAATTATATATAGTTTTGCAGATGTTTATTAATCTTTTTGAGGTCTAGAGATCAAAAGTCCTGAAAAGAGTAGAAATAAGATTAATTGGGGGGGGGGGGGGGGAAACCAAAGCAAACAAAAACCCCACCCAAGGAACCTAATAACAAAAAAATGCAACAGCAGGCAAAAACCTGGAAACGTGTAATGGTTTATTGACAATAATTGAGAAGCACATTGTACGAAACTTTGCAATATGAATAATACTGCAAAACAAAATAAGCCAGTGACTTCAGAGTGTGTACACAAAGTCATGATGTAGTGGACTAATTTTGTTCTGATTTTAGCTATTAACCATGCTGATCAGAATTATTTTGCTACTATTGCTTGAAATCATCTTCTTTCTCCTATGGAACATAAAAAAAAAAAAAAATAAAATGACTCTTCTGTTGTGTGGTGGAACAGCAGTTTGTATAGTGAAGCTCTGAGCCACCTCTTGGCATTGCAGTCATACAATGAGTAACACAGACGCCTTTCTCTATAGTTCTGAGATTACTATATCTTTCCTAAAGACTGCATTCTTCATATCACCCAAAACACATCCAAGGAAATTCAGAGAAGTAAAACAAACAAAGAAAAAACTGAACTGTGCTTGACTGCAAGGAAAGACTGAAATAGCCAAACCTGCAGAATTTTCTAAAAAATGAAGGGGTACTAGATGTTTTCCTCCTTGAAAATATTTAGAGCCATTTTATTCCATTACAGGCTCACTGAAATCCACTAGAATATCTAAGAGTAAAAATAAACATTTTTCATACTATTGAGAATTGTCTTAGAATTCAAAATGTATAAGTGTTCTGCAAACACAAACACAATCCCTGGACTGAGTAGCATGTAAATTAAGAATCATTCTACAATCATTTCCCTGTAGTTTTACCCTGACACAACCTTATGATATGTCAGTTGTTCCATTGGACACTCACAAATGCTAGGTCCTCAGCTTGTGATAAATCTGAGTTCCTCTTCAATGAAAAAGGAGTTTACCAAAGAATAATATTGCATAAATAAGTGGGTACCATTGATAATTGGTAACTGTATAGCATGATGACATAATAAATAGCACTATATATCTGCACTCCCATTAACACTTCACCACATGCAAAAACTCATTGCACCTACATCTTGGGAGTTCTGTAGCAACTGCAAAGGATGCAGTCTTTTACGACCAAAAAATTGGGTTAAAAGCTAGCAGGTGATCATGTACTCATAGGTGTTGTAATGTAAGCTTTTACTGATAGGTGTTGGGGGATGCTTCTCCTTCACATTTTAAAAAAGGGGAGAAAATGTAGGGTTGATCTCTAAAAACGTGAAGTCTTTCTGGTGAACGGCTTAACACACTCCGCTTCCATTGACGTGAAGGGAAATGGACCAAGTTGTTTCAAACCCAAGGTGATGAGAAATGCCATGACCCTTTGAGTATCTTGATCTATCATGGCCTTATTTGTTATCTTCTGACTGTTTGCTGCCCCCTCCTCCACCCAAATCTCAACCAGGTGGTTACTAGAGAACAGCACTTGCCACTATGTATTTGGGCATTTGGGTACAGTTTCATAACAAGCAGGTCTCCAATGTATTCAGCTTGACAAAATGGTTGTGAACCAGTTTTGAAACTGAATTCTAATCTGAACAAAGCAAAATAGAATGTCTAGGTTAGTCCACTAATTAATGCAACATACATTTATATAGCTACACTGGTACTTCTGCTCATTTTTCCAGATATGTAGACAATAAACACATGCATTGGCCAAATAACCAATTTGCTTTTAGCCTGGACTGGCAAAGCAGAGAGGTTTTCTTGTTAATCATCATCCATTAATGCTTAGCCAGCTGAAAAGAACCCTGAATATGACACCCCTTACTTTCCAGCACTAATGCTATAAATTGAGAATAAAGGCAATCAATGATGAGAGAAATAGATGCTGGCATGCTGCAGTTTATTCTCAGTGTGGTCAAATATATACATTCCCAGAAGGGAAAAAATACTTAAAATGCTGAAATTCTGCTATGTTTTTTCTGTTACTTATATCATCCGAGGACAGAGGACAGAGCCAGAAAAAAAAAAAAAAATATAAACCAAACAGCAAAAAGATAAATGAGATGCAAATAAGCAACTAAACCAAATAACCTTAAGCTGGATCACCTAGATACTATTTTTCCCAGTGAACACAGATCCTTCTTCTACATTCAGCATTTTGATTATAAATTTTTTATTATTTTGTTTCCATGTTATTTTTTGCAACTTGAGCTGGAGCAAAGCACTATCAGTTTAACCAGAAATGATAGTTTGCCCTTGTCTGTACACCCACTTGGAAAAGTAAGGAACATGCTTAGTCACTCCAGTTTAATCTTACTGAGTGTCTTTGGGAACCAGGAGACTGAGGCTGGAGCAGAGCTGCTGGCCGAAGCGCTGCTGGAAAACTGCACGGCCAGCTGAGCCTGGAATAAGAAAAGGGAATGGGTATGAGCCGATCACCTTTCTGGTGGAGGGGGCGAAACACCACCCTCAGATCTGCATATTGTTTTGCTGTTACCTGGAACCATCAGGGATTTCATCAGATTAAAATATGCAAAACTGGTTTTGTAACACATTCAAGAAGGAACAGGAATAAAGCCTGCAGATCAGGAAGCCTCCCCATGCCTCCAGCAGCCACTAACATTGCCTTAAAAAACGCTAGCCTTGTAAAACAGCACACATTATTTTATGAGATTGCAACTCTTGTTTCTGTTACAAGATTGCTCCTCATAGCCTGCAGAATCGTCCTGCGTGTCACTTATATTCAAAAGCATCATTTGGAGATTCTGAATGTAGAAATGGTCAGATTTCAATCATTACTTTCATAAAAGTATTTTTTTTTTTCCCTCCAACAATGGCATAAGGTTGTCAGCTTTTATTTGTGAGCTAGTTACTATAAAAATCAATTTACATAAAAGGCAATTTTAAGTTGAGAAATACCATCAAATGATTATGTTTCTTAGAGAATACCATGGGAAATTGGTTTTGGTCTGCAATATCTAATACTTTGATCAGGAACTTGGGAGATAATACAAGATCACTGATAAAAGCTTCAGCTCAAAAAGAGAATAGAGATAAGTAACAATGAAGAGGAGAGCTCTATAGCCTAGAGTGGTCCAGATCACCCAGCTAAATAAAAAGTACTATACAGTATATGCTTTAAAACAGCCAGTGTAAAATCATACCTGTAGGGCCATTTAATTTAGTTTATATTGATAAGAAATAGCCCTCTGAACTTGGGAAGAAAGTACTGTGCCAAGGATTTTCAGGTAACTATTGAAATCAGCTGTATCTGCTGCCATAGCATGATGTTTTTTAATATAAGCCTTCACCATATAACAGAGTATTCTCCATAATGAGCGTGGTGAGTATTACTTATTGTTAGTTTACAGTAGCAGAATTTAGGTAACTGACTCTTTAATCTGGTGAAGAAATGTATAAGCAATCCCCTGGCTGAAGTCAAAGCAGAAAACATTCAGTTCAGAAATGAGCCATACCTTTTTCAACAGTGAGAGCAATCAGTCAGGACAGATTTGATAGATCACCTGCAATACTTTCCCTGCATAAGACTTTTTTGTTATAAAGACTGAATTTTTATTTATGCTGTAGTCCAAACAAGATAATATCACAGCCATTTTTGACAGAATGTCAAAATAAATTATCACAGCTGTTCCCTCTATTTGCTTTTATGATCTATAAATTCTCTTAATATACTTTGATTACTGATTTTTAACATTAGCTAATTAAAAAAACCCCACAACTTTCAATTCAATACTGTCTTTCAAGCTGTTATGCATAAACCCATTTAAAGTCAGCAAACAACTTGTTTTCAAATACAATTATGCAATATAGTTGGAAAGGAATAGCACATACATAATCTCAAAGAACATGGAGGATTTTATAAAAGGAGCTTAAAGAGTTGTTCCTGGCACATTTTACTAGAGGTATCCATTCATAAACAATAAGAAATGCTGCTCATAAATGACCTGGTTTCGGAGGTCAGCAGTTGACATATTGTCATGTTCGGTGATTACTCTTCTGCAGCAGAGCCTGTACTCCATGTAGTTTACTCCCAGTCCACCATGACTCATATTTGAGGTCCACCCCTGCCCTCCACCCAACGCAGCGCTCAAAGCCTATACACTGAGCTCCAGCAAGCAGGGTGTCACCTACTTCTCCTCCCAGCAAAACCTGTCCCCACCGACCTGGCACATTTCTCACCTGGTATGGTGCCTCCTTCCCATCACTGCCCTTGAATGATCAAGCACATGACCAAAGATGACAACATCTCTTGCTCCCAGAAGACTATTTTTAAGGAACTTGCACATTTCAGATGTTGCTTGAATAGCACTAAGTAGAACTATTTGCTGTTCCTAAAAGGGTAATGTATAGGGACGCCTGCCAGGGTGGCACCTCACAGGCAGAAACTAAAGACATAAATTAAAAGTCTACTGCTGCATATAGATCTGATGATGCAAATACGAGATGGGACAAGACAAATTGTGCAAGTGAGAGGAGTGGGAGTTTAGGTAAGGACAGGTAAAAACCGCAGAGTAACGAGGGTACAGGCTAATGGCTGCTAATCAGGAATGGACAGAAAGCAATTTTGTGAGACATTTCAAGATATTAAATTTGTTTCTCTTTAACATCAGAACAAAAAGAAACCTTTCCAAATGTTTCACTAAACAGTAGACAAGAAATGGCTGCCTTCTGATACTGAGCACTTTGGTTACTGGCCTCTGCAGGCTCAGCCCCGTTTGAGTTAAAACAAGGCAGAATTTTTACCCCAGATTACTTGGGCAGATTAGGTAATTAAACCCAAGGGTTTCCTATCTTGACTTGCATCTGAATTAGTCCAGCTAGTGAGGGGGCTTTCCCAACCCCTGGAAGACTTTTTTGTGGGGAAAAATATGCATTTTTCACATGTCTTGTCTTTTTTTTTTTTTTTTTTAAGTTGTTGTGTCAAAAGTACCAGCATCTGGTCCTGTACTGGAGCGGCAGGGTGAGTTCACGGCAGCTGTAGACACCAGTTGCCCAGAATTGCTCTGTGTATGACAACAGAACAGTGTATTTTTACTTGCTCAACTCAGTGCACGAAGCGAGATGATGGGTAAAATTCTCTGCTTAGCTGTTTCCAAGACTACTGCTATGTTAATGAAAACAATTATCCAGGAAAGAGACAAAACCCTAAATGACCTAAAGAGCACAAAAATGAACATAATTATCAAAAATAATAATTCAGAATTCAGAATAAATTAATCATTTGTAGCGTACCTCCAAAGAAATTGCAGAGGTTACAAAACTCAAGGGACCTCATCAGCATAAGGAGGAAAAAATATTGTTCTGAGAATAATTGATTTGCACTGGGCTCCCAAGAGAAGGTCAGACAGAGCACAGGGTAAGTTTTCTGGTACTTTTGAGTGGCTGTGCCTAGCCAGGCACATCAGAGAGCTTCAGCTGTAGACCATCTCCCAGAGCCCTTGCAGAGAGCAGGAGCACGTGGCATTTCTTCTCTCCCTACCTGCGAAAGACGTACCATCCTGCCTTGGGACCAAGGTTTGAGGAAGCAACATGCAAGAATGCTATGCGGGAAACAAGCAAAAGTCCAGTCCAATGGTCACTCAGCCTCTGCTGCCACAGACACTGGAGAGGTCATGGCAAGGTTATTCCAGCATACCATTTTGGGAAAGAAAGCCCTTCCTGTGGCCTTCTACATAGGTGGGCATGCGTAGGTGTAGGATGTCTAGGAGGAATGGCTTTAGAGGGCCATTGTCCCCAGCTTATGCTTTGGTTCCCCATTCCTGTGCATTTCTGAAGATCTTACCAACTTTCACAGAATCAGAGAATGGTCTGGCCTGGTTTGCAGTGGAGGTCCTGGCAGGACTGGGAACCAACTTGTCCCCTGCTCTCCAGATGAAAGCCTGTCCCAGGTAAGGGTGAGAGTAAGACCCATGGAGGGGTGCAATATTCTTCACTTTAATGTTTCTGGTGGGAGACTGAGTCTCTCTCCCCGCATAATCAGAGGGGGTGTTTTGGGGCTACATGTTATTATTGTTCCTAAGCAACATCACTTACTGTGGGAACCCCTGCTATGCCAGTGCACAGAGTTTGCATTATACAGTGTCAGTTTTGTCCTGGCAGTTCCTTGATTTTCTTTCTTTACCCTAACGAAAGGGGGGCTTTTTGGTGTTGTTTTTTTTTTTTTTTTTAATACACTCAGTGAAACATGCAGTGAAAGGTGCGTGATAATAGACTCCAAGATAGCTGTGCACGCACAATAACCTGTGTTCACATTTAAATGTCTTAGCCCCAGAGACTGTTTTTATGAAAGCAGCATAGTGCAGGCCTATTTATTACCTGCCAATTCCATTTCTTAGAGTGAAGTCACTTCTGAGCCAGAGTTTTTTCTGCAAGAACACGTTCCTGCGGATGGATGCGGGGGTGGGTGGATGGGTGGGTAGGCAGGGGAAAGGGATGGGTGTGATGGGAGGACAGTACCTAGATATTATGGAATTGCTGTAGAGAATATCTTACTATTTATTCCTTGAAGCAGATGGTGCCAGTTGATTACCTTCACCAATAGAAGCTGTACCTGTTAGCGGGGGTGTGAAGAAACCTCTCTGCAGTGATAGCGTAGGGAAAGGCAAACTGTTGCTTAAGATATTCAAGCAAGAACCTGCCACAGAAAGATTAATGAGTGAAGGTGAAAGGGCTGGGGAAGGGAAGCAGGGTCAACTCTGTACAACCCAGGGCTGTTGCCCTGAATTACGGGGACTGGTCTGCTGCATGTCCATGAGGATATAAGTTATGTGACACATCCATCCCACAGGAGGGATTTTGCAGAGCCGAGAGGCACTATGCCATGATGCCAGAGCAATTTGCCCCTCTGTGGCTGCTCTGGTCATGTCTGAGTTCAACCCATGGTGACTTGCCCATCCCACAAGCCCAGGTCTCTCTGTTCCTTTGATTCAGCACCTGTTTAAACTGCTCCTGAGCAGACAGCTTAGGAAAGAGCTCTTGGCCGTGTGCGTGCATTCCTTCCCCTATAGCCACCCAAAGGGCAAGCTTGTTTTGTGCATCTCTGTCCCTGAGCAGCTCAGCAGTGATCTCTGTCAGATCAGCCCTCCCACTGCACAAGGTGGGGTTAATTCTTTTCTTGATGTGCTTACTGAGAGTGCTCTGTATAATAAATAACTATAACCAAAATGGCCCCCATCATAGAAGCTTCATACTGTTTCTACAGCCTCATATTTCATTGCTTTCATTTCCACTGCATTGGTTTTCCCAGTGGCTTTAAGGGACTTATCTTGGGTTTGCACTGACTCAAGGCAAGCAGAATCGAACCGTCTGTGTAAGATGTGTGGGGGATTTTGAGCAAGCAAGGCAGGAAAAGGAGAATTTCTACAGTACAGCAGAAGAACACATGCTGTTTTTTTCATATGTTGGCTTCTGGAACTTCAATGCAACAGTAAATAAATTGCCTCAGCAGTTTCTGAAAAATGCCATTTAATGTTTGCTGGCCCCTGGGAGTGCTAAACATTGTCACATTTGTTGAAAATGCCAGTAAAGGACTCCTGGGAATTTCATCCCCGTGCCTGCAGCTTTGATAAGTTTTATAACAAGCTGGTGTACTACAGCACTGCTAGTATGAAACACTGTGTTTGTGAAGCACTGTGGAAAAATAGTAAGAAAAATGCACTTTAACCTTTATTTCTGTCAGATTACAATCTATTGATATACCAAATCCTTAAGAAGTTGACAAAACAGATGAAAATGGAAGGCTACATGTTCTCGTACATTGGGATTCAATAGGAACACACTCACCTTTTTTTTTTCTTTTTTTTTTTTTTTTTTCCTCAAGACTGCAGAAGAATTGTACCTTAGTAAAATAAAAAATTCTGGTTATGGCCGAAATCCTGAATATTCCATTAAATCAGGAGTAACTCTGTTGTAGAACTAGTTTGAGGAAAGAGCTGGCATAGTCCAGGTATTTTTGAAGAACTTAGTATTAAGTTACAGAAGACAGAGGTTCAAGTTCCTGTGCCATTTGCTCAAGGGAACAGTATTCCTCCATTAATATTTCAGAACTGCATTATAGCCATAAAGCTGTTGGGTGTAAAAGTTTGTTTACATCCTGACACAAACATCACTGAAATCAATATATTTTGCTGCTCAGTAGAATAACATATTTTTGCATTCACATTTTTGCATTGTACTCTAGGAAAATCTGGTCAGCTTTATTTTTATCACTAAACCATGATCCTAAGCACCACATCTACATGTCTTTTAAATACCTCCAGGGATGGTGACTCAACCACTTCCCTGGGCAGCCTGTTCCAATGATTGACAACCCTTTCAGTCAATAAATTTTTCCTGATATCCAATCTAAACCTCCCCTAGAGCATCTTGAGGCAATTTCCTCTTGTCCTAGTGCTTGTCACTTGGGAGAAGAGACCAACACCCACCTGGCTACAACCTCCTTTCAGGTAGTTGTAGAGAGTGAGAAGGTCTCCCCTCAGCCTCCTTTTCTCCAGGCTAAACAACCCCAGTTCCCTCAGCTGCTCCTCATAACACCTGTGCTCCAGACCCTTCACCAGCTTCGTTGCCCTTCTCTGGACACACTCCAGCACCTCAATGTCCTTCTTGTAGTGAGGGGCCCAAAACTGAACACAGCACTTGAGGTGCGGCCTCACAATTTATTCTTGTGGTATTTTTACCTGTTTCTTCAAACCTCAGATCCATCCTCCAAAACCAAATATTTTCTGCTTGAATTATTTTGAGATCAATTTTTGTAGACTGTAGGAATATGTCTAGTTTGCATAAACACAAACATGAGCCAAAAGATTTCTGCAAGTGTATAGTTTTAATTCAACTGCAAGATTATCTGTTGAACTATGAGATTTCTCATTACAACATTTGAGCACTTTTGAAATAATTTCAGTCTGCAGAAGCACTGCATGTTTGAGCTTCATATTTCTTTTGCTCTTCTCCCTTCCTAGATAGTTACGATAAACACACATGCTTTTCACCTGCAAAGTAGGGGTCTACAGGAGGAATATGTAGACCTTTCAGATTGGCTTTACTCCATTTTAGGAATATCTTTATGACAAAGATATTCCACAGGTGGTAAACGTGCCCACTGGAATTCTGCCACAGGAGCAGTGTAGCAGAATTGTATCAGACTGGTGAGTCAGGCCTCGCATCTTTTCTGAAGAGACTAACAGCATGTCAGTTATTACGTTACTACTATCTGCTTGCTTATTTGTCTTATTGTTCCAGAAAGAATAAAAGCTGTGTTAGTCTAGCAGGTAAGGATGCCCTGCTTGCTCAAAGACCCTATAGTTCAAATCATAATAAAGCAGGACTCTGAAAAGAAAGTGGGAATAAAAAAGAAAGAAGGAATTAAAAAAAAAAAAAGAAAAATTAAATTGCTGCTGAGTCTTGATGGGACTTAAGGACTCTAGCTTCACTAAAGCTTCATTAGGTAAAACAAATGCAACAACAATAACACACCTGCTGCCATTGTGGTGGTGAGAAGATATTTCCATGTGCTTGTCAGGAAATATGAGTACAAGAGCTGTTCACAGAGCATAATGAAAAAATCTCATGGGTATTAACCATTCTTGCTCACTTTTGAAACGGGTCACTTTTTAGCAAGTGGCCTAGAAGTGAAAAGCTTTGTTCTTAACATCAGTTCCATGAGTCATTCCATTTCCCCCCATATTGGTTAATAAAATTTAATTTCCCTCTCTTCACCTATCATAAGACAAGCTGGGGGAAAGGGTTGCTTTTCTCTGTACTTGCAAATTATTTGATGTGGTTTGTTTGAGATCCCCTTCTTTCATGGTGCTTTCTTAAAATTAGAACCAAATTAAACGTGTTCCTAGCCATTGCGGTATACATTGATTAGAGCTGAATTATGCTCAGTTGTGATCTACAGTGAAATTTGCATGACACATCTCTCCTGGAGTGAAACTAAAAGGGAACTTGAATTGTTCCCTATCCCTTTCCAAAGAATACAGTCCATTAACCATTAAGCCCAATCAGTTGTGGTCAATATTTAGAACAGATGGATGTGTAGATTTAATGAATGATGCAGCTATGAGAATAAAAGTTTCAAATACTTACCTAATCTGTGCTGAATAGTCTATGCCTATTAAAGGATAATTAATGACAAGCACCTCTTTTTTCCCCCCCTTTTCTTATTTGTATTGCAGCAGTCTCCACAGTCCCCAGTTTCAATCAAGACAGCATACTTGATTATGAAAGTAAATACTGTAAGATCTTGATTGGGAAATCCTATGTGTTTAGTGACTGTTGTTAGCATTTGCAGTGATTTATGTATGTCTGCCACTATGCAAAAAGGTAGTACGAGTTTATGTGTTTTCAGGGGCTAAGGCAGTGGGTGCTTACTTTTGCTGACCCACAGTGGCAAGTTCAAGCCTTCTGCTCTCACACAAGTGACTGTTTTCAGCCTTGTAAGTTGTAAATGGACATTTGAACATCAGACTGAGAGGAGGCTGGCATGAAGCGTTATGGGTTGCTGCCTGTAAATGGGAAGGCGTCAGCAGAGGACCCACATCCGACAGGACATTATGCATATGTTTAACTTCTCACATTGACAAAGGCCCACTGAAAAAAAAGGGGGAAATCTAACCGTGTCTTCTCTACTAGGTTATTTGAGCCCAGAATATTGTTGCAGAGGACTGTACAACTCACCACACATGTGAAAAAGCAGAATAATTTTTTTCCTGGCTTTCTGTTACTTGCCACCTTTTTTTTATTCCTCTTGTCTTGTTTTGATGTGTTCTTTTTCCATTAGTTTGCAGAAGTAATTCATTCTTCATTTGAAAAGGCCATATTAGAGAAATTATGTGTATATGTGTAGAAGGGAGACAGAAAGAAAGAGACAGAAGTTGCCTTCTGTCTGGACCCAACAGGAAATAGCTTCTCAAGTAGCTATCAGAGTAAGAGAACAGCACATCTAGGTTGTCTCTGTGATGATATAAAATAGCATCTACCCCACCTGACACGGCTACACAGACAATCTCTAATCCCAGATGGCTAACATAAAAGCTCCATAACCTTGTGATACTATTAAAAGAAAGGTAGGTCATAGTTGGGTTCTGACTAGTAGGAACCTTAAGAATTGCTGCTGTGAGAGAGGGAGTAATTGCAGAGCCTGTGCTCTGCATGGATACAGACAGCTTCTCCCATGACAGTTGAGTTCTTCCCGACCCTCCGTGCAGTGTTTGGCTCTGCAGTGTTGGTTCCCTGATGATAGAAATGCAACAGCTGAACTCGGAGAGAACTGGTATTGTCAAGCTTTTATAGATTTTTTTTTTCTCAAAGGCTTACACAGATATATATTGGATTTTTGTTTGTCAAGCATAGGCACTGTCAAATGTATCTGCTCTTTTTTAACTTTGGAAATGACACCTTTCTGATCAAAGAAAACATTCATTTTCTTTCCATCCTGAGAAATAATACAGTACTGGTTCTATTCCAAATAACACAACTCTTTTCTTAAGACATATAACACACCATAGCAAGCTTTTCAATTAAGACCTGATCCAAACCTTATAACTGCTGTTGGGGGAAAAAAAAGAAACCTCAGCATTGCCTTCAGGCTCTTTGAACCAGTTTTATGTGCAGTTATTCACACGGTGGTCACACTTGCGTGACAAGGCTACATTGTAGGGACAACATATACAATACAGCATTTCCTTGGGATATTAATAGTCTTTTTGGATAGGGGCAAAGTTACCTTTTCTTCTTCTTTTTCTTCCTGTCAGTTCTGGTGATCAACTGTGAAATGTGATGGTAATTAGACATGGCAGCTTTTTTTCTATGCCAGTGTTTTGATGCACCAAAACTTATTCCTTCTTTTTGCTTTTCCTTTAAAAAAAAAAAAAAAATCTAAGGCAAAAATTTGTGGCATCTTTGGGAATTAGCCATGTGATCTGCTTTTTTGACAGGTGCAGAGGGAGAATTTCTGATCTCTTTCATGTTTGTCTTTTCAGCTTTTGCCACAATGCGATAACTAAAGGAACCTTTCTTACCATTGCACTGTCATGTTAACAGTGTAAATGGAAAATGGTAAGAGAGAGACTTTTCGTTTTCCACAGAATGTGCCAGCACCACCTAATGTGAGCACTTATTTAGCCAGCCGGGGCTTTAAAAGTGTGAGTCCAAGCGGCCAAAATGAAGTCTCTAACCAAACAGCATCATTCCCCTTACTGCTGGCCGAGGGGGACAGTGTGAATAACCAGAGGGCAACCATAGCTCCTGTAGGCGCTATGAAGTAAAAAGGGAAAAAGGACAGGGCAAGTAATCCCTCAGATGGAGGGGGGTAACCCTTCCAAGGGGCACAGACGCTTTTCGACAGATTCCAGGAACGCTGTATGCAGCCGGTGCGCTCAGGGTGTGCCTGAGCACAGCGCAGGGATTAAACTACTAACAACTCCTCGCCAGGTCTGATCCTTCCCGAGCTGCGCATTAGCGGAAAGTTGGGCTTCCTGTTGCTCTCGCCTGCGGTCCGGGAGCGGATCACACCGACTCCGCGATCCCTGGCTGAGCCTGTGCCTGGCAGCCGCTCGTCTGCGCATGAGTCGCCGCGGGAGGCTCCGCGGCTGGAGTATTTCAGGGGCCGGGCACCGGGGGAAGATGCTCAGTGCCTGAAGGAGGCCGTGCGCCCGGCGGAGGGGGGGCCCGCGGCGGGCCATGGAGAGGGCGCCGGCGCGGGGGGCACCGCGGACCGCGGCCTGAAGCCAGGGCGGCGCGGCCGTCGGGGCAGCGCCCGCTTCAGCACCGCGGACAGCGCGCAGCCGACACCGCGCCTCCGGCTCCGGCTCCCGGCCCCCCCGCCCCGGCTCCGGCACCCGGGCGCCCCAGACCCGCTAGCCCCGGCTTCGGTCCCTGGGTGCCCCACCTCCCTCCTGCCTCCGGCTCCGGTCCCCGGGTGCCCCAGCGCCCCTGCCCTCGGCTCCGGCTCCAATCTCTCCGGACCCCGCTGCCCGGCACCGCTATCAGGGTACCCCGGCACCGCTCCCCCGCGGGTCCTCTCCCCTCTGCCCCGGCCGGCCGCCCAGCCCCGCTCCTCTCGCCCCTCTCTCTGCAGCTTCGGCTCTGCTCCCCGCCCCCTGCTCCTCTCCCCACACCCCGCTGACCCCGGCTCTACTCCCCGCTCCCCCGGTCCCCTGCCCCCCGGTCCGCGCCGCCGGCAACATGCGCGGGCGGCCGCGGGCGGCGGCAGGCGAGGCTGCGGTGCCGGCTCGGATGCCCCCTTCCTCCTGCCCTCGCCCGCTCCAGGCGACCCGCTGAGAGATGGACTTGGCAGGCGTGCTGCTGGCGCTGCTCCTCGTGCTGGTGCTGGTTGTTTCTCTGCTCTCCAACCTCCTGGTGCTGCTATGCTTCGTCTACAGTACGGAGATCCGCAAGCAGGTCGCCGGGGTTTTCCTGGTGAACTTATCCTTTTGCAACCTGCTCCTCACCGTCCTGAACATGCCTTTTACCCTGCTGGGGATCCTGAGGAACCAGCAGCCCCTCGGGGGCTGCGTCTGCAAAGCGGTGGGTTTCCTGGAAACTTTCCTGACTTCCAACACGATGCTGAGCATGGCAGCGCTCAGCATCGACAAATGGATTGCAGTGGTGTTCCCCTTAAGCTACACCAGCAAGATGCGGTATAAGGACGCTGTGATACTGATGGGCTACTCGTGGCTCCACTCCCTCACGTTCCCCTTGGTATCCTTGTTTTACTCGTGGGTAGATTACAGCAGCGTTTATGCCTCTTGCACCTTGCACCTGAAGGAAGAGACGGAGCGGAGAAGGTTTACAGTGTTCACCATCGTCTTTCACTCCACCAGTTTCATGCTGTCGCTGGTGATCTTGTGTTTCACCTATTTAAAGGTGTTGAAAGTTGCCCGGTTCCACTGCAAGCGGATAGACATTATTACCATGCAGACTCTGGTTTTGCTAGTGGATATCCACCCCAGGTAATGCGTGCGCGTTCGTATTCACAGCCCCGGGGCACTTGCGGTAGGTACCCCAGCCGGAGAGGATGTCCTGCCTCCCCAGCACCCCTTCCTGCGCTCCTGCCTGCCCCGGCCACATGGCGAACCCTTCTGCTTCTAGTTTCAGACGCTGCTTATAGTGCCAGAAGACAGTGGCTTGTGCATTTGTAGCCTGCTTTGTTTAAACGCTAGTCCCGCTCGCCGGGTGCTCCCATTTGCCCGAGCTCCCTTTAACAGGGAGCCAATGCTTCGGTGAGTGCAATCGTCCCCAGGCGCGGCGGGGCCAGGGCTGCCCTGCCCTCCCCCGGGGGCTGCCCTGCCCTCCCCTCCCCCGGGGGCTGCGCTCCTCCCGGCCCGGGGCTGCCCTCCCCTCCTCCCGGCCCGGGGCTGCCCTCCCCTCCCCTCCCCCGGGGCAAGGGCTCTCCGACCGGGAGCGAGTCGTCCTCCTCCCCCCTGGGCTCACATCTCGCCTCCTCGCTTCTCGCCTTAACCCACCGACTGCTCTTTTCCCTTTGCAGTGTGAAGCAGCGCTGTCTTAATGAGCAGAAACGGAGGAGGCAGCGGGCTACCAAGAAAATCAGTATTTTTATAGGGTCGTTCGTGATCTGTTTTGGTCCTTACATTATCACCAGGTTAGTACCGCCTGTTGGGGTCGCGGACTTTTCGGGCCCGGTATGCTCTCTGATGCACAGGTGCCCGGGGGGATCTACAGCTAATTTTGGGGTGCCAGAGCCTGACGGAGACCCGGGGCCGACCCTGCCCGCACTCTCAGCCTGCTGGGCGAAGCCTCGGCAGCCTCTGGCTCTCCTTTGCTCATTGCAGCCAGGTCTGGGTGCTTCTGCCAAGAGCAAGAGGCTTTTAGGACAAGTACCAGGAATTAATTACATGCCAGTGGGAGAGAAAGCAGTTTAAAAGACTCGCCACCCTTCCTTATTAGCACAACCCGAGCAAAAGAGAGGAAAGTAGACAGCTTTTCCTGATTAGCTCCGGTCTTTTTTTTCTTCTTCTTTTTTTTTTTTTTTTTTTTTTTTTTTTTTTTTAAGGCATAAGGCCAAGCTTGCTGCTATTGGAAGCTGAGGTGACATAATTTAAATTTAGCCAAGCTGATAATTTGTCAGATAAGCTTTGTGTCTGGAAACATTAATGTCTGTAAATACACTGCTAATGGTGCAGCAGGGGCTTGTGATGAGGTGTAAGAGTTATCTCTCAGGAAAACCAATAATTAGACTTTTAAAATGTATAGGAAACACCATGCTCCTCAACCGGCCAGCATTATTTGCATCCGCCCTGGTGGTTTGCACCTTTTTAAGTAGTCATGCATCGTTCTCATTCCGTACTTGTATAGTCTTTATACAACATATGGTTATTATTTTTAAATCTTGCATAAATCAGTGAGCTGGAAGCCAATGTAACTATATCGATTTGCAGCACCTCAGGATTTAGCCTTTCATCTCTAAAATAAATGGGCTACATCTTTCACATGTGATTTTTTCAAATATTTCCCACTTCGCAGTGTGTTCAAGGCACCCCTGAAGAGAACTGACTTCTGTCGAGGAAGGTGCACTAGTCTGCAAAACCACCCTGGTGAGGGCTTCCTCCAGTTGCTGCCGAGCTGCCAGGGGCTGCAGCCATGCCAGCTTACAGCAACTGGCCAGCTAAAGCGCACTGATCTTACCCAGTCACACACACACACATATATAGGCCATTTATGATCATTGTCCTTTTCTTACACAGGTAGGGGGGACAGATTTAGGCCAGTGCACAAAACCAACAATGTTTTTTAACCTTTAGGATGACATTTATTTCAGTTACCATTTATATGTTGAAAGGGATTCCTGACTGATTGCCTGGATTAACTGCATTTTTTCCTGTAGTTGAAAGGATTATTACAAATATTAACATTACATCACAGAGTTAAAAGGTTAATTGATCACTGTTCAGTACATTCTGAGTCATTTTCTATTCACTTTTGCCATAATCAGGATATAATTGTATTGAGCAAAGTGAATTTTACCATCTTCTTTCCACTCAGCAAATTCCAGCATTGCCACATTTTTCAGGGTGGAAATATTTCTCATAAACTTCTAAAATAAGTGACTTCCTTCTTCAGACCTTGCATTTGGCAAATGGGAGATGGTGCATTTGCTGTGTGTGACAAACTGGTACCTCCTATGTCATAGAGAGAAGACTGAGGGTTGGTTTATGTTAAGGTCTGTGTCAAGGTACCAGCTTCTGCCTCAGTCACAAGGACCGAGTTGGTTCAGTGGCAGCAAAATGGGACGTATTCGGGGAGGACAACCTCGGAGGCTCCTTGCTCCAGAGGTGAGACAGTGTCCAGGCAGCACTAGATAAATGGTGGTGGTGGAGGTGAGGTTGGAGGACCTGCTGCCATGCCCATTTCTCCATTCTTCCCCCATTCCATTTTTTTAGGGGGGGTGGCACTGAAGGCATCACTATGGAGGCAATGTGAAAGATATCCTCCCTGTTTTGTTGCTTTTTGGCTTGGTGACGCAGGTTGCGTTGTGAGCTCAGTATTTCCTCCTCATTTCAGAAATGTGAATGAGATTATGATCATTAGCAATATATTCGTCTGTTCACTAAGAGCAGACAGATGAATTTCATCTTTTTTGTAACAACACTGAAAACAAGAAAATGATACTAGGATGCATTCAGATGGATATTTCTAAGGCTGACTTGATTTGGCCAGGCCCTTTATCTTATTAAAATCTGTGTAATTTTTCTTCTGTTGGCTTCAGTGCAATTATGTTTGGGCCCATAATACATTAAAGGGAACACATAGTAAGGTATCTATTTTCATGATTGAAAGATACCTTACTCTTCTTATTTAGTGTCTTTATAAAAACATCAATCATGTGAATATCAAATGTATATTTCTTGTATCAGGACGATACACAGGATGCGATAAACCTAAGCAACCATGCAGCAAGTGTCATTTATTTTACATTCATTTCTCACATTTTGTGTCTTCCTGTTCTCTGTTTTGAATTTACTGGAATTTTTTCCAAGCAGCTTCAAACAGAAGTCATCTGTTTTTTAAATGCACTTGCCATAGGAATGATTTCACTTTCACACATACAAATGAGAAATTTTCCTGTCAGAGTTCAACCACTTGTTGCAATGTTCAGTCCTAGTGCTGGTAAGTCAGCTTTTCTATGCGGAGGGACTGGAACAGCTTCAAAAGTCAACACCCTGCAAGTTGGGACCTCTGTACTTTGGAAAGTGGTCAAAAGGTTCTTCAAGCCTTGAGAAAGCTTCTGATCTTACATCTTCGAACAGTGATGTTTCAGAGTACAGAAAAGGGCTATTTTATCTCATGCTACTGTTTGGCTTTTTTTTTTTTCTTCTGGAATTAATATAGCAAAATAGTATATTCTTGCTCTTGCAAAAGGCTTCACAAAAGATGTACAGATAATAAAAACTTCTCACCCTGTTCTTTCCACCCTCCTGGAGAGTTTGCCTACTGCAGATGAGCTGTATGTGCCAGACATTTGCTGGAATAGTCTGAAGGTTTGCTCTCACTGCTGCAGAAATATTGTTTAACTTAGTTGCAGTTTCTCCCCCTATGATTAATACACCCATCTCAACTGAGGTGCTGAGGCCACTAATCATCCGTGAAGCACAGACCAAGAGACACAGGTTTGGAGACCTCTGGCTGGTCATATAATGATGATAAAAGTGTTGTCTCCTTGTTTTCTTTGGCCAAACTAGTGGTCAGCCAAGTGCACGCAGAAGCTTTCACAGGTAAGTAGATAGAGTTTTGCTCCTAAGCATACTGTGGGATTGCAAGTGCCACCCAAATCTCTCTGAGATACTGCCATGTTGTTCTTCATACTACAACAGTCTAACATGAATCCTCTTTGCACATGTGATAATTCACAGCAGTGGTGTAGTGCAGGTCCACTGTTCTGTATCAGAGGGGGTGGATTCAGCAGTCTAGACCAGGTATCATTTGAGATGCTGCATAATATCCAAACCCTTTACATAGGCTGCCAGATATGACACAGGACCTAGAGAGGACCCACAACTTCCAGGAGCAGCAGCCCGATCCCAAGGGGGTTATGCCCAAATGCTTCAAGTGTCACTAGACAGCTGTACTTAGGCAACTGACTTGAGTGAGCCTGGATGCCCCAAGTCACATGTGTCTATCTCAAGCTTGCCATGGGAGAGAGGTACTCAATTATGTCACTAAGATTTTGACCACTTACCAGCACAACACTCTAAATTCGGAAAGTGAGCATTAAACTGCAGCACTTTCTTATCTCTGATGTATGGGAGCATTAACATTGAAAATACACTTTTTCTCTCTTTCCATAGAGGGAATGATTGTTGTCTCCCAGTGGCCTTGCTAGGAAAATTCCCTTTGTCTCTATTGAATCCAAGGAGTAAGTAAGTACAGGGCCCTTCTCCTGCAGGGACCACAAACTGTAAGAAAATAAGTGTTGCTTTAATGTTTCACAAAGCATGAGTTGAGCACTGGGCTCAGTGTGAACATAACACTCAAGTGTTTCCGTCTCTCTTTAATGTTTAACAGGTTGATAGAGCTCCTTCCTTTTGTTACCATAAATTACTACTGGGGAATTATAAGCAAGTGCCTGACCTACAGTAAGGCTGCATCAGATCCATTTGTTTACTCACTTTTACGTCAACAGTACAAAAAAGTTCTGATCAACATCGTCAATAGGATACTTAAGAGGGACCTGTATCCGTCATCGGGGTACAACAGCTCTCTTGACACTGAAAACGATTACTGCTTGCACAGAACAAACTAACAACATGAAAAGCATTCCCCTTTGAGTGAGACAGGTGTTTGCTGCTGCTGGAAAGCTGCCTGGTCCCTCCTATGCTGACAGTGTCTCCAGGATGTGAAAGCTGCATTAATGCGATGCATTTCATTGTGGACTTTCATGAAAGGCTCTTCCCTGGTCTGCAGCCAAGTACAATATATGGCAAAGCCTTGTCCCTGGGTGAATGGAGTAGGATTGAGGGGTTTTAAGAGAGCCTTTAGAGGCTCTAGAGAAGCTTAGAGAGCTTTTAATGTTTCATGACTGAAGACTTGGTGTGTTTTGGAGCATCCCACATTAGACGTGATACTCCAGCATCTTCTGGGACCGTAGGAATCCCCAGGTTGGAAGGAGTGGTTCAGAGTCCTCCGTGCTGCACATGTAACTTGGCAGCCCTGGATCTGCTCTGTTAGTTTCGAACATTACAAATAAGTCTTTTAGTTGATTGATTGATTGATTTATTGTATTGGTGCCTCAAGTGAGTGATATGGGTCAGCACTTTGAATCTGAGATTGTTATTATTATTATTATTATTTATTACTAGGCATCATGATTGTAACATAGCCTTTAGGAAGTGGTACGTATATTTGATATGCCAGTATTCTATCAAGCATAACCAAAGTCCACATATCTGAGTTACTAATATTTAGCACTTCAGTGGTATGTGATTACAATAATTGCAGCAACAATAATGAAGATATGTATGGAATTTAGTTAAATAGCACTGTAGTTCCATCACTGAGCTAGTAGTCCTATTGAAACAAGCTTTTATTCAGAAAAAAAAAAATCAGTTAGACAGTAGAAGTGACAGATACCACTGTGTTTAAGATATATTACTTCAGAAGCTATCTGTTTTCAAAGAACAGGCTAAAATATATTAATTCTTTTTAAGGGATATATAATGTGTAAAATATTTCATGCATTGGCTATATTTGGTGGATTGTAATAATATTGTACAATCTTTTCTTTTATAATGATCAATTAATCTGGTGATTTTAACTGATACCAAGTGATGTCTGAGAGATATTATAACAGAACTGCTGCCAAATGCCCAGAAACCTAAAGCTGCTTTATTATTATCTGTATTTTTCTCTTTTATTTATTTTTAAATCTAAACAGGCTTTGAAAAAAAAGTGGGAATTATTTTTTAACAATATTCCTTTGATTATATAAGACATGAATCAAAATATTCTATGGCATTCAATAAGCTACTATTTTCTAATCAAGTACATAAGGGGAAAATTAAAGCAATTCTAAAATATATTTTAAGAAAAATAAAAGAAAGATGACAATAAAGAACATTTATTTTTTATTTTTTATGTAACAATGGACTTGACCCTACTAAGCATTGAGAAGGCTATTCCTGGTCAAACTAAGCATATGAGCATGTGATTAGGCACAAATATTATTTCCTTTGAAGTTAACAGCTCTGTTCCCATGCTGAAAATTAAGTACATGCTTAACTGTTCTCTAAAAATCTGTGTTGAGCAGTCAGCACATGGAAAGGGTTTTTCCCACCATCCACAATGAGGAAGGAAGTCAAGGAAAGGTGATGCTGCGTAACAAATACAATGTTCTCTTATCTCCTGCTTTTAATCTCTGAGGCCTTTCTGATGTTTCTGATTTTCTTTTTTTTTTTTTTTGCCATGCAAGTACCTTAGGCCTCTGTGTTTTGCATCTATAGTTCTGCCTGTGTTTAAACTGAATGTACTACAATGGTTTTGTCTTCTTAGTAAAGTATTTGTACTCTCTCCAATTTTGTGTAAATACAGTATTTCAGAAAAAAAAAAAAGTTGTCTGTGGAATCTTTCCAGTTTTGCTGTCTTCCTGTCTGTCTGCGCGTGCCTCCCCCGTCTGCCACGGCACTACAAAACCTGATGCTTCAGTCTTTCATTTCAGCTGCAACATAAGGCCCAGGTATCTCTGGGGGTGGTGGGAGGGATGCTAAATTGTCAGTTATTTTTCAGTTAGTTTTGTACCAAAAAGTTTTGATTGATAGACTACAGCATTTATCTGTAAATAAATATGAGTTTAATGATACCTACAATTGTTAGCTTACCTTTGGTTTCCTAAACAAAATGGCACTCTAAGAAAGGAACATGTAACATATAGTTAAGTGTATTAAATTGTCATCTCCAAGACATATAGATGAAATATAGCTTACTTGGATTTTTTTCTATCTTAGTATCAAGAAAAGACTAGATGAGATGAGAAAAATAATAATAAACTTTAAAGCTATCACAGTAATAAACTTCTAAAGCTATCAAATTATAAGCCATATTTTAAAGGTACAAACCAGAACATAGTTAAACTGCTACATCTGCTATTAAGTTAATTAATGACTTAATTCATGTCAGTTGAGAGTGCAGTCATGCACACACTTTACAACACCACTCAACCTCACAAAGCATTGAACATTTCCAGATCATCTTTTAGATTTAATTTCCATAGAGAATTAGGAGCTAAGATCTACAGTATGCTCCAAAGACACCAGAAACTACGGAAGGGTGAGGACACCTGTAGTCCTCTCAGTCTTGATTTGCAATGCAGTTTAAGTGCCTTGTTTAGCATTATCAGAGGGCATCATCCTCTGGTTAGTATGTACAGCCAGTTCTGCAGGTAAATTTTTCTTTCTCCCTTCTCGTCACCACTCCCCACCAGAGAAGGGCTTGCTCTGCTCTTCCAACCCAGCAGGAAGCATTCACTGAGAGGTCTGGTTCATTCCCCCAGCTTCCCGACTCAGGAAAAAGTCCTGCTAGCTTGGTGCCTTATTCACCATGCTCTGGGTTATTTGGGGATGAGAGGACGTAGGGGAAAACCACACTTTGCCCCCATTCTTGGGGATGCTGCAAAAAAGATCAAAGGATTTAGTGCTACACTGGAGGTGAGAGCTTACACGGTGGGAGCATTCACCAGAGGTGGCAAGGTTGTGGATCACTTCTTACTGATATTTTAGGTAAAACAAACATTGGATACACAGTCCCGACAGTAGGGTTTAGTTTGCATCAGATTTCCAAAAAAGCTGAGGTGTGATATTCAAAATGGCATCTTGCCATTGACACACTCTTGCCAACTCAAAGGTAGTGCTCCAGGAAATTTTGTCTGAATTTACTGTCCAATGGCCTGGAGTGGCTTTTGCTAGGAGACAAGAGACTGGCAAATACCTGGCAGGTGCGTTGTGGTGTTGGAAACGCCACAGGGCCAGCAGGAACTGCCCAATATTATGACTTTCCTAGCAGAAGGAGTTGTGACCCACCTGTGGCTGCTTAGAGGAGACTATGATGAGTTGTTAAAAGAGCGCATGAGAGAAGTATCATTTCCTTAGAGCAGTAGCAGCAGGGCCCAAAAAAGCTCCTGGGCTGTGTTTTTTCCATTCCTGGCTGCAATCTGACTCAGCAGAAAAGTCCTCTCCCCTTCTCCAGGCTTGCATTTTGGTTGCAGAGACTGGAGATGAGAACTGCACCTTCCCTGGGTGACACCCTCATCCGAATGGCAGGCAGAGTATAAACTCTGCAGCACAACAAACCTTTAATTAGTCCATGCAACTGCGGAGAAGTTCAACTTCAATTTATTTTTTTTTTCTTAACACACCTCCACCAAATAATTTCCAAGCCTGGTAATTTGGATATTTTCTGGCAAGATCCGGGATGGAGTTTTGAATGTGCCTTTACAGAGGAAGGAAGCAACTCTGTGTGCTCTATTTCCTAGGTGAGTACTATGACACTTATTTATCAGAGAGTCACCTCTTCCAAAGAAAAAAAGGAATTTTTTTTATTATTTTTTTTGCCTAGCATCGATATTGCAAGTTAAATCTGAGACTGACAGTCAGACAGTGTTTCTGAGGCAATAAAAGTGAAGCAATGCTTAGACTACAGATTCCCAAAAGGTTTAGGTACGAGCAGGATCCCAGCCTGCTAAATCCTGACAAGATGGATGTGCTTCAGTCCAAGTGCCAAAACACAACTAGTTTTCTTGGGTTGTGTGATACTGAAAACGTATGTGTCTCTGAGGTTAGAGGGCAGCTGAGCAATGAGGACCTTGGGTTCTGTGAATTTTCACTCCACAAATTCCTTACCTCACTGAAGAGTAGGCATGTTTCCTGGGTAAATCAACACCTAAGAAACTTTTGCAAATAGTCTGTGCAGCTCAGTGATTACTGAATACGTATTTACCTTGTCTTAACGTGAGTAATGGTGGTACTGAACATAAATTTCAGAGCTAATTGCAATGCTAGGCTTATTATATGGTTAAGCATGTGGGAAACAAAGTTCTTTAATTCAAGTGCTCTTACACAAACAGAATGATCATGTTCTTTACAACTATGGGTTAAAATCTGAGCTCTTTGAGAAATTTAGCAGCATTGAGCCTTGTTGCATAAAATGACCTGTGACAAGACATTCAAACTCATCTAAGTAAAATGCTTTAAGAAAAAAACAAAACAAAACAAAACCAAAAAGCAGATCCAACAAAACCCAAACTGAAGAGAACTATCCTGCATGAGTGGGAAGGTTTAACTACATCACCTGGAGGGCATATTTTCTGCTGTATTTAAGGGGTTTTTTTTCCCCCAAAAAAATAATTATGTGCACTTGTGCACGCAGAATGAACAAGCAACTGTGTGTCTGTCTCAAAAGCACATGGCATATTTCAGGATTGTGAAGTGCAAATGGCTGGTTCAGTCTGGTTCAGGAGGACACCTGGTTTGTGGGAGGTGTTAATTACACAAGTAAATTAGAGGTTCTGTTTTTTATTTTTGGAAAGCAGGTCCAATTAATATTTAATGGCTCAGCTGGAGACACAGCAGAGATGACCTTAAGAAAGGTTGTAAATATATGAATATCTTTCCGTGCCAGAAGCTTGGGAGAGCAAAATGTCACCTGGCACAGTATACGCAACCAGCTCCTTCCCTGAGCTGGAACTGCTTTTCCCTGTGGCTTATGGATGTGACACAAGCCAATGACTGGTCCCATTTCTGCATATCCCTGGTTCTTCTCCCTTTAACAGCAGGTTTTCCTTGCCAGGACATGAGGCTGCACGATGCAAACTAGGTGCTTCTGCTCTTTTCTGTAAGTGAGCAATGCATGAACCATGAGCTGCTCCCAGCCAGGCTTCTCATACATTCTCTATGCAAATGAAACATATTGCAAAGCATGTATGTTAAATGTCATAGGGTCCATACGGTTAAAGGTATTTTTGAGCGTTGAGAACTACAGATCATTTCAGTCCACTCACCACTTTTTTAACCAGATGCTTTCAGAAATATTATAAACCATAATTGAAGCACCTTTATTTCTGAGTTAGATCCACTGTCACGTGTTGTCTGTGTAAGTTGCTGAGCAGCCCACTGCGGACAGTAAAGACTCTCCAAACAAAACCCAAAACCATCCCCTTTGGGACATAACCTAAGTTATTTGTCATACTGTTTGATCCATTTCACTGCATCCTGCTGTTTGCACACAGCATATACAGGTTTATATCCAGCAAATTTAGATCAAACTATCCAGCATGTGTTTAAGTTTCCAAACTGAAAATTTAATCCAAATGGATTGAAATCTTGAAATGCTTTCCAAGACGACCCCTGGTCCTCATGCCTAACCTTAGAGTAGCTTCACTTAACTCACTTTCTCAGTTTCTTTTTTTTTTTTTTTTTTCCACTCCAGGCTTAGCATTCTAATTGTATTTCAGTGGAGCCTGACCTTAAGTGGCAGACTCATTACTACCTTCTTTTCACTTTTATAATTCCTGTCTTTACATATCCAACCACTCTGTTCTCTTTATTTGCAGCTGTCAGCCCTGAGGCACATTTTCAGAATGTTTTAGCAAAACCCAATAAATTGCTCAGTGCCTTTGCTCCATGGCATGGGACAGGAGATTGGGTTTGCGTGTGCATCTTCATAAGAATATTTTAACATGTTTTAGGTGTTCTGTTTCATATTTGTCCTTATTCATGGTAAAACAAAATGTCGATTGGTGTTACGTGACCTTTGTTTTACAAATGACTGCTGATGACTCCTTACAGGTGCATAGCTCAGACTGGCTTTCAGCTTGAAATCTGGCTTTTCAGCTAATCAGACTCTTATTGTTGTCATTGCTGATGAAGCCTGCTTTAGGCATTTAAAATATATTTTGGGCTTTCCACAGAGTAGTCTGAATACTTCATTATCTTTTTATTCTTACTACCTTGCTGGAAGCCAGGGAGGTACTAGAACTGTTTTTCTCAGGAGACCTGAGGCACAGAGAGATGAAAGATCACACAGCCAAGAAAGGATCAAATTGCATGAAACACAGTTTAGAAGATACCTAGGAATGGAACACAAACACTTTCATGCTTAATCTGTCTGATCTGTCTGCTCAGAGTTTCTCAGGCATATAAAAATGTGCTTCTCACAATGGCTGGGGACACCTCTGACTTGATAGTGGAGCTGAATTTCTGGGAGAAAGCTATTTAGGATGCAAGATCACGATGTTTCTACTCCCATCCTGAGGAGCTTGCCACACCAGCACTATGTAAAAAGGAATGACAGGCACCTCTTACTCATAAAGCACAACTCCATGTGTTGAAGCCACAGCTCCCTTTTATGCTCTTCTACATGGAGCTTCAATGGTCTTCTCTGGGTGTGAGATCTCAGGCTGGGATCTCTCTTCTCCTTGGAGAATGTTGCTTTGGCCAGGCTGGAAGCTGGGTAGAAAGGGGTCCTGCTCTCCCTCTGTACAAATGAGAATTTGACATGCTGCGTATGAGAGAGCACGAACTCCGTGTACATGATGTTGAAGTTCAGTGGGTAGGGCACTTGTTACAAAAGGGGAGATGATGCTCCTGCTCCTCTTCTGAGGGCTGCTGATATCCAATCTATGTGTTACATCGCACTCATTTTGCAGTGGGCAGAGGCATAACTGAAGGGAAAAATATGTTAAGGGTAAGATCCTGGCTTCACTGACTTCAGGTGGAGGTAAGCCAAGATTTTACTTGAAGGTTTTCATCAGTAGAGTCCAAGTCTGAATTTGCAGAAATCTTTCCAAAAGTCCATTTAAGAATAGCTCAGTTAAGTAGTCTATTCACTGAATTAATCACATTAAAAAAATTTAAAAAAATCCTTGAGTAATTTGAGATGTGTAAGTTTTTCTTCAAATGATAACCTAAAGATATTGAGCAGACTGAAAATGCAGATGGTGTGGCTATAGGGCAAGTGGCACTCCAGTCTTCTGACAGTTGCTTACACGTCTGAGCCCTGTTTTTCCTTAAGCTTTCTCATGTCTCTACATGCCCCTGCTGTCCTGTCTCTGATGGATACCTGGGCTTGCTGAGCAGCCACAGTTATCCAGCCAACTGAATTTGGCACTTTCTTCTAGACCCAGAGAGGCACTGTGACAGTGGTTCTGAAAAGTGATTCAAATCCAGGGTTTGTTCCTTCCTTCTTAAAAATCCTGTTTGTTAGTATTATTCATAAATTCCCATCTACTCAATTATTTTCATCTCTGAGTTTAGAGCCAAAGAGACACAGGAACAGCAGTGTTTGCTCTTTGCATCTCTGCTAGTCTGTGCTCCCTTTGCAACTGCTGGAAGCTCAGTCAACCCCCATGCGTCCTCCACCTTCATCATCTTTTAAAGTCTCTACCTGCCCTCTGGTTTCTCAAGTCACCCGAAAGCCGAGTTGTTCAGACCCCTTCTTTCCTTGATGCATTCCCTCAGGGTATTGTGGTGGCATTCTCACATCATCTTCTGCAGTTCTGGTTTTCTGTGAGGTTTGTTGTTGGGGTTTTTGGTTTGTTTTTGTTTTTTAGTTTTCCACTTGCAGCCTTTTCAGTTTTAAATTTTGTGCAGCTGAGCAGGATTATAACATGCAAAATCATTAAATTAAAAAGAAAGCTGTGGCCCTCACTTTTTTTGGTGCTCAATGAAGAAAATAGGCAAAGGAATCAAACCAAGAGTCTTACTTGAATCTATTGTGTCCCTTGGGATTACAGTCTACCAATTTCTGCAGTCAGTGGCACACAGAAGAGTAATGTAACTACTGTCACATTTTCACTTTCAGATAAAATTACCAGGTGTCCATTTCTGGCTGAATCAAGAAGGTGTTCATCATGAATTCTTCCTAAAAATAAAATTCTTTTTGGAGCTTCAAGAAAACTTCCCGCTTACTGTCCCAATAAGCCTCAGGAAGGGAAGATTGGATGGACATGCAGCCTACCCAATGTGGATACATAATGGGTTTCTCTGGGCTCCTTCTCCAATGGCTAAATGTCTGTTATTGCCCTGGCAGCTCACTGCCTCTACTTCCAACGCTGATGCTGTCGGGTTCAGCCCTTAGAGTGTCAGTCACCTCTTGACTTTCAATTGTACCTGATATGAACCTGCAAAAACACAGATAAATGGATCCCAGGACCTTTTGCCTTGTAATTTCCCATTCTGCTGCTGCATTGATTTGATGAGTCTTGAGGGTAGCTGTTGCTTGGCAACTTGAAGCTAAACAGGTCCAACATAAGGTGGAGTATGTAAATGGCATGCTCTGAGCTAGCAAGGTTTCTTGACAACCTGATATCTTCCTTAGAGGAAAGCTGGAGGTTGGACTTGCCTCCTGGTGCAATGTAGTTTACTTCAAGGAGAAAGAAGGATCTACTGAGAGCTTTACCTACTATAGTAGTCTGTAGGAAAATGGAAAAATTCTGCTCCTGCAGGAATTTCTCTAGATATCTGTGTTCCAAAGGTTTAGCAGTGCTTTAAAGGAAGGCCCTGGCTAATTAAAAATTTGACAAGTGAAGTTAATCTTTTTTGATGAGCCACTGGTTCTTTTTTTTCCCCTCTAATCACAGTAAAAGGGTAGAGGATAACTCAATGAAATGAACAGTTGGGGAAAATTTAAAAAATACCAATGCCTAGTTGTTGCAGGGAGCTAATAACATGGCTAAGACTACTGAAGACAGCTTTTGAGGTGCTAAGGGCCTTGTCCTGAAGTCTTGGAGGCTGAAGGAGTGGAGAAGAAGCCCTTCCCATAGAGTTTGATTTGATATGTAGATGGTAAAGGCATTTCTCACATCTGTACAAAACTTAGCAGTTCTGGATCAGATCTCTAACCAGAGCAACATCATGATGTCAGTAGCACTAGATGAATTTAATCTGGCATAGGTTTTAATTCAAAATATTGGCTTTTTTGAAAAGCAGGGAGACAGATTTGACTAACTGATGGAGCTGTTCCCAGAGTTTAGTCCATGGCTGGTATCGTTCCCAGAGTTTAGCCCATAGCTGATATTTAAGACCCTACAGCCTTTCTTTTACTCTTTTACTTTGCTTTCTTGACCCTTCATAACTGTGGCTTGGCCTGTCCTATGCAACTTATTTTTTTCAGAAGTGTCATACATACTCGAAATACTTGCAGATTACTCCTGAATATCCAATTAGTCATTATCTGGCCAAGAAGAAAACATATTCAGTAGCTCAAATTATTTTTCATGATGAGTCAATGTTTAAGTCCCCATCCTATTTCATACCTCTCTTCAAATCCCTTCCAATTTGTTAATGCTTTTTCTGAAATGAAAATACTCATGCTTTTAATGTCATTGGATGTACAACAATGTGACAGAAGATTGGCACATAGCAGTGCTGTGCAGGACTCGAGTTGCACCTTGGAACGAGTCACATGAGGTGGCCTTGAACCAGTGACACAACGCCCCCCCCCCCCCCCCAGATATTGTTACAAACTACATTTGAAATAGATATCCATGTCTAGGAACTAATGACTTTCTTACAAATAACTTAGGGAGCTGAGAAGCTGCATACAGGTCTGGCATGGCTATGTAGCCTACCTGCCCATGTAGGCTTTGATAAAATTGGGAGAATAGCCCTGAGGTCAGCTTGCTCTCTGTAGGGCAGGCAGGCTGTTTGCAATGCCTCTGTGGGGCTGGGTGTCATGCTGCTGAACATGCTGGCTGTATGGGATGCTGCGTGGTCCCAAGGACGGTCTCCAACCTGATCTCTCCACCTTTGCTATCCCTATCCAGCACCTTTGGTCTTTGAAGATGTGCTGAATTGCCCACAAAGGACAGTCAGAGCATTGCAACTGAAGCTCGCCAGACTACAACAGGCTAGATGCAATGTCTTCTAAAGATTGTCTGGAAAAAATGGACCTTACAAGTGTTTTGTGTTTGGTTTCTAGTTTCCATTGGTGGTTTGTAAGCTCTTTGAATGAAAGAAGAAAATAAAAATTGAACTAAAATTCCTTACCTGTTAAAAGGCCCTCTATTTAGGGGGAACTTAGGCTGTGCCATTCTAAAGACTGGAACCTTGACACAGAAAGCAAATCTTACGACATTTAAAAATTATTACAGCCCAGATATTTAGTTGAACATAGACTCTCAGTATACCGATATGTAATTTTAAAGTGCCTAAATACCTTTAAAACATCCAGTTTTAACTAGTTTAACAGCCTATTTCTCCTGACTTTGAGAGGCTTGGGTCTTGATTTGACTTGGGAGTCTATTTCTGAAAGTGAAGTTGAAATGCTCAGATCTCTCATGCCAATATCATCCAAAAATGGCTACTGGTCCTTGCGGTCCAAGTTTGACACCCAGGTTTCTGGAGCATCAGCACTGGGGGGGGGGGGGGGGGGGGGGGGGGCTGATTTTTGGAAAGTGCCAAGGACCTGTCTTTATGGAACTGGGGTTTAAGTGTTTCCCCTACCAGGTACCTACAAACTAAAGTACTCAAAGTCACATTTTCAAAATGCTTCCCAGCACCTCTGCAAATGTGCAAAGCAAGCCCTAGAGGACTTCTTTTGAATGTTTTGGCATTAATGTTCTGTGAGACAGGGAAAAGAGACGAAGTGAAATGAGTCTCAAAATAGGACTGTCAAGTTCTTTTCTGGTAGAGCTTACATTAATTTTTAATACTCCATCTGTGATCAGAAGAAAAGAAAGACCTTTAGTTCTCAGCACAGATCTTTTTTGAGCACACTTATTTTTCCTTGTAGCTGTTATATATGTATTTCTATGATTCACCGACTTATTTGTAGCATTTTTCTTGCTTTATGGGGGTCAGGCAAAGTCATCTTTGGGCCTCATCTTGAACTAAGACCACAAAATGCGTTACCTGTAAGCCCTTAGCAGTAATCCTGCTTTGGTACTCTATATGTGGGAGCAATCAGAGGGAGCCTTTGAGAGGATAACAAAGTCCTCATGTCAGTTCTGTCTTTTTAATGATTAAGTTTAGATAATATTGTGTGTCTATAGCAGGGTTTGGTGATCAGTGCATGTTATTTTACACCTGTTCTCCTGCATATAGAATCATCTTTACTACTGTTGTCCCTTTGTGGTCTTGTTCTACCATCTGGTGCCAGGTTCTGTTCCTGTTTTTTCTATCACTCGTGCCTTTGATCATGGCTGAATTTTAACTAGACATCATTGTCTCCTGTCATCAAAAGCAACTGTCTGAGTGGCTTCATTTCCAACTGATTAGCCCAAGCAAGCACAGAGATCCCATGAAGCATATGGTAAAAGCAAGGCATGTATTCAGTTGAATCCTTCTAGGATGGTAAGGCCTTCTCCTGCTTTAATTGCATTCCTCTGCATTATGATAGGATCAGTTCAGTGGATCACCTGGAAGTGGTATAAGGAACTAATTTTGTGGATCATTGACTTAGTTAATCTGTGACAAGTCAGAAGATGAAACAGCATTTAATTCTCGCTGACAGTATCGTAGAATGGTTTGGGGTGGAAAGGGCGTTAAAGATCGTCTAGTTCCAAAACCCCTGCCATAGGCAGGGACACCCTCCACTAGACCAGGTTGCCCAAAGCCCCATCCAACCTGGCCTTCCAGGGATGGGGTACTCACAGCTTCTCTGGGCAACCTGTTCCAGTGCCTCACCACCCTCACAGTGAAGAATTGCTTCCTAATATCTAATCTAAATCTCTAAATCTACCCTCTTTCAGTTTAAACCCATTACCCCTTGTCCTATCACTCCATGCCCTTGTAAGCAGTCCCTCTCCAGCTTTCCTGTAGGCAACCTTTAGGCACTGGAAGGCTGCTCTAAGGTCTCCCTGGCACCTTCTCTTCTCCAGGCTGAACCACCCCAGCTCTCTCAGCCTGTCTTCATAGGAGAGGCGCTTCAGCCCTTGGATCACCTTCCTGGCCCTCCTTTGGACTCACTCCCACAGGTCCATGTCTGTCTTCTACTGAGGTCCCCAGAGCTGGATGCGGTACTCCAGGTGGGGTTTCATGGGAGTGGAGCAGAGGGGGAGAATCACCTCCCTCAACCTGCTGGTCATGTTTCTTTGGATGCAGCCCAGGATATGGCTGGCTTTCTGGGCTGCAAGTGCACGTTGTTGGCTCATGTTGAGCTTCTTGTCCACCAACAGTCCGAAGTCCTTCTCAGGGCTGCTCTCAATCCATTCTCCGCCCAGCAGGAGTGCAGGACCTTGCACTTGGCCTTGTTGAACTTCATGAGGTTTGCACAGGCCTATCTCTCAAGCCTGTCAAGGTCCCTCTGGATGGCATCCCCTCCCTCCAGCTTGTTGACCACACCACACAGCTTGGTGTTGGCAAACTTGCTGAGGGTGCACTCAATCCCACTGTCTATGTTGCCAACAAAGATGTTAAAGAGTGCTGGTCCCAGTACCGACCCCTGAGGAACGCCACTCATCACTGGTCTCCACTTGGACATTGAGCCGTTGACCGCAACTCTTTGAGTGCGACCATCCAGCCAATTCCTTATCCAGTGAGTGGTCCATCCATCAAATCCAAATCCACGTGTCTCCAATTTAGAGACAAGGATGTTGTGTGGGACAGTGTCAAATGCTTTGCAGAAGTCCAGGTAGAGGACATCAGTTGCTCTTCCCTCATCCACCAATGCTGTAACTCTGTCATAGAAGGCCATCAAATTTGTTAGGCACAATTTGCCCTTAGTGAAGCCATGTTGTCTGTCATCAATCACCGCCTTATTTCACACGTGCCTGAGCATAGTTTCCAGGAGGATCTGCTCCATGATCTTGCCAGGCACAGCCTGTAGTTTTCTGGGTCTTCCTTTTTTCCCTTTTTAAAAATGTGGTTTATGTTTCCCCTTTTCCAGTCAGTGGGAACTTCACCGGGCTACCTCAGCCTTCTCCGTATCCCAGGAAACCAGGTCTTCTGTTTCATTCCGGAGGGGGCCCACATTTTCCTTAGTCTTCCTTTTATCACTGATATACCTATAGAAGCTTTTCTTGTTGTCCTTGACATCCCTGGCCAGATTAAATTCTATCAGGGCTTTACCAGTACTTGTATTGAATTTAAATGATTTAAAGTTTCTTCAAGAGCTGCAAATTTATTGATTTATATTTATTATATTTAACCAGGGAGGAAAGAAATCTCTGTGAACCTAATATTAATAGGGGAAAAAAACCCACTCACTCATTACTTGCTTTTGTTTCTGGTGTATTAGGAAAAACTGGGGGGAAAGAAATTGGCAAAACATACCAAAATATCAGAAATAAAAAGAAAATAATTAAAGTCCAATTTTGGAGCCATAAAAGAAAATTAACTTCTGAAGCATGGGTAGACTTGTTTGCTCTGGGGAGGTCTACCAGAACATTACTCCTCCTCCCCTAGTGCACTCGTACAGATATGGACTTGGTCAATAATGATCAAAAATAACTACTAGAGGCCGCAGGGAATTTGTGAAGTATTTGATACATGTCGAAAGTTACTGTCCATGATTCGTTCTAGGTTAAACTCTTACGGTACAGTGTAGGAAAACAGGAAAACTCTTGTTTGTGTGGTCTTTTTCTCTACTCTCAGTCTCTCCATCAAATTTCTGGTCTCAATGTTTATGTGTGATAGTTTCTAAAGCTGGTTTTATCTTGTGGGTCATAAGGAGAACAAATTTAAAGTTGAGATAAAAGGCAGTGCTAAAAAAATTTTTAGTGAGAAAGTTAAAAGCTCTCCAAGCATAATGTACATGGTCCCAGAAGACACCGAAAAACAACCCAAAATATCTGCTTCTCTTAAATGCAGAGCTCAGAATAGTCTGTGTATCTTTACAGTAAAGTAGCCATTTTTCTTATCCACATGAATCTTAATTTGAATTAGAAATTGTTGTGGTTTAACCCAGCAGGCAGCTAAAACAACCACACGGCCATTTGTTCACTCCCCCCACCCAGTGGGATCAGGGAGAGAATAAAAAAAAAAAAAAGTAAAACTTGTGGGTTGAGATAAAAACATTTTAATAGGACAGAAAATAAAGAGAATAATAATGATGAATGAGAATAAAGAATGAATAATAATGAAAAGAATATACAAAACAAGTGATGCACAGCACAATTGCTCACCACCTGCCAACCAATGCCCAGCCAGTTCCCAAGCTGTGGCCCTTCCCGGTCAACTGCCTCCGGCTTATATATTGAGCACGACGTCATATGGTATGGAATATCCCTTTGGCCAGTTTGGGTCAGCTGTCCTGGCTGTGCCCCCTCCCAGCTTCTTGGGCACCTCCTGCGGACAGCTCGTGCCTCCTCGCTGGCAGGGCCTGGGGAGCTGAAAAGTCCTTGACTTAATTGTAAACACTGCTCAGCAACAACTAAACATCAGTGTGTTATCAACTTTATTTTCATACTAAATCCCAAACACAGCACATACCAGCTACTAGGAAGAAAATTAACTCTATCCCAGGTGAAACCAGAACAGAAATATTTGTTGAGAGAACAAATGTGCTTTCCTCTTTGAACTTAGCACCTAGAAGCTGAAAGAGAAGCCCTCGTGGGCCTCAGATCTCTGCTATTGCATGAAGCACAAACAGGGCATAGGGGGGTAAGGTAGATGGGCAGAACAGTTGGTGGTGTGTTTGGGTTTTTTTTAAAGTTGCTGTTGCTAATTCACTCCCTGTCCATCCCGAGAGCAGATCCTCTTCTTTCCCTTTTTCTGCAGAAACTGAAAGAGGGGGGGGAAAAGGGGGATGGGGATTGGTTTCTGCTGTGCAAATGAAAATATATCCTGGATTAATTTAAACTACTGTAAAGTCCTAAAACTACACCTCCTAACTATTTACTGGAACAGATGTGTTGCCATATACCATTCTGCCAGCTTCACTAGCACCTAGTGGGGGAGAGAATAACGAGCAATGAACCAGCATTTTGATCTGCTCTCAGTCTGTTTATGTCCTTCAGAAAACAGTTATCTAGACAGCACTGCTTCTGTTTATCGTTCAACCTCCTATCAGCAGGGTCAAAATAAAAAGAACCTGGTAATGAAAACCAGTCTGAGTTTGATATATCCCTCTACTAAATTTCTCTGAGAACAGTAAGAATCATAAGAATGCAAGCAAGTTAAATGTGCTGTATTTAATCCCACTTTGAGTACCTGCCAAAGACATAAACCAGTTTTGGTATTTAGTCCTGTCTGAGGATTTCTGGATTGCTGCTGTACTGTGGATTGTAGGCTAACAGAAAGGTCTGATCAGGAAAGAGGTAGTCAGCAATAAGAGCTAGTAAAATTATTTAACTTAACCTTATTGTAGTGACTCAAGTGCAAACGATTAAACCCAGATGGTGCTGCTACATCTGCTCATCACTCTGGGATTTGTTTGTTCATTTTTAAGATTCTTTTAGAATTGGAGTGAATATATCATATTTAAGCCTAAGCCACAACTTGATGTCAGCTCCCTGGAAAGCCCACAAGGTTTACTAAAACCCAGAAATGAAAAGGCAGAGATGGGGAAGTCCCTCTATTCCCAACCATACCTTCCCTGGCTGCTTTTTAATGCTTTTATATTTTGGTCATACACCTGTGCAATACCTGCTAGTCGTCCCATTCAATATAGTCAGTGTTAACAAATACACGAGAAGGACAAGCGACATACACAGAGTACTAATAATGGGCTGAAAAATAGTCAAACAAGGTATAAATGCTGGATGGCTAGAAATATTTTATGGGTGGGAGGAGCAGTAGCTGAACTACTGTCCACCTCAGACAGATTCAGGTCTACAGGGGAACCCCGAGGAGGCAACCACGCACAGGGGAATGGACAAAGCTTCTCAGAAACACACATTATAAATCCTAGGATCAAATCCCTTGGAAAGCAGGCAAAGAACAGGCAATCTAAGGTAAGAGTAACTGAA
The DNA here is from genome assembly GCF_011004875.1 of Balearica regulorum gibbericeps. Taxonomy (NCBI): domain Eukaryota; kingdom Metazoa; phylum Chordata; class Aves; order Gruiformes; family Gruidae; genus Balearica; species Balearica regulorum. The sequence goes on from NC_046187.1 coordinate 70,880,577, forward strand.
ATAACCCTTCTAGACCTCCTGTTGTCCATGCCTTACGTCATGCAACCATGGAAACATTTATAGATGGTGGTGATAAAGTGATAAATTTATTTTTGTTGCTAATTACATTAATGTCATTCTTAGACTCCCATCTACCCTACTTTGTAAATTTTTTTATCTTGGTACCAAATAGACATCCTGCTCCAATGTAAAGGGTCTGTGGGAGTGGAGAAACAAAGAAGTTAGGAGCTCTTCAGATGTCAGCAAGTGAGGGTTTTATTTAGCTGGTGCACTGGAGCTTGTTAAGGACGTGATGTTTGTGGGTGCCAGATCCAGGCAATTGGGGACCTGGGGATTCCCCCTTCCTGAGTGTGCTCTGATGCCCAGGGGTGACTCTATCCCTGTCACAAATAAGATTTTGTTACGCAGCTTTGGTTTAGCAGTAATTTAGGATTTATTAATATTTTTGAGAGAGATCACAAGATTGGGTTGTATAATTATTAACACCACTTAATCATCAGCCAATTTAACACAATGATTCAATAGAATTTGTTACAATCAAAATAGCAACTTAGTTAAAGATTTGAGAATGGCAAGGGTTGCCTGAAACTTAGAGCAGGGTTGTGCACACAGACGGAGGTTAAATAAAATCACATGTACAGACAGGGAGACAAACAATTCTGAATCCAATTACACACACACAGACAAGCAAACAGATCTGAACCAAATTGCACACATACACATTAACCTATGATTAAAATTTCCATTTTCATGAGTTTCATGAATTACTCACATTTATGCGCCAGAATTCATCAACGGACAGTTGGTGAACCTCGTGAAATCTTGGAGTTCTCATGAAAGAGAGAGCGAGCCTTTGAGTTCTCACAAAATTGTTGATGGACGATCTTTGAATCCTGGTGAAATCTGCCCTGAGAGGTGTCCCAGCTCAGGGGAGATCCTGGGTCACACAGCATGCTGCTGTCCCAGAGAGCTCAAAGGGTCTCGCTTTTGGATCACTATTTTTTGGATCTGGAGATGATTGGCTTTGGTCAGGATTCTCCACTCTGGCCACAGTTTGTGCTGGGTCATTCTGGTAGACAATTAGGAGAGCAGGTGGCCCAGGTGTGGCCGGGGGTGCCTGGCCACGCCGGCTCCAGGCTGCTGCACTTGCCCTAGATAACAGCAGAATGGGAGTTTTTCCTAAAGGATGCATGGCTTATCCTGATGTACCATTCAGGCAGCAGATGGCCCAGGTGTGGCCAGAGTGCCTGACACCCAAGTCACTTCACTTGTATCCAAACTAGCAGCACCATGGGGCTTATCCTGAGATCTCAGAGTGGCCAGGAGGGCTGCACCCCCACAGTTCCAGACCCACGGGTGCGGCTGCTGCTGTTCCCAATTGCAAGTTCAGTCAGCAGTGAGGATGAGCACATGTCCCACAGCGGCATGCACAAACACACAGGTACACACGCGCATGATGCCAGGCAGAGCCCTGCCTTTACCAATGGCACTCATGTAATAAGTACAGAGAGCCCAGTCCCGTTGCCTCTCGCTGGCTGTTCAGAATTGAAGTTCACTAGTGAAGAGACACATGCTCCCACTCTCTGGGTTCACAAGTATGCTTACATTCACAGATCCTTTAAATATCAGCACAAGCTCTCAGTCCATGTCTGTACCCTGGGCCCCTCACTCAGCCACTGATTCAGACCTTGAGTCTTTCCAGATGCAAGTTTTTCTCCTACTTGCCTGCTAATGCAGACTGAAGTTTGCTAGCAAACCACACATGCACACATACGGACATAGGATTATATTCACTTGGGAAATATAAACACAGCCAGGTCTCTTCAGCTGCAGCTCACACCTTGGTCTCTCCAGTTGCTGGCACTTTGACCTTTCAGCAATCACACCTAGGTCAGAGGGGTAGATTACACAGGAGAAAAAAAAAAAAGAACAGTTAAAGAAGGATTTAGTATGAAAATAGGCTAGACTGCAGGGACCAGCCACAGGGCTCAGTCAGATGAGCACACTGCCCAGCAGCCTGCCTGTATGCTGTCATTCCCTTTATCTCCATTCTCTCTGATTTGCTACACTTGTGGCTTCCCAATCCACTCTGGTTCTTCTCTTTGCCCCTTCCCCTAAGCATGCCATAATACGTTTTGCATGGTCCCCAAAGTCCCTTCTGATATCCCATAATACTAATGATAATCACATTTCATATTTCTTATCAGTGACAAAGTTCAGGTTGACCCTCTTCAAGACTGTGCTTGAACCGTTGCTTTAATGGCCCATCAGTCAGGTACCAACATGTTCTGGTCCCTGATAATGTCTCCCTCATTACCTACTTGTTAATTCCTGAGTGTCTGTGGGTTTAATTTATCACTTTCCTTATTACTTGTTTATACTGTTATATTGAATAGTCCCTAACTTACTGAACCAAGAACTCCTTCATTGTGCACACCTGTACAGAGGTCTCTTGGCAGTATGTTGGTGTGTATAGAGGCCACACGGCACACCATGCCCCAGGTGTTGCAGGGCATGAACTAACCCTGAGCCAAGTCAGTTCTCCCATTCTCACATTTAGAATAGACCTGGATGTGCAAACCTCAGGTATGGGTAATCTCTGACAGCAATGCCAAAAGCCTCTGTCTCTTCTCCTGCCCAGTACACCCTCTTCATCCTTTAAGGAAGTCAAGTAAAATCAAAATGGAAAGGTAAGAGCTTTAAAGGGCTCCTAGGCAGCCCAGTGTGGATGACTAATATGGGGCAGGATATAGCCTTGGAAGCACAAAGAGTGGGTAGAATTCTGCTTCTGTCATCTGAGATGATGGCCCCTTAAAGCCACTCAGTAGCTCTAGATAATGTCATAAAGAGACCGAAGGTGACCCACAGGAGTGGGGGTACCACATTGCTGGCGTGTGTAAAGGCAGTAGCTCTGGTCCTGGAATCCCTGCTCTGAGGCCAAGGAGTTCTGACCCTTGGCAAGGCTTACTAGGCTGAGCATATTGCTATGATGATGAGACACAATGTTCTTTTTGTTGCAGAGCTCATCCAAGTTAATCACTAGGGTGTACTGCCTTATGCAAGGCAGAGAAAATATGGTCTCCATTTGATTCTGATTCATATGATGTAAAGGCTCATAAGCTCATTGAACTGGGGGTGGTGTGGTGGAAATCAATGCATAGACAAGCTACAAATAATATTAGATGGATGCAATAATCTTTAGAACAATAAATGGTATAATGTCTATCACAGTCATTTAACTCAGGGAAATAATGACTGGGCATTCCCAAATGACACCGAATCAGCATTTCCAGTGCGATGGGACTTTGTCTCATTAGTATTTGAGATAAAGCATGGAGCACAGTATGAATGTAGAGTATCACAGTAGGGTCCTGGTAAAGTGGACTTAATTTTTTTGGTATTTTAAAACATGTGATCCTAAAGTATGCGGCATCTAAAGTGGAACTGGTGGCCTGAAGTGTGGTGGAAGGGAGGAGACACTCATGAGGATATAGTGCCTAGGGTGAAGGATGGGAGACTGAGTGAGAAATTACAGGTAGAAACAAAAAAACACAAACAAGAAAGAAAAAAAAAACCCAAGAAAAAGGGAAAGTTGACTGGATTACAACTTCTGAAGGATTAGTTCTGCAGCAAAGCTCACCTCAAAAAGCACTGGGATGTATGGGAGAAATGTCACTCCATACTCTTAAGGGCTACAGAAAATTACAAGACATCAGCATTTCCAAGGACTGTGGGTCAGCTTCTGTTTGTAGGTGTAATCTCCACCACTTTTTTTGCTGTAAGGAATTTAGCTTCATCACTTAGGTTAGGTCTGGGCAGCCTGAAACTCCCTTTAATGTGAAAAGCATGTCCCAGGCACACGGGAAGGCTTGGGCTTGGATGCACCCTCAGCTGTATGTGAGCACATCAGGCATGAATGTGGCGGATCAGGATTCCAAGCAGCGACCGCAGGCTGCTGTGGAGGTGAAGTACTCCTGCCCTTGCAGACTACACCTTCAGAGCTGTGCTGGTACTACCTTTTTTTTTTTTTTTTCTTTTGAGAGAGAGAGAGAGAGTCCAGACATGCTGCTGTGTCATCAGGGCAGAAAAAAGGCAGCTGAATAATATCCTTCTCCTTAGAAATTTGTTCTATGAACTCCAATGGACTTTGGCGCTGTTTGGTCCCAGGGCAGACTCTGCAGTTTCCAGATCTGGTAGGAAATACTGGAGTCAAGAAAAGCCACCGTCCCTTGCAGAGTCCAGCAGCAAAGGATCTACTTTACTGAGGAGCTTCCCAATCCTCTAGCAATATAACCTGTTCCAAATATGATGGGACATCAATTGCTTTTTGAGATGCATACAGTTTTCTCCTGCCCTGTCAGCCTCTTTTGTGTGTTTCCCTACAGGAGGGTTTATTTGATTACATTATCATATAGCACCATAACTCCCTACCGATCTCTCTGATAGTGATCAGCAGGAGCCACCGCGCTCCAACTGCAAGGACAGATTCTCTGCTCTCATGTGTAAGCAGGTATTTGTCCTCAAAGGAACATGCACTGCCTGGAAATCAGGATGCTTTGGTCTAGATTTTTGAAGAAAAACCCCTTTTCCTGTGATACAGATGGAAAAAAAAAAGAGGGTTGGGGTTTTTTTTGATGTGTAGGTAAGAAACAAGGAGTTCACACCCTAAGGCAAGCTTCTCCACCATACCTGTTGCACAGGGATAAAAACATACAATGCATATTTATCTGTTTAAAAACAAACAAACCAACCCCCCCCAAAAAAAAAAACCTAAAAAAAAATCTATTTAAGATAAACTTAATATAAATTTACCATCCAGTTAAAGCTTGTATTGTTGTTCTGGAATCTTCTCTACATTTTTGTGCTATTATTTTTTTCAGAATAGCCAGAAAAGACTAATATCCCTCCAAGTTTGCTTGTGTAAACTGGATCTTATCTTAAGTAAAATGGCCAGGAGGAGCAGGCAGAGGGGGATCCTGGTGGCTATTTTGTGGGTTCCCCTTCTCACTGTGCAGGAGCGAATGCAGCTTAGAGTCCCTACACTGTCATGTAGTGTGTGTTATGAAATACCATTCTTTGGGCAGAAAGTTGCTTTCGATTGTTTGCTTTTCTCTGTCTCTTTTCTCCCTGCTCTCTTCAGGCAGTCGCTCTCGACTTCAGTGAGACACACTTTAAGGAAGGTCCCCTGTCCCTTAGGAAAACTGCTGCATGAAGCCCAGAGGCATCGGACCCTTGGCTGAGGAGCAGGCAGGCGCATCCCTGCAGGGACCCCCCTTCTCTCAAACTGTTTATGAGATTGTAAACCAAGCTGCAACAGGGAAACGGTTGGAAGGCAGAGGGGAGGGGGAGCTCATTCCTCCTCCCTCTCTGTCTCGAAGCGTTTTGCTTTCCAAGCTCAAATGCTAGCTGAAATCTGACGCCTGGACTGCACATACTGTGAGACGTGGGCATGCCCTTGCAGTGCACTGATTTCCTCTGCAGCTTGGAGAGCCAGAGCCGCGCTGAGGCTCCGAGCAAGGAGCCGCTCCATCAGGCAGCGAGTGCCACATCACTGTGCTGCCTGTGCAAGGGGCTCCAGCATGGTCCTGAGGCTCCTGCTCCTCCTCGGTGGGCTGTTTAGGGCCACCGAGCCAGCACCCCGCTGTGAAACCGGCCAGGAGACCCTAGGTAAGGCTAACCACCCCAAAAGTCCCCCTTCTTCTCTCCTTCCTTCTTCTGGAGATGAGCAGAGAAAAGGGCTCCAGCTTCAAGGTGAGGGAGGCAGGAGCTGTCACTGTCCCCTAGAGACAAGGGGATCAGCTCTTTGGAATTCTGCAGCCTGCCAGTGATGAAACTGGGGTTGTGGATGGGAAAACAAGAGATGGTGTGGCTCTGCAACAGAAAAACAAGTCTGTGATGTATGGGAACTTAATGTTTCCCCATCGCTTTCTTTTAAGACTATATGTAGATAGATGTGTGTTTCTGTCAATTTATGGCGTTCCCAGTTGGTAGGATCCCCCTCGCTGTCGTGGGCAATGCAGAGGATTTGCCCCATCTCTGGCCTTGCCTTCTAGGAACGTGGTAGTCAGATTCAAAGAAGATGAACTTTCAACCTTCTGTGTGCTTTTCTGCTAAGAAAAAAAATCTTCTCCTTACATTTAGCTTTAGGTCACTTATTTCAAGTCCAAAGTATGAGATTTATTAGGATCTGACAGCTGTAGGGTGTGTTTTATCTTGCTATAAGCAATATGGAATTTGTATAAGTTGATTGCCTGGAAAAGCAGATATATCCATTAGAATAAATGTTAGGTAGGAACAAGCTTTTGGTTCAGTAACCAGCTGATTAATAAAAAATATTAACGGTATCTTTTGAAAATACATGGTGTTTTTAATCAAGTGGGCTTAATTTAGGTTTCATTTATGTGGGAATAGTGGAGAGGTGAATTCTAGTCTAGTGACAAAGTCTATTCCAGGAAAACTATTTTCAGAGGGTTCAGACTCAAAATGATTCAGAAAAATATTTATTTTATGGGAATACAGGAAGGGATAAATTAACCTGAAAGTGACCTTAATGTTACCCAAGGAAGTTCAGCTATATTTCAGTGCTTAAATATAAACTGTAGACTGTCACTGGCATTGAACTGCTACACAATGCAGTCCATGTGCCATATACTGCATATAATTTGAGAGTGCTGTTCCCACGAACATCAAAGTGAGGTCTACCGCAGCCTGAAGGGATTTTATTTTTGGATAAAGCTGCACAAAGAGAAGCGTTGTAGACTATTTACAGCCAATTACAGGATGAGGCTGTGTGGTTTGCAGCATGCCCTTTCTCTGTGAGGTATGATTCTGCTCCGGTTCCAGCTGATCAAAGTTGTGCCATGGGGTTTCAATCCTGGCAACCACAAATGTAGGGATCATCAAGGGGTAACTCTGCTGTGGCAGAATGCTTTGTGTGTGGTGGCAACTGTGCTGTCTTTATGGGAGGGCTTGAGGAAAGGCAGGTGATGGAAATACACCTTGCACGTGGTGGGACTAGGCTGCTGAAAGTGGCCCTGGAAGGATGGCTAGTGGTAGGGAAAACGAGCTGCCAACGTCACTACATGGGGTGCAATGTGAGGAACAGGCACACTTCACACTGGAGGCATGTTGCAGCTTGGACATTGAGAGACCTGCCAGACTTCTTAAGGGGAGATAAGGTCATGTCAGGCCACACAAAAAGAAAGGAGGCTGTGGTGCTGAACATGTTCATGAGGAGACCTTGCAGGGGTCTCCTCTCAGCATCCAGGGCAGTAGCTTATGTCTTCAGCAGTAGCAGTGGGAGTTTCTCCCCTGTTTTGGGATCCCTTGTGCAGATGTCTGTGGACCTCAGTAGCCAGACCTGTGATGCTCTGCAGGAGGAAACCAGCCTGGAGCTGTTTCTGCAGGAGAGAAGGGCAGCAGGAACCACTGTCACTGACTCACAGCAAGGCTGAGGCTGGTTTCTGCAGGCTGCCTGGCCTTCTCAGTAATATTTGCTCTGCTGTGACTCATTTTTCTTTTTAAATAAGAAATCAAAATGAAACATGGCTAACAATACCATGACTTTACAAAATGCTTCATGCTTTTCTGTTTAGTAAAATAAGGACATGATTACGGTCAACCAGCCCCACAGTATGACACAGGCATCACACACACTGTGGGGAGCTTTTTGAGCAGCAGCTGGGAACCACGGCCCTGAGAGAGGGCAGATCCCATCTCCCCTACTGTGTCCTGTATCCCTGGGGAGCCAGTAAGCCACTGATTCCCCCAGCGGTAAGATGCTACATTTCCCCATTGCAAGGCAGCACTTCCAGACCATAATGAGTTTCACTGGCCTCCTAGCCTCTAGTCTGGGTAAGAAAAGTACCACTTAACATGTTTACCCTGAAAGGTGGCCAGACTCTGGTGGAGGGAGCTAATATCACAGGTTCCTGTTTTATCCGAGAGTTGTGCAAGTCTCTGCTGCTGACTGATGTACTCCAGTGGTAATTAGTTAAATACAGCACTTTACCGTCACTGACAATAAAAATAAAAATGAATAGGAGCAGGCTGAAGTCACATGCCTTGAAACAGCAAAAGCAGGTGACTTCCCTTGCAACTGGGGCCAGCCCTGCCACTGAGATGCTACCCGGGGCCAGGCTAAGGCGGCAAAGGAACCCCGGTAAAGCCTTCCCTGATCACTCGTGTCCAGAGCGCGCTTTATCGAGGACATCTGGGGCAGTGCTCACGTCCGTGTGCGAACCCCCAGGGCTTATAGGGTGAGTGGGGATGCAGCACCCGAGGGCTTGCCCCGGCCCGGCTCCCCACTCCCGGCGGGGCCGGGCGGCAGCGGGCACCGGGCGCCGCAGCGCAGCCTCCGCCACGGGCTCCGGGCCGCGCCGCCGTCTGTGGTGCCACCGTGTGGGCTCCTCAGCCCGTACAGACGGCTTCTGGGGAGACACCGGAGCTGGGCTGAGTTTAAACGCAAAAGCGATGCCTGAGCCTTCTGCCGTTCCCCGCTCCCTGTCCGAGCGTTTGGAAGGTGTTTGGGGTACATGGGATAACCCGTCAGGTGTCACTTCTGAGGACCGGAGCTGTTTGGTCTGAAGCTGCAGAGGTGGGAGAGCAGCTGGAGCACTGCTCCCAGGGCTGCCCTGGCTGGCAATGGTCACTTGTGGGCCTCCTCCTCTCCCCCACGCATTGGTGTTTCCCATCGTCCTGGCTCGCTCTGCTCCTGAGCCAGATGTTGCCCCATCCTGAGGGTCTCTGAGTTGAACCACTGGGGATGGGAGGGAGTGGGGAGCAATAAGGAAGAGAGCTGGGGAGGGAAAAGCCAGCAGCTTGGGAGGCAGGGGCACTGTATTTCCTCAGGAGCCCATTACAGCTTTTGTGGCACTGGCTCTTCTCTAAGCATCAAGTAAAGTTTATTATCTTCTGTAAAGTCGGACGGATTGAAAAACTGCCTTCCAATATAGATGCTCTGCTTTTCCCCTCTCCTTCTCTGGTGTTCCCGTCTCCATAGTGTGCCGTGGTTTATTGCTAAGTGACAAAAGGAAAAGCCATTGCCTTCCATGAGCTTCATGGTGGCCCCAGCTTCATGGAACCATTAGTTCACTTGCTGCACACATTTCTAGTGCTTCTTTCCTGGTGAAACCCGTGTCTGTGCACACACACAGAAGCAGAATCTCTCCAGCTATTGCTGCTCTCATGCGTGACCTGGCAGTTGGCTGGGGTCTGCTCCTCTGCCCCAGAGCCAGCGGTGCCGGCTGGCACCATGGCTGGCATGGGCAGGCACAGCCCACAAGTGTGGCCACAGCACCGTGCCACCACGTGTGGGAAAGCCCAAGCTGTATGAATCTCGCCTGCTGCACCCGAGATGGATGTGTCCAAGTCTTGTCGAAACAAAAAAATGCAGAACTAGCGTCTACATCATGTACACTCACAAGATGAGAAATTCCAGTTCTCGTAAACCTGGTTTTCATCACCGAGTCATGTGAGCTGCTCTGGATTCCCACCACTGACTCTAGTATTTCTACACAATTATTATTTCAGCAACACTGATCTTCAGCTACATTTAACACGGGAAATGGGATCAGAAAAAGCCACTTATGTGGGGAAAGTAAGTTTATATTGAAAATATAATATACGGGTATATCCTTTTACTACTGAAATAGTTTATGCATGATTTTAATCTGAAGGTGAAGTTTTCTTCAGAATACTTGTTCAGACATTTTTAAAGTTTGGGTGTGTAAATAGATAGAAGTCAAAACCCCTCACTGCCCTAAGGCACGGCTAGGCTTTTAGTCAGACTTAGTAACACTAGTGGTTGATCCCCTTTAACATTTCTAGACATGGAGAAGCTGAGCATGGAGGTACCATGCAGAAGTCACCCATCTTGTTGTGAACATGATGTTTGAGGTTGGTGGGTCACATCCTGGTTTATTTGTTGGGCTTTTATGACCCAGGGCTTTTGTGACTGCTGAATCTTCTTTTGACAGAGTCAACCTCCCAGTCGGATGCAGCTGTCCGAGGTCAATGAAGATTAAGGACTTAGAGTTGCTCTGCCCATTGCAGAAATAAATCTGAAATTTCAATCCCTTTGTTTATTCTGTTGTAACTCCATTGACTTAATTGGCACTATTTCAGTTTTACAGGGTTATAACAGGACATCTCTCTCTAGGAGACAATATGTGATTAAGACAAGGATTTAAAATTCCAGTGTTATTAAGATTTGTAGTCAAGGCTGTTGAATGAACTGTCAATCTTTTGTAACATAAAAATAAGACATTTGGCTAAAACTCAACTACCTACAGAAGAACCAGATGTGTTGTTAATTACAATGGTTGTCATACATCTAAACTAATGAAAAAACAGTTATTCTAGCTAGGGGGCTGCATAGTTTAAAGAGGATGGAATGGTGCTTTGGCAAATGCACTGGAAGGGTTGTAGCACCAAAGATAAAAACCTCAATTTTTCAGACATGATCCTCTGTCCAGTGGCATTCAACAGACTTGAACTGACTCAAAGGTAAGCATCTGTCTGTGGTAAGCTATCGGCCAAAGCGCTTAGAGAGTACTGCATCCTTAAACAGTGGGAACTGAACTATAGTCTATGGTCACAAGTAAAGCTATGGAGGCATCACAGTTCCAGATTACCAGCCTAATAAGTGGTTTCACTTCTCCAGTCACTCTGACAAAAATTTGATCCTTCAGATGACAGTTGTAGAGATTTCCTGACCTATTCCACCTTCTCACCCCATCTGTTGTTTTAATGTCAGCATTCCCCAGATGTGCACTGATTTCTCTTTACTTTGTTGGCCAGACACAGAGATATGGTCCCTAGATGTCTCCAGATCATCTTGGTAAACAGCAAATGCATGTTCAGCAGCAGCCCAGGCACATGCGCAGCCCAACAAGTCTTCAGTCAATTTGGCAACTCCAGGGCCATTCTGCTGTTGTCATTGTTGTTTCCTTGTGGTTTGTTTTCTCAGCTGGTAGTTTTTCCCTTCACAACTGGAAAAACATCTCAAATGAGGCCAAAAAAGGGCACTTAGAGGGTTTTTTTGTTTGGCGTTATGCTTCTGTTCAGGATTTTCAGCTGGGAGGACTCCCTGGAGCAGCAATTACTGGCCAGAGACACAGCTGGGGTGGCACCAGGGATCCTGTCACTAGAGGCACCAAGACAGGTGGTGGGGACAGACAGGCAGACAGCAATACTCTTCCTCAGTTCTTTTAGGCTCCTACCACTGCAGCCCTGCTTGAGTTGCATCTGGACAATTAGAAACAAGGGGGGACTACTGGCCACCACTGAGGCTGCTTTGAGCCATTGGGTCTGCATCTGCACAGATTTTGACCTATGGTCTGCAGGTTGCGTGAACTCCCATCACCCATGGGAAAGCTGCAGCATCTTCTCGCAGGTCCCAGACCGGTCCTGGGAGAGGAACAGTCCCAGAAGAGCCGACTGCAGTGTCATTGCTGTGGGAACATCTTCAGTAATTCGATAAAAATGGGTGTTTAACTGAGTGCCAGGCAGCAGGTAGGTTAGAAAGAAGCGTGATTAGTAACGAACACTGGCTTGCGTCTTCCTGCTGTGATCTTGCTCTTCAAAGCAAAGGCAGATTAGGCATTAATCTCTTTCAGGTGCTTTCAAGCTTCTTCATGTGAAGGAACAGGGCTAAAAAAGGGCTTGTCTCGCTGCTCCAGCTCCTGCATACTGTTTCTGCCCATTTGCAAACACATCATGCCCCTGGGGCAGTTACAGCAATTGCTGGAGTGGAAGATTAGTACCAGGAATTTAGTTCTCTAGTCACAAAAGCTTTGATGTATCCAGAAAAAGGAGTTAACCACGTGGGCTGGTTTTTGCAATCACTCCTCTCTCCTCCGGTTTTCCGGGAATTTCTTCTCTGTGGCTGGGGATCTTCTCCACTTCTGCCCTTGCATGTATGCCTTAGATATGTAGCTGCCTTCTCTCCTGGGCTTTCTGCTCGACCATTTTCCCCCTAGCCAAGCTACTCGACTTCCTCATTCCTCTGCCACTAGTCCTCTTACTTCTCCACTCCTCCTCCACCCTCCTCCTGGCGATTCTGATCCGTTATAGTATTCCATAATGAACCTTCTCCTGCTCTTGTCCTCCTGCCGTAGCCGGGAGGTGGCTCCAGAGGCAGCCTGTGCTTTGCCATTTGCAGGTGCTGTTGCAAAATGGTACAGCACAGCAGCGTTTGCATATTACAGCTGATACTAAGTTTTGTCTCTTTAGCGTTACAAGGCAGATTATCGTTGCAAAGACTGACTCGATGAACCATGTAGAACTGCAAGGAGAATGATACTAATATGATAGGAAACTGAAATGCTTTGGAAAAGCAGAGTTTTTGACTATAAACAGACTAAAATGAATACATATGTCTTACAGTTGAAAACTGTATTGTAAGAAACCCAGAAAGCTGGTAGGGGGTGTGCTGGTCTGTACAAGATAAATTATCTAATCTTGTTCGATCTGTCAGTCATAACAATGCAATTGTGTAAGCCTCACTGAATGATTTAGATATTTTGACTCTAAGTCTGGCCCTTGGACTTATTCCATATCCTCAAGCGCACAAGTCTCCTGTTGACTTTGCTTTCGAAAAGGCAACCGGCCAAGCCATGGCACTGGAAGTAGCTGTTGAGCTCTATTGTCTGGGTTAGGGTTAATCACAGCAGCTTGCTTCTTTCAGTGCTGAATCATCAAGGGGAAAAAATGTAAGCTTGGCAGTAAAATATGTATGTGCTGCATTGTAGATTTTCAAGCTTGCCTTTGCAAATTAAAACCAGAAGGGTATATTATAGAGAGGGCTCAGAAAGCTTGAAAGTGCTTTTCTCTTCTTCAATAAGTTATTTTACCCATAACCTTAAATAGAAGCTGTGCTACTGAAAGGACTTTTGTAGCTCTGGTGGAATAGCTAGAGTACAAAAATAAACATAAAAAAATTGAAAAGGCTGTTCTGGGTCAGGAAGAAAAAGGTCTCTCTGTACCAACCTGTCTGCAGATGGAACTGTGAGAGAAGTTCCTCTCTTCCTCTGAGCCCAGGGAAGCCTCTGCTCAAAAAATGGAAGAGGTTTAGGCTCTTTCAAGCACAGAAGCAGCATCAACTGAAGCCTGCAAGTCAATCTGGAGATTTGAGAAACTCTGTATACCATTGCCTGTCATTCCTCCTACGAAAACGAGAAAGGGAGTGGCTGAACTCTTCTAGTTGGCATCGCCAGAGCTTTGACAAAATGAACCATAATGGGTGGGGAAGCAGATTTGGGGTCACGTCTGTGTGCAGAGACCCTGACCCGCGGGTGCAGGGCTCCAGGAGCAGGGTGTGCAGCTGCAGCTCAGGAGCTGGCCTGGGAGAGTTGCCGGTCGCCTGCTCTCCAGGCAGGCAGGCTCTGGCCCAGTTACGTGCATCCACACTTATTTATATAAGTACACGCACTGGAGAATTATCTTTGGCCCTTGCAGAGCCGCACCCTCCAAAACATATGCAAGCATTGGCATTAGGAAACATAGGAAAAGTCCAAACATCACATCAGCACACATACACATTTAAGACTTGGAATAAAGCAAGGTCTGGTATAAACCAGACCTTTTCTCTCTTGCTTTTATGTACATTAACTCCTGATAACCTGAAAGCTCGGGCTGCATCGCTCCTGGGTGTTTACATGGCAGAGCTATGGCTGATGTACGGCTCACGTGGCAGCTTGCAAAGGGGCTGTGGTGGGGAGAGGTGCTACAGTTTGGGCAGACATGCCTCTGAGATGGGAGAAGCAGCTGCAATAGACGTCTCTGGCAGAGAAAGACAGCATGGTGTGCTGCAAAAATGTGAGGCTTAGGATTAGGACCCAGGAGGAAGGAGTCAGTTTTGCTGCTAGTCAATGAGTGAGCCTTGGTAGTGCTGAGTTTGTGAGGGGCATCCTGGGCCAGTAGTAGTCGAAAAGCTTTATCCTGCATTGAAGAACCACCCCTGCTTGTCACATACTGAGATGAACAACTTCAGTTGCCGTGGGAAAGGTTTATATGGATTTGGGTTCCTCATCTGAAAAATAAATCTATCCTCTTCAGTCAGTGTCTTTGTTAATGAAAAATAGCCATGTTGCTTAATAGGTTGCCTCTCCCTATAAGTACAGTAACAAATAACAAAGTGTAGAAGCCAGGTAGCAGACAGTCTGAAACCAGAGCTGTCTTTACCTCTCCTGTGCTAACATCGACTTCTGCTCACAAAACAATCCAGTCCTCTTGTGAACCCAGCTACAGCATAGGACTTAAGGAAATTTCGCGTGTCTCTCCCATCGGCTATCCATTGCTTCCTGACACCTCTCCTGGCCAGCTGGGCAGAAAGAGGCATCTGTTAAACACAGCAAGACTGCTGCTGCTCGGAGAGCCAGAGCAGGGGGAAGCAGCAGCACCATGCCCAGACCTCGCCTGCTGCATTTTCCCTTTGCTTTCCTCTGCTTGTTCCAGCGTGTTGCCAGAATACCTTTTTGCTCCAGCTGAATAAGCAGAATACTGAGACACCATTGAGAACAGGTTTGTGCCACGTATCAAAGTGACTGATGGCTACAGTGCTCCTGCACAGTAATAGCGGTCTGGGAGATTGTGCGTGCCTCAGTTTCATTAGTTGATCAGTGCACGTTGGAAAGACAAACAAAAAGGACATTTGTAGTTTGGTCACAGAGCCTGCAGAGGGGAAATGCCTCTTACTTTTAAGGAAACGTGAGCAGTTATAGAAAGACCATTCATACTCCCCAAACGAACCCATGAAGAGCTGTGCTCAGCACACATGACCCCCTAGTTTAAAATAATAGCTACAATACAGTCATTTTCTGCTGAGGATGGAAAAAAAAAAAAGTGTCCAATATTTCTTAGCCACCCTTCAAGGTAATGAGGGGATTCATTGCTAATGACCCTGGCTATAAGTGGAGATAGTATCACGCTCTTTGTTGGGACGTGTCTGAACTCAAGCCAGTCCCATCCACATTTGGAACATTTGGCAGGCTTCAGACTTGTGTCCAAGGCGTCACAAGTTGTTGTGGGTGTGATGGCATTAGGATATAAGACTATCCAGATTCAGGGAGGTAGTGGCATCCAATTTTATCTGCAGGATTAATTATTGGAGCTTTTACTAACAAGAGATCACTCCTTTCTCTTTCCCAGCTAGCATTGTACAAAATGCTATTCCTTGATTATCCCCAGATGTAAAACTACATGCAATATCTGGCTGAGATGAAGCCTTTTTAGAAATGCCTTGACCTTAATAACTAACTCACTGAGGGGATTGTGCCTAACTAAGGGAAACACTGAAATCCTATAACGGAAGGCACTGTAGATGAACCAGGTATTGTTTATTGCTATTAGCATAATGCACCAAGCCAGGAAAGGAGTGTGTATGGTTATAATTTTTTCCAGCTTGCTGCTAACCAGAACTTGCTGGTGTTGGAGATGGGCTGTTTCTGCTAGTTCTGATCCCTCGTTTATTTTATGAGGTAATGTGGATCAATGGCAGTTCATGATACAGACCCAGACTCATTTCCAATTAAATGTCTCACTTCAAGATAGAATTCCAGGGTTGATTTTGTTCTCATTATAATGTTTTTATTTTGGCTAAAGAATGATCAACTCATTAGCAATATATATGCAGATGATTACATTTAAACAAATACGCCAGGAGTAGAAGTTTAAACTTTCCTCAGTAGGAAAAAAAGAAAACATAATGAATTTGGTCTTATGAGGACAAATACTCAATTCACTGAGCAAGAAGCTAGATGCCTGTCCCCACAGTGAGAGTTAGAAGAAATAGCAACATAGTTAGATCCCCAGTACATCACAAGGAAAGCAGACCTGTTGGTGTTTAAACAGCTTGCACATAGTGACTTAGCTCCCATGAGGCACTGGTGAAAACAGCTCTGATGATACCTTGGTAGCAATATTTTTCTTTTGTTACCAGTATCAGAAACGGGCAATATAGAATCACTGGCTGAAGGAGCAAAAGAGGCCTCTCCTGGGTCATCCAACCACGTTCCTTCAAAATCTAGAGAGCTTCATTTAGTTGACCTAGTAAATAGAAAGCTAAGGGGATCTGATTGCTCTCTGCAAAAACACGATGAAGGCATGCACCAGGGAGCACAGAGAGCTATTTAAGCTAAAGGACAATGCTGGCACAACAACACATGGATATAAACGGGCCACGAATACTTTCAGGCAGGAAATTAAAAGGCAATTTCTAGCCATTAGAGGAGTGAGCTTTTGGAAAAGCTTTCCTGTGAGAGTAGTTGGGGAGGGAAATAATTAGTTTTAAGATGTTATTAAAAGGATTATAAAATGCAGTTTCTAGAGATAGGATGAAGTAGGATGGGGAAGAAATACATCCCCTCATATCCACCAAAGGCTTAATTGCTTTACAAGAAAGGTATGCCCAGCACTATGTGGGACCAATAGATTTGTTAGGGGAAGATCCAGAAGGCATCTTGGTGAAATTTCCTAGGCACCTAACTTACAGTCTTTAAGCAAGCCTAGAAATATTGTCCAGTTTTCAGGGCTGGGAAGCTCAACATCTTTTTCAAACATAGGCCTGATTTCTTACACAACCACCCTTCAGATATATTGCCAAGTCCTCCCTTTTAAAAATGGATCAAAGACCGGCTGGTCAGTGCGTTTGTCTGGCCATGCCCTGCGCCTGATCCCTGCAGTCTGTCCTGTTCTCTTATGAAGCTCCATTTCCAACTCTTTGCCTGGGTGAGGGTCTCTTTCTCTGTGTGGATGGGGGTGTATGGGGCTCCCCATGCCGGCAACTGGTGTAAGACCACGGGTCAGAGGGTTTGTGTGTCTTGTGTGTGCACAAGAGTGCATGTGCCTTGTGTATGTATGTCAGTCTGTGCAACTGCTGGCAAACACCAAGCTGAACTAGCAGTGGACAGGTCAAAAGGTTTGGGAGCTGGGTATTTGAGTGGCTGTGATCCTGGGCTGAGAGAGACCAGCATGTGTGTCAGTGCATGAGGCAACTGGGAAATTAGTGGATCCAGGGTCCAGCTACTGGGTAAACCGAGCCTAGGTACTGGGGGATCCAGTGTGGCTCAGCTGAGCTACTGAAGGGATGAACCTGTACTTCTTTTCCATCAATGGTCTTTCATCCTGATTAGCCAGAAAGGGGAACAGGATGATGCTTTTGGTGCTGGTTGTGTTTGCCTGTACTGTGTTTTTGTGTATGTATGTAATACGTGCCTGTTGGAAATACTTGCTTTTCCCTGGTATGGCTGGACCTCAGGACATAGAGCTGCAGCAGCCCCTGTGGGGCTACCAGATTGGACACTTCCTAACATGAAGGATGTACCACAGATACCTGCCCCATAATGTTTGGTTGTTTTTTTCCCTCTTTATTTGCAGGTCAATGCCAAACTGTACAGAAAGGTATGATGTGACTTTGTTCGCTGTCCTTGGAGAATCTCAAAACCTTAAGTATTTCTTCATTATTTCCTGACAAGTTTTCTAATGTTGGTGCTATTGTAGGTCTTGTTGCTCTTTCACACAATGTAGGATTTTGCTACTGTGATAATGGTATTTGTTACCAGCCAGAGACATTAGCAAGAGAAGGAGGCTCAAATGTAGGCCCATTAGTGTAATAGCCAGTAAATTTATGAAGAGACATCTCTCTACTCCCTTTTGACCTCTGAGCTGAGTGCGTTGAAGGTATTACCAACATTTGTCCTTCCTAAGACCTCTTAACCTGATTTCTTAAAATGTATTAGGTTTATGAGGATGTATGTGTAAGCACATTTATGGGCCACCTTGCCTGTGAGTCAAGTCCAAGAGTAACTTTTGATCTCTTTGGGCAATTTCAATCAAACTTCATAGAGGGGCTGCAGTTTCAGAGATATTAAAGTCTTACAAATTTTGTAGGGCCGAGCAGAGAGATATCTTACTGATACCTTCCCTCTACTGATATAGAAAAAAATCTATATGATCTTATACTTCATCAATGAATCCATAATAAAAGGCAAGGACAGAGGTGAGTGATATCACAAATACACTTTATTCAGGAATCTGAATTTTCCCTGTGTTAGACACCAGCAAATTAATACCTCGACAGAGGATTTTTCTCTCTTATGGATTCTCTGGTGTTTAATAAGCTCAAACTGTATTCTTAATTTAAATCAGATAAGATTTAACTGAGTATGAGACAGCCTTTCCTTTGGAAACCAGGCTTTATGAATTTTGGTGGTTTCCAAGCTATTTGTTAAATGAACTCCCATGTAGGCCCAGTACTCCAGTATTTTCTGGGCAGGGATTTGTCTTTTAATTGCTCTTCAGGTATTGAATTAACGAAATTCAATAGTGAGTCCAGAGGAGGCCACAAAGTTGATCAGAGGGCTGGAGCACCTCTCCTATGAGGACAGGCTGAGAGAGTTGGGGTTGTTCAGCCTGAGGAAGAGAAGGCTCTGGGGAGATCTAATTGCGGCCTTCCAGTACCTGAAAGGGCCTGCAGGAAAGATGGAGAAGCACTGTTTACAAGGGCATGGAGTGATAGGACATGGGGTAATGGGTTTAAACTGAAAGAGGGAGGGTTGATTTAGATTAGATATTAGAAAGAAATTCTTTACTGTTAGAGTGGTGAGGCACTGGAACAGGTTGCCCAGAGAGGTTGTGGATGCCCCATCCCTGGAAGTGTTCAAGGCCAGGTTGGATGGGGCTTTGGGCAACCTGGAACTAGATGATCTTTGAGGCCCCTTCCAATCCAAACCATTCTACGATTCTATGAAAATAAATCTTATTTTAGGAACAGTGCTTATCAATCAGATAACCCCTGATGCCCCATCAAATTGTCAGATACCATTTGAATTCTGAATGACATCTATTTGCATCAAACTGTTCACAATCAATCTCCAGACCAAGCATACTTTCCATCATCTTTCTATAAGTGGTGTTAGACATCAAATTCATTTGAGAGTCTTGCAAACTACCTCCAGTCTATCTATGAACAAAAAAAAAAAGTTCATTGAATGTATTATTTGTTATGTTGTCTTTGAACTAATCAGAGTATCAGTGAAGCAAGTTATTTTTCATATGTTCATCTCCTTTTCATAGCAAAATGCGTGGACATTGCCTTAAGTTCTTGTACTGATGTTGCCTATACTCAAACAATGTATCCTAATTTTCTGGATCAGAAGTCTCGAGAAGTGATTGAGTACAGCTCTGAGTACATCCTCATCAGTGTGCTGCACAACTTGCTCCAGGGAGAATGCAATCCAGACCTGAGGCTCCTGGGTTGCTCGGTGCTGGCACCACAGTGTGAAAAGGACAAAGTTATAAAGCCCTGCAGGCATGTCTGTGACAACCTGAAAAAAAATTGCCTCCCTGCCTTTGATGCAATAGACATGGCTTGGCCCTACTTCTTAGACTGCGACCGCTTTTTTGCTGGGGAAGAAGAGGGATGTTTTGACCCGCTGGCAAAGCTGCGAGGTAAGGAAGGAAGGTCTACTGACACATCTTACTCGTCTAGATGGGAAGGGTCTCATCTCACTCAGCTTGACATGTCTATGGCATAAAACCTCTCCGCTTGTCATCTCAGCTTGTCGTCTTTATAAACACCTGTAAGGTGTGATTCATTTTGTTCCATCTATTTTAAACACTTAATTAAACTGTGCTCAAGAAGCATCCATTTCTCTCATTCATATACAAAGAGCATCAAGATAGGCAGCTCAGAGCTAGATGTTTGGTCTGCTAGTGTGCATTTAGACAGGCCCTGCCCTGTGTGATAGCTGTCTGTATAATTGAAATATTTTATTTAAAAACTGAAACTTTAATGCACTCATAAATTCATGACTACTTGACAAGCTTAACAGATCATTAAAATAATCTCATTAATGACTGTCACAGATTTTTGTTTGGACAAAGAAGATCCAGATAGCTGAAGACAGCTGAATCTCATAAAAAAATAAATCTAATCCACCAGATTCAAAGGGAAAAATCTATATGTTTTGTGACTAAAATGTGCTAAGCATGCCAAAGGCCAAATTATAACTGGAGGTTGCAGCAAATACAGTGTGCAAATGCATTAGTATGATTTTACAAACAAAATATGCCACAATAAACAGTCTAGGATGTACTACATAGACTTAAGGTTTCGATTGCTGCTGTATTTTCTGTAATTCTACTACTGAAAAAGGTATTTTGCAGAAAAGTGCAGGCATTCATACAGTCCTTGGAGTACCATGGTTTTAAACATTGTGTGATAATTTTTCTTTGCAGGAGAAGTAGATGTTGAGGAAGATTTGACTTCAGACTTGCCGGCAACTTTTATTCAGTTCAAACACCATTCATATTCCCAAATGGTGAGCACGTTGAAGAAGACTGCTTCTAAGTGCTCCCATATTGCAACAACTTACAGCATAGGTCGCAGTTTTGATGGGAAGGATCTTTTTGTGATTGAGTTTTCAACCAAGCCTGGACACCATGAACTGCGTGAGTTATATCAGTGTTGATCAGGTTGCTTGAGGGAAGTCTGGACTATCCGAGTGAAAACAGGTCCTTGTAACAGGGTATCACTTAAACTGTGAGAAGCATCGATTCAAAACCATTTCTCCTCCTTTGTGTTCCTGAATTACAGCGATAGCTGATGATTCACTGTAGCAATTACAGTCCAGTTGTAATTTCCTAACTTTTATGATCTCCTTTTAAGGCCATGGTTGACGTTTCTTGTTCCTAGATGTATGACCGTGTACTTGGTTGCAGTGATATGGCTATTATTTATTTGTGCCCAGCATACAAAGAAGTTGAGAAAGTTTTCTGTTACTGACCTGCCCTCTCCATCATCAACCACTTCCTCAGCCTCCTTTTATTTATCACTGTACCATCAAAACCTACACACTTCCTGTCCCTCGTCTAAACATAGTTCTTCAGATCCCAAAATACATACAACTTATAAGAAGGCCTTAGATATAGAAGGACATTGACATCAAAAAAGGGCGATGCGGCACAGAAAACAATCCTCCTGAACAGCGACTGAGGGCAGTCCAATACCTGTCAGTGTAACAGCTGAATGATACCAGGAATTTATGTTACCATAGTGCCTTTAGGATATGAGTCTTCACAACTTGTCTGCAAAGGGGAACAGTGCTGATCTCTATTTTGTAGATTCATCACTGAGACAGCAAGGGCCAGATTTTTAAATGTTCTAAATTCTTCAAAACGTAGACCATTTTCTTGGGGAGTATTAGGTATTATTTTCCAGTTACCAGCTCCCAGCTCTGATATAGTACCTGATTAAATCTGGTGGACAGCTGTGGCCATCGCTGCATACCAAGAGCCTCAGGTTGCTTCTCATCAGACTAGCTCCAGCATCAAAACAGCCTCAGCAGCATAATAGATCTGAACTACATCTGAGTTAATACTTTATTGAGATGACCATCTCAGGTCAAGCTAATGTGTCCTCTGTGTGCTACACTACAGGAGAGGCAGAGAGGACAGCGAAGACTGGTGTTAGCTCTGTTTACTCTTGGCTACAGTGCCTTGCATGGTGTAGAGGTATTTTGAGGTGCCTTTAAACTTAATGAAGATCCCAGTAGACAACTTTAACAGAGCAAAGTTCTACATTACTATTTCATGCCCTATCATCCTTCTTCTCTTGTGTAAAGAAAAGAAGTTGCAGGTGTCTTTTTAAGCTGATACTCCATTTGCCAGGAAAACACAAAGCCTATGAATCAGGCTTTTAAATTAAAACTGTGATATGGCATGATAAAAGATGGTAGTTTAACACGTTACCTATCATTTCCTTCTAAGTCTGTTGCTTCATGCTGCTCAGGACAGCATAAACGAGGGTGGAAATTGCTTTTGAGCCGGAGATTTTGCCAGCCTGAGCAAGCTGGCATAATAGCTCTGTGCCAGCCCTCCTCCAGTGTCTAGTGCTTGAGGCAGCCAGGATCAAAGACAAAGATGAAGGGATAGACAGAAAAAGGTGTCTCCAAAATGCATCTATTTTCTACTTTCCATTAGTCTCTAAGGAAGGATGGAAATTGAGAGAATAACTGCGGGGAATTGTGAAGTTATATGTTTCTAATAGTCTCATTGCAAGGCTATTTAGCCTAAAAGCCACTTTTCATGCACGACCTAATTTCTGTTCCAAATAGAGGGGTAATATATTACACATCTGCAGGTCATTTCTAGGATCTGTGACAATATGAGTCATTGAAGGTGCCCAAGGAAAGTGAGAGTGCCAGGGGTGTATTTTGTTCCTTCCCAGCCATGGCTTGACAGTTTTGTTTGCAGCATTCTTTGTTCACAATAATGGTGAGTCCAGCAAAAGCTCAGAGCAACGATTGCCTCCTATGGTTTGGGATCCTGAAAGTATGGACTTACTTTATTTCACACTATTTAAATTGTCACTGAACTGACTTGTAATGGAGGGAAATTCACCTGGAACTGGTGTGCTATTTACAGGAACGTATGCATTAAATTAGTGTAAATAAAACTTTCTGACTCATCAGAAAGCTATTTGGGTTACTTTGCTTTTAGAAACCATCCAGGCATAATCAAATTAAAGCATCTCATTACTTCATATTCCACAGTCAAGCCAGAATTTAAGTACATTGGCAATATGCATGGAAACGAAGTTGTGGGGAAAGAACTGCTAATATACCTTGCACAGTATCTGTGCTCAGAGTATCTTCTGGGTAATCCTCGCATCCAGACCTTGATTAATAACACCAGAATTCATCTCCTACCTTCACTCAACCCTGATGGCTATGAACTGGCTGCAGAAGAGGTAAAAGCCTTTTTTTATAAGGAAATGTTCAGTGCTTCATGTTTCTAAAATTCCCCATGGGAAAGGACAAACTGGGAGGGGAGTGTCACATATGGGAGGGAGTGTTAATGATCAGCAGCCAGAATCCCAGGCTGGTTTGGTGACAGGTTGCTTTCCAAAGGCTACGTGAACAGAGCTAAGAGGAAATTGGAGCCATGTTTGTCATTTTTGCTCCCTGCATGTGATGACGTGAGAATGACTGTTACTTTTTCACACATTTAGCACTCTCCGCTGTCAGTTCTAGAACAAAATGCCCACTGACTCACTTTAATGACTGTTAAATTATTTTATAAGGAAATGCAGTTTAATACCATGGAATAGATAGTGTTCCTCTTGTAAAAGAGCAGGTCTAATAAAATGTGAATATTTTCTCTATTATCATGCTTTCACAATGGATGGCAGTTTTCAGAGATCAGCTGGTGTCTGAGGGGGATCTGTGAAAGCAAAACTTCTATTATATGTTACCTGACATTCTTCTTTTCACCTCACTTTTATCGCTAGCTCCATTAGCATGAAAATAGGACCTTTCTTTTTCTGCTTTGCTCATGTGGTGAGCTCTGTCTGTTGCTTGAGGCTGGGATTATTGCATCCTGCCTGATCTTGTCTTGAAGCGTCAGCTGTATTTTCATTTTCTCCTCCTGTAACTCACTCTGCATGCTGCTCTGTGCTGAGTAAGAAACTGCTGTGTTCCTCTCATGAGTCACATCAGTGATGAGTGAAATGCTTCCTGCATGCTAGTTAGTGAGTTAGTGATCATGGGCATAAAAATTATTAATAAGTGTCATTTTTTAACAGTTTAGACATCTTTAGTTTACTTCTTTTAAAACTTCCCCTTGATTAAAATGGCATTTTAAACAATTTCCACAAAGTGGTATTTTGAGACAGGAAGTTATTCTGAGGTTGGCTTCTCTGTTATAAATTAGGGAGCTGGTTACAATGGATGGGTCATCGGACGACAGACAGCTCAGAACTTGGACCTGAACAGAAATTTCCCTGATTTGACATCTGAGGCTTACAGAAGAGCTGGGATTCGTGGGGCTCGCCTTGACCACATCCCCATTCCACAATCCTACTGGTGGGGTAAGGTATGAATTACAGATTTTATAAATCACATATACTACAGAGCAACTCAGCAATTAAAATCCTGAGATTGCTTGGTCTCTGGTAATCAGGTTTTATAAGTAGGACTAAACTGGACAGGCTCAGAAATGGCATGAAAAATCATGATGCAGGTCTGGCCAAAGAGGCAGGTGTCACAAATCATTAGGAAAATTTGTGGATAATTTGGATTTTGCAGTTTATATTAAGAATAATGACTGTTAGGAGGGGGTCACAAGTGTGTAATGATTCATCATTCGTGATTTAAACTGCAGTAGTATGTTAAAAGGCCTCTTATGGACTTGGCTCTCATTGCACTAAGCTCTGCACAGGTTTGATGCAATAGTGGTTTCTGCCTTGGAAAAAGGAGAAAGGCTTCATGTGGCCGGCAGGACTAGGGCAGTGATAGTCCCCCTGCACTCAGCACTGGTGAGGCTGCACCTTGAGTACTGTGTTCAGTTTTGGGCCCCTCACTGCAAGAAGGACATTGAGGTGCTGGAGCGTGTCCAGAGAAGGGCAACGAAGCTGGTGAAGGGTCTGGAGCACAAGTCTTATGAGGATCAGCTGAGGGAACTGGGGTTGTTTAGCCTGGAGAAAAGGAGGCTGAGGGGAGGCCTTCTCACTCTCTACAACTACCTGAAAGGAGGTTGTAGCCAGGTGGGTGTAGCAACAAGCACTAGGATGAGAGGAAATGGCCTCAAATTGCTCCAGGGGAGGTTTAGATTGGATATCAGGAAAAATTTCTTGACTGAAAGGGTTGTCAATCATTGGCACAGGCTGCCCAGGGAAGTGGTTGAGTCACCATCCCTGGAGGTATTTAAAAGACGTGTAGATGTGGTGCTTAGGGTCATGGTTTAGTGGTGGACTTGGCAGTGTTAGGTTAACGGTTGGACTTGATGATCTTAAAGGTCTCTTCCAACCAAAATGATTCTATGATTCTATGATTCTAAGTTGTGGGGCATCAGCTTTCCACAAAAAGGATGGTTATAATTGACAGTAACCAGCTGGAGCAATGGAAACAGCCTGTCAGATTGCAGTGGTGCTGGAAGGGACAGTTGCTGCCTCCAGTCCCAGGGAGCAGGACGGAGGCAGAACTGCAGGGCCTCGCACTCATCAACACTAGGCTTCATGTCATGTGTTCTCCAGGAATGCAAAGGTCAGTCCTACCTTTGTTGCTGGCAGTCTAGCAGCCCGTGATGCTTGCAACTTGCATGGGAACTTAGTTCCCTTAAAAGACGAAACTCAGGAAGCCAAATCAATAGTTCTGATATTGGGAGCTCTGCTTTTCTGCTGCTTTTAAACTCATTTTATTCTAATTCCATTTTCATTGTTAGCCCAAAGCTTCAGACAGGTGGGGAACAGGATTGTTTCAGCAGCTGCTGTGTTAGCAGAAGATTTGAGAGACCATACTTCAGTATTCTACTCTGCTGCAGGTGATCTCATATGAGGCGAGGTCTAAATCCCAAAGGCATCTCTGATGCTGCCCCAGTGTTTTGGTACCCCATTTCACAGTACTGAAAACTGGATAAAAGCACCCCACTTCCTCAGGGTAATGTGCATATGAAGATGCAAGGCTGTGAAAGCTCAGTAATGCATTAGACCATTGCTTTTTGACATAACTAATCTCAAGAAGTTTATTCTTTTTTATGCATGTAATTGTAGAGATCCCAGCTCAGATTCCTACATGAGTATAAGGTCACAAGCTCAATAGTTTCCAACTTTTGACTGAATAATGACAGATAACAGTGAGCTGGTAAATGCAAGTAGAGTACAGAGCCTCAGATAGGAAAGAAGGGTTGAGAGCATGTGAAGCAGAGTTTGAGGTCAAATGAAAAAAGATGGGGAAAAAAGTGATTTTAGGAGAAAAGTCTAGAGAGAGAATAGTTTTGATTCACCCTACTTGTGTATAATAGTTTTCATAGCTGTATATCTAAAAACCGTGTGTAGATACCAAACTGAAAGTTTTCTTCAACAAATGAACAGTGTATGAACGGATATGAAAAATCTCAGGAGCAGGGTTAGGCCCAGTCTTGCAGATACCTAGTCTGAAACCACATTGTTTGCAGAGAGGACCTGAGCTGTGAGCTCTGAGCTCGACGTATATGGAGTCTTACCTGGTGTCCCAGTGGGTTTGCTTTCCCGTGTAGGACTGAGGCTTGAAGCCACCCCTGTTCTCTTTTTAGGAAACCCTCTTCCTCATCCTCTAAAGCTGGGACTTTGGCTGAGGATGCCTTTGTTTCACAGCAATTCTCTGAAGATGGCTCACTTTAGTTCAGTATCTGTCATCCCATTCCCATAGGGCAAAACAAGATTATTCAGTTACCAGGAACATGCCAGCTTTTGTAACATAAAGTTTACTCAGAAGAATATGCTAAATCAAAAATATATAACAAAATAACAGTCATTACGAACATATATATATTTCTAACTTAGTGGGAGTCACTGTGCTATTTCAGACCCTCTTGCAGAGCCCATCTTGAGCCCATCTTGGTCATAGCTTCTCACTGGGTTCCTGATTTGAGAGCAAGTGTTGTCTTGCTCTCAACCTGGTCAAGGTTGGCTGTTCCATGCAATTGCAGGTCTGTTACCTGCCAAGCTTTTTGACCCACATCAATGTATGTGCTTTCCTGGGGGAGATGTTACAGGGAGATGTTCCCTGTCTTGGGAACATGAACTCGCAGCCACTTACTTACTTCAGTTCTTGCCGAGGTTGTATAGCTCAGCCACCAAGCACTGTCACCAGCCTGTCCATGAAGATATGGCTGTTGAGTCAAATTGTGTCTGCAACTTCTCACTTACCAGACAGGGTCCTTTCTTTGCATGGCCCTTTGCAGAATCAGTAGTGAGGGTCCCAGTCTCCTGAGACTTCTTTCATGGGCCGCATTGTCCCCTGAGGTATGTGCGGACAGGCTAGAGGAGTGCCTGGCATGCCTAAAAAAGTCATTGAAAACACCTTTGGTTTTCTGAGGAGGTGTCCAGGAAAGCTGCTTTTGCCCTTTTGGACTGGATGTAGTGGCTGCACAGCAGACTTTGAGGTATGAAGGAAAGGATGGAGATCTCCCTTCAGCCATGTACTCACTCTCTCTCTGCATCCAGAGGTCCAGGGTTGAAGACCCAAGCACCACTGAGGCAGGACAAATGTGGCTTTGACCCCTCTTTGTGCCAGTGCCTGGTGCAAGCTGTGAGCTTGTCTCACAGTGTGCAGCCCAGAGTCCCCATAACTCTCTGAATTTTCTGGCTCTAAACTCCCTGCTCCCTCTTCTGAGTCCTGCTTCTGCCCTGGTCTTTGGGATGGTCAGTGGTAGGAAGCCACTTGCAGAAGTCATTTTTACAACCACGTAGTTAGCTTTCTTAGATGCTGTATGATATCACAGCAGTTTATAGAGGGCTGGATGGAGACAGCCTAACATTTCTCCCACAGTTACCCCCACTCCTGTGGTCAGCTCTGCCCCAGCTGCAGCGTGCTGGTCACTCTGGAGTCTCTGTCACCACGACAAGGGAACAGAAAGCCTTGGCACACCATCACCCTCTGTCTGAGCTCTGCCTCAGTGGGTGCAGACCCAGGGTTATAAACACATCCCTTCTGCTGCATACATTTTATTGGTTTTTAAGAAGAAATTGAAATAAGGTGATGGTCCAATGATTCATTCCTCAGAGCACCAAACTTCAGGGAAGCTCTAGATGTCCTCCTGACCTCAAAGTAGGTCCTGACCTAAACAACACCAAAGTGGCTCCAAATCTATATGCTTTGCAGAACAAAGGAGGGAAACAATTTGCCTGTGACCTGCATGGCACCACAAAATCTCCTTGATGACTGCTGTTTCACGTGGTTCAGAAACCTGGCAGTAAGCAGCCTCACAGCCTCGAGTCCCTTTCCTCCGCTGGTGGTATCACAGGACAGCCAAATCAGCTCTCCCGTAATGAGCTTCAATTTTGTCAGGCAGATGAACCCGTGGCTCTTACAGTACTCAGCTTTGTGCATGCAAAAACATTAGATTGGATGTTTCAACACCAGCCTCTCAGCTTTCATTTACTTAATAGTGTTTATTACCTGCCTTATTAAAGTAATTATCTGAGTATTGCAGGGCATTGTATAAAGATCAGAAAATGGAGAGTGAGCTCCCAGCCAATCCCATAAACTCAGGAGAGCTCCTGTCTCCCCGTAACCCTTGCTGTACAGCACGTTTTGTTCCCCACTATTATGAATTATTTTAATAAGTGGTCTGAGAGCTTAGACTGAGAGACTTCAGGCTTCATCTGAAATGAAGTCAGTTAAATTGGCTTGAGTCAAACAGAATTTGGAAGTCTGTGCTAGTGGAGGTTGGCATAGTCTTTAGGAAAATGAGTCTGGTTGCTTCTAAAAGGGAAAAAAGAAATCTTTGAAAGCCATGGAGACAGTGACTAATTGCAGTATAATTAACAGAAATGAGATTCAGGTTTAAAAAGGGTAGTGGCCATTCCCTGTACTTATGCAGAAATAATTTAGCTGTTTTCTAATTGTGCCCCAAATTGTTCTTGTAAGATGGATACTTTAAAATTGATCTCCTCTGACTTAAAAGCAAGAGCCCTGGTGAAAAAAAAAAAAATCAAAACCCACAAACCCACATTAAAGGAAAAGTCTATGAATAGTCAAAGGCCAGAATGACACAGATAGCATCTGATATCATCCGGTGGAGCTGAACCAGGATGTGCACATTTCAAAGCCTTAATCACTGTAAATGATGTCACTGAAATGCTATTAGGATAAAAATAGTGACATTGAAACTTCTGATTTTCCACAACATTCGCTTCAATAAGACATTGGCTCTGTGACACAGCGGTGTCCTGCGGGTTGTGCAGGTATCTAGTGAGCAAGTCGGCTAATCGGGGGAAGGACTGAATTTAAGAGCTCTCTGAGGAAAACCGTGCATTTCACCCTTGCCCACTGAATTGCAGAAGCAAGTTAAAATTCTTCTTGTTGAGGCCTGAGACTCCTGTTTGAAAGCGGGGCTGATTCTGGCATCAGGCATGCCCTCTCTGCCTGGGCAGCAGCAGCTGGGGCAGCTGCAGGCAGCGCCGGGAGCTGCAGAGAGTTTGGGGCAGCAGCCTCCTGGGGACTGCTGGTGCTGCGGGGCTTGGAGGATGCAGGCTTGTTGCCAGCTCCTCAGCCACCCTGTGAACCCCCAAGCAGGGGCCCGTGGGGCAGGCAGTGCCACTCACAGCCCTTACAAGCTGCCTGGGGTCTTCTGTTCTTCAGAAGAGATGGGCTCAAAGGATGAACAAAGTGCTTTCAGGGTTCAGGTGAGAGTGGCTGGTTCAGTCCCAAATTTCCTCAGCATGAAGATCATTATCAGACCATCCTAGGGCACTCTCACCTCTGTATGAGTGGGTGTGTGAGACTGCAAAAAGTGCAGAGCATTTGTCCTTTTTTTTTTGAGTCCCCTTTATGTGCCTTTTTAGAAATGTTTTCCAGGTCATGCCCTTCCTAGAAATTCTGTGTGTAATTGTCCCTATATATACACAAAACCCCTTGGTTCGCTTTCTGATGTGCAACATGCATTCTGTGTGTTCCTGAGTTGGTCAGACTTTACTTGTTACGTATA
Organism: Balearica regulorum gibbericeps; assembly: GCF_011004875.1. Lineage (NCBI taxonomy): Eukaryota > Metazoa > Chordata > Aves > Gruiformes > Gruidae > Balearica > Balearica regulorum. The sequence continues at coordinate 70,910,046 of NC_046187.1, forward strand.
TCGTCTTATATTTAAGTTGCTTCTGTACAACACTGAGGTTGAAAGGCTTGCGTACTGAACAAAAAGGTTTGCAACACGGAGATTCAGAGGCCACCCCTGGGTTGATAGATAAAATGGACCTGGTTTGTTTTGCCTGAGAACATGTGGCACAATCTGCCTGGTGTCCATGTGCTAGCCACAAACCACTGATTTAATGATTCACCTTACAGCAGTGGGAACCCTACGGTTCCTATTTCTTCCCAAGTACAAGGTACAGCCTTTTCAAATAGCACAGCTGCAGTGGCTGGAGGCACTAGTTCAGCTCAACAACTACAGAATGGCATTTTAAGAAAACTTGAAAACTAGGAGGACTCAGTTAATAACTACCGCATTGGAAGGGAGGTAGCCTCCTGCCTAGGTCAGGAATGGGCAGGGTGATATCTTCTTCAATCATTCCAGATAAAACTGTATTTAGACATGCCTTTTCCCCGAGATGCTTTGCTTTCTACCTCATTGCTGGGGAAGCTGTAATACATCCATGGTGCAAATTTGCTTCACAGTGGTGTTTCTGCTGCACGCCAAAGTTGGTGCTACCCACTGCTTCACCGAAGCCATCGTTTACCTGTGGAGCAGAACAGGGACTGATCCAAAGAAAACAGGAATTACTACTGTTGCAACCCTAATGTATAGGTCTTTATTTGGGTTTGTTTGTTTGTTTGTTTTATTTTTGGTTGATTGGTTGGTTGGTCTGGGTTTTCTTTCCTGAACATTGCTGACTTGATTCACTGGTACTAGTTACTAGCCACTCCACAGTCCTGGCTGGCTGATTTCCTAATATCTGATGGAATCAAGGTAAAGGGCGATATGGAATGTTAGCAGCCCTGTATAGATGCTGGACTAAGACCATCATAACAGATCTTGCTCGTTTTTTAAAACCTGCATATCTGCACTTGTGCAAAGCAGAGTCCGGATTAGGAGCTTCTGCCCTCACCCCCTTTTCCCCTGGTAATTTCAGCAGCTGCAAGGGTTGGGAGCCTCATCTCCTCCACGGGCACCGGCGTGTGGCTGGGCTTGCAGGGACCGGCCACCAGATGACACTGTTACCCCTAAGAATTAACTAACACCCGAGCAAGTCCGTAAACTACTCCTCAGAAAGAGGGGATGAAGGAGCCTCCGGCATGCTGAGGGAAGGTGGATGCCTGAGCATCTTCGGGAGTCCGGTGCCCACTCCCTCGGCCGCTGTCACTGGGCATGGCTATCAGAAAGACAAATTTTGTGACTTATCTGCAGCAGCTGACTGCAGGTAAACTGCAGACATTGCTGTGCTTTATATACATTAGTTTTCATTTATTTACAGATGAGCCCGAACCAAAGGATAGCAAATGAGACGATGTGTTTCCAACAAGTGCTGACTATTACAAACTCGTCCCTATTCCAGTTTATCCACCCAAAGTCAATCCTGCTGATTCATAAATGAAATTAGATAAGGAGTCTGGTTTGCAAATAGTGGTACAACGCTACAATTTTTCAACTCTAAAATGCTGTCTTCATCACTTTGAACTGCTGAAAATGTCACTGTAATAAAAAAGTTACTCTTCTGTCAGACTTTCTCTTTCTTTTCACAGTTTTTCCACAGCGAACAGTATGTCTCATCTGTTCCCTGGAGCAAACTGATGTTTTTCTATCATTAACTTGAGGATGGAAGAGCCAAAGACCCTCATCATTCTGCTTTTCAAAACACTCTCTTCTCCGCTGGGCTTCATCCTGCCCAGGACCAAATCCCTTTGGAGCTGAATGACTACTCACAGCTTTTGTTCTCTTGGATTTCAGGTGGCTCCTGAGACGAAAGCGGTCATGAAGTGGTTGAGGTCTATCCCGTTTGTGCTCTCTGCCAGTCTCCATGGGGGTGAACTGGTTGTGACCTATCCTTATGACTATTCAAGGCATCCTATGGAAGAAAAAATGTTCTCCCCTACACCTGATGAGAAGGTAATATTGGTTTTGTAGGGTGAGCATATCAGTATGGTTTCCATGTGTGGCACAGTGGAAACTTTTTTCTTTTAACAAGTAACAAACTTATATTTATTTGATTGTATGCATGTGTGTATATGTATGCATGTATGTACAAAAGATGTAATAAATCACATGTTTATATATATAATGCATGTATATATACATATATATAATATTATTTATACACTTATTTAATGTGCTTTAAAATATAGGATCATTTACACACGATATCAGCTTGATCTGTAAAGATTTAGCCATGTTTTGTGAGACCAAACACGATTACACAAGGCACAGTTAGAAAAGGCCAGGATTTTACTATTTAAAGGGTGAAGGCTGTGATACTTTTACCACTGATTTCCAGAAGTAAAGGAAGAAGCCTGACCAGCAGTATTTTCTGTTGAAATCTCTAGGAAGAAAAAAAAAAAAAAAAATCAACCAAAAAACGGCTGGCTGCCATATGGTGGCAGCCTTGTAACATTTATTCCAGGTCAGATGAACGGGAATGTTTTTTTGCCTCTCTGTCCCTGGAAAGTTCCCCATTTGGGACTCACTGTAAATCTTCTGTGAAATTTTTTGCCATCTTTCCTATTTCCCTTTGGTTTCCTCAATCTAGTATTCATTGCTGACATGCCCACTAGGAGCACAGCTAGTTTTTCAGCCTTCTAGCATATGTTAAAAATGTCCCTGGTCTCTTAAGAAAAAATGATTCTTTATACAATGAACAGCAGTTGAAAACAGTCAGAAGTTGATTTTTTACTTGAAGCATCCGTTATCTTTGAGCATATCTCTGGGCTGACTTCTTCTAAAGTGACAGTTCTCACCAGCACCCATTTAGTATTTAAATATTTATGACTATTAAATATTTTCTATATCAATCCATTTTTTTCTGAGCTGTACGATACCTACTGACTATGTGTGTGTGATGATGATTTAGCAGTAAAATAGACCAGGCACTACAGGAAAAAGCCCATGTAAGAAATGTCTGGCGGGTGGTAACGAAAGCTACAGAAGCTCTTGGTGCTGTGCACTTATATCATATTGCCTGGGCTAGGGGCATCCTGATTTACATGTAGATGGTGGATAAATATGGCCATGTGTGCCTTATCACCTGTGGGATGGAAGGACAGCAGTCCCTCCGTCCTCTCCAGTCAGGGCCAGCACATGAGCTTTGAGCGAAGCGGTGCAGTCACACACGCAAAGTGCTGCATCCCAATGCCGTGCACAGCTGGGCAAGCCCTAACGGCATCCCTGGTTTGCGACAGTGTGAGCCACAGGACCTCACACCGGTGGCTGCTGCATAGTCAGTGGCTGCAAAGCCTGGAAGATAGCTACAAACCTGGAAGTTTAAAACATACAGGGGAGGGCTGGGGGTGTCCTCAATTAAAACCAATTTTTCAAATGAGTCAGCACAGGAACCTTAACAACACTACCAGTATCGCTTTAAATTTTACTCAGAAAGTTATAAAACCTGTACCTGTGAAGTGACCTGCATTTAAGTAATGTCATCTGCAGCTGCTGCTGCCAGGGAACCTTCATCCTGAAATATTGCAGCTTGGTTTAGCTGCCATACATTAGCTGTAACCCTTGTTCTGACCGCTGACCTGTCAAATTTGCTGCGCAAGGGGAAACGAGGCAAGTTTGCACCCCTGGCTGCAGCCCAGGGTGAAACGCTGCAGTGCAGATATAATGGCCAGAAACTAAAATGTCAAATTCTGTGAAGTACATTCAAGTCAGGTTGCCCTGTTTGAAAATGTATCTGGGTGCTGCCACCGCCCTGCGTCCCTCATGGTGTATGTGTGGTAGCATGAGGATCCTCTTTGCAGCTGCGGCAGATTTCAAGCCTCTTTAGCCTGCATCGCAGCCTGGGCTGGTACTGCTGGGACCAAGGAGTCTCAAAGCTGGACCACGTCCTTACACTCATGTTCTTGCATCTGGTTCAGCTCACCTAACTGAACTTTCCCATTTTTTGGCTTTTGTGGAGATGGATGTTTTAGGAGGCTCTTGTTGCTTTGTGTTACACAAGAAGCTGCACTGATGACAGTGTTCACGAGAGCAGAAAGGTGTACACCAAGTCAAGTTCACTCTCTTTGGTGAATGGAAACACTCCCTTCCCTCCCCCTGAAAATCCCATCCTGTGACAGTCAGTGGGGTAAAAGTGCTGGCCAAGGTAACAGCACTGACCTCATTTACCAAATGAAGCATCATGCTTCCAAAGTCACAAGGATTCCTCCATGATTTTTTCCCTTTTTGTTCCTCTGTATTACACCTTAATGTCTACAGTTTTTGGAGGTCCATGACTAGTCATACCTTAGCTGCTAAGTGATTATAAATGTATTGTTATCTGAGCACATTTTAACTTTTTTTAAAAAAGTTTAACTTTTTTAAAAAAATCATGTTCACTTGATTTGGGATTTCTTACTTTCTCTTCCCACTACCACCCATCTTCGTGCACTTGCACCAGTGGCCAGGCAAAAGCCTTATGCCTCTTAGTATGAAACAAGAGAAGAAAGACTTGGTCATTGGAAATGAAACATCTGCAGATGTCTTTGGGAAAGGTGAGGAACACTCCTGAGTCACATAGGCACCTTCTAAACTTTTAGCAAATATCTTCCACAGAAGGTTCAGAACTGGGACCCAAATTCCTGTAGAAATTAAAGATATCGGGCCTGGCCCCAAACTGTTGGCAGTAAAAGTTCTTCTTTCCAACAGAACTTTGAAGGAGACTTAATTATCTGGGCTGAGCAATAGTTAGACACATAGAAACTCAAGGAAAATGCAAACACATTTTATGCTAAATCAGGATTTCTAGTGTCTGGTCATCAGAAGTATTTTGGTAAATTGTCTTGACGCATATCATTCTCTTTCCACCTCTCCTCGGTCACTTACCTGATTCCATAATTGGCTCAGATTTGTGATTATTAGAAACATTCATAAATATTAGATTTTAAGTTGTGTGCTTGATCATTTTGGTCTTTATTCTTGTTGACAACATAAAGGATAAAGTTTTAGGATCACTGCTAAAAATAGGATTTAACCACCCAAATTCTTGCACATGTTGTCTTCAGCAATATGTAAGAAACTCATGATGCTGAGTAGTAGGATCTAGTAGCACCTCATAATTGCTGTCATTTCAGTGTTGAAATCTGAAATTATAGCTTTTGTACATGAGGTTCAAATAGACAAAAAGGAGAAGGGGGGATTTCTCTACAAATTTGGAATAAACATTGGAGAAAAATGGCAGGAACCTGATTTGAAGAAATGGTTTCTGCAGATTACTGCTGTTTCTTCTGTCTTCACTACATGTACCTGTCACTTTTCCTCTCTGAGTGGTGACTCCTCTGCTCTTCATCAGTATCAACACTCTTAGGAAATCAGTGGTGACATCCTCCATCACCACATCCTATCTTTCGCTTTTTAGGAATGGTTTCTGCCCCACAAAGAGGCAACTGTCATTGAGATCAAACTGGCAGGTTGTCCTGTGTGAGTGATAAGTGCAAAGTAAATTGACACTGTCTATTTTAAACAGCAGTGGCCAATGCAAAGATCTGGTTGGGCTGAGGCTGGTGTAGGTATTTTTGAAAAGGTAAAAATAGCAAGAGCTAAAACATAGTGGGGAGAGCTAATTTCAGCTTTAAAACCTGGGACTTGAAGTACAACCAAACAAGCCCTCTACTCCTACTCCAGGTTATAAGTTGAAGCCAATTATCACAAAATCCACTGGTATTTAATGTTATCTCTGGCTAAATATATTGGATTGCAGAGAAGGACCTTGGAGAAGAAAACAAGTGAAAACTTCCTGGCAGAATATCCTTCCATGGAGGTTCAACCCCTCCATCAGCCTTGAGGATGCGGGGTGCCTCATTGTCTGGGCTTGCAATAGCAACGGTTGCTAGCAGCAATGGTCTTTATGGATTGTAAAAGCAAATTTATTTCAAACCCTTTTGTTACAGATGTTTAAAATGCTGGCTAAAGCCTACGCAGATGCACATCCAGTCATCTCAGACCGATCTGAACTTCGTTGCGGTGGAAATTTTGTAAAACGCGGAGGTATTATAAATGGTGCTGAGTGGTACAGCTTCACTGGAGGTAAAACCACTTTACCATCATATCAAGTGAGGTAAAACCTCTATATGACCTTTATGAGACACAAGGGTTTGAAAGAAATAATTTTATTCATTTCAGATTGCTTTAGGTCAAAACTGCAAAACTGCAAAAACTAACTTGGAAGGGATTTAAGCAGCAAAATGTATGTTGGTAACATTTCTATTTGGACACGATGTAATGTATTCAGCCTTGAAATGACCTAAGAAAAGTTAACAAGTTATACAGGGGTCAAATTTCTTATTGCATATAATATCATTCTAGTTTTAAAATCTGAAATGTGGAAATAAATGAAAATCTGAAACGTTTAACGCTCTACTCTCATTCCTTAGCAGCATGAATTTGAATCCATCTTGCAGAGTATGCAAGTGCAGTTTAAATGAAACCTTTTTCAGGAAAAACTACAACAGAGACAAACATCCCATTCATTTGGGCTTAGATTGTTAATTTGATTTCCCCAAAATAGTTTTCTTCAGTATTCCTGAAATACTGGCATGGGTGAAATATCAGTGTTCATAAGATTTTCAGCAGTGCTTCAGTTGTGTTTTCAAATAGGACTCAGCTGGACCCCTAAATAATTATGTTGAAATTAGGCATTTAGAGAGCTTTAGGGCATGGGTGAAAATTAGGTTTAAATATCTCAGGCTTACATTCTTCTGAAAATTATATCCAATGTCTTTTGTACAGAAACAGTTTTGAACATACTAATGGCAAAAGGTCATCTCTTTGCCAGTGACCCTTGGCAATCACCTCTGATACAGCTGATTATCCAACTACCATGATTAACCAATCCTTATCTCTCTATCACTACTTCTTAGTCAGGTGAATAATAATTCAAAATTATGATTTTCACCTGTGAGAAGTCTCACTGTCATTAGTTAATTCATAGTTGAAATGAGTTGTAGCATTCTGAAGTTGTTGAATACTTTTTATATATTGGCCATGCATGTTCTTTACGATATATTAATCCACACCCACAAGGGTCACATTCAGCTGACTGCAACAACAAAGCTCCAGTTAAAGGTTACACAGCTTGTTCATGATCTCTCCTTGTTCTTTTTAAACCTTATAGGTATGGCAGATTTTAATTACCTTCACACGAATTGCTTTGAAGTTACCGTGGAGGTAGGATGTGAAAAGTTTCCTTTGGAGGAAGAACTGTTTACAATCTGGCATGAAAACAGAGATGCCCTTCTGAATTACATGGAAATGGTAAGGCTCTGCTTTTACAGACCTTTGTGCTTATGGTTTTTCTTCTTCGTTCTTTGTCAATATTTGTTTCTTTACTGTTTCCCCAGTTAGTTATTGAGACAGCACCTAATCAATCGTCACCCTCCACCAGGGGCCCCGGTGCCTCAGTTTGTCTAGCAGGACCCACAGATAATACTTCGCCTGTCTTGCAGGAAGGATGGAGATTGAGGACAGTAAAGGCCTTGAAAACAGTGAAAAAGGGAATTGTCTGTAAATACTTTGTGCAGCATTATAAATCAACTGTCCAAAATGTAATGCTAGAGAAAACCCACATATTCAGAAAAATATGAATCATAGAATCATTTAGGTTGGAACAGATCTTTAAGGTGGGCCTTTCCCTTGAAGAATAAAACAACAATATCTGCTTTTCAGAGAGCTTCTTGGAATGGTTTCCTTCCTATATTCCATGTTTGTGGCTCAAACCCTACTGCATGGCAGCAGGAGATTTAGATTCAGATGAAATGGAGGGGTTCTAAGTATCTTTCTAGAAATGCTATTTCCACACTTTTCAGCTTGATTTCCCGATCAAAGTAGTTTAAAAAGATCTGAAGCCTGATCTTCTAAAGGAACAACTGCATGTCTGTGAGCATTACAACATGCCATTTAAATGTCATTTTTAATAATAAGTTTAAGCTCAGCAAAAACAAATACCTCACTGACAATAAGTAAGTGAACACAGAAACAGAAGTTGCTCATCTTTCTCTCAGCCATTAGTAGATTAGCTTTCTGTCATGCCTTATTTTGATAGAGTACGCAGTAATTTAAAATTGTTAGGAGTGTTTTTATGGCCTTTCTAAGCAACCTCTTGCTACTTGTGGTAAGTATTATCATTCAATAAAGTCTACAGTACAGACCACCAAACTCATTTCATTTTACAGCTGTCTGATGAAAATGAGTTTTAGTGAATCCAAATGGAGCTGGGTTAAATCCATATATATTGCAGTTGAAGTCTTCAAGATGCAAAGATTTTTATAGTGTGAGATACTGTAGAAGTCTATGATGGAAAAGCTTTTTGAGTAAATGCAGGACAGTAAGCAAAACAACTTTGTAGATAAGGATTACTGAATTACTACCAATAAGGATTAAGTCTGCCATAACCAATTCAAAGTTTTCTTATTCTGATATATACCAGGCTGTTTGGTGTGTGTACAAATCTACTTGGCTTAACACAGAGAAATAGAATTCATTTTCATAAACACTGATCTCTCTTCCCCGTTCAGAAGTGGTATCAAAACACTCTCCCAAACTTATGTGGCATGGACTTGAGGCAAACCCAAACATAGTATATTTACTAAAGCAAAACAAATCAACATTGTTAAAGAAATTTCAATTTTGTCATTTTTACCCTGTCATGTTGTAATTGCAAAATTATTATTGAAGTTGGATGAGGTCATAGTACTTTGAGTATGTCTATACTGTAAATTAAATTTGGGTCTGAGATGATTCTCCTGACCAGATTTATCCACTATCCATATGATAAATCCTCAAGCCCATGCTGAAAAGCAAATTGCAGTGCTTCATCATAATAGTTCTTAAGGGACAGTTTTCAAGTCCTTATACTGAGTTGTTCCTAAACCCTCCAGTGAATAGCTCCACTCAGTACGGAACAGCTTTTTAACAAGACCAGTGACAACACAGCATCACCTTAAATAAATAACTGCTGTCACTAAACTAGACCTTTTTTTCCCAGCTTTGTATTAAGAATTACTGTAAAGTTGGATATTTTAACATTTATTTTTGAACATCTCTATATTCCAACAGAAAAGCAAATATATTTTTTTCATTGTTTTGATACTTTGTTCTTTATTTCTATTCTTCTTTTATGACAAAGGATAATGGGGAGGGAAAAATGAGAGGAAGAGAAAGAAGACTGAAGTGAAGAACAGCTCGAGCTGATCATAGCAGCTCTGGGGAAAAATTGAAATGGCATTACCTTTCATTTTAAAAGGTCATATAGAATTTCCAATAGAGAATGTTTTCATTTCAGAAGGTTGCACAAAAAGAACCTTAAGAGGTTTAATGTTAAATACTTGGATTTTTTCCTGGTTTGTTTGTTTTGTTTTATTGAACCTCAAATATAGTGAGCTGCTTGCGCACCTCCTTGTATGACAGAATTCACATTGCTCTTTAGTTTGTCACCAAGCACGTTTCTCATCAGCTCAAGCAGCTGGGTTCTGTGCTTGTAGAGAAGGGAAAAAGAATATTCTGCACTCTGCTATCATGACATTCTGATATGCAGTGAAGTGTAGGCAGCAGAGTGATGATGAGTCCCAAGTAGCTAAAGAATTCCCTCACCTATTCCTATTCACTGGTATTAAATAAGGATATTAACAAATCAATAATTCTATTAAGTATTATATATTGATTAATGTGCATCAGTGTATTTGAGAATTGTTAACAAATATTGTGTTAAAGATTGTACATTAGACAACACTAATGTAGAAGTATCCATCTCATTCTTATTTTATTCTTATGCTTCTGCTCTACTTTCCATTAGTAACAGTGTGTCTATCACAGGACAGTTGTTCAGTTTTGGTTCTTTATCTCTAAGCAGTTTGGGATCCTTTTAGATGTGGTGAAAGAAAATGAAAACTGTATTTCTACTAATACTAAAGACCTGGTTTCTTTATACAGCCTGCATTAATTGATTCTACTGCCAGGATGGCAGTGTATTCTTTGATAAGTGGTACTGTCTGAAAGCTAATAATTCTGCTTGATTCTGATTTATTTCACACATCTTTTAGTGCTGCTTCCTGCTGAATTAAGTTCACTCAGCACCAGTGACGCCTTCTCATTGTGGACAGAGCTTCAAGTTGTTTTCTAAAGCCTTAACTTTTCATTTATTTGTGGTTCTGGGTCTATGGCAGACATTCAGAAACAGTCCTTAAATGCTGTGCTCAGATCACGAGGTGCCAGCAATCTGTGCAGAGACGGGTTGCTCAATGCAGAGCCACGTACCTAGCCCAGAAAAGCTCGTGTTCAGTTTTCCCTTTCCCTCAGTCACTTTGGAGCTCCCAAAATAGAGGATGTGATGTGGAGGGGCGTTAGCGCCCGAGAGCCTCTGTAGTGGATTGAACCTCTTGAAAGTTGTTTCCTCGCTACAGGGCTTTCCTTGTAGAAGATGATGAGGTGGTACTGTAACAAATGATTCCCATCTAACTTTGCTTTGCCAGGTTCATCGGGGGATAAAGGGAATTGTGTCTGATAAGTTTGGCAACCCAATAAAAAATGCTCGCATTTCAGTCAGGGGCATCCAGCATGATGTCACCACAGGTAATATTTTTTTGTTTGAGTTTTTTCTTGGGGCAGGGTGAAAGCACTGAGAGCTTGACCTGCCAAAGTCTTGTCGTATTTGATAGAAATAGCACCTTAGTGGAGAAGTGAAGACTCAGCTGTGAGTTTGTTTCTAGAATAACAAAAAAGAAGACATGTTAAACTGGCTGTTGCGTCTATTGTGTCTCTGGGATAACGCAGTCCTTGCTCTTAAAACTTTCACCTAGAACTGTCTGCTGTCCATCTAAGCCAATGTGTCTTCAATGAGATTCAGAAATCCACCTTTATGTTTCATGTTTGGGGGAATATGGCAATTGTCCTGCTCAGGGACTGCAACTCAGCATGTGGAGGTGCGGAGCCTTGACAGAATAAGTTAGTTGAAATATTGTGAGCATGAGGTGTAGATGTTAAAGTAGGATCCACACTGACTTTAACAACTGAAATAACTGCAGTGACTGAAGGGCCTATAACCTTTTTTTGTTCATGCATAAATAGATGCAATTTTTGGTCAATAGTTATATCAAATACAAAAAAAACCCCTAGAACGTTGAATTATGTTCACTTTATACCTGTCGCCAGCTGGTAAACATGTACTGAGACATATGCAACTGTTAATTTTCACAGTCATAAAGTTCTGAGCTTTTAGGCTCTCACTGAAATCAATGCTCTCATTTTATTATTGATTTCAGTGAGAACAGGGTAGGCCATAGGAGTGCAAAATAGAAGACATGAATGGTAACATTTTGCTCTAATGATAGTTGTTGAATCAATTTGGAAAGCCAGAATGGTTTATAATGTAGTGGATGCTTTCCAGCTTTCAAAAAAAACTATCATTAAAGGGGATACAATAGTGGAGATGGTGCAGATTCTTGAGGCTGGTGGGATACTCTGGCATGAATTAGGGTCTTTTTCCAACTTCTTCACAGACAATGGCTTTCCATTGGCAGTGAACCTCTAAAGAATTAAGAATTAAATAAAAAATATGTTTACATTTGAAGGAAAAGGAGTATTTGTTCTTGAGTTAGGTGGGGTTAAGGATGTCATATGGTTAAAATGTCTTTTAATTTCAATGGTAAAAAAAGACCGAGGAATTACATGAGAAAATAGCATTAATGCAATATTAACTGAGTTGAGAAACTTATCATTCAAAATAAAGGAAACATAAAATGCAGAATAAATATTCTGTTTTAAAACTGCCTGCTTTTGCCTGCAGGCTCTAACCTTCAGCTGGAGGAAATTTACACCCGTTTTACACTAATGGCAATTTATACCAGCTGCAGCTCCGACTCCATAGTCTTACGTGCTATAATGTCTGCAAAGTAATTGAATGTAATACAATAAAAGCAGGGATTTCTTAGCTCCTTAGACATTATATATATATTGCAGCCTGGATTCTGCTTTCACTTTCATTTGATTTCTTTGGAGTTATTCCTTGTACCCCTGGGAAAGCAGCATGAAGGGAATCTTCCCTTCCCTGTGATACAGGCACAGCAGTTACTCACATTTTGTAGGTGATTTTTACTCCATCAGCTCCCAAAGGCCAGAATTTCACAGGTGGTGCCTCTTTTTGTTGTTCAACTGTTTGCATCTGAATTTTTTTCAAATTCTGAGCTGCCCCGACTCCGAGATCCTTTGAAAACCTGCCCCATAAATGCTTGTGCATACATGTGTATGTGAGTACGTAACTATAAAGGATGCAAAACTAAAATCTAAGCTCAGTTTTGTTGTCCCTTTACCTTTCCTAAGCTGCTGATGGAGACTACTGGCGACTCCTTCCTCCGGGGACGTACATAATCAGCGCCCAAGCAGCAGGATATAGCCGGGTGATGAAGAGGGTCACTCTTCCTACCAAGATGAAACGAGCTGGGCGAGTCGACTTTGTATTACGACCTGTTGAGGCTTGGCCCAACAAGCTCCTCCGCCGGTCGATGGAAGACATGTACGACCCATATGACCCGCTGGAACTTTTTGACCCTCATGCCCAACACAGGCAGCCCGAGGCTCGAGGGGGGTCACCACCGGGCAGGGACAAGCCATGGTGGTGGTCTTACTTCAGCTCTCTAGACCTGCACAAACCTCTGTGGCTGCTCAAGCAGCACTGAACGGCGTCACGGTGCTCTGCACACCTGTCTCTGCTGCCCTTCCACCCGACTCCAGATGCCCTCACTGCTCTTGGCAATATTTAAATCTTTCATTTGAAAATACAAAGTTAATTCAAGTGCGCTTACTTCTTTTGTTTTGTCTGCACACACAACTGAGTATGTTCAAGTGTTTTTATATATTAAAAACCATGGTGCACACCCATTCAAAGGCCAGGTTTTACGTAGTTTTTTTCTTGGTAATGCTGTGTACTTCTGCCCATGTAGTTAATCATCACATTCATTATTTATTAGGTTCTAAGTACCTGCAGGAAAATATTCCTGATCCTTTAATGTATTTTGGTACATGTCTTAACACATTAGTGACTATATACTAAAAACAACTTTCAGAAAACTCTTTTCTTTCCTCTTTTTACATTATTTTAGCACATTAAGTTCAGTTCATTAACTCTTCTTCTACAGCTCACAATTTTATTTTCTTTTAAATCCATTATGTGATATTAGCATTGATTTTTGGACAGAAAAAGAAAACCATTAGGAATTTGGAAAAAAATCTGCATCTGAATAAGTAAGTAATGTGTTTTGTAGGGTGGGCTGCTCATAGGCAGATCAGTATCAATAATAACATATTTTCCCAAGTAAATATTCAGAAGTTATCATTTGAAAACATACATATTAAAAGTGTTAAATCTTTACCACATTCCTCCTTTGAAATATTTTGCACCATGAGTAGGCCTATCAAATCAAGAAAAATGCTTGGAAAGTAAAATCTGTTCCAAGGAGTCCAAATGGCCAGTCTTTATGATGTTCAAATGTTAATATAATTTGAACAGTTTTTTAATCTGTTAAGTAAATACATTTTTAATCTATTTCAGCAAAATCCTGAAAACTACTTTTACTGCTCGAAATACACACATTCTATGACATAGAAAAATACATGAGATAATTCGTGAGGATTTTAGGTTAAACTGCAACATATTACACAAAGGTTGTTAATATCATGCACTGTTTTGAGTCTATGAACTTGTTAATGAAACTTGTAGACACCAAAGAAATCACAAACTTTTCCAGATAGTTGGGTAAAGCCAGGTGAATAGTGATCTTGCAAGATGCTGTTCTCTCTCAGACATCAGATGTTATGTTTTTTAAGGATGATCCAAAAACATATCCTTAATTTTGATGAAACATATAGGCTCACACTTCCTTCCGGCTTGAACTGGTTAATGAACTCAGTATTTCCTCATCTAAATGCCGCAGTGTGTGAACAGGGTGATTGTTTGGAGCTGATGTACTTACTGCAGAACCTGCTGGATTAGCTGTCTGGATTGCCCTTTGATTTCTAAAAACTTAGGTGAAGAAGCCCACATTGCACGAATCCTATAGTCCATATGCACATATCTCATACTATAATTGCCTAAGAAGACCCAAGAGATGATCTTAATTCTACAGCCAGATGCTGCACATGCCTAAATACCTTATTCCCAGTTGTAATCTGATTGAAGTTAGGAGTCTGTTATTCATGTGCTTGAATGTCTGCAGGTCTGGAGACTGTGTAAAAATGAAAGAAAACAATTTCATAGCATTAACAGAAAGTAATTATATGGGAGTGAATGTACTACATGCACTTGGATGTGTTCCTTGCCCAGGCTTGATCAGTTAAAGAAACCCTGAATCCTAAATATGCCAAAGATAAGTGAGCAAGAGATACACCTCCAGACATTATTTCCAGTAACAGATATTGCCATTTTTTTCAGTGGTCGTTTTTTCAAAGCCATCATCCTGTGAAAACAGTGGTAAAGCTAATAAAATCAGAACAATATGCCAAATTGCTGGCTATTAGCTGCTCTTTTTATGCACATAATGTCTTGCACACTTAGAAAGATGCGTCCTATAAGTATTTCCTAGATTCTCACAGGGCTATTTAGAATTTTTTCAAGTAATCCTAGTAAACTCAAGCCAGCTGAAATGCAAAACAGAATGACTGTGCACAAAATCCACTTCTTTCCTGAGTCTCATGTTGAAATAGCAGATGGCAGTCAAGACTGGGGAAAGATGACTTTCTGGGAAGATAGTAAAGATGTGTTAAGTTTGAGAGAGTTTGAAAAACTAGTATTCTATACTACTATACCACTAATGTGAAATCAGTATGATAGAGCAAGAGTAACTTTCCTTTGTCTCTCTACCTCATCCACAAAGTGCCCAGCAGAGAGAAAGTTAAGATCAGACTTGTCCTAGTTCACATGCAACAGCCTGTATAGATGGGATGTATTAAAGTACATTGAAGCAACTATGAGGCTCTTGGGAAAAGTTATGCCTCAGTCTTCTAGAACTACTTTATTTTTTTGTAAGATAGAATCTTCAGTTTTCGGTTCCTTGGAGATGGAAAAGACTGCCAGAATTTCCTGGGTGGTTCTCAAAAATCCATTTGAGTTTAGATTAGATTTCAGACATCTGTATCAGTGATAAATAAATAAATAAATAATCAAAGAAAGAATGAGAGAGAATGAGAGAGAATGAGAGAGAGAGACAAAAGAAAGAAAGAAAGAAAAAGAAAGAGAAGAAATTGGTAAAAAACAGCCAAATAACAATGGAACCAAAATTAGTATCACCCTTCCGTTTTTATTTGAGATAATACAGATTCAGTTCTACATTTATGTGGGCGAGAAAGTATTAGATTGAACTGGTATCCTGGACTGGATTACATAAATCTTCTTCAATATTTATGTCAATCAAGAAATGTGTGTTTAATACCAGATAGTTCTGTTAAAAAAAAAAAAATCCAACACAACCCACCCCACAACTATAATATGGTTAAAAGGATTGTAAGTGGTGATGAAATATAAGCAGCTGTAGACAGCTCTGTAATTGATTCATGAAAATGAACACAGTGATCAGCTCTCTCATGCACATCTCTGGAAGATGCTCATGTGCAGAGTTTAATGGAACACAAAGTTAGGAGCATATTAAATACTTTCTGAATAGGAAGAGGGATTGAAATGCTTTGGTGAAACGTGCCCTCCTACAGCTGAAGTATAAGTAACATAGGAAAGAAGTGAAAACCATCCAAAGTTCCCTAGCAGTCTTCCTCATGCTTAAACCCTGCCTTACAGACTGGGCTTGGCCTTTTCCCAGTGCTGCTTTGGAGCGTGACAGGTTCAGCAGCCAGACGGTGCTGTCAGGAATTACAGTGTGTGTTCATGAGACTCCCTCTCCTTTTAAGTCAGAGTCTACATAATTTTTTTCAATTACCTTCCAACCACATATTGAACAGTATTGATGTATGTTTTTGTAACATCCTCCTTAATAATTAATTTCCTAGTCTCCACGTTCATTTCAGAGGGGATCTTCTCGAGCATGGAGCCAAACTTTTTCTGAGCAAAGCAATCACATTAATAAATGTTCTGACCTGTCGACTGTCCAGACCTCATCGGTCTGCCAGCAATGAATCTTCCCAACAAGTCAAAGCATGGAAAGCTATCTAACAACATTTCAAGCATAAAGAGCCAAGAGAAAGGTCTGCTTATGTCATATGTGCAATTTCTTCTACATTCATATTACAGAAAAAATTCAAGAATACATACAAGAAGTATCAGAAGATACATTACAAATTGTGAGCATGCATTAAACCAAAGAAGCTTTGGGTTTGTTTCTTCCATTCATAAATTTTTTTTAGATCAAAAATAATAATAATAATAAAGACAGAAAAATTTGCAGCTGTTGACATCTTCATCTCCTGTAACAAAATGATGTTCCGGTCTTGGGCCACCCACATATATGAAGGAACATCTTTATTTTCCTAAAGACAGAAAAGAAGAGAAAACTGTCTTAAGCTAAGTGCCTGAAAATAAAACTCTCTCAAAATCACTGGCTAATAGAAGCTCTTCCTGCTATCATTTTTCATAGTGTTTATACAGTTTTTCTCCTTTTCATGCCTCAGTTTAGCAGCTAAAGGGAAGCACTCCAAAACAATATTGCAGTCTGTTTTGAAGTCCTGAGAACCAGTTGTCGAGCGGAGTCTGCCAAGCCAGTGCCATTTCTTTGTGTCCGTCACTCTAGTATTGCACTGCAATTCAAAAACAAGCCAGAGATGTCTTTAACTGTTACGAAAGCAGCCATCAAAATGAGAAAAGACTCTATGTCTCTGTGGTGATGCCTGCAGACAGACTGGAAGACCTCTGTGATGGGTGGGCATCCCCCCCGCAGCAGCGAAGCACTGCAGATTCAGCCTTCAGGAGGCGAGGAACAACCAAGGGAATGGAGCCGTTCAGGTGGCTGGGATGGAAATCTGAGCCGAAGCTAGAACACCTTCTTACAAAGCTCCTGTCAGAGGTACT
Organism: Balearica regulorum gibbericeps; assembly: GCF_011004875.1. Taxonomy (NCBI): domain Eukaryota; kingdom Metazoa; phylum Chordata; class Aves; order Gruiformes; family Gruidae; genus Balearica; species Balearica regulorum. Next base: position 70,927,096 of record NC_046187.1, read on the forward strand.
CTCACGCCGCCTTCCTTCGCTGTGTGAGATCTGTCTTTTGAAGCTACCACAATGTAAAAGGAGTGGATGGGGAGGTTGTAGTATACTTCCCCTGCTGTCTTTGTCTTCAGAGCATGTCGGGGAGAGATCCAGTTTGACGTTTGTAATTTCTGACATCGTGTAGTCTCAAGTCGTGCTGCCAGAGGGCTTCACATTGGCTTCCTTGATGAGGCAGCTGGACGTCAGCAAGGAGGTGTGCTGCTTCCAGCCACCCATCACGCACAGGGGAACACCAGAAGAAGGGCTCCTCTGTGGGGGCTTTTTGGTGGCCATGTCATTTTTGACTCCAGGTCTGCTTAAATGTATGCATGATGAAAAGGGGACTTCCTCCCAGTTTGGCAGCTCCTCCTGGCTCCCAGAGGCCACCAGTGTCACACTGGTACAGCAGCACCGGTGTCGGTGTGACCATGGTGGTATACGGGAAGAGGCCGAGCACCTCTGCAGTGCACGGCCAGTAAGCATCCTGCTGTAATAGTGGGACTGACCCAGATTGCCTTTATGGCCAGAGCTTGGAAGCATAACACCTCTTTCCCACCCCGTTTGGAGACGTTAATAGCATTTAAGGGCAGCTGGCAAGGTGTGGTCATATCACTGAACAGGTAAATAAATAATTTTATAAATACACGATGTTTTGGCAGGTGCTGGCTACTGCAGTGTGTGTGTGGAACTGAATTATAGAAAGGGATGTAGCATTTAAAAAATATTTTTATAAATTTACATATATATCTTTGAAATACCTCTAGAATTTTAGTATATAGGTCTTTTAACTTCAAAAGGAGGCAAGAACTACATTAAAAAAAATCATCAGTATACATTTGTAACTAATCTTTGTTATCAAGGATTATTTTAAATGATGAGAGAAGAGACCTAGAAGTTAAAAATTTCTCTAAAGGGTTATATCACCTTCTAACAATAGGGTTAAAAGAATAGTGATAGGATGCTGATATTGTTTTGAATTTCCTTCTTTCAAAATGGAATTTAAATATTTTTGTGCACTCAGTAATGTAACACACATGCATGTCTTTCAGTTTTCCCTTTCTGCCACAAGATACATATTCTTTATTTTCATGCAATTAGTACTGGCATTGCTCTACACTGGATCTGATTAAGCATTTTTAGGATTTTTTTTTTCTGTTTAAAAAATAGTAATTCAATGAAATTTGCAAGAAAGAGGCAGTGGAAAATTCCATTCTGATGAAGTCAAGATATTTAGCTTCTCATGATTCACACAGAAGCATAATTCTGAAATACCAGTTTCCTGCAGGGTGGAAACTTAATCTTACAGCTTGCACCCAGTTATGTTTTGAGGAAGATCTTTCTAATTTCTATTCCTTTCCTTTTAGAAACTGTGATTTAGTGTGTGAAAAACAGGCTTGTTCTTCTTTTCTACCTCATTAGTAACTGTTATTTTGAATAATTGGATAAAAGTCTTGAATTACTGTATTTGATTTAGTTTACTGTTTTAAGGAAAGGGGTTTTTTTGCCATAATGCAAAAAATTCACTGAGCAGCTTCAGACTAGTCAATGTAATACATGCTATACAATATATGCTGGATGCCACCATTTATCCTACAGCAGCATGTATAAAAATACCAGCAATAATTAGAAATTAAACCTTGGACAGTTGAAGAGGTAAATTTACAAGAAACTTTAACAACAAAATGGTAACTTCTGGCACAGAAATTTGGTAAGTAAAGGCTCTAAAACTCTGCCTAACTTTTTAGGCTTTGTATTTCCTAACTTAGAGCCAGCGATGCGCCGCAGCTGTTTGAGCTTTGCTGCGTGACACGCACAGCACTGCCCGCTCCGTAGCAGGACAGCCATCACAACCCTTTCACGCCGCATCGTGTGAACTTCCCAAATTCGTTTTGCTTGTTGCTTCCTGCTGCTGCTGAGTCCAAGCCGATAAGCCAGGCTCTGTGCCATATTACCCATGCAGGGCAGTGGCTGCCCCATGCTCAGGGACCTCCTTTGCACCATTGATGTTGAAGAGGGGTAGTTCAGCTCCGTAGGGGAGTGCTCCCTGCTCCTGCTTCACATCTGCAACTCTCTTCCCTAATTTTAATGCTATTGCTGATTGCTTGCAATAAAATGACAATGGTGGTGCCTCTGTAATAACGTATTTAAGAAAGGGTAAAAAATGCACAGCAGCTGTTAGAGAAGTGAGAAGATGTGAGAGAAACAGCCCTGCAGACACCAAGGTAAGTGCAGAAGAAGGGGAGGAGGTGCTCCAGGCACTGGAGCAGAGATTCCCCTACAGCCTGTGGTGAAGACCATGATGACACAGGTTGTCCACCTGCAGCCCATGGAGGACCATGGTGGAGCAGATATCCACCTGCAGCCCATGGAGGACCCCATGCTGGAGCAGGTGTATATATCCTGAAGGCAGCTGTGACCCTGCAGAAAGCCCATGGAGGCAGCCAACCAAGGTTAACTCAGCACATAGTGTCTGTATGTCCCAATGAATTTTGCACCGAGTGACATGCAGGTGTTTAACATGGGTTTTGATCATCAGGACTTTAAAAAAAAAAAATGTTGTTATGATGAGGCCAAGGTTTGTTTGTGAATCTGCTTAAGCAGGCCTGAGGTGTCTCCTACTGAGTTGTTAGTGGTCCTTTCAGCAAACTAGCTGCCGAAGAAGCTAAAGGATTGGTTAAGGCTGTGCTTGGAAGTGATGATAGAGTGGGTCTTATGGCTTCTTCATCCACATGGAAACTGATGGTAGTTCTTCTAACAAGTATTTCCATTAATTTTTGCTTGACTATCAGTGACTAGTAGGCTAGCTGCAACAGCCCTGTGGTTATTCTTCATTCGGGTACATCCATGGGTTACTGTTGTCTGCTCTCCTCAGCTGCACGGTGGTATTAGTTTAGGTACAATAGCAGTGACCCATTTTAAAATGGGAATTTCTATTAAAGCTACACATGTAATAGCTAATGCAGGTCGTAGCAATAATGCATGATTAACGATGAGTAGACTGGTGAAACCCATGTAAGTTAGATTAATAAAAAATGACTTCAGAATTCACTGCTTTATTCATCTTTAACAGGAATAAAGATAACATTTGTCATCAGAAAATAAAGTTTCATAGATAAAAATCACAGACAAATATGCAGCAATACATTGTAGAAAGCAATGTACCGCTAGCTAAAACACAAATAAGACAGCATAGCTCTTACACTGACATTAAGTAGCATTTTATGTCTGTAATAATTTTTCAGATAAATATATATTTGAATCATGTAACCTAGTATTCAAATGAACATTATTAAGTCATACCTTGGATGTCTCAGTTGACCTTAATGTCAGTCACAATACAGTTACAAAATAGTCCATAAATCTATTAAAAAATCAAACTGCCAAGTAAAAAACTTTACCCTATAGAAGGAGTAAATCTCTGGGAGATAGATCATGTACATGTACAAAGAAAGGAATACAGGCAACACATTTTTATACGTTAATATAATCCAGGGAGAAGGTGACTTCTACAAACAATAGGTTGTGTATTGGAGGACTGGGTGGTATGACTGCTACTCAGCCTTGGAGAATACTTTATCTCCTGTGCAGTCCAGAGGAAGCGATATCCAGTCTAATCATAAATATACTATAAACTTCAAGGGGAAATAAAGAAGCTGAACTGCACAGGAGCTAGTATGAAGTAAATCCATCTAATGGTAAGGGTTATCACACATAGATAAGGCTGGTTTTATCGCCCCTTCTGATCAGCCAGCTCAGGCAAAAATGTAACTCTCTCTTACAAAAACCAAGTTGGCATAGACTTGTTATCCAGGCTGGCTTGTTTTGATCATAAGAAGCCAGGGCAGATGATCAGTAGACAAGGGACATGGTGACCTTTTTGGGTGGCAGAGTGATGTGAACAGGGCAGGAGGGTGGTGAGGACTTCAGCTGGCAGGACTGCCACCCAAGGGGAATGAAGGAACTAGCCCAAAGGCTAGTAGGGCCATTTCCCTGGGGGAAGAAAAAAATGCACTTTTGGGATGATATGACTGCACCCACAGGAAAACTCTTGCTGGACTAACTGGAAGTTGTACCCGCCACTGAGACAGGTGGGTAGTAATAGAGAGGAACGCAGGAAATGCTGGTCTGGATCAGACCAGTGGTCACCTCCATGCAGTGCTCCCTGTGGCTGGCAGCTAATTGTCCCCAGACAGGTGGGACATGTCACGGCAGGGAGCCCTCAACTTTATAGAAGTCTTTTTTCTGGACATTAGCAGCTTTAGGCAGGGCCTGAGTTAAGCAGATGAAGGTGGTGTGATATGGCTGCATCTGTTCCACAAATCCAATGCAGCAAAGTGCTTCTGAATGCAGCCTCAACCACATTTCCCAAGGAAAGATGCTTAAATTGAGCTGGTACATTGCCAGCACTTTAGGGAGAGCAGAACAAAGCAAGGTAGTTGTGCAGTGCTCAACTGAACTGATAAACCAGCTTCTTGTCAGGGCTCGGATCTGGGATGGCATCATGTCCTGCTGCCAGGGCTGGGATAGCACTGAGGCAGGTCCCCAGATGTCTCTGCATGTCTGTGCCCATGATGCGAGACCTCCTTAGGCTTTAAGAAATGCCAGGAGCCTTTTTTAACCCACAACATGTTTTACTCTTTTTCTTATCCACATGGATAATCCTCTAAATGAAAAGCTAGACCAGAAAAAGTATTTTACATTTATTAAATAATTTCACAAACCACAACTCTAAAAATTAGAATGCTCATTTGGAACATCTCTTACTTTATACACACACGAAGGTGTATTTTTATATAATACATATATAAATGATAATGGCTTACATAAGTTACATAATACACTACTTACTATTTTTTATTGCTATCAAAAAGATATTTGAGCCATTAGGAATAAAAAATTAATATTGCCTTTGTTTAAATTGGTTCTGATTTCTGAAGACATGATAAATATGCCTTATTTCAAATCAAATAATAGAGACTTTAAAAGCACGTGGATCACAAAACCTAAGGTATTTTTCTTCATTAATTTTTTATCAGCTAAATTGAATGAAACATAGATGTGGCCAAAATATGAATATGTGAGTTTTCTGCCAAAAAATAGTACTGTAAAAAAGTGATTTAGTTAGTTCTGCTGCTTTTATTAATGTAAAATACCAAACTTAGGCAGTTCACAAGGTGCAAGCCTTCAGAATTATTAATGAAATCAAAGGTGAGATCTGAGCTGGTTAAAGCGGCAGTAAGGCTTAGTGGTTGGGGCTCCCAGGAGGCAAACAAAAGAAAGAGATATGGCATTGTGGCTAAGACAATGCTCAAGACAATGCTTCTGCCCTCCAGTAGTTAACTGGGAAATCAGAAAGTTTTTTTGACAATATTTCTATTTTTTCACTACTGTTAAGAAAAGAATGGAGAAAGGAGAAACTTACTTAAAAATATGAATGCAGGTCAGTCTGTCTCTAGGAAATAAATCACTGCAGTCAGTTGAAATTACTAAGAAAACATTTGTCCTATTTGTGTAGAGGACATGTGACAATGCATTTCTGATTAGAAGGCCGTTTGATTTTAGGCATAGGAATGGGACAAGCCCAAATTTTAAAATCTCAGAACCCTTGCTCAGCTACTCCAATTTGTATACCAAAAGTATGCAGGTTACTTTACTTCTGATGTTAATAATGCTCACTTAATTGTCTACTTGCCGGCTTGCTCAAAAGCATCAGTCTTGGCATGCTCAGGGGTACAGCTCCTGTTTCAGTCTCTACTGGGATTCACAAATTGGATTTTCCTCTGACTACCTCCCCTGAAAGGCTAGCTCCAGTCAGCACTTGTGTTCCTCCTCCAAAAAATTCCAGTGGCTGAGTCAACTTGCATTTAAAACCCTGCTAGAGAAGGCAGAGCCTTCAATAGCCTGGTGTTTACAGTATAGCTGCTACATCTTCAGCTCTTCTCTCCATAAAAAGTGCTTTGGTCCCATATTTTCCTTCTAACTGGACCATTTTGTGATCACTAAGCCATTTTGGGTAAGCTACTTGATATTTTTTATGCTTTTTTATAAATATGTTTTCAATAAAAAAGACAGAAAGACAGAACATTATATCATGGTTATGCTCCCTGTTTTCAGGGGTTGTTCACTCTTATTAAAGTGTGTTAAATACACTTACCAGACTGGACACACAGGGGCAATTTCTTGCACAATTCTTGGCACACACAGAAACGTGTGTAGGTTACTGGAGAACTTTACTGACAAAACTAAGAAATCTGTAGTCTTCAAATACCCCAGGGCTGGGTGACATTTGGGGATCTGATCCTTTAAAGGATACTGACAAATTCTACCAAGGACCCCTTCAAGTCCTTTTTATATCACTTTATCATGTAGAAATATATGTTTATGTGTAAAAACTCTACCAAATCCCAATCACCAGTATGAAGCATGTATGCTCCATCTGGTTTATGTTCAATCAAGAAAAGCAGAAACAGAACAGACCTCAGTCTCTGTGGCTTACCGTGATGTTTTTTGACTGGCACTTAGTCTGAGTCCAGAATAGTTTACAAGTCAGGAAGCATGTTTCCAAATTTCTTATGAAGAGCCTAAATGATTGATTGGAGAAGGATTTTGGTTAAGACTTGACAGGTAGAAATATTCAGGAGACACAGGGAAGCAGCTGTAAAAACCAATCTTTTCATTGCATAACTAGTGTCTGTACAGCCAAGTTTTCTTTTAGCAGAGGTACAGTGGTTGCTGTTTTTGCAGATACTCTTTGTCAGAATCCTGAAGGTGCGTCAGCTATTGTGCTTAGCTTTTCTTCATACAAAAATGACCATTGCAGTTTGAAAAATCAGACAGATAAATAAATCTGTTAGAGATGGACATGATCATCTGGCCAAAAATGTCCGCTCTTTAGAAGATCTTAGCCTTTAAGTTTGTGGGTACAATCTATGTAACTTTCTACATAATCCAGAAGAGAATTCCAATTTCAAATGTATCTTGCTACTGCTTGAATATCTTTAAGGTAGGAGGAGAGACTTCCTTAAAGGTTGCTGTGCAGTAACACCACCCGTGCAGTATATATGCTCCCAGGCAGGTCCGCACTGCTTTGCTTTCCGTGCTTCTTCTCCCTTCACCCTCTTCTTATCCATCCTCTGCCTACTTCATCGATGGGAAACAACAGCAGCATGATACACTACATTCATTCCTCTGAAAGACCTGTCGGCTCAGGGATTTCTAAGAAATTCTCTGTTACAGGAAGAAACGTAGTAATGGATAGTGGTGAAAATCTTAACTTATATAAAGGCATATAGTTCTGATGTCTAAAAAACAGTTAAAATAACCCCTTAACATATTATATAGTTGTGGACGTCTTCATGAGCTATTTGATGTCAACCATTATGTTAAACTCTTGTCAAGTACTTTGCTTCAATTCTACTCTGAGGCAGTTTGCAAGCATTTTAATGCTCTTAGCTGTATCAGGATGATGTTGTAGTTTAATAGTACCTAAATAAAGCTAAGTAAGTCCCACGACTGAGACTAGGAGCAACTTCCAGAAACCATGACGAAGCAATCCCTCTGGTGTGAACTGGCCACGTGCCCCTCATTGAATGTAAGGTTGAATGCTTTTTTGAGTAGGAATGGGCTATTGGATTTTGGCAAAGGGTGAACATGGAGCAGATACTGCATATTGACCCCTAGGCTGTGACAAAGTTTTTCAGGCTACACTAGCCTGTGTAATATCTTTTAGTCTTATTTTTCTTTAGGGACGCCTCTGGGGGTGGAGTAAAGGTCAAGGACTCTTCTGCTTTCCTCTTGCTGCTGCTAGTATAAACTTAGCTCCTGTTCTGCTGCAAAAGGAGAAACTTGTGGCATATCAAAAAGTGAGGGGCAAAAAGCTTTGAAGAGCTCTGAAGAGCTCAATGCAGCAGTTAGACAATTTCCAGTGTCCACATGTGTTTGACTGGAAGGTAACTTGGGTAACTTATCATCACTCAACATAGCAGTGTGCAGTATAGCTATAGCATGAAATACATCCTCCACCCTTAATGATGACTGAAAATCTATTTGAACGGGGAGGTAAATGCAGAGATTTGAAGCTAGCCTAACACAAGACAGTTTCCTTCTATTGAATCCATGTTAAAAATGCAAAAGGGTGGTGCAGGCATGCTCCTGGCAGTTTGGTTTATAAAAATAAATGTTGCAGTTAAGTGAGTGGGAAATACAATGAGAAGCTGAGGACCAAATGGGAAATGTCTCCTTGTTGAGGAATGCTTTTGCAATCTTTATTTTCTGTGTGTAAAGTCAACCTTGCAGTGCACAGACTGAGAACAGACCACACAACCCTTTGGGGCATATGGGAGTAGTCGTTATGAGAACTCAGAAGTCTTTGCTAAGATGCCCTAATAATCGAATAAAGTAGCTAAGCTGCCTTATCCTCCTAGAGAATAGATTGCTTTCTTATAGCAATCACAGAAAGAATTTTTTTTCCCTCTTATCATTTAGATTCAAATTCTTCCATCATTCATCACCTTATGTAATTCATTCCTCTGCAGACAATTCTACACATCTAAACTCTAGAATAATAAGAAATATTGTACACACTTCCCTGGAGCTTTTCAAGTGTCTGACTGGCTACATCAACATTGACCTTGGAGTGATGGGCCAGGTCTTATTTCTTTAGACAATCGTGGGGAGACTGGGATGTCTACACTGGCTCAATGTTGTCAGTTGTGTTGTGCCAGCAAAGGCAGCCAAATGTGAATGTTCTTCCTTTATCTAGCAATGCCAGTAGGAATAAGCCAGCACAGCTTCTGCTCAAAAGCTTTCCAGTGAAAAAATACCTTTCAGAAGCAACTGTACCCCACCATGACTATACAGGTACCACTGACCTGCCTTGTCTTTTAAAGTGACATAGCTGTAAATATGGAGTCTGGTTCGAAGGAGATTTCCTTTGAAATTGCAACCTCTTTAATGACTGCAAAATTACTCCCAGATCAGCAAGAGCAAAGCAAATATTCTGGTGGCAGCAGAAAATTCTAACAGCACAGAGGAGCAGTGGTAAGTACACGTAACTCTGTGAGCACAGGAACCAAGGATGTCTGGTATCCTATTGATTTGTGTCTCCAAGTAGAGTTCCCAAGAAGAACTTCAATGTCCCAGCAGGGCTAAACTCACTGTAAAGTCGCCTTCTCAGTGGGAGCCTTAGCAGGGTTTCCTTCTTTTGAGATCCTTCTCCCTCTCGCAAATTTTGATTGTGATTGAGTAAAGGTCAGTGGAGAGTAGAGATAATCACATGAGCATGCATGCACATACACACGCCCACGCTCCCATAAGCGTATCGAGGTCTTTTCCTGCAGAAACCAACCTAATAGTCTTGCAAATGCAAACGCATCTGCCCCAGACCGCTGGGGTGGACTGCCGTTCTCTCCTGGGTCCAAGGGTGCTCGGTTGTTGGGAATCTAACACCCATCTAGAAGTGATTCATCCATGTGCTTTAAACTGCCTTGCCAGTCATACAAATAAAAAGCCAGAATGAGCTCCTTCACTTTACAAGCAGTGATAAATGCAGTAGAAGCCACTTAATTAGTCTATGATAAATTGCATGCCCAATTAATTGTGATGATTGCCTAGGGGACAAAACCCAACTCGAGGCAGTCTGATGACTCCAAAGAACAGACTAATGGCACACTTTAGTGAGCACTGTTGAGTCTCTTCCCATGCCCTTCCTGCAGTTGTCGGTAGCTGAATCACAACAGTTAACTGCCAGGGATGTATTTGTTTGCACCAGCTTTGCCCCAGTTTGACCTTTTCTTCATCTTATGCTGGTTAAATGAATCAATATTATCTTAATACAGTGTTTCCTTTTGTCCTCCCAGTAGCAGTGCGTGGTTATACCATGGACTTAAAATGCACTTAATGAAATATTAAGTGAGTGCAATGGGCTTCCTTATCCCTCAGAGTTGCAGGTGGGAATTGGAAGGAAAGACATTAAAGGTAAAGGAGTTACCTGAATGTTAAATCAGCATAGGTCTGAAAACCATGCTTCATAAATTTATGTACAGAGCCTGTGAAGCATGGCTATTGCAAGCAGGGTTGTACCAGTTTGAGCAAAAAGGTGGTTTTGAAATGATTTTGCTAAAACAGTGACAAAGACCATGCAGACATTGCTCTTTCAGTTTTAAAACAGTAAATGACTTCACAGGGCAGAGTCAGGTCCCAAATGTGCCATCTGCCTGTTTGCGGTTTGTTTACTTTACACATGATTGAGTTTAGTGCTCCTCTTGGTTCATTTTACATAATGATGTTATGATAACCACATAATTAATGTTTTTAGTGTTTAGCAGATAAATGAGATGCAGAAAGAGAGAGAGAAGTATCTGATGTTTAAACAGAAATTCATCTAAAATGCCCAGTAAGAGCCAAGTTTATTCTATGATATTTAATCAGTAACATGTAATATTTAGTATTAGCTTACAGTGATAATAAAGGTGGTTCACAGACCATTCTTGGGATGTTAATGAGTGGGTGAAACAAATCCTTTTGTCTATTTTTTTCCTCATGCATTTTTTTTTCCCTCCAGAATATTAATTTCCAAAACTTCACATAATTTTAGCAGAAAGTAGATGTAAAGTGACACATGATTGAGATAGGCAAAAATATTTCACTTTATTTGGGGAGCAGTTGAAGGATCTCCTGGAAATCTCCTGAAAAGTCTATTCCAGAAAATCTTTCCCTTTTTTCAGGCTTTCTACTCCTGCAAGCATCTGTATGCTTATACTCTTGCCCCTTCTTATTTCTTATACAAATGTGGAGCTTATATTCTTGCCCCTTCTTATTTGGAAAGTTAACCTCTCTGCAAATGCAACTAGAGGTTAAGCAGAAACATATGGAGAAAATACGTGCTGTTCTTCTAGTTCCGTGAAAAATTATGAAGTGGAGGTGAAGAATGCAAGCTCAGTGGGGAAAGAGGAGGTCAATGAGAAATTTGTCCCCGTTTCAAATATTTTCCCATCATAGATTAGATTGGGCAATGTTCTTCCCAGGTCAGGATCACAGAAATGTGTTTCCAGCGATTTGACATTAGCTTCTCTCTTGGGATGGATTTCTGTTGGGAATTCTCATAGTTCTCAGTGATCTTTTAAATTGCAAATGTTCAGATAAAGAACTCCATACATTCACAGAAATCAAGTTCTACTGACTTCTGCAGCAATGCACAACGCTGATGTCTGCTATTAAGAAAGTGCTTTACAGGAATAATTTTGAAGTGGAGTTACTCATTATTAATGGAGACAGATCTGATGGTGAAGCAAACTGCATTTGGCAGCAAGAACATTTACTAAAAATGTCGTTAAAGAATTTAGGCTGTATGCTACCAAGTATTTTGTAACTTCCTCCACTGACTTCTTGGCGTCTCTTTTTCTTTTATGTCTGGTAAGTAGCTTGAGATGGTTGATGAACATTGGAACTGAGGAAGTCTGGCTTCTCGCTGCTGTTTGTCTAAAGGTTTGTTGGTTTTGACACCTAAGAAGAAGGAAGCTCTACCCCAGTCCATGCCCCATTTTGTGCATTTAGAGCTTTCCTAAGGCTTTTCTTTCATGTAGGTTTTACAGCGTCAAAAAAGAAGTAGGGTTTTTACTGTAACTATTTCCTCAGCGGAGGTAATTTTACAAGTTGTTTCTAATAATGAGTGCCTATTTCCACAATTTAGAAAATTTGAGATCTCTTCCAACCTACCCCCAACAAATTTATATCAATACAAGTTGACAAATTTTGCTAAAATTTTCCACTAAATGATAAACAGACAGTCCAGTAGGCTTTAATATTCATTTAGAATGACACCACAGGACTCATTTCTTAGAAACCCCACCTTTAAAAACCAGAAGCAATGTGGGATGTATTTCATCAAACACTGTATTCAATGTTATCTTTGGGAAAAAATGCAGCTTACTGCTGTATCTCTTACCAGATGGCATCTCTATTTGAAATGCTGAGGCAGTGAAATGAAATAGTTACATTTGGAATGAAATGCAGCCTCAAAGACTGGTTTACTGGGACAAGAAGTTACCACCCAGGTGATGTTTGGGACAGACTGGAAACACCAGCAGTAGGCCTGCTTATATAGCCCTCATTTTTATTTAAAAATAGGTAAAGCGTTCCTATTTATTTTGAAATTTTCTGATAGCAGAGAATGCTGAAAGTACCCAGTTTTTTTTCTGCCATACCACTGTATGTTGGTTATAAATAGCCCCACAGAGCTAGAATTGGAAAATATTTCAAATTAAGAGATTTGCCCTCAGCACCTGAAATCTAAGCAGGTGGAAGTAAATATATTATTATTATTGTTGTTGTTATTATTGTCACTTGATATAATTTTTTTCCCACTGGATATTGGAAGGCACTGCAAGGCCTGGCACTGAGATCTCTTCTTACTGATTTTGGGGCAAGAACCTGTAAAGACTGTATGGTTTGAAGCTGGGCATCTTCAGTTAGGATAGTGAGCTGCACTTACATTAGATACTGTGACCTTGACTCCCAAAGGCAACAAAATTTTAATCATGGACTTACCGACTCCTTAGGGAGTGCTGAAGGCACAAGGTATTTCTTCTGGCATCTGTATGACTTTCCCAGCTGGATGAAGTGCCTCCTTCTCCTTGGGGCTTAGGAGCAGACCTTTCCCTAAAAGTAGCTCCCTCTTTTTTCAAAGTCTTATTGGGATGTGGTGCTGGCTTCATCTCAACCCCCCCAGGAGCTGGCTGGAACCACCACCTTGGAAGCTACCCTGTCCTCAGGGAGGTTTCACAGGGACATGGAGGAGTTGATGAAACCTATTTCACAGTCTTCCTAAGGAGGAGTTAACTTTGTTCTACTTCTCACCAGAATACTTAAATATTTGTAATGTCAGATGGGGAAAGAAGGAGCATGGCATTGCTCAAGTAAGGGCTGTCCAGCTGGGACCAGCTCCAGGGGCTGTCCACCTTTACTGGGGAACCCTAGTTGCTGGTAGGTGTTTGCTGGGAAACGACACCTGCACCCACGCTTTGCACAGACAGGGCTGATGTCTCCATCTTCCAAGCAGGGCAGCCAGACCCGCACCCTGAGCGGAGGCACTTTGGGGGTTTGCAGGAGCAGAACTGCTGGGGCATTAGGCGTGTTGACAGAATGTAAATGTTTCCAGTGGCAGATGAAAAGAGGGTGGTGGTTTGGAGGAGTGAAATTTGAGTAAACGCACTCCAACCCTACAGTCTATTCAGGAGTTTAAATCCCTCTGTGGATATTGGCCTATATAAAAAGCCTCTGGACTGTGCTTTTACATAAGATCCTGAGTGACTTTATAAGCCTTCAGCAGCTTCCAAATCCTGCACTTTCAACAACAGTGCTCTTTGTACTAAAAATCTAGTATGTAAAGCCCTAGCATAGACTCGGGTTCGAATATACTCAGAAAAGTTCCACATAATGGCATCTTAATGCCTAGACAAATGCAAAATTAATATACTGAAGTTTTCCAGCAGCAGTAAGAGTAAGAGCAGCAAGATTTTTTAATGTTTTGTCGGGGGTTTTTTAATAGAAAGCTCTATTTTTGAGCCAGGCAGAGGAAAATCTTCTCAAGCTGTAAGCTCCACGTCCCCGGAGTGAATAGGGTTCAATGTAGCATGGATAATTTGTTTGCTTTGCAATTATTTTCCGTCAGTGGAGACAAATTGATTTGTACAATAAAATTGACGGTCACTGCAAGGCAGCTGGCTTTCTAAACTGTAAAAGAATTTGACTAGGTTAAGTGAGTACCAAATTTTTGGAGTATCAGGATGTCCTTTTGTACTGGTAAAACTTGCAACAATTTTAGGGCTTGCCAGTGAGTGCTATGTGAAATTCAGCATCAGAGAATGCCAGAATGGTCATTCCTAATACCACTCTGAGCAGGACCATTGCCAGTTTATTAGTGGCCTACTTTGAAAATGATTTCCACCAAAAGAGAAATCAAAATGCAGGAAAATAAACTGATAGTAGAGCAGACGAATAGGTAGGAAGGAAATAGCAATAATTGCCTCCAAACTGTCTTCTTAATTATTAAAGGAAATTAGATATTTAACATGAGCCAGAGCTGAGGATGCTGGGCAACAAGAGAACTTCTGCTAGTGAAAAACATGTAGCGAAAGCTTTATCTGGGACATAGGAGTATGATCAGCCAGTGAGGTGTATTTCCAGAAAATGTTGGTAGTGGAAGCAAAGAATAATCATTATGTGCTGCTATTAGAATATTTGGATATTTTTTCCAAATAAAAAATATTTAAAGCCCATAAAAACTGAGTAGTGATTGACTTCCATTCTTTTACTTTTCTGTTTAAAAAACAAAGACTTGATTTGACCTCTCAAGAGCCCTGGCAAAGCTTCAGTGCTTGCATGGTCCAAGGCTCAGTGTGATTGGGAAGGCCGTAGTACTTGGTAGCCTCCAGAAATAAGGCTTTGACTCCACTTTTCACAACACTGGCCTAATCAGGACATACTGTCATATTCAATCAAAAGGCAGAATATACCCCAGAAAAATGTTGGACCTAAAAGTTCAGTAAATTGCTCCTGTTAAACTTCATTTAGATGTTCCAAGTGTTAAACCTCATTGCAGACATCAGGATTAGATTAGTAGTACCGTCAGTTCTGCAGAAGTCCAAGGTCAGCACTAAGTAAGGGAGAAGTTTGCTAAGGCAGGCTAGTTTCTCTTTGCCCAAACTAAAAGGACCTGGGAAAAAATTGATACTGTACAGTTCAAGAACATTTGCCTGGGCTTAATACACAAGGTAAACAGAGAGCTCCAAGCATGGATCAAAGTGCAGTTCTGGGGGCCAGTGGCATGATCTTTAGGTGTGAGAAAGAAAGTTTTGAGGAAGAAGGTCACATGTTTGAAGGTCCAGACAATCAGGCTTTGGCTTGACCTCTCTGCCCAACTAGGAGCAGCTCTCCCCAAGCTACTCATGTGAGCAGGGTTCAGAGGTTACCAATTACTTAGGGAGGCTGAGAAAGTTGTATGGAGCTGCTCTCAGCTGCCATTTCACATTAGCATCAGGCCACTTGCAGGTAGGCCGTCGCGGTTAATGCTTCACTGCCGGTTGCTGATGTTCTTCAGTTTGCAATTGCCAGAGCAGTGACGCAGCATCTCCCCGTCCCACGGAGCAGCATTTCGTCTCTGCCCTATGGCACAACTGTTCACCATCCCCACGCATTCGTGCATCACATAGCTGCACCGTCGCTACATGGGGGTTGGTTTAATTGCTTAACTGTTGACCAGGGAACATTGTTCTCCCTTTTCTTAATTTTTTCCCCTTTTTTTCTTTTTTTCCCCTCCTTATTTCAGAGCCATCAATAGAAATGAACAAAATGCTTTAATTACTTGCAGATATTGAGATGATTAATTTCTGGCAACTTTTTCTTACAAATCTTAAAATAATATATGTGCCCACACATATTTCACTACTAACAAATTAAGCAAGGGTGACTTACAACCTTATGATAGCAGAAGTGTACAAAAAGACCTTCAATAGAAGTCTTGTAAGTTATATTAAATTTCTGAAACTTATACTAAAGCTCTTAATTTAAGAGCTTATATCATTTTCCAACTTTAGAAGTTAGAATTACCCTTAGAAATTATCCGGGGGGCGGGGGGGATAGATTGTGTCAAACGAGCTCCCTGGGGGAGTTCTCATGCTTTCTTCTGAAGCTGCTCTCTCGGGTAGTGACAAACAGGATATTGAACTACCCAGGCCTCTGGTTTGATCCAGTATAGAAATTCCTATTCTTTCTGTTTCACAAATAGGATTTGGGGGTTTGGAGTTTTTGCTTTGTGGAAGTCACAAAATCAAGAATGATCACACTTCCCTAACGCAAGACATATTTTCATTCTAAAAATGAGCCAGTTTCCTTTCAGAAATACGTCTGGTTTTGATTACAGATCCTTTTACTTTCCCTGGAAAATGAGTGTATTTCTGCTTGGAAATATTCACATAAGTGAAGAAATTTTCTAGGAAATTAAGTGAGCCACTTTGAGTTTACAGTGAAAGGCAAAAGCAGCCCAGCCTTAGAGTGTGAATATACTATTTCACACACACCGCCATCATATATATTTATATCTATTTATTTATGATTTTTTAAAATTAAAAAAAAACTCCCAAAGCGCAACTGAGATTGTTTTATCCTTGCTTTATACTTCACCTTCTTCTTCTTCTCTTCCTCTTACCAGTTAATTCACCTCTAGGGTGAAAGGTGATATGTGTTAAACAGTGTTTCACAAAATAAATATATGGTCCCCATAACTTCTTGTATGTCATTTACTGCTACAGACTTACTGGAAGTCATATTTTACATACAGCAAACAGGCAAGTGTAAGGACTAGTGCTTTCAATATCTGGATGATAGAGTTGGAATATCTTGGTCACACCATATGCCATGCTGCATGGCACAGCCTTTGTCATATTTGGAAAAACAATTGCTACTTCCTAAGTTTCTTCACAAGCCCGTCTTCTATCTTTGAGATTGATATTATTTCCCTAACAAAAAAAGCTTTTCTTCCTTATAGGCTTTTTTTCCTATAATTTTTATTTTACCATCCTTTTACATTGACCTTTCATCAGCCACCAACATTCCTCGTTTGCCAGCATACATCCATCAATATGGCTGCAAAAATTACAGATGCACAATTTGATATGCTTATTAATGGTGTAAGAGAGCTTCTCTTTGCAACCTTATCTCATCGGTATAGCCTGAGAATTACAGAAAAGTTACTAAGACTGATGTGAAAAAATACTGAAAATTAGAATAAACTGAAATAAATGAGTAGCCTACTGATGGCGGCTTGTAGACAAGGCTAAACGGAATTTTGGGGCTGAATCTGTTTCCACTAAATATAGCTGGAGTTTTCCCACTGGCATTAATGATATTAGACCAGATCCCAGATTTGCAGTGACATTGTTATGCAAGGAGAAACTGTGAAACTTGCAAAGATGTTTTTTACCACAAAATTAAAAAAATGCATTGGTTGTCTTTAAAAACACTAAATATGAATTTAAATCCTGACTCTGACTCATATCACTATAGAGATTCTTATTTAATATACAGATACATTGCAAATGTTCCAGTTTGTTTGGTTCGGGCATTTTTGTTACCATTTGCCAAGTGAGGTTGAATGGGGTGGTAATGATTTTCCATTTAATTTTTAAATAAATATTACTTCTCTCAAAAAAAAAAAAAAAAAATCCAGTGGCATTTTCACTCTTAAGAAAACCTTAACTGGCTAATCTTTTTGAGAATTTAGTCCTGTCACTGTGGGTTTAGTAAGAGAAGTGAGTTTATACCTCAGTATAAATGGAGTTGTAGCCACTTTAGCTTGTCTGTGGCTAGGAAAATTCAATCACTTTCACAGAGGGGGGAAAAAAAAAAAAAAAGCAAGCATGGACAATACTCAGAGAAGGCCAGGATATGATTTCTGATAGATTTTGTAGGGCTTGTAGGTTTATAATTGTCCAAATTATAACATCTATAGTCATTATATAGTATAATGTAATAGGTTTCTTCAACAGGGCTTAGAGATGAAAGAGGAAGGAAATGCAAGGATGACGTGTTAAGTGTTTTATATCCCATTTTGTGCAGATCTGTCTCTCTGCAGAAATGTTTTCCAATTTCAACCCTCACTATCAAAAGGCAATTTGAGGCATCACATAAATTTCAGGAAGATGACTGTGGAGAATGCTAGGGAGGAGAATAGCCAGGAAAAGATTCCTGGGAAAACAGGGCTTGCAGAGGAGATTTTTCAGCTCATTACTCACTTGGGTTGAAGCCAGAGCAGGCGGATTGCTGCAGAGGAGGAGAATGGGTGGGAATTGGCTGAAGACAAGGATAAAAAGACTGAAGGATTGGATGGAGGAGGAGGAGGAGGAAGGCTATAGGAAGAAAAGAGAAAGTACATGAAACTTGAGATGTGCTTTGGATAAGCATTAGAGGCATAGACCCTAAGATATAACAACAAGTAGAGATCCAATTTAAATGCTTGACAATAGACAGAGGACATTATTTCTATCTGTTTTACATTATCCTCCATTAAACAAAACATTTATTAGATTACATGCCCTATTATGCATGAACTCAATATTGAAAGTGATACTACTGTAAAATATTCTGTGTTTAATGTAAGAACATTCTTTTGCTCCTTTCCTTATAGTTAGTCTATATAAAACAGAGAAACTGAAATCCAGGCTTTTTTGTGAGTAGTATTTACCAAAAAAACCCCCACAATGTGGCATTCCAAATAATACTTTAATATTTAGGTGTTTAATACTACCATCATTAACTTAATAATAAAACCCCCTTATGCCCTGTGTGAAACTCATTGTGTTTAAGAATATACTTTAAAGAAACTTCAGTCAAAAATCCCAGTGCAGCACAGAAGCATAAACATGTATTACAGAGAGAAATGTTTCTAGCAGAAGTGTCAGGAGTAGTAATTAGGGAAGATTTAGAAATTCAGAGTGATATAGCTGACAGGGACTTCATGAATTCAGCTACTTATGAAAGAAAAAAGCCTGAATATACAAGGAGTTTTTAAAGGTACTGTCAGATGTACTGCCAGATGTTGGAGAGGGACTGTTTATCAGGGAGTGTAGTGACAGGACAAGGGGTAATGGGTTTAAACTAAAAGAAGGTAGATTTAGATTAGATGTTAGGAAGAAATTCTTCCCTGTGAGGGTGGTGAGGCACTGGAACAGGCTGCCCAGAGAAGCTGTGGATGCCCCATCCCTGGAAGTGTTCAAGGCCAGGTTGGATGGGGCTTTGGGCAACCTGGTCTAGTGGAGGGTGTCCCTGCCCATGGCAGGGGGGTTGGAACTAGATGATCTTTGAGGTCCCTTCCCCCAAAAACATTCTATGATTCTATGATTCTATGATGATTCTATGATTCTATGTAAATACTAGACCCAGTTTAGAGATTCTGCAATGATACCAGAAAGAACTAGAGAGTAATTTTTGCAATGTATGTTCAAAGTTTTCCTTCCAAATGTCAAGGCTGAGCAATGCCAAAAATAAAAATATTAAACATATATATGTGTTGAAATGTCTGCTGTATCCCTTCTTTTCATCTTTGATTGTATTTAAAAGTCACACACACTTTACCAGATATGGTACAAGTTGTATTTTGTCAGAAATAGTCTGCCCTGATTTCTGCAGGAGGCCACATAGTGTTTCCAACTGTTTGAAGGATATGGACACCGCTTGTTTCAGTGTGCCATCTGGTGTTAAGAGAGGTGGACAGGAGATAGGAAAGGTGGGAGTATTTGATCAAAATAAGATAGACAAATTATATATAAATTGTGGAATAGACTCCTTATTTCTTATTTTCTTTAAAGAAGATCTCTCATCCAGGCAGGAACTTGTGATAGTACACTTGATTGAGTAACCAGTCACATGTTATAAATCATGAATATTGTAATAAAAAATAGTGAATAGTTGAAGTATCTTGTATGTTGAAACCTCCTGCTGAAAAATATTCCCCAGTTTAGTTAGTGACCACTTCTGAAGAATAAGCCCATCAATAGAAATAAAGGGTTCCACTTGTGACAGGCCTATGACCAATGAGTCAATGGTCTGCTTTGATCTGCCGTGATGTCAGTCTGCAGTCCAGATGAGACCACTGCCTAGGACATGTCAGTTAGACCCTGACACAGAGAGATTTCCATTTCAATGGACAGGAAAGAAAATGTGGATGAAAAAAACCAGATGCTTAAGATGGCAAAAGCTAGGTAAGAGGTTGAGGAAAGAAAGGGGAGTAGAACTCAAGTCTGAAGTCCGCACGGTCTCGGGAAGGGTCTTGGTCTTTCTGATGCTTTAAGGGTCTTGTTGCTGTGTGCTTCAAAGGGATGCAAGCAGTGAATTTGGGGTGCATAGAACACCAAATTGCCCAGATTATGGAATTAAAAGGCACAGTGCTACTTCAAAGCAATAGTGAAAATCCTTTGTCTTTGTGCCTATCAAGTGGAATTAATTGTTCCTAAGAATCTCAAAGTGTTGTTTTGTGTCCTTTTCCTCTAAAATTTATTAGTCGTCACTCTACAATAATTTGCAGAGGAATTTTAAAAAAAACATGATGAGAAGATACAGAGTTTACAAGGTGTGGTTTTTTACACTTTAATCATTCAAAAGTGAAGAAATGTCACCAGGATTTGAAGATGAAATCATCAACATTACCATCATGTCAGCTTATCCTGTTTAAGCTAATACAAAGAACAAATACTCCCAGTGGACAAAGCACAGCAAAAAGGTCAAAGGCTGTTACTGCAGTGGTAGACTCCTGGATGCCCTGTCTTAGATGGGTAGCTGGTGAAAGGTGTCAGGAGAGCCAGGGAAGCTTTTGGTTTATTTATTAGAGTGAGGAAGTTGGATGGCATCAAGCTTCAAATCAAATGAGGGCTTTGAAAGGATAGCTCTACCAAATTTGTTGCATACCATGGAGAAGGACTGATAGCAGCCAGGCCACATGAAACTTCATTTCAGTTCGGAGCAGCTTATTTTAAAATAGCATAGTGAGCCGCAGGAAAAGAGGCAGCAGGAAAAGCGAAGAAAGGTTGAGCAGACTGAAGCTCTGATCTCCCTTTATGTCACGAGTAGATGTGGTGAGAAATGGTGCCATGTACACACTGGGATTTGCAGTCACACTGGCACACAGAAAACATAACAGACAGCAATATCCTCTTTGACTCTGAAGGCCAACGCACCAATGATTTTGTAGAAACTTGTAGCTCTTGGACATTATCACATAGATCTGATTTCTGTTATTCCCCAGGAACATTATGATGACAGGAAAACTTATTAAAAGGGATAAACAGATGCAAAACAAAGCCAACTTTTCCGCTACAAGATTGGAAATCAAGACATCTGGGTTCAGTTCCCAAGTCTGCCGTAATACTGAATGAATCACAAGAAAGTAAATGCCTCAGATACTCATACATCCAAGTGGCTAGTGGACCCTCACCTGCTGTTTTTTTTGTCAATTGCCTTTTAACTAAAATATTTTTGTCAACTGCCAAGTCTTTAACAGCAGGGTTCTATCTAATTGCAATGCTATAATACATAAAAGAAGTTTTAAAAGATCAATATCTTCCTTTATTTTCTTTTTGTCTGTTTTGAACATACATAAAGATAAAACCTTGCCCCGATAATTAACATGATCAAAGGTAACACCAAGTTCTTCCACTACATGCTTCACCACCCTGAAGAAAGGTTAAGACTCATTCAAGTGAATAGCACCCCTCTGCATGATGTAAAAGCTAAACTTGCCTATTTAAAAGTTATAGAAGTACATTTTTTCCTTGACTAGCTTTATATTTCATCATATTATTCACTAGCAAATTTATTTCATTAAAAGAGCATTTTGAAAGAGGTGAGGGGCGATTTCAGCCAAAATCTTGCTTCCTTTTGCCATGTGCAGTCTATATCTCCAGTGTTTCAAGCAGTTTTTATTGTAATTTTTTCGTTTTTCACAAGTAGTAACTAGCTAAGCAGAAACAGACCTGTGATGACAGTAATAAGTTACAGTGGGTACTATAGAAGGTGGGAAAGGGTCACAAGGAAGGGAAGGGGGAAGTGGGCAGATACAGCCAAATTGCTCTTTTCGGGAGCATTCCCAGGTTCAGAACAGTGTAATGGGATCCATCCCAGGTTATTTTGGCTCTTTCCTAGGCAGGAAGAAACCATTCACATATAGTCTTACAGTTCCTACATACATGCACAATGTAACTAGCTTCAGCAGCCTCAGCAAGGACCTGTGGACATCAGCAGTAGCACACAGGGTTTAAGAGCATTTTTGATTCTGAATGTTTGCTCTCCTCTGATGTAGCTGCTTATGCCTGTGCAGGCATTTCACTTTTCCTCCATTTGTTCTACCTTGCCTACTTTTTCCTATCCTTATCCCCGCTGTGAGTATTAACATTCCTTATTTCTCTTTCCTCTTTGTCTTCTCCTAGCTGTGATCTGGGTTGGATGCAGGGGTTCAGATGTGTCAGGATGCTCAGATTACTTGGAAGAGCCAAAGATGAAGTTGCGTAGTGGAAAACCTAACCTTGTGGAGTTTTGACAGCAGTGGTTGCTCCAGCTCTGCCATTTGGAGAGGGTACTGTCTGTAGCTGCATGACATGACCTCCCTCCTAGATATCACCATCCTCAAAGTGCCAGCTGAGCATCTAGTGTTAGCACTGCATCTTCTTCCAGCGATAAGAAGCCAAGTCTGCAAAACTGACCAAGAAATCCTTTTTTATTACTCAGCAGCCATAGCTTTCTCTTAGTGTGTGGTTCTCCAGCATGTTCTTCCCGCAGCTCAGTCTGGCTTTTGGCTTCCCTCAACACTCCTCAACAGTCACCCCCCGCCTCGGTCTCCTCCTGATGGCAACGGTTATGCCCTATAGCAGCGATTTTTAAGGATTATCCTCTACCCCTGCTGGCTAGGCCAGACAGGAGGGCAATTGCTAGGAGTAGCTGTCTCCTTCCTAGCTGATGCATTGTGCTCGCTTTCTCTTTTATGTGTGTTGGCATGACTTGCAAAGTGTTTTTTTAGTTGCAGTCATAACTAAAGCTAATAAAATGCTATTATGGTTAATTATATTCACCAGCAAGGCACTTAAACTTTACATGAAATGGCATCCCAATAGGCTTGAGTTTTCATAACATATGGCAGTTGGAATGGCAAGGTTTTTAAAAACATGTAATTTCATTAGAGTAACAAGACAACCACTTGAGTAGTCTTTTTATGACATGTTTAATGGTGCTGCCATATGGAAGGCTTGTAAACAAAAAAAAATCTACGGAAGGCTAAATGAGGTAAGGAACACATACATCTGGCAGAGGATCTTCCAGCATGCTTCAAGCTCTTGCAGCTTTAATAAGCACTTCTCAGCACCTTGTGCTTATGAAAAGATGCAATGAAGTTGTGTTCATTCTTACCCATTTACAGACCTGATTTTTATTTAATTTTTTTTTTTTTTTAAAAAAAGGTGTGCGAGGCTGTTTTAAATTCCCTTCAAGACCTTGGGATGTCCTACTGTATACGAAGGAGCTTTGCTCACTGGCTTTGATAACTGGAAGACATTTATTCCATACTGATCTCAGTGCTACTAACTTCTAAGCTAGCTCCACAGTTTTGTGGAGATGACCTTTGGGCACCTTGGAAAAATATTTTGGGACACCATGTTATTAATGGGATACCCTAATGTTAACCTACTGTAGTTAGCTTGAGCCTAGTTAAGAGTATTTATTTATGAAATCCAAAACAGTGTTACAAAGGTTTACAGGGATGCAGGTGACAGAAAGTAAAATCATGTTTATCTACCAGATCAAATCCAGGAGACCTGTCTCCCTCTCCATACCTAGCTGCATAGGTGTAGGTGCTCTTGTAACCCATAGCTCCAGGGAGTTTGGTTGTGCACACTTCAGAAGGCATTTACAGAAAAGATTCTTCAGTTTGGGATGTGCACAAACTTCTGTGTTCCTCTTTACTTGAGGTATGTCAGAGGGTTTACGCATGAGCATATTTTCCCCCTTCCTCAGATTATTAGACCGTGGTTTGGAAGATGATTCTGAACTTCTAGATTAATAACTTTCCTCAATGCTTTGGGAATAGCTACTACATCTTTGGCAAACTAGATGTTTGACAATAATTCTGGCAGATCCTTACCCGTAGAAAAGTGATACACTTCTTTGTGTCTGATAAAGTAATTTGCAAATATCGGACAAACTGTATCTGTTCTGCAGAACAGATAGCTCACATTAACATGTAATTGACAACCATATTTCACAGAAAGCAGCCTGCTACTGACTCCTAACTGAAATTATATATGATGATAAATAACCACTACAAGGTGTTCATCTCCAAAGAGGCATGAGTCCATCACACAATCTTGATTTTTTAGATATATCATAATAAAAACTTTTAAATACTCTTCCAATGGAATTTATATCAGTTGTTCAATCTAACCTATTAATAACTTTTGCTGTCAGAGTTTTGAGTGGTTCCAAGCAGGACTGCTCAACAGACACGCACAGAAAACTAGGAGAGGAATTACTACTCTGTGGATTGGACTGCGTTTGTAGGGAATCTGTAAGCACAGGATTAGGCAAATACAGATGTGGAGGAAAGCCATAGGTGTTCTCCATGGGCACTGAGGGATAGGGAGGCAGACACTGAAATAGCCAGATGAAGCAGGTTAATGGGGTGGAATTTGCAGAAGGTAATTTGCAGGACAGGAAAAACAGACAGAGGGGAAAAGGGAAGGAAGACCCCTTCACCCTGCCAGCACAGCAGAAAAGGTGAAGGTGGGAAAGACTAAGAGCAGCAGAAGAGTTATGGACACTGACAGCTTGGAGACCTCAGAAGCATTGAGATGGTCATCAGCAGAAGAACTTGTGGTGAGTCATCATAAAGTAGGAAATCAGGGCACTTCTGTTTATTGTGGAATAAAGCAAAGCCATCTTGCTTTTAGTTTCCCTAAGCTGCGTTTTGCCCTTTTAATGGGTGGCTTCAGGGCTCATTAAAGAGCAAAACCAGTAACAGGGATTTGAGGAACACAAAATGTGAGCAGATGTTATGCAATCTCTCCTGTGTGTAATTCTGCCCCGGTACCTGGATGTCAGTTGTGACCTATAATAATACCACCTCTGAACTTTCACTCCTATGCTCCTTTTAACCACAGACTGCAATAGTTTGGGACTGCATGATGACTTTGTGATGTTGACAACTGGAGACCAGGATTAAACTACTAAATTCTTTTTAATAACAACCAAACATAGGATGCAAACTCTCTAGAGGCAACCTAACTTGCCAACTCTGCTTTTAAAAATATAATTTGCTAAGAAGAAATCCACAATTTACATATCTATTTTCTTTTAAAACACTTTTTAAAAACAAAGAAGTATTAAATCTTGGCAGAGGCTTTTGGCTAAAATGCAGCAAATATATTATGAACAGATTTTTACAGTATGTTTCCACATTATTTTTGCTATACACTCTAGACCTATGCAAAAGCTTTGCTATGTATTTTCCCTCTATGAATGCAAAATAGTCAGCAATGTTAGGGTTTCATTAAAGCCAGAGAAGAAATAAATTTCCAGTATAGTTCAGGATAATAGCTCCAATTGAAGAAACCTTTGTGTCTTGATACTGTGAAGGTGGCATTGCCCAAGACTGCCATTCGCACAAAAAAACAAGCTTAACAAATTGAATCATTCACATACTCCTTCATAATTCCAACATATTTTCTAATTACTTTGTTTTTACAGACCATTTTAACATCACAAAAGCAAATCTTTTCTAGCAAAGATGGGTGCTTCTTAAGCTCCTTCCTTTCTTTCCACTGCAAAGCCAGTTTGCAATGTATGGCCAACTGCTCCGTTCGCCTCTCAATATCTGGGAGGTGAGAAACGGGGATTTTTAAAGTGAATTTAGAAATCAGTGAATAGAGGTTTCTGAAGAAGAACAATGAGTTAACACGGGGTACTCATGGATGTTTTTGAACATTTTGAGTGTGTTTCTATCTGAGAATGATTCTAGTCTGTGGATGTCTTGTTTGCTTTTCTGTCCTACTGCATGATGTGCTGTCCAGATTTCAGGTGCATGGGGATCATCATATGGATGCAAAATTTCCATTTCACAAATAAACCCAAAAAGGAAGTAAAAAGAGTATTTCTCTCCTAACCCATATGGAGGGCAAATTATAGAGGCCAGACAAGGATAATAAAAGTGTATGATTGACAGCTGACAGAATGCCAGTGAAAATTTCTCTCCCCCTTAGGATATTGTTTTGATAATCTTTGCCGATTTAATACTTTATGGAACTAGAGATTTTTCTTTGTCTGTATGGATATTTTTTGAGGGGTGGGGGGTTGCACTTGTCAATTGCCCATCAGAAAAGGGTAGACAGGGAAGTGAAATGTAAACAACAGCTCCAGGTTTGTTTTTCTCCTTGGGCTGTTTGGGGATGTTTTTGTACATGAAGGTTAACAAAGCATACTAGCAGCCTTCACCAGTTCTTAAGGACATTTGGGCAATGCTACCATACAACTCAGATGACCTCAGTGTTATTACCTGGTTTTGTATCTTATAGTCAAAAAGAGTTTATTCTGAAGTGTGACTGCAAAGCAACATAATGGGCTTACCTGTTTATGGTATTTAAAGACTATAAGTTTGCTTAGAAATATGTATATCATTTTCTGTTGGTGAGTCCATCATTTTGCCACAAGGTCTGTCAGTCCACTTGGTCATTGTCTGTTTTATACACCTGCAAAGTTTTTTGTGAGCATGTGCTGATGTCCACTCCAGCAGGAGACGTTGCACCCAAGCAGTGAGCATCCCGATCACACTGGGGTGACCAGTAGTGTGCACACACACTCACAGAACAGAATACAGCCTGGCACGTGGCATCGCTACCGCAAGTATTCAGTCCATGGAACTTTGCACAGGTTCAGCGTCCTTCGGCTGCCCCCAGCCCCTCCCATCATGACTTCCAGTCCCCCAGCCAAAAGCACTGCCTTCTTGGAGCAGCAGCAGCTGGTCAGACTCAGGGTCCTTGTCCCTGTTTGTCACCTGGGCACCCTTTTAGCTCAGCACTGATTTATGCCTTGCAAGATGGGTGAAATAGCCAAGTTTCCTCTCCCACGGTTATGCTGAGCCTGCAATGAAACAAAGAATAAAACATAAACAAAACAAGCTTTTCCTACAGAAGTTTGCAGATATTACTCCAAGTGCACTGAAGAGGCAGATCTGTTGAGTATGTTGATGCTTTTTGTGGCAATATCATCAGTTTTCCAACTGGAATCATATTTGCTAACAATTTTTTGCTCTGGCTTCAATGGCTCCATATCAACTTTGCCTGGTTTGCAAGTAAAATGCAATGCTCATCTTGCAAACAAAGCCAGCTCTGAATGTTAAGATAATTTTTTCTCCCAATATTAATACCAGGAAAGGGGGGTCTACAGGACAAACAGTTTTAGCTGTGTAACTCTGCTAATTTCAGATAAGACCTTCTATGGCACAGATATCCATTGGTTTTGGTAGGATATCAGAGTTGTTGCTGAATGGAACTTACTGAACAGCTCTGAAAATGATGATTCCTAAAAGACAGATTTTGACTTCTTCTACTGAATAAGCTGCAGAGTGGTGGATGCACATCTTCCTAACTATGGACCTAGCCAGGACCACCTTGAGCACCCTTGGGCTTCAACCCACCTGTGATCTATCCACACCAAAGTGGAAGTGGGGCTAAGGAGTTGACAGATTCACTCAGGATTGTACCATTTCAGTCTCACAGCAATATTTCGATACCAAAAAGGGACTTTGATAAAAAAGGAAATTAAATAAACTACTTAAAATTTTTATAGATATAGTGAATCCTGGTGGAAGAGTTCCTTTTGAATTAGTTTTTGAGAAAAGAATGTGGTATTCAAAGAATCATGAAAATTAAACTCTACAGTTTCACATCAGGTTAATTTATTGTGGGAATTTTTTTGCTTGGTTAGCTGAGATGGGGGTAGGTTCTTGAATACATTAACACTGTGAATTACTGTAGTCTTGGAGATTAATGCTTTAAAAATACATTCAAGTAGCCTTTCATACAGGTACATTCCCATTGAATGCAGTGGGATTGCACTAACACTTGCCTTGGTGATTGCTTTCACATGGAAGGAGATTTGGGTAGACTATGACTAATTCACAGGGGACTGATGAAGGGTTTATGAAGTTTTCTTCTGTCTAAAGTACATCATGTACAATTTTGCTATTGATATGTTATTGGACATCTTGTATCCTTGTAAAAGAAAATGTTAGGTCCTTTTGTGTTCTTAGCCTGTTCTGTCTACCCTATGCCCATTTCCTTGTGTCTGGGGATGCCCCTGTGTCATTTTTCTTTTCTTACTTTATGCAAAGGCAAACAATAATACTTGTCAATTTATTTGTGGCATTCTCAGCTGCATAGCTAATGCTCTTCTGCTTGATAGCATGTTGTTGCTTTCTGTAATTATAGTTCTGCTTATGCCCTTGAGGAAGAACATCTGCCATTTCCCACTCATGAGTTACATTTCATCCTCTCATTTCCTCAGTGGTATCCTGCACCACAGTGATGTGGCGGTCTCTGATGCCCTTTGCAGCTCTTTTCCTTGGGGTTTTCTACACTGAGGTCCTCAACCATCCTCCTTGTCTTTGTCCTCCTTCACCAGCCCATTGTGCTGTTGTCCTTGGTATGTATGATACATTAAACTTCTCTGATTCACCGGGAGGGAAAGAGCAGAGGTGTGTAGGGAGCTCGTACACAACTTGCCTTGACTGGGAACAAATGTGCAATGAAAGCCTGAGGACAACATGCTGCAATGCTCTTACCGAAATGAGCAGTGGAGGCTGTCAGGGTCGTGATATGTGACCACCCACTTACAGTAGAAGATGAGAAGTGGGGAAGAGCCCCACCTTCTCTTTTTGGACATTTACCATTAAAATTCTGCCAACTTGGCATATTATTCCCGCCGTATGGGTTCCCTCTGTTTTTTATTGTTGCATGTAAATCAGCTGAATGATCCTCTTGTAATCCTTTGTTCTTGCACAGTTATATTTTGCTATTAAAGTCATTTCTTGATATTAACATGAAACTATGTTGTGTAGTAGGCAAATTTTGAGGGACAATATCTGTATTTTTTGAATAGTCAAAATTAACTGTTTGAATATTTTAACATTTTTGTAATGTTCACTTATGTGATAGCATTTTTTTACATAATGCATAATTTTAATTAATAATTAATACATTTTTTACATTGCCAGAATTAGGTGTGATGAATCCCAACCAAGGACACTGTCAAAGAATTTGAAGTGCTCAGGTTTTAACAAGAGCTGGGAAGAAGACAGAGGACATTACTCATAATAGCCAAAGGGAAAAAAAATAGAAGACAGAGAGTGATAGAGCCTCATACATACATCCTTGTTTCTGCCAGAGTAGCTGATACAGCACAGCACTTACTGAAGGTTTGCCTGCTTGAAAAAGTGCTGCCGTCCCTCAGCAACCCTGGCAGTGCTGGAGTCAGTGGAGCGATCTGAGAAAGGTCAGTCCTAGTTTATGGAAGAGGTTGGCATCCTGAACTTCTGGGGATTTCTTCCACCCCTGGCTCATCAGTTCAGCACAGGGTTTTTTGAAATGATGTTATGGCACTGTTGTAATAAAAACGGGATATTATTGCATTGAGATCAGCTGGTAGGTATGTGCATATCTCCCAATAGCTGAAATGGGAACTTGGTATGAATGTATAATATGAATAGCTTACAGTGTCAAGGGTAAATTTTATTACAAATAATTGTGCAGAACTGGAAGAATACAGAAGTGTTGTCTGTTGAAAACATAAATTGGTGCACTAGCCAGTTGACTGTGTGATGCAGGATTAGAAGGACAGTGTAATATTCAGTATGTTCCCTTTTTTCTAGAAGAGGATTGACATAGGGTTTTAAAAGGATATGAGGGTTTTTTTTAAAAAAAAACAAACCAACCAAACAAACAAACCAAAACCCAACATTTTATATTTCATATGAGAGGGAAAACCTTAAAAGGACGGAGGCTGGAGGGGAGATGAGGATGACCTGAGCAAAGCGATAGACACTAATATTGTTTTACTTGAAGTGCATTGAACACATTGAAGTAGGAAGGGATGAGGCTAGTTAACAGCTGTAGAAGACCATGCAACAGCACCTAATGCTTACCTAGATGCTAGGGGAAAGTCAGTTAAATATAAAGTGGCACACTGGATATGAGACTGGTTGAGTCCATGGAAGAACCATGTGAGAAGATGGACAAAACCAGGAAAAATATGGATGCCTTGAGATAAAAGATGAAAATTACAGCTTTATCAAGGTATAATATGGGAAATAGCCGAGAAGTCCATACAGGAGAATCATAGTAGAATGGGGGGAGACAGGTCTGTAAGCAACATCTGCAGAGCTTCACGGCCACAAAAACTGTTGAATTCTTTGCACAGACAGTGGATAACCCAGTGCAGATCCCTGAAAGAAAGAACAAGCAAGAAAAGTATCCATGAATGGCAATGTTAAGACACCCTTTGTCCTTTGCATTATTGAAATGAAAGAAGAGTCCACTAAAAGTGAATGTTCCTATAGAGACAAAGGAGGAACAGCTCTTTTGGGAGCAGAGAGGCTTGTGTCCTTTATCTCATCCAAGAGGTGAAAAGGTATAAACATATTAGTACTGAAATTCATGTTTCAAGTTGAAAAGAAGTTAAGAGGTAGGAAAGGATGCAAAAGCAAAAGAGTAACTGCTGGGACTGGTGGCTGTGGTTACAGAAAAGTCATCAGCCAACCTCAGCACCAAATAAATAAACAAAGATTAGGGATGCACTTAGGGATGAGGAGAAGTGAAGGGGAGGTGAAAGAGAAAATGGTTGAGGCAACAGAGTAGTTGAGCAAAGGAAAACAGGAGAACAGGAACTGAGGGACAAAGGGTTGAAAACTCAAAGGGTGGTGGAGAAATGTAGAGCAGACAGAAGAGAAAAAAAATAGCAAATTAAATTATTAAAGGGGAGAAGAGAAACAAAAATAGAACAAGGTAGTATGCAATCAGATCTATAAACACAATTAAATATCATCAGTGGCTTGCTGCAGAGCACTAATAGTGCTGTCTGGAAGCTTTGCTCTCATTGAAGTGAGGAATGGTGATGGTGGGGCTGGTTATTCATGAGGGCGGGGGGGTGTGGGGTGTATGACATGGGGCACTGTACCATGTGGCACTAACAGGATCACCAGCATCTGATGGCATCCAATGACTCGGCTGGGTGCAAGAGGGGACAAGGTCTCTCCTTCCTTCTCTTCATCCCCTCTCCTGTTTGGGAGGGGAAGAGGGATACTCACTGAGAAAAAGGTGGTTTTTCATGCACATGCACATTCACATAGACATACACACACACAAACACATACATGTACATGCTCAGTTTCTCGGGGCAGCTTGTACTGTGTTCTGAAAGGGGAACATGGGAAAAGATGCAAGTTTAAACAGATTTGGGGGAGGGGGGGGGTTGAGAAGGAAGGAGGGACAAGGGACAGGCGAGTGCTGACATCTGGAGAGTGGTAACAGCTGTGAAGGCCTCAGGGCCGGGGACTTTAGTTTCTGACCTTAGGGAGAAACCGGAGAGTACTGACCACATGGAGTGGTTGCAAGGAAGAGTGAGGGCAGAGGGGAGACAGAAGTGGCAGCCCCTTATTTTTGTACCCTGGAGCCTTGGTAATATATCTCCGTAAAGAGGCCAGTGCATGCCCATATGAGAAGTTACTCCTTTCTGTCTGAAGTCATGTTAAAAATAACTCTCTTTGGGCCTTGGGGCATTGCACTATAATGAAGTTAAAAGGATAAATGCTATTAAATGTCTGAATAATGTTGCTAACATAGCTTGTCTTCCTGATCATTTTGTTAAACTATGGTAACATACAATCATGTCACCATTAATACTTCCTGCATGTGCAGGAAAAAAGAATACAAAGAGTATGAAATATCAATTGATTTTAGGATGGTGTGTTTTGTATTGAAAACAGCTGGATAACTTATTCTCTCATATGGCTGGTGGCAGGTACTGGAAACATCACACATTTTTATTGTTGAAACAGAGTGCAAACTGTTCAGAGCGATACACCTACATCTGTACCGTATTATACTGTGTGCCTGGCTGCCATCATTTTATGGACTCAATATCTGTCCAACCATTATTTTTATTGGGTCTCATAACTCCATAGTTGGTCCACCTGTAGAGCCTGTGAGTTATCAAGTTAGTGTGTTTTGCCATTGTCGTGTGTCCAGTTTTCAAATTAGAGTGGTTTCCAACTGGACTACAAAGAACCAGAACTGCTATTCTAATAGCTATTTTTATTTTAACGACAGCCATTCCTATTTATCATTGCAGTCTGCTGGAAAAAGTCTACTTTCCAACAAAGGGATTATTTTTTTTGATGGGAGAAGGGAACATGTATTGTATTCTTCATCTCCTTTTTATTATTATTATTTTATTGTTCCCACACTTGATACTTGTTTATCGCTATAACATTAAAGAGCAGGAATGGTTGTCCAATTCCTGGGTTGTAAAATTCCTTGGCATGTTCCTGAGGCTTACTTAGACAGTGCATGATCATTCAGACATCAAAGGCAGCTAGAATCCAAATTCTCCTTTGAAGACATATAGCCATTCTTAAAACCCACTAGGTACATTCTGGGCAAGGCCCTGTTGCCACAGCCCTTCCTCACTCTGGCTAGCACTGACTTGAACAATACCATTTTTTCTCGGTCTTCTCTATCATGCATGTCCCTCCCTACATTTTTTTTTTACATCTGTCTACCCCCCTCTTTCCAAATTGCTACCTTCCCCTGCCCTTGCCTTTTTTATTTCACACTAGTTATCACCTTCATGTTCAATTTCTCTCTACTGGTCCTTTTCTGATGTAGCCCTGTGCTGATACCTCTGGCTTCTGCCTGCCTTCTTTTCCTTCTTCGTCTCTCCAGTGTCGCACCCTCAAATGTCTCTTCCCCCGAAGCTGTCATGGCCTCTGAACTTGCTTCCAGTTGCAGCCATATTCAAAACCTCAGCCAATCCCAGGCTATAGCACCTGGAAGCTCCCAAGCTCCCCCTGTTGCTCACTGGGCAGATGGTGAACAGACGTCTTCATGGCAGGGATAGTCCATGACCCTCAGGTGTGCTGATGGTGCCACGTAACACACTGGTTGTGTGAGAGTGGGCAGTCCAAGGACCTACAAGGTATCCTGACAGCAGCCCAAGGACCTATGAGGTATCCTAACACCAGGATAGTCCCAGACCCTGAGAACACTCAGTTCTCCACATGACCACCACATGAGCTGTTAGGAAACATGTCATTCTTCACTGGTCTGCTCTTTCCTGGTACCATCCCTCATCACATTGCAAACTCTACCAAAGTAGTTGGCAATGTGTGGCTGCTTCAATACCATGTCAGTTCCCAGACAGAAAAGTATAAGATAACCTTTAGATGCTGCAGCAAGCCCACAGGTTGTGATATGGCTGTATTTTCAGCCACCAAAATGGCAGCCTGACTCATTTTAAATTACTTACTCTGTTCTAGTGTCTGCATTCAGCCGATTTCACAAGTGTTTACAAATCAGCTTCAAATATTCCAAAATATTTTAGCAATTTTATGAACTAGAAGTACAAGTCTGAGCTTTTCAGTGAAGCCTATGGGACCAGGCCTTTTAATAGGACTTTATGAGAAGTAAAATGGGCAAGTTCTGTTGGACCACCACTGTGTTAGGCTTATTAAGTTGTCTTTAATGTACCCTGCGGTCTTTGCAGTCTAGGAAAGAAACATCTGGTCCATGAAGGTTTCCATTTGTATCTATTTTGTTAACTACATTAAGCAACTAAATAGAAAAAAATACATAATGCAATGAAAACAAAACTACTTAAGCTAAAACAATTTGAGGTCAAATTAGTCACACAACTGTATAAAATATCACAATTATTACAACCAGCAACCACTCTAAGTTTTTACCCAGAATGAGGGATGACGATAAACCTCATTCATCTACTACTCCCCAGTAACAGATCATTATCCATGCAGTAAAGAGACCTATGTGTTAGGCTCTAAGCAGACATGGGTTTATGTTGCACATGAGCTCATTCTGATTCAAAGATGTTTAATTACATTACTAAAGGACTAGATCCCATTTACTGTAGTCTGCTTCCCACTTGTTTTTTTAAGATTTGGGCTTTGTCCTTTGCTGACACAGCTAGACAGCTTCAGGTATGGAGCTCACTGGTTACCCAGACAGGCTGAAGAAGCATTGAGGAGCATTCACACTTGCCCATCACACACATGGAAGATGTCCCATCTCCACTGACAGATATGCTCCAGACAAATGCCTGAAAGAGTAGAGCAGCAAGTCACAACAATATAAATATTTAACTGGGTAATCTCTTATCACATAACGCAGACCGATCAGTTGTAGGTGATTATTTTTTTTTTTAAATGAGGCTGGGAGCAGTGCCTTAACTTTTGAAACTGTTGGGTGGAATTAAATATGGCTATCTAAAGCAAGTGAAAAAAATCCTTGAAATGCCTGTTTCACCTAACTGGCTGTAGTTGAAATTTACAGTGAAGGGCAAGTTGAATGCACTCCAGAGAGCCCAGACTGCTGAAACACCCAATATCTTATATTTCAATTGAGAAAGGGATTCCTTTCACTTAATTTTGCTGATAGGCATTTATTCTGTTAGTTGTCCAAATTTTCTTTCAGCTGAGTGAAATAGCCCTCTACAAGCTCCCACCTCTCTTCACAGAGTATAGTGCAAGCCTGGACAACTAGCTTGATTAAAGAACTAATTTAGAAAATAACATGATATCTAGGGTGTATTTTAAGTTAGCATTCTTAGATGCACGATATACAGAAGCTTCTTCATAAACAGTTCCAGGGAAAGCTCAGAAAAGGCAGGAGTCAGGGAAACGTGGATGGATGGGAGGCTACCTTCCCCTGGAGGCAGGAGCTGCACGAGGGGCTGGATCCTATCGCAGTCCTGGGCACCCCAGAACAGGTAGACATGCTCATTGGTTGGTAAATGAAAAAAATATTTGTAGATGTATAGAGCTGCTCAAAGTTAAATAACTGTACCAAAAGGGGGTATTTCCGACTATGTAGGGTGAAATTTTGGAAAATACATTTGATAACAATTCTTTTTTAGCCTCAATGTCTCAATATGGCCCTCAAACATGACATATAGAAACATTTCTCTATGTGTTTGCTACCTGTATTGCTCTCTCATGTTCATATTAAGAAAGTTATAAAGAGTATTGAAGTTCACAGGCATGAAATTTTAATATAAGAAGAAACCAGAGAGGACCAGAATTGCTGGACAGCCCTGGACAACAATTTGCTGGGCTAAAGTTAGAGGCAATGTACATTTCCCTCTGCAAAAAAAATTACAGTTAGAAATTAAACCCATCAAGTTTACACAAGGATTACAGAAAACTGAAGTGGTCATCAGAACACCTGGAACAGATATATTTCCTTGGAAATGTTATTCCTATTTTAAATGGTCAAATGTCTGGAGTACCACTATGTAAAAATGTCCAGTGAACTTGGCTGTCAGTCTACACAAAATATTTGAGAGAAAGAAAGTAATAATTCAAGGGTCCTTAAGCACTAAAATGATGTTAGAATTAGTGGGAAACTAAATTCTCGGTAGACAAGAAGGTTACTGGGACAGTTATTTTACATCGCTAGGGTGAAAACTGAAGGTAGCTCTATATGTATCACAGGTTTCAGTAAAAATGGCATGTTAATATGCGCAAATAGATGTGAAAACTTTGGCCTTAGTCCATGGGTTTAAAGGGTTTGATTTCCTTATTTAAGCTAGCTTTAGCTAGAACTGACTGTATACTATATATTTCCATTGTCAAATGAGATAAATACCCATGAGATTTTCTTTTTGGTTGCAAACACATAATTTACAAACTGAACATATGTCCACTGAGATTGATAATGACAGGGGGGTGAAATGGTTAACCAGGGCTTACTGGGAATTTCTTAAATAAATATAAAAATGGCCTGATGCTTCTTATATTTTTCACATTGATCAAAACATGGAGTTTGCAGTGCTTAACCATCTTCTGAGGGTAAATACTTGGCTAAGCAGCACTCAGTACTTTTGAACTAAAGTTCACTTTGTTTCCTGAATATGAAGCTGGGCAACTTCTGCTGAAGTCATCTCAGATGGCAGCTTCATGGGGCCATTTCCCTCCTGCCCATCACACTGGGAAGCAGCATCGTCAAGCCCAGGAATGTGAAGTGTCCTTGATAACTGCAACAATGTTGGCCAGGCCTCATCCATCAGCCAGTATTTTCATTTCCGTAGGATAAAAAGCACTAAATACACAAGTGATTAAAAAGAAGAGTGAGAATCTTAGACAGAGACATCTCCCAGTTAATACAAATGAAGGTATACAGAAAAAGGCAGATTGTGTGTGATTTTCTTCACTTTCAGGAAATGGTATGAAACTATTATCTTACACATTCTCAACTTATATATTTGATATTCGTGAATTTATTTGCTGGCTTGTTGGGATATGTTGGCTTAGACCAGAAATGCCCTTTTCGGAATTGCTTATATCTACTTACTGGCAGGAAGGCAGAGCTGTAGCAAACTGCACCTTGGAAAGTTGTGTAACTCAGGACATAGGAGTGCCGGCTGCAGGCGAGCAGGTGAGCTGACATCCCCATGCGCACATCCCCGTGTGCTTCCACAGCCCCAGGTATCAGCAGGGTGGGGAAGAAAGGTGAAGAGGACAGAGGAGCAGAAGCCCCTCTACACCAGTGGAAGAGGCAGAGAAAGAAAAGGCATGAAATGTCTAACAACTCAGTTGTTTCCAGGTGAAATCTCTTTCCTTCCACTCAGAAAAGATGACTTCCAGATCCTTGCACTATCAAAGGCTTGAAACAAATGCTGAGGCACATACCCGGGTGGTTTTGAAGGTCAACACTGTCATCAGCTTGGCTCTGAAGATTTTAGCATACAAAATTAGTACAATATTTAACATGAATGCCTCAAGAGTAAAGCGATTTTAGTCCTAAAATGTCTATGGTTGACTTTCCCTTAACTGGCTTGTGCAGTGAAGGGAAAAGTACAAAATTTTACAAAAGGGAATAGTACAAAATTTTCTGCCTTGTGTTTTTCTCAAAATTGGTGACCTCTTAATTAATGTCTGCCTAAAAATCTTCATAGTTGTAACTGTATTTAAATCATGGCCAGAAAAGTGAGAGTCCTTCCAGTATTTTGATCTGAGGTAGAAAAAAGCAAAAGATGTGGGGGGAAAAAAAAAAAAAGACAACCTAAAGCTCATCTTATTTAACAGATAGCAGTAACTATCTTAAAACTGATTGGCTTATTATGGATACTTTAAGCATCTACAGAAAGCAGCTTTCCATACCCACAGTAAGGTCATTAGTGAGGGAGGGAAAGAGGGAGGGAGAGAGTTAGCTGATACCACAATCATCTTTCCTGTGCAGACACTGAGCTGGAAGCCCCACATTTTGACAGATTTCCCTCAAAATAAAGATTCTCGGCACTGTAAGGAAGGAAATGTCAGCTGCAGCAGAAAAATAAGCAAAGTAGAATCCTCGCTCCAAAGAACTGACTAAATTTAGACCTAAATGTGTGTAGATTTTGCTCCCAACATAAGAAGTTCAGAGAGATATATTGCTAGTAGGTATGACAGCAAAAGTAATATTGCCACTATGCTCCATTATCATTCTGTACAAAATCAATATCAAAACAACCCAAGTCTAGACACATAAATGTCAAACTCTTTAACAAGAAGCAGTTAGTGCAGAAAAAAACACTTAAATGGCAATTGAGGTAGTCTGATGGGTCTTAAAGTAGCTTACCAGGATTTATGTAAGATAAAAACAGTTTAACTAAGCATGTAGAACAAAGCCTGGGGGCTTATGGCTAAGGACAATATCAGAAGAACATCTAAGCTCTTTATCGTACCTGTCAGGTCCTAGTACTTGGCTGTTCTGTCAAAGGTGGAAGGCCTTCTAAATCTCCTAATTTCCTCCTTGATTTTAGGTTTTAGGTTACTTAATAAAATTACCATTCACCTACTACTCAGAAGATAGAGTGCCCAGTTCACAAAAACACGTTTGAGTTATTCCTGCTACTCATATGAATCTATCATTTTCAGAGTGCTTTCTCCACTTTTTACATGTCATTCCCTATTGAGAGCTGACAAGGAGGTTTTTAGCAAGTAATATCCTCCTAGAAATGGAATTTTGAAGTGAGACAAGCAGCAGAAATTAACACTTAATTAGAATACTAAAACTGCTAAAGACTGAAACTC
Organism: Balearica regulorum gibbericeps; assembly: GCF_011004875.1. Taxonomy (NCBI): domain Eukaryota; kingdom Metazoa; phylum Chordata; class Aves; order Gruiformes; family Gruidae; genus Balearica; species Balearica regulorum. The sequence continues at coordinate 70,965,002 of NC_046187.1, forward strand.
ATTTCAGTCAAGGATGAACTGGAAAATTTAGAGGCATTAACTTAAAATTGACCAAATATTTTCTTCTTAGTTTCTAAAGATTATCTTTTAATTCAAGTGGCTTTCTTTTGGCTTTCAAATAGACCTAAAATAAAAAAGAAAATGAAAAACAATTAGGGCTTAGATGAAGCAAAACAATTTTACTTGGTTCATAAACAATTTTTTTATTGGTTCACAGTTCATTGTTGCTCTGTATGCAACCAAAACCCATTTTGATTCTGACATGAATCAGTTTTTTTCTGATGGGGTCACAAAATAAAAAAAAAAAAATTAAAAAAATCCATAATTAACCCATCTGAAATGAAACTAGTTGGGGTATTGCAGTGCTGAAAAAAACCCATACCTTCACTGTAAATAGAACTAAAGGAGATTTTATTGTCTAAGACGTCTTTCATTTCACAGCCTTCAGCAGAAGTCATTAACAGACCTCTATTGCGCAGTGAACTCTGTGGGGAATTTTGTTGCTGATTTCCTTGACTAGAGGAGAGGGTTTGTGCTTTGCATAGGAAAACTTACCCAGTAACTGCATGAATATGGATCTCAATAGAAAGCTATTATAACCTCAACACCAGATCTTCTATATTTTGAGCCATGTGCATTATTTAAGATAATTAAGGCAATTTACAATATTCAACTTAAATATCTCATTTGAAGTGTTCAACTTGCCAAAATGAGAATTAAACAACTCAGGAAATGGCTGGTTCTGGAACAACTGTTGTACCTTGTGATGCTTTTGCTGTTACCTGCCTAAGAGGAGGAGATGCAGTGCTACAGCAGGTAAGAAAACCAGTTATAAATTCAGGTGTGTTAAGCGTGGCTCTGGACTGGTGTCCATATGACCAGCTGTATGAGGGGCACAGGTTGCTGAGGACAAGAAATGGAAGCCCTCCAGGTGTGACACCAATCTCTTTGCTCCTCTGTGCATGTTGTTTCCAAAAGCATGTATTTCTTAACAGTACTCAGAAGAGTTACTTGAGGCTTGAGGCTGACTTAGGCTTTACAAGTGAGTAAAAACTTTTGTTAGATTTTATTTTTTCTTCAAACCCTACCACACAGCAAAAGAGCAGGAAATTTACAATAAAATGCAGTGTATTTTTAAAGGTAACTAATAACTGTCTTATCTATTCTGAGTGATGATCATGAAGATAACTAAGCAATGCCTGACTTCAATTATGACAGCAATCCCATTAAGTCAGCAGGATAATTACAAGCTTAATGTTAGGAAAAGATACAAGGATTTTGCAATCATAGTATTGTCTCCAATATCATTGTATTCTGCTTAGGACACCCTGGTGTGTTGATGTGCAACTCACTATTTGTGACCCACTGTCTTATTCAGCTGATGTGTGACTTCATGGAGGAAAACAGTTTGTTTTAAAATGGGATATACCAATCTGGAGAACGGGATTTGAGTGCTATGTCCTGTGTGTTTATACTATGTGGATGGCAACTCATACCTGGACAAACAGACTACAGACTTCACAACAAGTCCCATAAAACTAAACTGCCCAGCCACTAAAGGCAACCGCAAGGTCTCTGTAGGACTGTTGTGTTAATTTGAGGAGGAGGATTCATCACACTAGAAAAGAAAGTTTGCAGCTTGTAGTTTAGGTCTTCCACTTCTGATTGTATCTTCGTACGGAAAAAATCCACAAGGATTGAACACAAGGAATAAGAAACCCTTGAGTCTTCTTCTACCACTTTGGCTGAAGTTCCTTCATTAAGTCTCAATCCATCTTCTGTATCACAGAGATGGAAGTGACATTAAAGGGGACAATAGAAGAGGTAAAAATATTTATCCAGAAAGCCATCACCCATCCTTTCTGCTCATCCCTGAGAAAATTTATGTAGGTAATCAGTGCAAACTGTTTGGTGCTTCCTCCTCTACCCCATACCCTCAATTATTTCTACAGATAAGCAGGATCTCGGCTCAGCAGAAACCCATTAGAGTAAGGAAGTGGGCTCCCCGTCTGTCTCTGTAGGTAAAGAAACTCTCCTGCAAAAACCTGATGTGAGACTTTCCAGGGCTGGGGGGTTTAGCAGATAGAGAAGAAGAACTATTATCATTCTGCCAAAGAAATTCTGAAACAATGCATTGCTAAGTGATCCCAATCCTCACCACACTGTGTCTGGGCTGTGATTTTCAATTCTGCCAAGAATTCTCATCACAAATCTTGATTCCTATCAGTTATTTCTAAGAAATCAGTTTTGATCTACACATATTAGTTCTTGGCTAATCACATGCATTTATTATCAAACCAAAGCTGTAATTTGCTTTATACTCTGGTCTCCGTGCTCCTCTAAAAGCTTGGCAGCTGGCAGCCTAAGGTGACACGACCTTTTGTGTGGTGGCTTTGCACAACCATGTGCTTTGATCATAAGCCACTTTGAGTACAATCTCAGTAAAAGTAGGTATAACTGACTGTAAGAAGTCACAGCATTACAGCTTGTGTGCACTTAATGTCATCTAGAGACACAGTTTGAGGAAGACAGAAGTTTAGAATTAGCGCTGGAAGTTAAATATACTGACTATTTCTAAGTGAAACCAATCCTCTAAACACTTAAGAACTTGCTTAATTTTCAGCATATGCCACAGACTTCAAAGGAGGGTCAAAGTCCAATAGTTTGAAGTAACGACAAGCAAGAAATACCCTGGAATATTGGATAAAGAAGAAAATACTATTATGGCAAGTGTTTCTAGGTGCTACTTTTACGTTTAGCTTTTCAAGATCCTAGCACGTGTACAAATTTTCAATTTGAGAAGACACATAAGGTTGCCTTTTGAGAATAAGGATCTGGAAAAAGGTAGAGAACCCTGGTATTTGTTATGTCCTTTCTTCTCTGAATAAATATTTATAATTGAGATAATTGTTCTCTGACAACTAAACATGGGTGTTAAGCAAACATTCCTTAAAGAAATAGCCCAAAGTGCTGTTTTACCACTTCTACTACCAGGCCTGGTTTATATATGTAAACAAAACAATTTATACTTAGAATGTACCCAGCATTGTGTCACTGCTTTCTCCTTCCCTGCAAAGCTGACTTACAGGGCCTCAGGCTTACGCTATTTCTCCGTGGAGAGACACTTTTGTCAGAATGGGATATTTGTGTCAGAAGGAGCAATGATACATTATCATCGCTGTAAATGTAAGCCAGAATAAAAAGATCAAAAAGACTAAAAACAATATTTAAATGCCTTTTCCCCCTGTATGTGGAAGTCATATTTAACATCCAGGACAGAAACAAGCATGATGGAAATAGCAAAGGAGAGGTCAAGGATTACCCAAAATCATTTTCTGAGGTCACCAATTTGTAACACACACATCACATTCGCCCTATGCTTGCAGTCGGGGTCTGCCCTTTTATATATTTTTTGTTATGTTTTATCATTTAGTTGATATAAGATCTTGAGCTAGAGAGTTAGACAAATGAAAGGAGACTGAGGGAGGATGTGAAGAAAGCAAAGGCTGGGGGAGATGAAAAAATTTAAATAGCTCAAGGAAGCAACATAAGAAATGCTTGGGAAGTGCTTGAAAGAGCACTGCAAGAGGATGGAGGAGTGATGAATCTGGAGATGTCTTTTGCGTGAGGGATCCATCACTCTGAAACATTACTCTGGGTCATCTCCATTTTCTGTATTAAAATTGTGTCTTTTAATCCCAGACATATTGTGTAAATGACTTTGACCTTGACAGAAACCCTGGAAAGAGAGAGAAAATTTAGTCATATTGCTGTAATTTTTTCCTGAGGTGACAGTATCCCGAATGACAATCACTTTCCTTTGCAATTTTTTCTTGGGTAAATAGCCCACTCTGGTCTGTTCCTTTTATTCCTGAAAGGCTGGAAACAAACTCCACATCGAATTAGTAAAATATCTACCTATTTCTTAGTAAAAGTTTACAAGATAAATGCAACAAAACAACAAAGTACAAATTACTAACTAAATTTCACATTTCCTGCCAAACCATGGTACTCCTGCTATACCCCTGAAATACGAATAACTTGCGTGGGGGTCTTTGATTCAGTTATAAAACCCCTACATTCCTTGGTCAACAAAGCTGGGGCGGGGACCAAAACAAAAACAAAATAGGGATATCTAAGATCATCTGGGACCTCTCATTTAGGACTCTCTTCATATCAATCACAACCTCAGTGTCCCCTCGGTGAGGGAGTAAAATGATGGGATATTTCACCTCTCCAGATGACCAGACCCCTTTGCTTTCAAGAATGTCTAAGTGAGAATACATTGCAGCTGGTTGCACTATTGAGAACAGTTGGATAATCTTTCACTCTCAAACATTGACAGGGTAGCTTCAAAGCATTCTCCTTCTATCTCTCATCCTTACATGTTGAACTGTGCCGTAGGTGATGTGGCAGCTGAACATATGGGGTGTAGGTAAGAACGTATGTAGATGGTCAAAGCTGGGTTTTTCTCAGGGAATTACCGTATGAATTTGCATGTACACACACACATGCATTTCTAAGGCATGGGGGGGCGGGTGTGAAAACATGGAAAATGTTCATCTGTTGTTACAACCATAGGTATTATAAGGAAAGATACAGGGTTTGAACTTCTTTCTTTAAATCTCTGGTTGCATATGGGCTATTTTCACTTTCTGTAGCTGACATTCATAAGATTTCCAAATTTTGAAACAAGGATTTCATTGCTTAGATTTCTTTCCTGCTTGAGCAGGGGGGTTGGACCAGATGACCTCCAGACATCCATTCCAACCTCAACCTTTCAGTGATACTGTGATCAATGTAGTAGTGAGCTGTAAGGGCGAATCCTGACTGCAATTTTCAGGTCTGTGTGAGTAGCATTTGGCATTTGTGTGAGTTCAGTGGGCTCAGCCTCCCTCAATTCTGAACACCCATTGAGCAGGAGGAAGAGAGGACATGGGTGAATCCATCTCTTCAGCATGTCATTGCTTCTGATTTCTCACGTTTAGAAATGCAAATTGGAAGATAACATCCTACCAGAGCAATGTGAAACTCCTAAGGGGTTTTATGTAAGACAAGTTCCTTGGAGGAGCTTGCAGTGCTAGCAATACAGTGACAGCAACACGTCTAGACCAGTAGTGTTTCTAAACAAAAGAGATTATATTTGCTAACACAGAAACCCCTTCAAATTATTCTCAGTATCTGCTACTTACAAGGCTTGTGTTGGGTTCCAAAGACAGAGCTCTTGTAGACCTCAATGAATCAGGTTAACTGCACTAATACTCATGAACTTCTTACAGAAGCTCACACAGACAAAAACGAAGCTAGGGCTTGGCATTCTACTCTGTACCTCATAAACCTTCCCCCTGCGGAGTTCTGGTGATTTCAGAAGTGTTACCATTTCCGAGATGTGTGAGGGAAAATGCTAATAAAAAAGGTAATGCTGCCTTCCATGTAAATGCTAATATTATATGCATACTACAAAAAAAGTAGTAGACCTACAGTAATTCTTATGCTTACTATTTCTGCCTTTGAAAGAAGTCAGGTGGGGTTTTTTCATCAGCAATTGCTAAAAATGAGGTGGTCATGGTAACCCCAGTGCCAGATCATTCCCAACACACCTTCTGGAGTACAACAAAATGCAACAAAATTCATGGGTGGTTCAGAGACCTGGCTTGTGGTTCTGCTCAGACAACGCAGACAGTTCTTCACATCTTAAAAAGAAATACACTCTACGAGGAAAGCTGGTGTGGTTGTGTGAGGAGCATGGAGCCGGCACGTGCTGTACGTGACACAGTCCTTGTGCTCAGGAGCTGCAGAGGCGCGTGGGTCAGGTCCACAGCCAGGAACTGTTAAAATGCTCTGCACCATGGAAGCTGGCAGAGCACGCTGTGCACGTGGGCTGCGCCAGGTCAGCTGGCTGAGGAAAGGGGTTCCTATCCTGGAGCAGATTTCAGAGACAGTATAGATGAAAATGAAAATGAAAAGCCAATGAAAATGTAGGCTAAACTGTGCAATTTCATAATTAGCTTTGGCAAAGAGCATGTACAGCAACTGGAAATCTGGTTTTGCTGATGCGCAGTAGTTTGTTAAAGTGGTGAAACAGCACTGACATTAATTGTGCCCATACGATCTATTTAAATTTGTTATTTTAACTCAAATTTTCCAATTATTCTTCTTTACTCCTTTACAGAAAATTATTGCAAATTTGCCCTTAAATGGAATCATCTTACAAAAGCTGATCTTGGAAAAGTTTGCTATCTGCATTTTGAAAAAATGATAATATTTCCCTTAAGTTACATTTTAGGCAACTCAGAATATAGAATTATTAGTGTGCCAGAAAAGTTTCTTTGGCCACAAAAATCCATTGTCTTATGGAATCCTTCATTGCATTGTCTAATCTGATTTTAGAAGTTCCTGGTGATGGGCCTTTCTTTTCACTTGGAATATTCCACTTTTTTTTTTTGTTTTTTTCCTTCTTAGATTAAGCCTAATTTGTTTGTTTGTTTGTTTACCACAGGATGTGCTGGTTCTGGCTGGAATAGAGTTAATTTTCTTCATCATAGCCAGTATGAGGCTGTGTTTTGGATTGGTGCTGAAAACAGTGTTGATAGCACAGGGATGTTCTCGTTACTGCTGAGCAGTGCTTACACAGAGCCAAGGGCTTTTCTGCTCCTCACCCCACCCCACCAGCGAGTGGGCTGGGGGTGCACAAGGAGTTGGGAGGGGACACAACCGGGACAGCTGACCCCAACTGACCAAAGGGATATTCCATACCATATGATGTCATGCTCAGCATATAAAGCTGGAGGAAGAAGAAGGAAGGAGGGGACATTCAGAGTGATGGCATTTGTCTTCCCAAGTCACATTACACATGATGGAAGTCTGCTTTCCTGGGGATGGCTGAACACCTGCCTGCCCATGGGAAGTGGGGAATGAATTCCTTGCTTTGCTTTGTTTGCACATGTGGCTTTCGCTTTACCTGTTAAACTGTCTTTATCTCAATCCATGAGTTTTCTCACTTTCACTCTTCCTATTTTCTCCCCGGTCCTGCCATGAGGGGAGTGAGCAAGCGGCTGCTTGGGGCTGGGCTACTGGGTGGGGTTAAACTACAACATATGGAAACAAAAAACAGTATAAAAATGGGCTGGTAATTTTTTTAGTTGAATTTATCTGACCCTTCCATTTATATTTACATTCCACAAATATTCTACCAAAAAAGGACTTTTCAATGAATTAGAATATTAGCAAATATTACATATCCTTAGGAAAATGCTGATTCTACCTGTGAATCACACTGAAGGAATAATACCAAAAGTTTTCCCTGACAATAAGAAAGAAGAACAGTACTGTGAATTATTTGTCCAATGAGATAAAAATCTTCAATCCTTTTGTTATTACTTCTAGATATAGAGGTAAAAGTGCTATTTCTTGTTATTGTTTTCTCACTGAGACTGAAATTTAAAGGTGTGAGCTACTTTTAAAGTGAGGGTAGGGTTTTCATTTTTGAAAGTTTCATTTTTCTCTAATAAGTGGGGGGAAAAGGAAAAAAAACAAAGAGATTCCCTCACCCCTGTGTTTCCAGAGGAATAAAACCAAAAAGAAGGAGAAAAAAATCTAAAGAATTCCAATTATACAGTCATTTGACATAACTAGCTTGCTTTACAGACTGTTCATGAATAGAAAAAGAAGTAAAATTTGTTATTACAAATGATTCATGCACTCAATCTTTTATCTCACAATATCATAACCAACAGCTCCTGTGGTAATACAGACAATTATTCTCCTTTATAATACTTATTAAGCTAGCTAATTTGTACAGTGAGAAGCTTTTTAGAAATGCTCACAAACATCAGGTTTGGAAAAGCATGGAAGAGTTAAGACTAGATTAGGTGTTGTCTCACCAGATTAGACTGCTCAAACAGTGAAGGAAAAAGATTAGAAAGTTAATAAAAATCTCCATGCAGATTGAGGGAAATTAGGGCTAGCCAGATAAAACAAGAAGCAAGGGAGCCTTCCAAGAGGGATTGCTATGCATTGGCACTGGCTCCTCCAGCCCGTGTCCAGCAGTCATGCCCTGACCCTTGTCCTCTGCCTGGGAAAGGCCCTGAGCTGCAAATCATTGGAGGCTGAGCGAGTATTCATGGTGTCATCACTGTGGGCTTTCCTGTTTTCTTATTCTTCTCTAAGCATCTGGTTTTGGTCTTTTCCCCCCTCTCACCACAGATGCTAGTGCTCTGAACGCTTGCACACATGCTTGACCCCCAACAAGGAGCAAGAGGGTAGGAACTTTGTGATGACCATAGAAGGCAGGTTCTGGGACCTGGGAGAGTCTCCACATCCCCTCTCAGTGAAGATGAGATTGGCAGAGGGGTGCCACAAGGCTGGGGTGGTGCTGTGGGCATTTGCTGACTATCAGTCCTGAAAACTAAATGGCACCGCAGCTGGGCAGATAGCTTGGCTCTAGAAACTGCAACCAAAGAAAATGCAGCCAGAGCCATCCAAGAAATTGTCTATTGGCTTCAGAAGTCATGTGAGAGGTAAAGAATGTGGGTTCACCTCACTGCTCTGCACCCCTCTGCCCCAAGAACAAAATGAAAAACATATGTATGTATATGACCAACTCATTTGAGAAATTATCTCCGTAACCTAATGGCTAGAGAAGTCTGTTAGAATGTTGGAAACCTCTGCTCCAGTTCCTGCTGCACAAACGCTTGTTTACACAATCAGAACAACTCTAAGAATAAGAAAAGACCCTGGAATAAACCATATCTCTAGGACAAACCCTTGGCAGTTCAAGTGTAAAGTTTGACTGTGCTTCACATCAGTCTCAGCAGAGGTGGTCTTGGTCTATCCCATGCCACCAGAACAGAGTGATCAGCATGCCACTGGCTCTTCCACAGCCATGTTTAGGGTGGGACCAGGAGTTTCCTCTGGGACCTGAGAGCTGTTCCACTTCTGTTGAGTGAACATTTTATTATAGGTCATACCAGTGTCTTGTATCACTTCCTCACAGCAGAAAAACTCCAGGAGACTCCCTTGGGAAAGGATTCTTTACAACAAGACTTTGCCTACTTGCCTTTGCTGATGCTGTTGACTATATTGCCTTCCACCCATCATCAATCTATTTTCTCTCTCTCAAACGGGCATTTGCCTTTCATGTTTTTTTGGTTCAATGAGCCACAAGCTGGAAGGGAGTTTTCTGTGCACAGCAGGACTAGGGGTGGGCAGAGGCCGAGCTGTAGGTGGGGTTAAGGGATCCATAGACATGTTTGTTCCTAATATCTTCAGTTCATCATAAAAGCTGTAGCTGCATTTTTCCATTCCCAATTATAAATATGCCTCTTTTATAATAATCTTCCTACAGAAATAAATATAGGAAATTTATTTTGCTTTTAAGATCATATCCTAAATATTACAGGCATTCACAAAATAATCACAAATATGTTCTTTGACAGTTTAAATGAATGTGCCTTAACACTCAAAACCAAATTTTATTGGATAAATTTAGCTTTTGGATGAATGAAGGAAATTATAAAGATGACTGTTTTTCATTCCACACATTCAGTAAATTGAGCTTATATGATAACTTTCATAGGATAAATGTTAGTTTAAATTATCTGCATTTGACCTTTAAGCTAGTATTAAAATGCTAAACCAATTTATGCTGTTAAAATGCATTGAACAAATTATATGACAATAACTCTTATACAATGTGAAGCAATTTTGATGATCTTTAAAGATAGTGGATGGTATTTATGATAACAGCTCTAAGCGCCTTTATATCACAGCTGTGGTGAGGCTTAATGTGGCAGGAACTGTCAGACTGGATCAATACATGCTTTTCAGGCTTCTTTTGGTGCCATAATCCAGCCCCTGCAAGAAGTGACCTCATGAGCTGCCTAAGCTCTTGTTGTTCTTGTTCTGTTTTGTTAATTGAAGAATATTGAGGCTTATGAAAATGACAAAGCTGAGCAAAAGCTAATTATGAAAGAAAAACAATAAAGCCAAGGGTGAGTCTAGGTCAGCTTTCAGTGGGAGTCCAGAGTCTACTATATTTTTTCTGCCATCTGTCTGCTGGGGTTTGAGAGAAGAAACTAACATTTCTTGCATACTAAATTAGTGAGCAAAATCGAGCAAGTATTTTAGTTTTTCCAGAGAACCCTTTGCCGCATTTAAAAAGAAAGCCATCAACTCACTAAGAGGAAGCTGTAAGTGACAACAAACAAGTTGCAGACAAATAAACCTCGTGTCTTTCCTATTTATTTCTCTCTCGTTTTACCTGTGGCCCCCTCTAACACCAGCTCTCCTGCTGCCCTATGCAGCCAGGCGCAAGGGCTGTGGGATCGGGCCCTTCAGCGACGCGAAGGCTCTAACACCTTGACTTATTCAATCTAACAACGGCTGCGAGGATAACGAAAAGAAAAGCTTTTACCGTGAAAGCGGAAACATCCTCAGCAATGAGAGTGAACAGTGTTAGAAACCTCAAGGGAAAACATAACCTCGCTGTTAAAATGAATTTTTGCTTTAATTTAAAAGCCTTTTGTATGGAAGCGCTAGGCAGACAGCTTAGCACATTCATCTGTTCAGGACTCAGTTGACTGTAAGCAAAATATGACAGATCCCTAAGCTGGTTTGGAAGAGATTGTCTAATACCTGGACAGGATCACCAAGTGACAGCTGCAAATAATTGGCTGTACCTTTTCTATAAGCATTTTAGTAATATACAATAGATTGTTAGCCATAAAAAACCTCTCACTGGGATCCCAGTCCTCGTGCAAGATCTAATACTCCGGCAGGAATCCCGTCCTTCTCTGGGTCTCAAGTTTAATTATCACAGCAATTTCTCTGCCTTTGGAAAAGTTCTGCTACACCAAAGCCAGATGTATTTCTTATTGGTTAATAGTTCCCTTTGCATTTCATAGAAAATGTTGTGCTGAGTCCAGCTGTACATTATACATTTGATACGCAGGCACTAAATTAAAATATAAATGGACTACGTAAGTGACATGTGGTTGACGTTAATGTTAGAGAAACCTAGAAATGAGATTAAAAATCTAATCTAAACATGTAAAAAATGCCTTATATTGTTCTAGAGAATTTCACACTGGAGGAGTTCAGCTGTATGTTTTTAAACACAGGCTACTAATATTTTCAAACAATCCATACGAGTTCATACAAACATATTCCAGAGTCATCTTTTCTGCAACAAAAGTACTTGGATAAAATGCCACTATTGAGATATGAGCACAGCTTCCATTTACTTACCCTTAAAATTAAGTGTGCGAATGGAGTTCATTTTTTCCTTAAATACCACAAAATCACAGTAACAGAAGTGCAGTTCCAACAGACAATTAAATTTAACTGAAGATCTCCTGATATTTTGCATATGGACAGGGTTGTGTATTTCTACTTCATGTTTTAATAAAAATGATCTAGTATTGACATGTCATTACCAAAAGCTGCTTAAGTCAATGTGATCTACAAGGACAATCAGAAAGAGATCTTAAAAACAAACAGAATGAGGTGCTTGGGTCCTGTCTAATGACTAAGACAGAAATCTTTGAATGCCTTAAGGACCAAGCAAAGAAAACCGACCCACAAGAGATTTCTATCCAGAAAGATTGAATATGGATGCATGGGTATAATTAAAGCAGGTAGCTCAGAACTAAGGGGTAAAACTTGTGGTTTAAAATTAATTTCTGGTTTTTTCAATGCATTCGTGGGTTTTGCAGAGGATTTCTGCAAACAACTGGGGCACTCATGGGAGCAAGCATTTAGACGTTTTCCCCGTGTGCAATCCCTCTGGACAGGCTGGGTATGCTCATTGGCAGTAGCCCTGGGCCCTGCAGCACCACGAAACAGAAAGGTGAGGATTATATTAAAGAAAACAGAAGGGTAAATAACAGGATAGGAGGAAAAGCACAGACGGCAAGGCTACCCAACCCACGCAGAAAACACTCGTGCTATCACAATGCTGTCCTCTGCCTGGCAGTCACAGCCCCTCTGCCTGCAGAGATTTTATAGGGCATCCTCAGGACCCTGCACAGGCAAGCAGCCCCAAACTGAGGTCTGCCACGCGTGGGGCAGCATGTGCATGCAGGCATGCAGTCCAGCTTTGCAGGTCTCTGAGGCCAGCTGAAGAGGGAAACCTTGGCTTGGTGTTGTCTCAAGTAAGTCTTGCATGTCTGAGCATCTCCAGGAGACAGGACCAGTGCCCACATGCCCACACGCTGTGGCCCTCGCAGCCTTCCCCCGGGATGCAGATGCCAGCTTACCCCAGTTTGTGCTGAAGCCAGGGATCCCCAAACCCCGCTTTCCCTCAGCTTTGCAGTGGCTGGCCAGGCTCCATGTGCTGCAGGACTGGATCCTGGCTCACGGGGCTGGTTTTTAGCCGCATCTTGTGATGGAGAATTAACTGGGGTTGGGGCAAGTCTGCTTCATCCCATCTGTGCCGGGGCAACCCACCCACAACAGCCCGCTGAGCAGCGCACCCGCTCAGAGGAAGCAGGGTGGGCTTGTTTGATTCTTGTGGGTTTTTTAGCTTCCCCCTCTTAACCCAGCTGAAAAAAACAAAAAGGCTGAGCTTGCTGCGGCACTGTCTTTGTTCCTCTATCTCCTCCTCTTCCCCATCCCCGCAGCGCTCCTTGCTGGCACTGGGGACACATGCCTGGGGAGTCCCCACCGGGACCAGGCAATCCTGACTAGAAATTTCGACCAGAGCTTTGGCCCAGGAGCTAATTCACATCTTTGGGTGAACTCCCGCTGCTTTGCTCTGTCTCGGGCCCGCAGGTTAAGAGCAGGCTCAGCCTCCAGTTTCCAGCTGCTGCCTCTCCACTGCAATCTGTCTGGGGGAGCCATCCTCCAGATGCTTGAGGAAACCACTGCCTTTATTTTAAAGGATTAAAGTTTATTATGAACAATGCTTATTATTCACAAGATTGGAAGAGTCCACTCATGAATTGTATCCTTTTTTCCAAGACATTGCCCAAATTCAGAGCTCTTCCAAATAACTCACGGTAACAGTGATGTTTGTTGCCCACTATTCATGAGTTGAAGAGAAATTACTTCCAATCTAAACACATCTTTAATCTAAAAGCAAATATCGCTTCGTGAATCCAACACTGATCACATCTTTTTCCAACATGACAGGAACTGAACCCAGACAGAGTTTCTTTTTGTGCTTATTAAGAAATCCTTTGAAGCTGGTGGTGACCCCTCAGAAAGTTTATGCAGAATAGCCATGCTTAAGGAAATCACATTAATGTCTGATAAAGAGACACATTTTAGTTTCATTCTGTCTATCTTTGAGGAAAGCAAGCAGTGGACAATACCGCACAACACAAGACAATGGAAGTGCTGTAATAGGTAAGTCAAAGCTCTTTTTTTTTAATGCAACAAATAAGCAAATGCATCAATTAGGAAAGCTCCAGGAAGGAGTAGAAAAGAGCATTAAGCAGCCAGAGAAGAACACCAGGAGGGAGAAAGCAACATGTTAAGGCATGTAAGGAATTGCAGAGAAAAAGAAGTGTCAAATGAAATATACTTAGTGATGTGAAACATGCAGTCACCAAACATTGCTTTGCATTATAAAAACTAGAAGATGGCCAAAGAGGAATTTAAGATCATGTAAAATGGAATGGAATTTACAAAGAACAGGAATTTCTGAAGCATGAAAAAGCAGTCTGCAAAAAAGAACGCTATATGCACAGCTATATTGAATATGCTGCGTTGTTGAGTTTTTTTCTTCTTGGCGCACACACCAAAACCTAAAGCCTGCCTTCCACCCCAAATCCTGGCCCCTGATTCTTTGCACATGGCAATTAATAGGACCACTCCAACCTACGGCACTGAGAGCAGACCTCAGAGCCCTCGTCTGCACACCCAGGAGCTGCTTGCCCAGGGATGCCTGGGTGACCCAGCCCAAGCGAGCAAGTGCTGCACATTTATGATCCCGTTGCCAGACCTGCATGTTGTCACACTGCGGTGTGCCCGCGGGGTCTTGCACGGGGCACACGGACCGGGATGAAGGAGGAATGTCTCAGTATTTTATAACTCTGGGGTTTTTCCTTAACATAGTCCTTTTAGAGATGCACCGCATAGTGATCTTCTGGAATTCATTTTCTCATGCTGGTCATACTGCATGATCAATCAACTGTTTGCATATGGATAATACATATTTAGTTAAATATATATATTTAATTTTATATGGATTTATAAATGTTTAATACATACGCAAAAAGCACTGGAACTTATATGCAATGGTGGAGCTGGATGTACTTAGCTCTAACTCTAACAAACACATTCTAGATTTTGGACTATGTACTATATTAAAATCACCGCAGTTTTTATTAAAATGAGTGATATTTTCCTATGTGTCAAACTTTAAATAGCTTTTCACTAAATTACACTTCTAGGTTTGAGGGTTTTTTTTCCTCTGCAGGTATCAAAAATGAGATATAGTATGGTCAAAGATTTTAATATATTCATAGTAATTTTTAGAATCTTTTTGAAGATAAGCTTTATGCACAGAGAAGGTTTGCAGCAAAAAGCTCTTCTAGTCATCTATATGCACTCGGTTATTTGTACGTATAACCAGAGTATCAGTCGAGCCTCTCTGAGCAGACTTTGAGCTCCCCTCTCTTTGGCTGACTACTACGCACATGCCTCCTCTCACAGGTTATCTAAGCTCCCTTTGCAGTCAGCGAAATCACCTGCAGAGGACAATTCCTCCAGCGTCTTCTAGGCACTTATTTATGGTCCACTGACTGCGGAGAGAGCCTAAACAGCTATCTTAGGTTTGACACCTAACTTTTCCAAATCAATGGCTAAGCAAGACAAAGGCCTCCCTTGCTGCAAGGACCTGTTTGAACACAGACGAGGGTGGAGGAGGGCTGACAGAGGGGAACGTGAAAATGCACATGCTGCGCACACACGTATATACTGCAAATTTTTTTTATAATGTTTTTCATGGGAAATATTACCATGAGAAACAGATGGTCTTCTCAGATATACCTTCAACTTCTCATGCCCTTGTCCTGTCAGGGATTTTTCTTCAGGGAAGTAACAAAGGTGGGTAGTACATCATTTTTCTATGACTGGCAAAGAAAAGGAGGATTTGTACAGCTAAATTTGCAGTGGGTTTCTTACTGTGGAGCCTTACTACCATCAGTACCACTTGGTCTGGTTATAAGCCACAGATCTGGATTTTAAAAATGTATCCTTGCCACATATACTTTCACACAAGAATATCTTTCTTCATGGCCCTTAATGTTGTGTTTGTGCTTAGAGCCTCTTTAACAGCAAGTTATAACAGCAGCAACCAATTGCAGAAGAGGAGGAGAAAGCTGGTTAGTGTTTTCTGTCTTTTGCCGTATTCCTCACGGACAAAAGCAGGAGGACTGAGCATTATTCAGAGCTGGTTATTACAAGGTAAATGCTTACAAGTAAAGATGTACCAAGACAAAATAAGTGCATTTGTAAACTGCTCATGGCTATACCACAAATAATGCACTTGCCTTTTACACAAGTAACCCTTCATAGTGCATTTGTTGGCCGTGTCTCATAGGAGCAATAACACTGTGAGCCATACCTTTTCATGACTTTATTATCGGTAATCTTTGTTAGCCTGTCTCTCTTCATCCGCAATGTCAAAGTTACAACGTGCACAAAGCTGCCAGGCTCCCAAGTCACACCTGGCCCTCAGAACATATCACACCTATGTGCTCGTATTTAAACTGGCTTCTTGTCACATTTTTGCCTGGACTTTCAAAATGCTCCTTCCAACCTATGAAGCTTAGCACAGACTCACCATTTTTGTGCAACAAGCCATTTCCACTTTTCAGCCCCGTTTGCTCTTTAACAGTATCTGGCAAAGGTCGCCTGGGGTCAAATCTTCCCAAATTAGATCATATGCTAGAACCTCCCTTTTCTTCAAAGTTTTAGAAATGAGGGAAAAGGAGAGATAGATGACCTTCAAAATCTGCATGTAGATCCAGGTACAAATTCTGTAAATTACTTTTCTCATACTGCAAACTCCAGGCCCCAATTTAAATTTAAAGACCTCTGGATTAAATATAGCTATGTGAAGTTGATCACTGTTGGGGACAGGTAAGGATCTTTTTTAAATAAAATGTGACTGACATATGTCTTTGTCCACACTTCGTTAAAACTGGTTTTGAAATAAATTAAATTAAAAGATATGCTTTTTTTTCCTGCTGAACAATCTTCAAAGAGTAATCATCAATATTTTCATCAGTATTTTCCAGTGTGTTTGCTGAATAAAGAATGAATTTACATTGTACATACTGGCAGTTTTTCTGAGCCTTGATAACATCAGGCAATTGGCCTGCATGTGGGGATTCTCCGTGGAAGTAATTACTTCTTCAAGGGAATATGATTTCTTCAAGACCAGGAATAGGAATAGAAATAGGACAAGAGGAAATGGCCTCAAGTTGCACCAGGGGAGGTTCAGATTGGATATTAGGAAAAATTTCTTCACCAAAAGGGTTGTCAAGTGCTGGAACAGGCTGCCCAGGGAAGTGGTGGAATCACCATCCCTGGAGGTATCTAAAAGACGTGTAGATGTGGTGCTCAGGGACATGGTTTAGTGATAGACATGACAGTGCTAGGTTAACCGTTGGACCTGATGATCTTAAAGGTCTTTTCCAACCTAAACGATTCTATGATTCTATGTTCTGCAGCACTAATGTATGTGCCCCAGTGCGCAAGAGGGCAAAAGTTGGGAACTGAGCAAGAAACAGCCACAGTCCGTCTTGTATTTATCTGCCTAAAGATCACCGTGCAATGAGAGGCAGCTTGTGGGTGCCAAAGTGTTCTCCCTCCCTGAAATACCTCGAGAGGGTTTGGGGGTTTGCTTTTCCTGAGTTGGAGTGGAAGAGTATTGGGAGCACCAAGAAACAAGTGGCAGGACTTGATCTGCAAAAATGTCTTGTCTTGCTCTTTTCCAGGTTGCCCGTTCCCAGCCGGGCAGGAGGACATTGCAGCAGACTGGCTTGCCAGACAGCATACATTTAGCTGCCATTTTTTGCAGACCAAAGAGGTCTGAAGTAGGGAATCACCAGGAGCGGGCTGGTCATTTCTAACTGTGGCCACTGATCCCTTTGACAGTGTCCTGCCCTGGTTCTGGGGGTGGTACATAGAACTGGGGGACCAGAGGAAGCCTCCACCTGGCCAGAGCTTCCTGGGGCCCATAAGCAAAAGCTCTACCCAGCTCCTGAGAAAAAAATTCAACAGCTCTGAGGTTTTGTCAAAATCAACCATACACATCAGCCGTGCGTATCACACAAATGATAATGTCAAGCACCTGGCTAGGGCCCTGGCTCCAGGATCAGACCCCAAAACATGTGGTCCCATACTACTTTTCTGTAACAGCAGGATTTGCCAACTACTTTTGAGAAAAAAGAAAAAAAAAGAAAAAGAAAAAAAGAAATACTTTCCTACAAAAAACAGAGATTCATTTGAACCAAAGTCAACCCCTTCAAATTTCAAAGGTGATAAGAACAGGCCATGACTGGTCTGTCACTTATCGTGGTAGACAGAAACCACATGTTCCTCTGGGCTCTGAGATTGCTGCTCTGCTTGTTCTTCCGGCTCTGGACTAACAGCAAAAAAATCAAGGGAAGTCAAGATCACAAATTTTCCTTTCTTACCAGATTTGAGCCCTTTTATTGGAGGAGTATGCTGTTTTGCTAACTCTGAGCTGTTGAAGATCACTGTAATCTGCAGAGCTGGGACTATGATCTTTAAGAAAAGTGTGCATAGGAATAGCCAGGCACTCAATAGTTTGTGTATTTCATCCCCCAAACAAAGAACATGATATTTTTTAAACTTAGGATTTACAGCTGTACTTAGTTCACAACTGTCCTGTAACACACACATCTGTAACTCTCATTTTCCCTGGAAAAGCAGGTTGTATCAATGCTATGTGCACTATTGTGGAAATGAACTATGAGGACAAAGTGTGGGACCGATACGATTTTTTTGCCTTGTCTTTGCCTCACAGCTTTCTGAAGCTACAGAATAGCATGAAAGCCAGCTCTCCAGTAACGAAAACGATTAGTCTTTCCCTGAAGTCAATAGAAATACGTGAACAGGTTGGTTTGATTTTAAAACTATATATGGAAAGAGAAGACTGTCTGTTGATCATGGAGACTGCTTGTGTTGATGCAATTTAAATAAAATGGTGAGTACAGGGTGGTGAATCAAATGATTACCCATCCGTGGAAAGGTCGAAGTCCTTCCATCCAGTAAGTGTAAGGTACATACCTGGCCATATTTTTCTAATACTTAAAAGGCCGACAAGATGACTCTGCTTTAAAAAAAAAAAAAAAAACAACAAACACCCCCCCCCCAAAAACCCCAAACAAACAAAAAAAGTGTTAGACTGTGCAAACAGAGCTTGTAGTAGCATAAATATCATCTGGTTTTGCAGTTTAAACACGTTCTGCTCAATTTCCTACACTAAAGATAGTTTATGGGCCTTAACCCACGATGTATGGTCACCATCCAGCACACTTCATGACAGCAGATACCTGGCAGGGTGCTCGCCTGCCACTGGAGATGCCCAGCTGATTTCTTTGATCTCCATTTTTTGTGCTCGGGCCACGTCCTTTGGAGGGCCGATCTGTGTTACTGTACACCTATATCTGTTTTTGATTTGAGTTAGGCAACGTTACTTTATGAAAAGGGATTATTTTTCAAAGTTTCATAGGCCCCCAGGACATCTCAGTTCACGGAGGAAAGGAATATCCCCCTTTCACTGCTTTCCAAATAAGTTCCCACTCGAGCCATTTTTTCTCAGTTGTCATTCATTATCGGGGGCCTCCGCGCGCGCTGCATCCTCCTAACAGCTCTGTCTCACAAGGTTACTGCAAAAGACACACTACCCCGAAAAGGCCCCCTCCTCTTTATATGGCATGAATTATGCTAAGGAGGTCATAGGGGGAAAAGAAAAGAAACGGGGTAGGAGGCTTTTTGCTATCTGAGGAAGTAGCTCATGAAGAAAATGCTTTTCTCCACTGCTTGGGATGACTAGGGAGCCTGGTGGACCCTGGTTTGTTGACGCTCGTGTGAACATGGTAATCCCTGAAGGCTGGTTGCGCTTCTTAATTCATCCTGCAATAAATTTGCTACTGATGGTGCAGATTTTGTCCTTCCTTCCCCACTTCCCTCAACAAAGCAGGGAAAATTACTCAATTAATTGCCTGACAGTTGCGGGGGCTGCCTGGTAAGGGGGTACTGCCTTTCTGCGCCAAACTAGGGATATAAATTTTTCCCTGTGAGCAGAGCACATTACGGCTGTGTGCTGTGAGGCAGGGAAGTGCATGCATGCATGTAATAGGCAGCTGATCATTCCCGTGACAGCTGCTGCGGGGGGAGCGGGGAAAGGTGCGCCCACCGCCCCGCACCGCCACCTCCTGCGTGTGACCCCGCGAGGGAGTCACGCAGGCAGCCCCGTGCCGAGGGGATTTCTCAGCCCATGACTTGTTCTCAAATGAGGACTTCCTCCGATGGATGCTTATATTCAAGGCGGCGAGTCATGTGCTCTGTTAATTTGAACCCTTGGATTCACCAGGGCTGCGATGGCTGGCTCTTTAAACACACAGTGTGTTTCCAGCTCTGCAACAGAGGGGAGCTATCATTTAGTTTTTAGCTCTTTGGCAGAAGAAAACTATACATCGGGGTGAGCAGGTTAGATTTGACTGGATAATTACATATTATTTTGCATGAATAGAAATGTCACTGCTAATGACAGCCACAGTGGGCTCCAAAATATTTGGGATTAAATACATTTGGTCTTATACACCAGGTGCACATAAATATTTGTAAATATTTGTATGCATTTAGTCCATCTGAGCAATTTTTTAAGCGTGACCAGCAGGTCGAGGGAGGTGATTCTCTCCATCTGCTCCACTCTGGTGAGACTCTACCTGGAGTACTGCATCCAGCTCTGGGGTCCCCAGTACAAGACAGACATGGAGCTTCAGAGGGCTGGAGCACCTCTCCTATGAAGACAGGCTGAGAGAGTTGGGGTTGTTCAGTCTGGAGAAGGCTCGAGGGAGACCTTACAGCTCCTAAAGGAGCCTACAGGAAAGCTGGAGAGGCACTGTTTACAAGGCCATGGAGTGACAGGACAAGGGGGAATGGCTTTAAACTGAAAGAGGGTAGATTTAGATTACATATTAGCGAGAAATTCTTCCCTGTGAGGGTGGTGAGGCACTGGAACAGGTTGCCCAGAGAAGCTGTGGATGCCCCATCCCTGGAAGTGTTCAAGGCCAGGTTGGATGGGGCTTTGGGCAACCTGGTCTAGTGGAGGGTGTCCCTGCCCATGGCAGGGGGGTTGGAACTGGATGATCTTTGAGGCCCCTTCCAACCCAAACCATTCTACGATTCTATGATTCTGTGATTCTAATACGTATGCAAAGCAGCAATTATGAAGATTTCATGTTCCTGAAACTACCAACCCAGTCTGTATTGGAAGAAGACTGTAAAACAGAAGAGGTATCTACCACTAAATGCCCTGTCCACTTCTCCCTTCTCTCTCTCCTGCTTTAATTAGATATGAAAATACTTTGACTTCTAAATTAAACAGGGCTAAGAAACTTTTATCATTGAGTTTAACTCCACGGGCTGAGCTCAGCTTCTCAGGACCCCAAGCAGGTATGTCCATGCCAATGGTTCAACTTCCAAGCTTCTGAACTCATTGTACCTAATTACAAATGGGAAATAGTTACATTATTTTTACAGCTGTGTGTAGGAGCAGGTAGGTGTAGGAGTTCTTGTACTCACAGCTGAATTTCGAACCAAGTTGACCCCTTCTACTTTGCAATAAATGCTTTCCATTCATTTTGGGGTGGATGAGCTGTCCTCCATATCAACTACTGTGGTCATTTTTCTGACCCAGTTCTGTGGGAAATGTTGTCAAAAGGCTTTCTAATATTACTCCAGGGTGAAGATGCATAACAGGGCTGTGTAAAATGCTTGCCATACAATTCTATAATTAGTAAAAAATATAAAGATTTTTTTGCCATTCCAAGAACTGTTTCTGAAGGACAGATTGAAGAAGCATTTGTGTGAGAAATGGTAGCTGACATAGAGGCTTTTTAGATGTCTCAAATTTAGTTGAATTCATCTTAACAAGTTCCATTTTGGAAGCATTGTAACTCTGAAAAGCAGACCCTAGATATAGCAGAAATATTCTAAATCATCTTTTTTTTTCAGCATAAAACAATGAGATACATGGCTTTATCATTCAGTAGTACTTGCTAGCAAGTTACTTACTAAAGAAAACAAAGTCTTATTCAGTGTGTTACACAGTTGCACATTCTTTTATTTCAAATAGTAATTTTCCTACACAATTTCTTGCTTGAGTGCCTATCACGGCAACTTCAAATTCACTAGGAGCTGGATTCAAGTTGGCAGAAGGACTCCCAATACAGAAAGACATGGTCTCTGCTCACGATATAATTTGAAACAAGATGCAGCATGTAGGTTTTTAATTTTGTTTGTACTCATTAGAGCATAAGCAGTTGCTCATTCACTGTATCTTGGCACACAAGATAGATATATAAATTGTTCTGGGAATAGGGAAATTAGGCAAATAATAGCAGCTGTAAGTGAACACCCATTTTGAAAAGGAGACTACTATATCTAAGAAATTCCTGCCTACTCTTTAAGGTTGGGGGGACTCAAATTGTGATGGCTCTGTTCTGAAGGGAAAAAGAAGAGATTCAGATTTGGAATTATTTCACTACAAAACCACCCCAATACATTCAGTGCGGCTTATTTATATTTTATGAAGAAGAACACTCTGGAATAGGCAACAAGAGAACACCACAGGAGGAAGGCAAACCTGGCAGAGGACTTTCTTCTGACTCATGGCCTTGATCCAAATTCCCTTAGTGCCCTAAGTATTCGCTATTTGGAGATGAACAGACCTTCCTCCCCTTCGAGGACCTTTCCAGCAGATTTCAGTGCCCTTTTCCAGATGTATTTCCACAGTGATCCAGTGGAGGCACGTCTCTTTTGCCATCACTGACAGTGTTAAGCTTTCCAACAGCTTCAGCAGGCTCTGGGACAGGCTCTTAGAGCATGGTAGCACTCATTTTTCAATCAGTAGCAATCCCATCCTTCGTTTCAGTGATTCAGAAAAAAAAGCCCTTAAAGCAGAGATTGCCAGAATATATTGAATACAGAACCATCCTTTTAGTGCTCTTACTTATTCACTACAGTAAACAATGCCATTTAAAATAATTTCCAAACCTCGATTTAGAAAAAAAAAAATCTCTTTTAGCTGCTACTCTCTGTCACAATGGAAAGCTGCCTCGGAGCATGTTACATTTCAGAGGAGCCTGTGAAATTTTGTTTTAATGGGAAGCTAAATGAAATGTTTAAATTTCAAATCAACAACAGAACACGTTCAAAGAGCTATATTTATAGGGTTTAAGTGAAAAATGCTCTGGCACCGCTTTTAAATAATGCTGGCAAGCAATGCAGGGAAGAACACCACTCACTGATTCTTTGCATGGCTTAGTCCACAGCCTTATTCAAGGCTCACATATAATATGAGTTGTTGGCTGTGATACTTTGGTTGTAGTGCTAGTGGAATTCACTGTAGGCAAAGGCTCGTGATGCTAAACAAAGTGGACAAAAGGCTTTTACAGGATAATAAAAACAACAAGTCTCCATTTATGACTTAAAGTTAAATGTCCTCAGTGAAGACGTTACTCAGTAAATAACTCTGTGGGAAAACCTGTAAAATATAAATGCCCTGGCAAGCTGGAGAAAGCACTGAGGTGATAGAAAAGCTTAAAGAGTCAAAAAGGTGAAAAAGGACATTGTGTCTTGCTCGAAGCTCAGAGCTCTTTGCTGATTTACTTCTCTTGCAGCTCTCAGTTCTAGTAGAGCTCATGCAGCTGGGGAAGCAGGCTCCCAGTTTCAAGTCTCCTGAAACTATACTAGTTTTTTTACGTTCAACTGCAATAACACTGAGCTTGCATTTCTGGGGTGAACATGTAGAAAATGGCTCTGAAGTAGAAAGAAATGTAGACAGACTGTGGGCAAAGGAGCAGAATGGGAATAAAGAAAAATTCCTAATCAGAAATTAAGGACAGAAACCATACAATGCGACCTAATTTTTTAGTAATCTTCCAGGTTTAGTGAGAAACACTGCCAGAAGGTTCAGACTGAGGCAAAGCTGAGGGTGAATCGCCTTATTCCCAAATGAATCCTGGTGAGACGAGTACCTGTTACCAGCTGAGCAGGGCTGCTGTCCTGGACCAGGTTTTCTGTGTCTGATCAGAGGCACCTCAAGCAGTTGGTCAACAAGCATTTGTAGCTATATTTTATTTCCTATAGCTATTTCTATTTCTGTATCCCTATTTTTCTACCAAAGTACAAAAAAGGAGACAGGACAAGGAAGTCTATGGGAATGGTTTAATCTGAGTTAAATGAAGAGCTGACACAGAGCTATCAACATCACTAAAAGAGGCCAAAGGATGGAAAATATTTTGGGAGAAGATTTTAAAGCATTTATATACTGCAAAAATTAAAGTGAATCCAGTTTGTTTCGTGGGATTTCATTTTTTCATTATCTTTTCTACAATTTTTAGCCAAAACCTTAATCCAAAGAGCTTTTAGGATTCTTTTAATTACTAGTAAAAATGCATTTTTATGAAATAATAATAAAAATCAAAAGTTAATAAAACAACATAGAAAAATTTGGAAAAAGGGAAGTTTTGATGATATTGCCAATTTTTAAATGATAAGGATTTTGTTTTTGTAAGAAATGGAAACCAAAATTTATTCTGGCAAGATTAGTCTGTGGACACTTTTCAGTGCTTCATTCTTTTTCCATAGCGCTGGCTAATGGTATACCATTATTTTCCCCGTAACCATAAGATCTGCTTTGGTTGTAAAGGAAAGGTTTTGCCGGAAGAAACGAAGGGACCAGCACCCTCACCCAGTTCTCAGTCTGCCAGAACTCACTTTCTCAGGCCATATTCAATGCTGTAAAATTGCTACATGCCTCACTTCTGCCTCACAGAGACCTATGGGCATTTTCATGTCACCTCCAGAGACATGTATAAACAATATATCAGTATAAACGTCGAATCAGCCACAAAGGCCTGGTATTGAGATTTAGGTCTATCCTTTTTGGGGTTAAGCTGGCCAGGCAATTTTATCTCTACAATCACATTTAAGAATTTGAAACAATTCTGTTTTCAAACTCTGTGTGTGTGAGGGAGGGGAGAAGGAATAAAAACATTTTTATCATGGAATTGACATTCTATATCATTTTATTTAAAAAAAAAAAAAAAGTCATAATGTTCCTCCTCACAAGAAATGTTTCATTGTTGAACTAAAAATTTTTCTCCAGGCACCAGGAATTCCAGGAATATGGGATCTACATGGTGATGCTTCTGATTGCCTTCGCCAAGGAATATAGGATGTACTTACTGATGCTACTGGTAGCCAGGCTTTGGAAACTGGGGACTCTGGAGCCCCCAGCTCCATAACCAGCCTGCCAAAGAAGGGAGAGGACAGCTGGGGTTGGGAAGGTGGCAGAGAGGAACTGAGGCAAGTTTTGTCAGAATTATAATGTTCCCACAAATTTGGATGAACTGGAGAAATGTTCTGATGGAAAAGCATCCCTGGGACCCTGGAGGTGAGGCTGTGTGGCTCAGAAGAGGTTGACATGGATCCATCCTCTGTGGTCCCCTTCATCCCCCTCTGCAGTGCGGGTTGGTGATGCTGGTGCCTGAGCTGCAGCTGCACAGCGTCCAGCTTGCTCTGAGGCTTGCACAGGCTCAGTAAGCCTGACATCAATGGAGACATGCCCTTAAGGACCGTCTTTGAGAGGTGCTACTGAGTACTGGCATTTTCCCCTGCCAGCTGTTGAAAATTTTTCCAACCTACATGCAAAAGTCCTTTAGGGAAATGTATTTATTAGGCTAATGTGGAGATCATCTCTAATTAAAGATTACATTTCTTTCTTCTAAACAAGAGGAACCTAATTCATCCTCTGTGCGGTATTGTTCCATAAATCTTTTCTCGTTTACTTTCTCAGTGTTGTTTTCTCTGTATGTCCATCTGCAGCAGTAGCTCCGATGTGCCGGCAGCGTGTCACAAGTGCTACAACCCCCCTAGCACAAGGGCAAAATCAGAGGGCACTGTAACCTGGTACATCTGTAATGAATCTGATCCTTCTAAAGCTGAAGCCCATGGTGAAGCTTCAGAAGTACTAAACCGATCTTAATGTATCTGTCCTGAGAGAGGTAATGGAGAAGGTGTACCAGTACAAGGCTCTATTGCTACATGCAATTTGGGGAAAAGTAAAATCAGTCTCCAAATGAGCAAATACCCAGGGAGGAGACATGAGCAAAGAAGTACAGAAATGACACAAGGAAAGTGTGAGTATTCAGAAGCACGCCTGCTAAAAGAGTAGGGTCATGTAGGAGATGATAATATCTGATCCTGTCATTCATGTTACGGTACTGTTACCACAGGGATGGTGTTTAATATGGAGATCACCTTCACTAACCATTGCATACAGAATATGTCACAAGGTAAATTGAACAGCTAGACATATAATCAGACAGAATGGCACACTAAAATAATTAAATACAGGCAGCCCCAGGATGCTCTCTGCTTAATGTAGAATGCTAATTGGTATTCGAATACCACGCGGTGTGTGTTGAAGAAAGACAGTGTAACTAATGTACCTGTATGTTGTGTGTAATAATACAGAATGAGACCTTGAGGGTATATCATCCCCTGAGGATTTCGTACTGCCAACAGCTGATACCAATAACAACAGAGTAATGTATTTCCCCTGATATTTTCCTGACATATTCTATCCCAGTTCCTGCTTCACTGCAATCTGTGAGAAGCTTTAAGTGATATTATACACTGGAATTAAATGCAACTTATGAAGTGCGTATGTCATCTTTTCAGTAGCAGAAACACAGCAGATAGAATTGTGATACCAGATGTCATAAATCCTTTCTTGGTTGCTTTCATCCAGTTGATTTTAAAAAAATTAAGCTACCTTTTCTGTATGGAAAATATTTTCGTAATATGGTTTTATGATGCTTCAGTTTTTAACAGCTGCAGTTTTCTGACTTCAAAGTACATTGAAGCAAGGTTGTGTTTAGGTAGAAATACTGTTAGAGTCCTCTTTGTAAAGAAATTGATAAATACATGCATTTTCACATTTTTGTCTCAAAGTAGGTTAATGACAAGCCATGTATTTATTTTTTGTTGTCAATATACTTAAATTGAAACTAATTAAATATTTTGAGGTAAAAGCTACTTCATATAAACTCACAACAAGACCAAATATTTAAACTAGATTGTGGAAAGCCTTTTCATTGAAAATACAGCATATGAAAAGCACTCCTAAAACAAACAACCTCCTACCCTCACCCACAAAAAAGTGAAACCAAAAATGGAACACTAGTTGTAGTACGCACTTACAAGGAAATATTGTGGTCTGAGCAGTGATTATACATGTTGGATGGTGTTACCTCTACTCGTGACAAACAGTATTTCACTGTTCTTTAGCTAGATAAAAGGAGCATTTATGGATTAGAGGGCTACTGAGTGTGAATGGATAGAAAAACTGCATCCATATGCATATGGAGATATTTGAGATGGCATTCTCTTTATTAAAAAAGTCTCTTAAAATGCTGCTCTAAGCAGGAGAGCTACAAGTATAGTAAAATATTTATTTTCATGCATAGGCACACTACATTGGAAATAGTGTTCTGCAGAATGATATTTGTTCTGTCCTCCTTCTAGAGGATTTCCTTTTAGAGACCAGAAATCTACTGGTTAGATGAACCAGTAAGATTCATCTAATTTAACACTAAGGACAGCTATTTTGCTACTGCCGCTTGTAGGAGAAAAGGAAAGTAAAGTAAAATAGTGTCATACATATAGAAAATTAACCAAGGTTTTCCTGGGTTTTCAACTAAAAATGGAAATTCTTTGAGCTGGCCTCCTGCAGCTTAACACCGTGTGCAATTAATTTCCTCTAATTCTGTTTGAATGGCTCACTTATTCATAAAAGAAGAGAGAGGAGAGGAGGAGGAGGAGGAGAAGGAGAAGGAGAAGGAGAAGGAGAAGGAGAAGGAGAAGGAGAAGGAGAAGGAGAAGGAGAAGGAGAAGGAGAAGGAGAAGGAGAAGGAGAAGGAGAAGGGGAAAGGGAAGGGGAAGGGGGAGCGGGAGCGGGAGGGGAAGGTCCCTTGAATGACTCCAAAGAAGAAATGTTTTGCTGTCATTAAAAACAAAAAGACTTCAAAGGTCTGGCAAGTCATACTTCCTATGTAAGGAACTTCCTCAGGCCCAGAGGGCTTACAGGCTTGAGTGGAAATCCCTAAGTACTGAAATACTCAAAGATATTATGGCACTTAGTTCCCACCACTATCAAGGAGGGCTGGGAACACTCAGGACTCATAATCTAGGCTACGACATGATACTGCCACCAATACTATCTTCAATACTATCCATTACCAACAACCCAGTATGCCCGATCTGCAGAGGAGATGGCTGCTCCCATTCCTACGTTAAAGAGTTTGGCCTTTAATTTCAGTGCTGGTGGTTTTGGCCTTTACAAATCCCACATTTGTTCCTTATAGATGATGAAAATAATAACAGTTAAAGAATGAACTATTCCTTCATTGCTAACTTATGGCATCTCTCATTTTCATATCCCAGCTGCTAAAGTATTTTCAGCTTGCAAATGCTGGTAGTATTTCCAGCAAGAACAGCTAGAAATAGAAAATGCTGACTGAAAGTCCCTGCACTCAAGGGGCAAGAAGAAGGGATTCAAATAGGTTCATTCTAACAAATAACAATTATTGTTTTAAACTCTTTATTTACTGAATAAAATAGTAATGCCCAACAGGCATTTTAGGAACTGGCAACAATAGCTATAATCTGCTTCCCAAAACTCAGAACAACTTGTATTCTCATTGAAACAATAACAATTTCATAATGGATAGGCCTGTTGAGTAGAAAGGAAAAGAATAATTCAAATAATGATGATTACAATATGTGCCGGATATAAGTAGACAATGTCACACACGTAAATTCTCTTCCAGTCTGTTCACATCTATTCTCTTTGGTGTTATCATCTCATGATGAATTCTGTTTACATTCTCTTACTTGAAAACCCTTTATTGAAAAGTCCCAAAATACAACACAATTCATTTTGGAGACCCTTAGTAAGATAAAGATTGTGGCAAATTGTTTGCACTAACATGTTTCACTAGGTGAAACACCAGGAAACTTCTGATCATCTTGAGTGCGATCTCATTGCTCCCTACAGCTTCCTGAAGAGGAAAAGTGGAGAGGGAGGTGCTGAGCTCTTCTCTCTGGTATACAGTGATAGGACACATGGCGGTGGTTCAAAGCTGCACCAAGGGAGGATCAGACTGGACATTAGGAACCATTTTTTTACTGAGAGGGTGGTCAAGCACTGGAAAAAGTTTCCTAGAGAGGTGGTCGATGCCCCAAGCCTGTCAGTGTTTAAGAGGTATTTGGACAATGCCCTTAACAACATGTTCTAACTTTTGGTCAGCCCTGAATTGGTCAGGCAGTTGGACTAGATGGACTGTAGGTCTCTTCCGACTGAAATTTTCTGTTCTGTTCTGTTCTGTTCTGTTCTGTTCTGTTCTATTCTGTTCTATCCTATCCTATCCTATCCTATCCTACCCTACCCTACCCTACCCTACCCTACCCTACCCTATTGAATGTTTCATGCAGTAGCCATAGATGCTTACAAGAAGACAAAATCAGCTTCTCAGTCACTTTCCAACAAAGATGGAAAAGAAGGGCCTTTCATGTAGGCATCTGTTGACCTGGCTAAGTCACCACACCAAGGGATGAGACACCATTTCCAAATCGCCATCTGCCTCAGCTTTCCATGAGGGTGTCTTTGAGTCAGGGCTGACTTAGAGATGCTTAAGTGCAGGACTTACCAAGTATATGGACCTACTTGTTTGATGCTTTGTGTTACCTGGGACATGTGTCGTTCCAGAGGGCAGCCAGCGTACCCCACCTGAAATGACCATGCCTGAAATGACAGTAATACCCAGTATTTGAACACCCCAGATCTGATCAAACAGACCAATCACAGAAAACTGTTGTCAGTTCACCTCCAAAAGTTTGACTGATCTTGCCAGCCCAGGATATAGTGTGTATATTACTGAGCACAATTTATCAGCTGATTTATAATTAACATACACTCTGAGAAAAAGCAAGAGAATGAACACTCATAGGCTACAAGCACAATGCTCTCCAAAGAGATTTAAAACTCAAAGCACATGAAATGGATGCACATAGCTGTGCACATCAGTTATATTTCTAATCAATCAGACCAAAAGCCAAAATTATCATCCAAATGAATTCATCTGTACAAATTTCCTTTAGGAAAAAAAATGGTTCTATGATCTTTAGTGAAGAAAATGAGTGTGTTTAACTTGAACTTAACATAAGCATCACAGACATCTTTCAGCTACAAGAGTTAAAACATACAGAAATAAAAATGGCCAAGGATCAGCTAAAAAACCTTATTTCACCATCAAATACTTTACTGCACTGCAGTCACGTTGGTTGCAGAGCCAAGCTATTAACGTGAAGCCAATATAGATTTAGTTTAGGCTTTACTTGTATGTAGATGTTCTGCACAAAACTCTGGAAGAAAATAAAACAGATTTTGCTCTGAAATGTGAAATAAGTTACTTAAAATGCATGACCTCAGTGTGCTTCAGAAAAATATTTTTAGTCTACATGTAGTCATTTTTTCACCCTTGCCTCCAGACACAAGGTCAATGGTTACTTTTTTCATCAAGCAGGTAATACATAGGGAAAGGTAACTTTAAAGTATATGTGCAGTGAAATACTTAGCCAAACAAACACTATTCTATATTACTTATGGATAGAAAATACTGCTTAAAAGACTGACAAAAATATTCCCTAAGAGAAAGAGAATTTTCAATGTGCTGCAAAAATGTGCTGTGCTCCTTCCTCTGCTTTCTCCTTCACCATTCTGATTTCTAATATACCCTTAAAATATTTAGAAGTTCTTTCCTGAAGGACTTTCTGGCTTCTCTAACTTTTATAACTCTTAAAAATTTGGAACGTTCTCCTGCTATTTAATAGCACCATATAACAGAGCATATGCGTTTCAGCTGTCACTGGTAGTTACATCAGGCTCTATGTGATTTAAAACTAATGTATTGTGTTCATTCTTCGTATTTATTCTGAAAAGACATTTATAGAGTTTTAATGAGGTAATTTCACTTACCTTATCTTTGCTCCCTCTAGTTAGCAGCCCAACAGGAAAAAAAATCACTGTTCTCACAGAACCAAGGATCAATTTGAAGCTGAATTTTACAGCATGTAAAACTCTGATGAAAATCAACACACAGAGGTGTTGCTCGGTGGCAATGTTGCAGGGCTCCAGCAGAATTCCAGATGGAATCAACACCATGAGTAGATTCTGTTTCAACAGCAGCATTCAAGATTATTTTCTAACGCTGTAAGTTGCTGTTGCCACGTGCTGCTGAAATGACGTTCAACAGCACAACTTTGCAGAACAAAGCAGAGAAGTGCATAAACTGTGTTTTGTATGTGAGTTTTTAAGAATCCTATAATTTGCAGTCTAATAGTAGAATGACTTGAAAAGGGTTTATCACAGTTTTAGAAATGCTCTCATTCTTTGCTGAACAACCTCATGATTCAGTTAATTTTCAGTGTAAAACTGAAACCCCTGTTCAGCATTTATTTGGTTGCTTTTAAAAGAAGATGTGAAGGTCCTATTCTCCTGTATATGTTTCATATAACACCCCTCAAACCAAAAGGAATTACCAGTGCTCTGCAGGGAGATAAACTGACTGTGAGCCTTGCAAAATGCAAAACAATGGAAAGGAAAAGCAATAGCCCATGCTTAAGATAATATCTCAGTTGTGCGCAACGCTCTGTGAATTCTGTCTCGTATTATAGTACTATACTAAAGATGGATCTCCTGTAGAAAATTCAGTTCAATCATCTTGGAGTTCAGAACTTAATGCCACTAGGGAAGTGGACCCAGTAACTCTAACTCCTGTTTACGTGCTCCGCTGGAACGGGATCCTCCCTCCCTGACACTTAACTGCCAAAGTGCACCAAAGCTGCCAGCTGGGCTGTAGTTATCAGTTGTTGTCCCCGTGGAAACCAGGAGCAGGAGGTGGTCGGTGCTTGCTCAGATGATATGTCAGCCAGAAGTACTTGCAGTCTGCACCTGCAGCTCGCAAGTCAGGAGTGCACCTGAATGCACACCCTGGAGACCACCACACCACCATTTCTGTGCCGTGCAGGTCCTCAGAGAGCAGATAAACTCATAGTCTTTATCAGCCCTTAATCCCAGAAACACTTACCTTTGCTTGGCACTTCCATGTTAGACTGCCGGGTACCTCAGCTGCTCGGGCCTGGGCGTCTCGTGCGGAAGCACGTGTTTCGGTCTGTGTAGGCAGGTGCCTGGAGACCTGAGACAGGGGGGTGCTTAGGATTTCACAGTAGGACCTTGTGGTATAAGGACCCATGTCCCGGAAGGGATCCCGGTATTGGCCTATCCCAAGCGAATTCACACGGAGCCAGTAGAGCAGAGATCAGCACCAAAGGCAGCAGCTATGGGCACGTTCCCTGGGAAACCTCTCCTGAGAAGCTCACCTTTGCCCAGCAGCTTTAATCCAGAGAGTGACGAAGGATCAAGAATCTGCTTACCCTGAGGAAACCCAAGCCCACTTTTTGAGAGAAAGAGGCAAACTCCCCTCTGTGACAAGCCGTAAACTTCTCTAATTTCTGCTGTACTTTAACAACTATGTGTAACAGGCAGGACTTTCAAGTAGCCCATCCTGGATTCTGGTTTCAAGCCACTATATATGTGAAATTAGAAGTAAGAGATGGTTTATTATTCTTTCCTCTTCAACATGAACTTTGTTGATTTCAGTCAATAAACTCATAGTAATGTGCTAGGCAGAAACTCACCTGTTAGAGAAGCTTGCTTTTTCAGAAAAACACTGTGCTGGAGATCACTGGATCATTTCAGGTTGGTTTTTTTTTTTTTTTAATTTAAAAAAAAATACTACAGTAAACTATGGACATATGGATACGAACTGATCTGAAGTGAATACATCGCAGACAAAATTCTTCTCTCATCTGGAGTAGATTCATTGGCTTCAGTGGAACTATTCTGGATTTACAGTGATGTAATTTGGAACAGCATCTGGCTTCAGATATATAGGAACAGCTCGTTGTAATGGTTTATATCACTGACTACTTATTGCATACTTTTGCCATGCTTTTCTTAGCTGTTATTAGTTACACATAATTGTTGGGTTTACATCTTTCTTTTATATTTCACGTAAGTGCTGTAAAAGCCTTACAGAATGGGGAAAGTATACATTTCATTCAGATCACCACTGTGTGGCACCTCTCCTAACTTAGTTAAAAACACAGTCTACGAATATCTTCCCTTTCTATTTTGGATGTTATATTATGGAACGCAGATAAAGGATCCTCTCTCTTATCTCTGCTTTTCACATAGAGCAAGTTGGTGCAGCAAGCCAGTGGCATTTACCTGGCAGACACCCTTTAATTCATGTGACTTTTCCCATGAAGCCTCCTCTCTTCTTTGAGGAAAAGCATGCTGTGTTGACAGGTATCCATTCTAGTCACCTTAGCACAGGTTTGTTATTATTCTCTTATAAACAAATAAGTACA
Source organism: Balearica regulorum gibbericeps (assembly GCF_011004875.1). Lineage (NCBI taxonomy): Eukaryota > Metazoa > Chordata > Aves > Gruiformes > Gruidae > Balearica > Balearica regulorum. The sequence continues at coordinate 70,997,771 of NC_046187.1, forward strand.
GGGCAGGACCTGCCTCCTCTCAAAGCTGTGGCCAAACTCTGCCTCTCTTTACTCCAACATGACACACACTCTATGTCACTGCAGGGTAAAAAGGACAGGTAGGCTGGAAGTTACTATTCCCCTGTCACACTGTGGATATCATTAGTATGTCCTTTTTTCCCTTGCAAGGCTTTCAACATCATGTGTGCACCCTGACCATGAGCTCTGAATACAACCTTCTCTGCTTTCAGAATCTGTTAATACGATGTTTTGAATTCTAATGGAGAGGGTTTAATAAAACTACAAGGCAATGGGGAATAAATATGTAAATACACTAAATACCATTAAGAAATCAACTTTTGCTATTATACCACACATGCAACAGTTGTTTTCTGTTATGCATTGCAAAACTATAGCATCTGAGCTTTTAATGGCAAAGCTGTACTTTGCAAATATGTTCGGAAATATTCGCACATGTTTCTGTTTAATCTTAGGACACTTGTTTTTCCAGCCTGAAAATTTAATCAAAGATCATAATTTACTTAATTAATGTTAGAGATGTAATTAATATATTGGTTTTGTCCAAGTGGCTACAAGGACAGTTATGGTAACCAAAAGCAATATTTGTATCATTTGCCTTTCTTTGAACTCCTAATTAAGTGGCACTTGCTTCAATAAAAACTAATATTACAGTTGACTCTATTTACTTGTTTCATTACAGCTGGCTTCCTTTTAGATTTTTTTTTCCCCCAAATCTACTCACGGACAAAATATAAATGATATACCATTATCTTTTTTTAAAAGGCAGCTCCATCCATCATCATGGATTACAAATTTGTCACCTTGAATCAATTTTTGTTCACAAGTTCAAAAGGAAATACAAGTGCTTGAGGGCCCAGAAATATTTATTGTACATGTGGATATTATTAAAGTTTATTGAAATCCTTCACCAATGAGAATTGTTTCTATTTTGTTTTGCAACACGTACAGCACTAATGTTAAAAAGCCAGTGCCTTTATTGTCTAGAAACTAAATTGGCAACGTGGCATTGACTTTGAGGACTACCGATTCTGACTAGAGATACTAACATATTTATGCAAGCATTCATTTAATTAAGCCATGACAACTTCAGCTTGCCTAATTCAGTAAAAATGTGTTTCGACATAGTTTCTTGTATAACATTTTCCCATGATGATGTCTATTTTCAAACAAAAACTGCTTCTGCTAGCCACATCGACAGTAATTCACTTAAACTCTTTTCCTTGTAACAGAGCAGAGAGAGAAAATGGAAACTTCAGATTCATGAGAGTCTTGGTTTAAGACTTAGTGACAAGACTACATCTGGTATCAATACAGTTCCTCAGGATCTTGACCACATCTTTCATAAAGTGGTAAGTTCCGCCAAAAGGACACATCTTGCTGGCTGCTAACTACAACCTCCGAAACGCCGAGCCTGTGCAGGGGAGGAATGCAGTAATGCTCTGCTGGAGGGAGAAAATGAAACTACTTTTCTAATTACATTTTTATAAGTAGTGTTAATGGGAAGTTGAGCTCTTAAAGCCTCTAGTAAGACATGCTTTCTTTGAAATTGTATAGTGCAGTGTCAGAAGTTAACGTGAGAAGGGATTTTGCTGGATTTTTTTTTCCCCTCATTTTGGACTAATTTCTTGCTATACTAAATTAATTAAGCCCTTGGAAACATTTCCCCTTTTAAAGAAAGAGATTTACAACCTCAGAAGGAAAAAAGCAGATCAATTGTTGCAAGCAGAAAGACATATACCGTACTGGCAATCAGACGTAACTGTTGCTGGGTGAGGAAGCCAGCCCGGAGTGCGGCAGGCAGGGCAGCGTGGGAGCCGGCAGCGGCCCGGGTGTAAATTTCACTGCTTCCCATATAACGTCAGGTTTGTTAAAGAGCAGGACATATTGGTGTCTAATGAGTTTCCATCAGGACTTTAGAGGGTGGGGTTGTATTATTTTTTTCTAATCTAGAGAAGCCTAGGGAGTATCTTCCACAAGGAGTCATATACTCCAGGAAACAAATGAATATTTCATGATTTCACATGATTTCACAGGGCTACCTGTGAAAGCATTTTACTTAAAACCAGAAATGTCTCGAAATCAGGAACAGGTTTGTATGATTAATGAAGATTAAGCTGAGATTTCACACAGTCTTACCAGTGGCTTTTGCTGTTTCCACATTAAAGAGTCAATGTCATGCCAGCTTTTTAAAAAAAAAATTCTTCTCAAATATATATACCCAAAAAAATGTTTTTGCTTTATTCTGAAGAACTTTAGACAGATGAATCCAATGTACGTATTGCATAATGACATTTAATTTTGGGCTTTTAAGTTCCAGTAAGAATGTTTCATGTGGCTTTCTTAGCAATAGCAGACTTAAATCTGGTTTAAATGGCGGGCTAGATTTCTTTCATCTGAAAGCATCTTTTGCTTCCATAAAGCTGCATTCCTACCTCCTACTCCATTTGTTAAGAGATATTAGGATGTGACCATAAAGACATATAAACGCCTGGACTGGCAGGTGACAGAATGTCCCCATCTCTTTGACACTTCAGTTAAGATGGAGGAGCCTATGGTTCCTTGTCTGTGATGCTGGGGGCATATTTGCTCCTCACATTGCAAGGACTGGGGGAAAGTACTGGTTATACAAATTTCCTTTCTTCTCTTCACAAGAGTGTAGCCCACCTTGTTTCATGCCAGGTCTGTCCTGTGAAACTTGTCTGTAACAGCTGTGTTTGAGCATGGAAAATCCCTTATTATCACTTTTCAGCCCAGCTCCTGGTGTGATGGAGCCCTAGCAAGAGAAAGCATCCAAGCTGGTGTATGTCTGGAGGAGAGGTCATTCCACCAGCAGAAAACTGTTCCTGCAAACACAGCGTGCCCCCACAGGGGTGTCTGCCCTGGCTCAGTCAGCAAAGCTGAACGGCAAGAGGCTTCGTGGTAGAGTCAACACTTTGAGTCAACTGAATAGTCTAGGATTTGATCTTATTCAAAGATGCCCCTTTGCTATTTCACACGCTGGTTTGTGTCTGCTGCTCTGTTGGGCTGGACAGCCTGCCAGTTTTAGCTCTGTACTACCATTTGCTGTTACTGAATAGCTGAACACTGAAAAGAAATCCTCTTATGGAGGACTAGGAAGACTTGCACTGAGTAGTGCTTATTCCATATTTAATTTAATCAGCATTAAGTATTCAGTCTACATACAGATCACCTCAGGGCTTTAATAATGCTTTAAGGAAACATCAAACAAAAGTGCGAATGTGTATGTATATACATATCATATGACAAGAACCTCTGATGTTTAACGGCCACAGTTTGGTCCAACAAGCTATATCTGTGTAGCAATTTCAGATTTATTAAATAAATAGCATGCTACATAAAGGGGGTGCCTATGTAACTCCTCTGTAGAAACACATACAGACATGACAGATTTTCACATATTGAGAATAAAATCTATTTTGTAAAAATCAATAGTTCTACAGTTCTAGCTATCAGAGTATCCCTCATTAATTACATATATTATGCATCTGGAATGTTTATAATGTTTATATACCAAGGGAAAGAAAATGATTGTTATAATAAGGGGGTAAAAGTAATAAAATTATTCAGCTTATCCCAAGTTTCCACTAGCTGTTTTTTAATTGCTGTCAACTGAGTTCAAAGTGTTAAAGGAACCAACATTTTCTCCTGTGGCATTTTTTTCCTTAGATTTCTCATGCATTCCCTTTTCTGTGAAACTCTGCTTAGTAAATATTAATTTACCCTCAATTACTAATGACAAGTGAAAGAAACCCTCGCATTCATCAGGGCCACAGCCTTAGGACATACGTTTGTCCTTCAAAGCGTTCAACCATTCAACAATTAGAACTAATAGTTACTCCAGGCTATCGAGGCTGAAACACGCAACGCTCTCCTAATGCCGAGCTCTTGGCAGAGGCAGTCATGGTGGTCTTACAACCTATTGACTTCATCAGCGAAAGTTGGGAAAGTGATTTGCAAAGTGGACAAATTAGACACAGAGTGATTGTCTAAAATGTGAGAACACTTAAGGATCGGGGAGGGGAACTAGTCAATTAGTTCACTAATAAACGTTAGCTATGTAAAAGCTCCCTCACTTCTTGCATGGACAAAACTTGAAAAGCTGGGGATTTTGCTAAGCAAAAGCAAAACAAAATAAATAAATAGCAAATGCTAAATCAGGAGCATAAAGAAATGATGGATATTTACACTCTGGTATGTTCCCATACAACACTGAGGAACCTTAAATATGCAACTTGTACCCTTAAGCTTTCTTTGCTGTGAGCTTCACCTTTAAACAGAGAAAATCCCCACAGCCCTCCACAGAATCAGCTGAGGCTTTGTGTTTAGATGTGGCTGCAGATGCATACACACACACACAAAGGTTTCTAATGGAGACTTTGACTTCGTACATCGTTATACTCCCAATAGAACATAAAGGCCAGTTTGCTTAAACAGCTCTGGCTGCTTTTCTTTGCAGAAATATAATATATAGTTTATTTGCTTTTGTTTTCTGGTTTCATTATCTAACAATGAAGAAATCCTTTCGTTACCGTAAGTAGGACAAAAGCGTATAGTGAAACCACAATTTTACTGAAATTTGGAGCTTTGCAGCCAAATTCAGTATCATACAAGGTTTTCATGAATATACAGATTTTGTTCTTTAAAAGTGACTGAAATGTTAATTATATTATTTCCCTTCTCTGAATAGCTTATAGATTGATAAATGACATGTCTTTTTTTAATCAATTCAATTTGCAATGAAGATGTTAATTTTAGCCAAACAGCTCCTTTTCCTCATTGTAACCTTGTAGATTAATGTCTATAGCATCCTTACCCATGTCACCAGCATCATGTCCCACCTCTGCAAAGCATATACAAACAGGAGAATAAATACTGACTCCAGAAACATGTTTACCAAGAATAAAAACTGTCCCAACTGGATATTTGCACATAAGGACACCTCAGAATTGCTTTACCAGTTTTCTGCCTCTACACTATGTTGGGCAACGAGCAAAGAACAAGAGTCTGGCCCTTACCTAAAATAATTTGGAATGGAAGTGAAAGATGAGAGACAACCAACACCTGGGCATGACAAACAGCAGGGGAATACAATGATGCATGACCAGATCAGGACACTGCCTCTCACAATATTAAATGGAAAAAAGAAACTATAGTTTGTGGGAGGCCAGAAGATGTTGACATTTTGGTTAATTTCTAAGGGAGCAAAAACAGATTTAAGCACTTGAGAGAAAAAGTAAAGCCACAGCTTTATTTACAAGAAATTATAACAAAAATAAAAGATGGTTAGGCAGCAGTGTTGTTTTTTTAAAAACAACTTCCCAACAAGCCATCTGGCAACTACAGCTATCTATCTGGATTGTAAATGGCTACACCCAAGCCTTAACTTAGCGTTCCCTGGACACCCTTCGTCACCAGCCACTGGTACTTAGAGGTCACAAAGGAACTTCCATGAAGGGTCCAAGTCATACCAAAATACCACCATCAATGGAGTCTTGTGGTTATCAAGCTTCCGCTGAATTAGATAAAAGACAATGACAATGAATTCTTACTTATTTAAAAAATTCCCTGTGGTTAACACCAGGACCAAAGCTAACATCTATTGCTCAGGGGGGAAAAAAAAAATCTAACTATATATATTTTTAATGTGCTGTAAATATAAGAAGACCTGAAGAATTGATTCAGATTTATAAAGAATATTTCCAGTATGTATTACTTCTGATATACCATATAGTATACATTATTTCACATATGGTAGAAGAAATAAATATAAACAAGAATTCAATTATGCACTGTTGATTTGGCAAACTGGAGCTAATCTCTTGCACAAGGAACCAACACAGAGCTTTCTAGCAGCTGAGATTTTCTGAAGTCTGTAAATTTGATATTTATAGAATGTGACAAAATTAAACTACAGTGTATTACAATGCAAAGCACAAACTGCTGGGCTATATGTCCATTTGAAGCATGGCGATAAAAAGTAGTATTAACAGTAGGCTATGATGTTAGAAAATGTAAACAGCTAGTAGCCTTCCCCTGATTACTGAAGGATATAATATGAAGACGCTGTTGGGATGAATTTTTTCCTTGTGAATAAAATACTCCCTGTTCTCCACAGTGATGTTGGTAGCTCTATGCACTGCTGAATTTAAAGGAATGACATGAGAATACGTAAGGTTTTCTTCAGTGTTTTTTCAGAAGAAAGAATTTCAGCCTAAATGAAGAAAAAACATAATTATATTGGAGTTTGAAGTAATCCTACTTTGACATTCAGTCTGGTTTCTTTAAAGAAAGTGGTGGCATTTCTTCTGTCAGTTTTCTAACAATCCATCAGTTGGGGGGATTAGATTTTGGGAATCCAAGGTGGAAGGCAAAATGTTGGATAATGGCAAATTGCAGCGGGCTAGGGAAAAACAGCCACAAAATAAGGCAGAGAGAAAGGCACGAGAAGAAGCCAAATGAAAGAGAAAAGAAGCGGAGGAGGGGAGGACGTATTTATGACAGTTTTTACCAATTAAAAATTCTTTATAAAGGCAGAAGAAGACAGGAACAGGGCAGCAGTTCTGAGAAGAAAAAGCAGAGAGTTGGGAGGATGGGTTTGTGGCAAAGAGTTGGTAGATTCAGGCAAAATGTACTGAGCATCTCTAAGCTGATATAATGGTAAGGGGAAGTTAAGGAGAGAATTCAAGCATGATGAAATGAGTTTCCCAAATTTCTACACCACATATTTTGAAACAAAACATAGCTTAAATTTGCCAAGTAAGATTTTATTCTTACTTGGCATCTTTGTTCAGAAAACTGTCATAAATCCCAAATATAGCTAAAACGCTTATTCCACTAAAATTCTCTCATTCCTAAATTGGCTTCATGTTGGTAATCACTTTTGAAAGATTTAAAATTAGTTTCTTCCCTTATCTTTCAATAAAATCTCAAAGAATGATTGTAGTCCAGTCTTATTTTAGGCTAACTTTTCTTAGACCGATTGGGAAAAAATGAGATGCAGTCTTCCCGGGATTTTGTTTTCTACCAAAACCATTGACTATTGAACAATTCACCCTGCCTTATCCATGCTGAAGAGAGCCTGTTCTGCACGTAATTCCCCTCTTAGCAGTGACATCCTTAAGTAAGAGAGTTTCTTACTGCTGCTGTGTCCCAAGACATGGACACGGTCCTTTATCTCTTCTCTCTCTTCCTGAAGCACAGCATCACTACAGATTTGGGTCTTCTACTGTAAATCTCAATTTTGTCTGGAAGTCAGGGAAACATGTTGTGACCCTCCTAAACCAGGCATCTGCTGCACTGCTTTAATGGCTTGAAAGTTTTTTCAGTCATATATCCCTAAAATCACATACTACAATATTGACTGATTCAAAGAACTGTTGTGAAATGCAGAAGTCAAATCAAGAGACATAATATTTAAGTAATGGCACCTTCAGAGTATATATGTTAGCCACGTGGACATAAATACATAGTCTGTAAATTAAATACTTGGTTGTATGTGCGCCTGTAATTCACAGCTACTTACTGACATGGATCATCATTTGGTATCATCAAATCAATGATGTAATATTAGGCAGCTACACATTTCTCTAATGTAATCAGGTCCTTACAGATCTCAGTAGATATGATTCAGATTAATTGGATATTCACAATAAGATTAGCTGAAATGGATCATATGGAAGACATTTTGAGGAACATTTCTTCTGCCAGATATGTAGTTAATAAAGAGAACTGGGAAGCAGGAGAGGCTGTGTGTTTTTCTTCTTTCTAAAATACCATAAGGGAAACCAAAAATTACATATTTTTTCACAAGGAAATGTCTGTTTTCACAAAATAGATACTTTTCCCCCAGCTTTAAGAAAGAAATGGAAATGAGCTCCATATGGTCTCCAAAGGGTTCAGGAGTACTTTTGCAGGCACCAACTGTAGGTATATCATTCCAAATATACATGGGCCCATAGAAATGGTACATATGCATTTTTCAGCACAGAGCTCTGAGGCATTTTCATGTAAAATCAGGTAGGCAAGAAAAAAAAAGTCAACTTTTAGAGACATGCATCTGGAACTTCAGACCACATCATGGCTAATGGCTTTATTGTGAAATGTTTCCTCTCACTGGGATCATTGTCAGGGAGGCTGCTTGTGTTGCTAAGCAGATTGTAAACCTAGCAGTTTGATACATCTGGCATTATCCTCTTCTCTTTTTGCATGGAAAAATAAAAGAAAAAAGAATGGCGAGGAGAGGAGAGGATACTGTAGAGCGTAGCTGATGTCTCAGAACATCTTTGGGAAATGAGTACTACAACACAGTATAGAACTATACTACAATAATTGTAGCTCCCAAAAGTGTTACAGGCACCTTGTTGAATATAAAGACAACACATTTGCTTCCCAGAGAATGTGCAGTTTAACTATAAATTTGGCACAAGAAATACTGCAGTTAATAAATGAAAGGGTGAAAGCAAGGATTACAATTACGAGATTGTGTAATTCTGGCATGTGCCATGAATACTTTGTATGACCCCAGCACACTTCATCCCAGACTTTGGCTGGGCTATTTATAAGTCAGAGAAAGTTCTGGCTTCATCATACTGCAGCCACCAGTTACCCATTTAGCGTTCTTGCCTGTTTTTTCCTCAGCTCAGCAACAGCAGGTAGCATTCTTTGGAAAACAAAACATAAATTTAACCCATATTTCTAAGGAGGCCATAACTGTTGAGTTGTTGGTTTCTTTGTAAAACTGGTAAAGACTGATATTGCTTTAATCAGAATGACTTTTTTGTATTAATTATCCCTTTTAAATCCCTACTGGATTTTATTGGACAGAGCTGGTGGCGAAGTACGTAGCCACAGAAAGCTCACTCAGAGCTGAACTCCATGATACAGCCAAAGAAAGACTAAGAAAGCACTGATGCTGGATTACAGGTAAGCCTTCTACTCCTCTTGCCAAGATTGGATGCTCCTAAGCATTTCTAAAACTTGAAATCTCAAACTTATATTGCTTTGAGAGAGTTAACTGGCATCATTCCTTCCAGTTCCTGTGGGACATCCCACTTGCAATTGCAGCATACAAGGGAGATTCGTTGCCTAGTTATAACCATGGCCAAGCCTCTGCACGCTGCGTGAGGATACTCTAGAGCTGCTTGGGGATTTTCAACTTGCGTGTCACTACTATCTTGGTACATTCACAGGTGATTTACCTCTTCGTGGTCTTGGTCCTCAAATCTCTGTACTATTTAATCTGCAGACCATTTGTAATTACATATGTCCACAGGAATATATTTCTGTAACTCTTCATCTGGAGAGCACTATGTCTCTTAACAAAGGTCACAAGAGTCTCCTCAGGAGTGGTTCAAAAATGTTATATTAAGTGAATATATAAACTGTTAGCATTTATGAGGTGTAACTCTATATTTAAATGCAGATCTGTGATGCTTCTATAGGTTAGTATTGCTTTGCCTCCTACTAACCATTAAAGTCGGAATTTTTCCCATTGAGTCCCTTAAATGCTTTGATCAGGCTTTGGATGAGATCTTTCCTGTGCAGTTCCTCCAGCTCCAGGAGGACCCAGCTGTCGTGATGAGAAACTCAGTGAAGGAGCCACTGGAAGCACTCTGGAGTTTGGAGTAAATGCAGCAGAAATGTATCTATACTCAGACTCATAAACTGGAGCTCTAATTTAATCTTTTCCATCATTGTAAGTCTCATGTGGGCAGTGGAATATTTCCCCAGGTCACTTGCTCATTTCATAGACATTTGTGTCCTTTTGCAACTGCTGCAAAGGTTCATTCCTTTAACTCCTTAGTAGTGGTCCTACTTCTGCTGTCACTCATTCTGGACACTATGCATTCCTTTCTCAGAAGACAGCAAAACCCTTTCCATTTGTTTTATTTTTATTTGCCATAGTAAAAGAAAGAATAGGGAAGAGTGGAACCAAAATGTAAAAATACTCATTTCTTAGGTCAGGGCTCCCATAGGATGAGAAACATCAACGCCTTTCCCTGTGATAGCGACACTTCCTAGCCCTTCGCAACTGGGAAGCACAGGCTGCATATACATTCTTCCACACTGCATATACATTTCCGTGGGTACAAATGTGTTCACATTTGCACGTGTGTCTGTATGTACTAAATATGGAATACAGCTTAATCATTTCCAATTTTGAGGGAATTTTGGCTGCAATTCCAGTTTTAAGTATTTGGAACAGTTCTTACTTTATATTAACTTAATGGGTTTGCCTGGTTTTAATGAGCATGTTTAGTGCAGTGAGACATTATGGTCACTCAATAGATTGTAAGTTGCTTTCTCACACATTATGTTACAGGCCAGATTCTGACTGATTAATACATTACAGGTGTCAGCCAAAATACAAAAGGATAAGGAGGAGAGTAAGGGGGTGAAGTTATTCCTTCTATCTGGCTGGCTGCTCTTGGTGGGCGTTGCAGAAACCACTCTGTGAGTGGCTTGGAAAGAGATCCCACTCAGAAACATGGCCCTACAAACAATACTTCTATCATCCTTTCCATCTGCACAAATTATTCCCACTCATGGCAGAAAAAAAAAAAAAAAAAGAAAGAAAAAAGAAAAAAAACAGGCAAAGGGCCCCTTTATGAGGCTATTGCCAGCCACAGTACAGATGCCCATTAAAGCTAGGTTTGCACCTGTTTTTGGTGGGTCAGCTGAAACATTTCTTAGGTTTGGTTGCCCATCTGTACGAACAAAACAATCTGCATAGTAGCTAAGATAAACTTTGTATTTTTTCATTGTTTGATTAAATCTTGTCTGAATTATCAGTTGTATAATGAGAAGATCTGGCTTGCTCTGAGGTGCTAGCTGTCAATGGTTATTGTTAATCATAATCTAACAAATACCAGATACAGCTATTTGGCAATTGAGAACTAACATTTTTCTTATTTAAGGTGATAGGAATGAAGGAAACATAAATCATAATGTACTCATTTTCCCATATCTGAAGGTGCTTTAATACTTAACATTTGTCTACATTTCAAGACAACCAATTCATGGTTATTACCAGAAAAATGTACATTTTAAATTGTTACTAAAGGTAGCATTACAGAATTCATCGACTGTTTCTCTCCCCTGAGATAATTCCACCTTTGAAGAGAGACAGTTCACCCTCACTAAGGAGAATTGCTAAAAGCATTGTAGACAACCATACAAATAATGTATACATTAGTATGAATGGTTTTATGCCAATTTACACTTCTGAAGAATCCTTATGCTAATCTTTCACCTTTATGTGTGCTGTCAGTAGAAAAAAAATTTCTTCTTCTAATAAACTCTGTTTACAGAAAGCCTTCGGAAATATTTTATTGAACTAAGTCCCGATAATGTAAATCATGTCAAGTACCTAAAGTAGCCAGCTGATAACCATTAAATAAAAATGAAGACAAGCTCAGACCTTGAAAACTTAATTTCATTGGGACTGCAAACATCCTGAAAATTAAGTACACAGGCTAAACTAAGTGTATAGGCTCCCACTCACAAGGGGCTTCATCATGGTTTTAAATCACAGCATGGTGCTGTAGGCTAGACAGAGCTGCACTTCCCATCTGGAGATATTTTGACTGACTCGCAGGGTTTTCTGAACAGATCTAATGACTCTTCATAGGATGTAATATAACCACATGCTTGCATGCAAGCATGGACACTGTAAAGGAGACTGACCTCTTTCTGTTCTCTTTGGGGATCTCAGAAATCCATTTGAAGTATAGTTCAGGCCTGGCACAATAAAATTTTCCTGAATTAGTTGTGGAAATTAATATTTTCTACTGTGTGTTTTGGTTTTGGTTTTTTTAGAACCAACCCTACCTCATGCTCTTTAAAAGCAAGCAGCATCTTTCTGTATAATATAGCCCAGAGAAAAACTAGATATTCAACAGCTACTGAAAAACAGGCATGTCATGTCTCATGAAGACACCTAATTTGAGGCAATCAAATTAAAAATATCAATACATATGTGACCAAAGAGGAAACCTTGGATCTGATATGTTTCTCAATTCCTAGTGATAATCTCAAATAATTAAGTAATGCCTTTCTCTACCCCAGAACATCTCCTGATACAGCTTTGTTTCTTGACCATTACTGGGAATTACACAAACCAAGGATATCACCTGCAGGTTCACAATAGACAAGACTTCCCACCAGGAAAGTGAGAAGTGGCCCACCTACTTCAGGACCAACAAAGCCCCATCATTATACACATGCCACTTGTCCACTGCACTGTGTTGTGGAACATCTGTCACCAAGAGAAGGTCACCAGTTTGCTGATTTCCAAATCTTTTCCCAGCATCTAGTCAGGACGATGGACCAGGACTTCAGCACCAGCCCTGCAGAGCTGAGAGAGGTTTGCTTGGCAACGTCAGGAGGACAATCACTGAGGACAATCCACAGCAACAGTGATCACTGTTTCCAAGGACGTTCAGCTGGGCCACCGCAGCTGTGGACAGAAAGCACAGAAGGATGCTAGACTGTTTACTGGCAGCTCTAACATAATTTCTCTTTTAGAAAAGAAGTTATTTTCCAACCCTCTCTATAAACTAATATGTCCATCATGAAATAAGAGGTGGCAAGAAAGCCAGACAATGGTCATAACAGTCACTATTGATAGCTCAGCATTTTGAGAGAAGATGCTTCACTCTAACAAATCCATAGAAAAAATGTTGGTTTGCCTATATTCTGGGGAGCTGTAGAGTAAGTCCTTCAGATTTGCAAGAACTTTTTCCTGATTTAGAGCCACATAAAAATAGCATGACTGATGTTTCAGGAGGTTTTTGAGAGTGGAAAGGTCTCTAATGACATATGATAATAATTGTTCCCCTAATAAAGGAACTAGTGATATGAAGGTTGATTTCAAACTCATTGGTTTGATGAATGGGATCAATACCATTGAAGTCAATCAGTTTGTGTGAGACAAGATTAAATCTGTATAGCTGCATTGACCGATGACATTGCACTGACTTCTGCCAATTACATTGCACAAGGATTAACCTGGTGTAAATGGCATCAGAATGAACATCAAGGTTTCTGTTACTGATGTGCTTGTATATACTGCCAGCATATAGCATGTAGCCTACAGTGCCTTTTTCAACAATATTGAAGGTAAATATGAATTAATAGAGCTATGTGATATAAACCTGAGTTGCTGCCAACCACTTCTATTTGATTACTACACTTCAGTGTTTGGTCTCACTAAACTCTGGCATGCTTTGGACTTGACAGATTAACACATATATGAAGAAATTTGCATATTTATTTTAAACCAGATGTTCTTCAAGCTGTACAGCCAAATTCCCATCATCACTGTAATCACATTGTGTTTTGTTAACATAATGGAGCCATTAAAATTCCAGCACATGCTTCGTTGTTAGGAAGAAAGGGTTATTAAAGAATAAAAGGTGGGTGGAATAAAGCTTTAGTATATTAATAGCAGTCAACAAGCAGTGAATAACTGGTATTATAAAATATATAGTGTATTATTTTTATCATTAATAACTATAGCCTTATATTTGAATTTGAGTTTTTTAATAAGATTTCTGATATTATATCTTTTTCATTGGTTCTCATCATGGAGCATTTGGCTTTTTCATGTGAAGATCAATATTTGGTAACATTTAGCACAATTAATCACTGTTAAATCAACTAATCCCAAGTTCTGGAATGCAAAGAATGAGAGTGACATGGTTTTGTTAAAACCATAAAGGAAAGTTGCACTCCACAGAGTGATTAAAAATAAATCTCATATAAGAAGGACAGATTTATTTTCTGAGAAAGAAGCCAAGAGAAAGAGGAACTGGGTGAGGTTGGAGACTACATTCAAATAGACCTCTCTGATTCAATGTGACATTGTTTTTCTAAAAGAAAAATTCCAGACAGTCAGAAAGCAGAGGGGATACCAAGGAAAAACATACATTTGGAAGTGCTACTTTGTATTAAAAAATAAGTAATATCTTGGGGCCAGGAACTGCCCTTTGAATTGTGGCATTGAGAAGTTAGCACAGAAGTGAAAAAATGACACACCTGTTTGCTTAGAATTTCTTAAATGATTAAATCATCCTTTCCCAGCTGACTGTGAGAGCTGCAGGCAGCAAAAGAAATCTCACAGTGGCTGAGACCCTGAGCATCTCATTACAGGTCTCATAAGACACCCAGATGCCAGAGCAAGAGATGAGATTTGTTGAGGTTATTTAAGTTTCAAATTTACTTAGCGGCTACACACAGTATGAGGCTGTTCAGCCTGAACACCAACAGTAACAGAGGGAAGGAGGGGTGTATATCTCGAGTAATCTGGAGCATGGTGAGTGATGGAGTATCTTAATTTTTTATTTTGGCCAAAAGAAGCAAAGCACAAGAGACACGGAGAGAAGCAAGGAGGCACAGATTGATCTGAATAAGACTGGGTCAGGTCTGCTAATGTGGTAGCCACTGAGATAGGAAGGGGCTAATTGACCATTGTCAAAAACCTGTCCAAAAGTCAGTGGAAAACTGCACCAGATATGATGCAAAGCCAGCTCTTGGCAATGGTGTAAAGAGCTCTGCAGTCAGAGCTTGCACTGCTGCACAAACCTCAGCTGCAGGCACGTAATCTGCTGTTGCAAAACATCGTTGGACATTTCTGAGCAAATGCCTGGCTATTTGCGGGCTCAGAGAAGTTGACTGGGTAAGATCTATGGCATTTCATTGAGATGTGTTTGTTAAAAATCAGTGTCTGAAATGTTTGAAAAGCTCAGTATAGGCAGGCATGATCTACTGTAGTCAGTACGAAGCTTTGGCTTTAATAAGGTCTAAGTCATGGCAAAGGTGACTTGAGCACAGGAACACACAGAAACCTCTAAACAGTCTAAATCTAAACAAGGCACAACACTGGAGATAGGGAATGGTAACTGCAACCAAAATGTTAAAAATATGCCTTTTGGGGGGGCATTCACACAATTTTACCATTCACACTATTTTATCATTCAAAAGAGGAATTTCTTGGAAAAACAATTTCTTGTCTCAATAAGAAGCAATATTTACATAAACTTTTTTTTTTTCCCAAAAATGGAGTGTAAAGATAACTGCTAAGAAAGTCTTTACACTTTTCATTGGGCCAATGAATGCCTGTTACAAATTAATTCCCTGAATGCTTTTGCAGTATCACCCTCATTTCATTTATGATGGTCAGGAAATTATGCATAAAACTACTAATTCATGAATGTGTCCATTCCAAAACAGCAGATAATTACCTAAAATGGTTTGAAGAGTTTCGCAGTTCAGCTTACACTCAATTCATCAGTGAATTGCTGAGGAAACCAATAAATCAGACCAAAGAAATGACCATTTCTTATCACTAAATTTACGAGACAAGAATGTGGAGACTCCCTTCAGTATGAGTTTTCCTTCCTCTGCAACATCGATCCAGACACAGACTTATAAAAATGTTTTACTAACTTTCCTATGCCCCACAGACTTCAGCGCTTGCTTTTTCAACTATCACCTAAAAAATTTCTTCTAAAGGTTCTAAATCTGAAGTGAATCCATGTCTGCAATGGACTAGAAATGAAATGGGTTAAAACAGAATGGGTGTGAGCGAGAACGAGAGGAACACATTTTTAGAAACTTTAACAGTTTTCCTGGTTCATGCCATTATGTTAGGATAGCAAAATTTTTGGTTTAACCTTTTATTTAACCTCAGCCTTCAACAATGCCAATCATAACATTAAATTTTTACCAGAGAAGTAATAACAATAATATATCATGAAATTTCAGTAACATAGGCCTGTGCAAAACTTCACAGTGGTTAGAGGTCTGTAAACATTATGTTTGGGTGCATACGTTTATATCCCACTTGCAAATGACCCACACATTTGTTGTGAGCAAACACAAGCAATCATGAAAGTGGTCAGCAGAACTCAGATATTTGCAAAAGATTTTCCTCTTCAACCTTGCCTCTGTATATAAAAAATGCAAATTAAAATTCAATCTGAAATGCTAGAGGAAAAAAATCATTGGGCAATTTCCTTTAATTGAACTGCATGGATCACTGACCAAAATAATATGAGTGACTACATCTACTGAATCCAATGAGTCCTTGAAGCCTCTGGAGTCCAAGAACAGCACAACTTCACCTGAACTTGCTGTCAGACCACTGTCCTGAGAGGTGACACCTGGACACCAGCTCTACATCCAGCCTGGGTTAGTTATGAGCCTGGGACTTAAAACCCCCTGTTCCCAGGGCCGATGGTACGAGTCTTTTGGTTTATAGCTTAGCTCTTCAGGAGCTACATGACAGGCACACACATGGCACACAGACTTTGCACATGCCTTTAACACTGCGCTGCTCTTCCTTTAATATTGCATAGATAGAGATCCCTTAGGAAAATCACCATCCTGAAACCAATTCTTTTTATTTTACCTTGGCTTGGCTAAGCCAGCATTTGTGTTTTACTCAAGCTGCAGTCCATTTCTCTTCAATGTCCTCTTTGACTCCTGCTATCACCTGGCTGGTTTCTCCAACATATGTTTTTCAGGATCCTCCTGAAGAAATCTGAAAAAATGGCTTTTCCACTTGAAGTCAAAGCACTGGTCAAAGTCTATCTCTAAAGTAAATGCCTTCTATTATCCCCAGTCTGGAGGGTATTAATAGAGGTCTTACTAGCAGTAGTATACATAGCCTCACAGAAACTTTTGTTGTATGGCAACAGTCACAGTAATAGCTCCATAACATTAAAAAAGAATAACCCCCACCCCCAAAACCCCAGGATGTTTAATTCATTCAGCAGCTGCCCAAATAATTGCACTGCCTGGTCCTGCATTTTGGGTTTCTGCTTCTCAATATGTTTTAGCTTCTTCAAAATAACATAAGGAGGCCTTGGAGGGAGTGATCCTGCTCAGGGCTCCCTACCCAAGCACACTGCACCACTAGTTCTGGTGTAGAGGTCATGAGGTCTTCCGGCATCTCAGTGCTGGGGACGGAGCGCTGATTTCAGCCTTAGAGGTGCATATATTTCTTCTATTAGCAGTAACAGGAGCCTTTTGAGGCTTGCCTTTTATTGTCACTATCAAGAGGTCCATAACCTCGGTGGAACTTGTGGGATCTGCAAGACAAAAAAAATGACCCTGAGGAAATAACACAGAAGACATCATCATCACAGGCAGGATCGCCACACACCTCTGCCCTCTTCCCTGTGAGCTTATCTAGGGGCAGCTGCAGCTGAGCAGTGGAATCGGGTCACCTGCGAAACAAAGCAAGCACAAAGTGGAGAGGCTGAGACAACATGGACCACATCTGCAGCCCTTGCACATTGATAATTTGGTAGTTTATAGTAATTTGGTAATTTGCACCAGCTGAACTTGAGGCCTTTTTCTAAGTTAACGTAGTCCTGCATTTTCACATTCGGAGTTGTAGTGAGACCATCTGAATAACCCGAGTCCCATGATTGGTGCACCAGTTCATGAGTGCCAAGTATCTTTACAGACAGGCACAGCGCATGTGGGATGTGCACAGGAAGTCATATGGGTAAAAAGAGAAGCTGTTCTTCCTAATCCTAAAAAACAACTTCAGCAACATTATAAATAAAATACATCCTCAAAGCAAAAGCCGTGATTATGCAAGAAAAGTACAGTGCTGTCAGAGAGAGCAGGATATGGCCCTTTTTAGCTGTAGGATACTTCAGAAATTATTTCACAAGCTTTTACTCTGTGGAACACAAGAAGTTGACTCCAAAGCTCAAGCTGCAAAGAGCAATTGTTATAGCTGAAAGTATTTGTTTCAAAGCACTGTGGAAGTAAATGAAAGTGTCATTTTGCGCTAACGTGATAGGCAGCTACTCTGCCTTGTCAGAACAAGCAAAGTCCTGTAAGCTTTATCCCATTGCCACAGGCGCTTGGGCACCTCTCTGGAAATCAATCACAGATTGGCCTGAAGAAGAGCAGAGCTGAAACAATGGCACCAGAGTAGAGGACCCTTAATGAAAGCCATTTGCTAGTCCACACCTAGGCTGTCTAGACAGCACCTCCTGTGCTTTGATCACTGATAAACCATTCTAAATGTTACCAGTGCCCCTTCTTTGTTTCTGTTTACAGGCAATCAGTGGGCCTCTGGCCATTGCCTCTATTTCAAAGCAGCGCTTTTCATCTGACTACAATCAAATAAAAAAGAACAAAGAGATGGACATTTTGGATATGAGATACTTATTTTCCTGTGATTTATACAATTCTAAATGAAGAGCGAAAACAAAAAAGCAATTGTGAATGTACATGTGATAAATGTTTCTAATTAGGTGTGCCCTCTTAATCAATTTGAAAGCAGCTTTCCCTCCCAAACTAGCAAAAATTCAGTGTAAGTTTGTGTGTGTGTGTGTGTGTGTGTGTATGCTGCACAACACACACCTCTAAATTTTAAAGCCCTCTTCATCTGTGTTGGAGCCACACTGCATGGTGCTATTTTGTGCTGTTTGCTAGTACAGACATCAGCTCCACTCTGAAAACCCCACATGAAATATCCAGGTATTTTCCCAAGTGTCTCTGTTTTATAATTTAACCACAGTAGCATTAGAACCATAGAAACTGAAAAATCTACCCAAAAAAATGGTGTGAAGCTCATATCCTACGGTTGCCCAGCATACACTGGCCCATAACTAACTCAGACTTTTGTTATACATACTGAGCTATATAAGTTATTAAAGATTCGTCTAAATATTGTTTTGTATGTGGATTTAAATACTTTTTGCCCAAATTCAAGTCCACAGACACCATGTGGTTGCCTTTAGCTGGATGTCAGTACTTGAACTCTAAGCCCTCCTCATCTTTTATCTTCAGCAACTTGAAGTAGCCTACTTAAATTCAGCCTTTGAAACCTTCTCAGCCGCTCCCTCCATATGTCAGGCCAGTTTAGACATCTTAATCACATACATTCTTTCAGAAAACCTAAAAGATTGTAAGGTCCTGAAGAGATTTAATCTCATCTCTTAATTTGGCTCAGCCAGGATATAATTTGAAAACATTTTATTTCTTGTGTAGGAATCCAAAGGCAATTTGGATGCAGCTTAACAACACTAAAAATAGTCTTGTAAAGTTGTGCTTTTTTGTTCTGTATACCTAAAAATTTGTCTGTTCCAAAAGTCAGGATCAAGACCAACTCTTTTTGGCTCATCTGTAACCTCCTAAAATCATGAATTTCTTTGCTATTTCCTTTTCTCTTCCTTCCAAGGAGAAATTAAATAGGTGCCGGATGGGAAAAGGGACAGATACACTCTTTCGATAGCGTACTTAGACTGCTGAAGGTAGTAGGACCACATTCTCTGTGGTCCCTGTTGGCCAAGTCTTTGACTTCAGATGCTGTAGGATAAAAAGTCGTATGTCTACCCTTGCCCCAAAGATACACACAGTATTTTCAGTCTCTATAAAAATCCCATTAAACTAATCAAAATTTACTATATATAGTGATAGTAGAAGTGACAATATCTGTGGGTTTTTCCACAAAAACATGACAATGCATCAGAAACCCTCTCCAAACTATTGTATGTCAACAAGGTAGGAAAGTGGGCGGGGGGAGGCAGAGGGGGAAGTCATGATAAACTTGTTTAACACAAGTGATGAAGAACAGAGAAACTAAGACTCTTTCCTAGGGCTATATGCATACCATTCATTTGCTAAATCTGACCTGATGCTATTTATCCAGGTACCTGAGACGATGCATGAAGTTTGCAGAGTTTAAGTCAAGTTCCTATATTATATCATTGGTTACAATAGTAGCGGCACACTATAGAAATAACTTCATAAAAGTCTTCAATTTCATTTTTTTGGCAATATATTTGTTCTTCACTTGTTCACCTCCACTGTTTCTTGTCAAAAGAAAGACATAAGTTTTGTCTGACTGGAACAGGTCTGGAGCTGCTGAAGATTATTTTCCACTCCTACAGTAATTATAGCAGTTTTAGTGGTGCCCTTTTAAGATGAAACTTCAATAATGCAGGAGAGAAAAGAGCCAATGATAGCATTTATAAACACACTGTGATTCTTACACATTGATTCAATGGTACAGTGGGCTGCACTCATGATCCTCTTATTCTTAGTAATATTCTTATACCATTCCCTCTCCTTGAAGTCAAAAGAGTTAACTGGGTGTAAATCTCCCTGGAATAAAGGGAAATGAAACAGTGCCCCTTGGAATAAGACCAAAACAGCTTTCCCACAAAGGAAAAAAATCCTGAAACACTACGAGTACCCAATAACTTTGTGAACATACTGCAGATTTGAGCCAAAAACACATAAAAACCAACAGAACTATGCCTGACTTCAGCTTGCTTTGAATGAAGTTTTTAATTATCTGTGCGTTCAAATTATATATTTAAACACTCAGTGTAACTGGAAAAAAAATAGAGAAATAGGATCGAGACTGGGAATTTTTGTTCTGTAGCAGTCTTTCTTTTTCTAGCTGCAGTTAGCCATCAGATCTGTCATGTGTCATTTTTCAGCTCATTAGGTGGGATTTTGGCAATTTCTGTGTACAGTAAGAGGTATTGAGCAGTTGAAACTGGGAAGGTCAAATATTAAGAGCAATGTCATCATCCCTCATCGCTTCCAATGAAAAATTCTTGCATAATTGTTTAATGCCATGAGGTGCCTTTAGTGGGACATAGCCGTTCTTGCCAATATCCATTAACTCTTGAAGCTCACAGCCAGAAGCCGTATGAGCAAAGAAACAGATTCAGATTGGATCAAGCTGTTGTTTTGTTAATATCGCTGCTGCCCCATATTAATTTAACAAGAATCCCCAGCAATGAGGGAGAAGCCTCGGAGACGCAGCATATGGTCCAGTAAGACACCAGAACACACATCCCTTTGCATCTACAGTCTGCGCAAATTGTGCACAGGGCAATGCTCAATTAAAGTTTGCGTGCTTTTGGCCCTAAATCAGCAAACAACTTGCATGTGCATTTTACTCAGGCAAGTCCCCATGAGTTCAATAGCATTGCCTGTGTGTAAAAAACACGTACGTCACTGTGAGCAGCATGGGGCCCTTTTTCGGACAGACATCTGTAGCAGCAAACATGGGACCGAAACCATCTCTGCTGCAAATCAGCACACTTTAAGTTTTGGCTGTGGGATGGTCTGGCACTGAATGTGTTATGCCAACAGCCAAGGGAAGGAAGGTTTTCACAACACGAAGTAATGCTTCACAATCCCAACTGTTTCTTCTAATGTGCTATTTCATGGTAAAGTCGTTTCAAGAAAATTCATTTCTGAGAGTGTTTCAATGCTAAAGGCACAACTGACTTTCAAGACTCATCAGTACAAAGTAATTAACTGGAGTAACTCGAGTGGAAGAGATTGTCCCAGGAAAGCTCTCTGGTGTGCGTGTATAGATACTCTAGTCCAGAATAAGTGAGTTTTAGTCCAGATCACAGTGTGTTCAGAAGCCTAAGGGGAATTACTCTGCAATAATTTAGTTTCCTTTTTAGCCTTGGCTTTGAACCGCTCTCATTAAATCAGTACCAGAAAAAAACACAGTCTTCTTTTAGTAGAATATTTTAATTCAAATAAGCCTGATTTTATAGTATAAGCTAACTAGTTTTACTTTGCATTGAAATACCAAATCATGGTTGAGGGACAGAAATTTTCAGCTGAAGGGTAGAAATTAGCAGCAGAAGAGCAATAATTTTTTAAACCACTGAAAATACAGAAAAGATAACGTCCTTTGTCTTGCATTTGCTACATGTATGTACAGATTTTTACATGGGCTC
The DNA here is from genome assembly GCF_011004875.1 of Balearica regulorum gibbericeps. Lineage (NCBI taxonomy): Eukaryota > Metazoa > Chordata > Aves > Gruiformes > Gruidae > Balearica > Balearica regulorum. Next base: position 71,019,556 of record NC_046187.1, read on the forward strand.
AGGTGATGTGCAGTGTCATCATTTCATTGCAGAGCTGGTGCCTCAGAGTCCACACAGATTTTTGCAGTCATTTAAATCTCGCAATTTAAAATTCAGATTTGTATTATATTGTATTATAACAACACATCTCTCATTCTAGACTAAATACAGAAGATCTAAGATACTCTAGCTTTTAAAAGAGTGCTTTGTTTACATAACAATAATATGTATAAGATGAACATATAAGCCATATAAACTACACACAAGTAATATTAATGTTACAAAGCTCCTGCAGCTTCAGAAAGAATGTTTTCACACATTAGCCCAGAAGTGAAGTCTCTCTTCTTCTTCAACCAAAGCATAATTTTTTCCATAAAAATGATACCATCAAGTGGTCTAGGCAGAGAAACACTAAAGTCTACCAAACCCCCCAAAAAATTCTGGATTTGAAAACAAAATCCTTCCCATCAGTAAGACCAAAGAGGGAATTTTATATATGAGGTTTTCTCTTTCCTAGAAGGATTCGTTCAGTAAAATGAACACTAAATTCTCTCAAGGCACTAGATCTCACTTTTGGGGTGTTCTGAGAGAATCACCTGTATAGCAATTTATGAACTTCTATCACTGATCTTCTGAAACAGAAACACCTGCATTCATAGACAGGAGGGGGGAAATACCTTATTAAAGTATAACTTCTGTAAATATACTTCAGTCCAATATTCTGCCTCCAAAAGAAATGAAACCATACAAATTCTAGCCAGTGGGAAGCCAAAGTGGAGCTCGTCTTCGATTTCATTGGGGACCAAGATTTTACTTTAAGATTCTCTGTCTTTTCCAGTTTCTAATAGATAATGGGGTGTTTCAGGATTTTTCTGAGTGTGCGATGTTGATATTTTTTTGTCATGAAGACAGAAGTAGATGATGAGACTGGTGGCCCCTGAGCCCACAGCAAGAGCAATGTACAACCCTGAGCAAGGAACTGCAAGAAGTTGCAATGGCTGAAGAGCAAATGAGCTCCTCATTTCCAAATCAGCCTTTAGGTAGGCAAGGCGGTAGCAGATACGTAGAGTTAACATTAGTGATTACTCCTCATATGTGGGCCACAAAATAATTTGAGGGCTGTGGTGAATGCATAGGTGCACATCTACACACATTCATCTGTGTAGGCACACAGAGGCAATCCTCCTTTGTCATGACACAGCTTTGAGGAAGAAAGCTAATATATATATATATCACTTTGCCTTTAAAATTGCCAAACAAAATGAAATAATTTCTTTTATGTTAAATCTTATAACTGTAAACACACTCAGTGCTACCATTATCAGAGGCAGAGATGATGAAAAAGCACATTAGTTTAGCTGTTCCCACTTGAGGCAAGTCTGTATCTGAACAAAGAGCATTTTTTTGTTGTTTTGCTTGAAAAATGTAACAATTGCTTCTTTGTTGAAGAAGCTTAATTAAAAGCAGATAAAAATCAAGAAAATATTTCTTGCATTCTTTCAAAATAGAACAAAATGTGCCTGCAATTGTGAGCTGAAAAGGAGCTGTCTTTCTGTTTGTTAAAGAGAGACTGAAGATGCATTGTGCAGCCTTATCTATATCTACCCCATCTGTCACATAATCCTGTTAAAAACAGTGTTGCTTATTCAACTCAAACCCTTTCCAACAAAACTGCACTATCTTCTATATAAATGAGCTGGTACTTTGAACAGTCCATTTTTATAGTTTAGGTAATAGCAGCATACAGCCATAAATAGCTGTGAAGATAAAACAATTTTAGCATGAAAGGATAATCATATCATCCCAAAGGAATACGAATTACAGGAAAAACTTCCCCCCCGACATTCACTTGCTAAAGAGATGCACCCAGAAGATAATTAAGTGAAACAACAAAAAAATCTGTGATCTAACTTATGCACCAGTGACCACGTTTCCAGGGTGTTCTAAAAGTATGACGTTAAATAAGAAGCTGCATGACTGAAATTATTTCTTCATATCTGTTCCCACAGTGCCACAGCACAAATCTTGTAGACAAGCTTAGAAAGAAGTGGTTATAATGCCTAAAACTGCTATCATGGATTCTGAAGGTACTTGTTTTACACTTTTCTACACAATGATCGCAGAGTATGTGATACAAGGAGACATTGCTCCCAGCTGTAATACACACACCCCAGCCTTTCACAGCATTACATGTAAATGCTTGGCAAGAGTAACAGGTTAACAAAGCATTGGCAAATGGCTTCTTTGTTCATTATGGTACAAAAATAAGCAGACAGGGAAATTGGGGCAGGGGGCTGGTTTAAATTCTGTAACATGTAAAACAATTTCTCATTAATTAATTCAGTCATTAGCAACAGTTTCCCTGAGGGTAGTGTAACCTGAACAGGATATCACAATTACAGCACTCTCCCCTTTTTTAAGCTTGTTGGCATTTGACATGAAGAATTTATCAAAAAAAGACATGTCTGTTCAGCAAAGCCTTAAGCAGCTCTTCCTGACTTCCTTTATACATTAATTCTCATTTATCCTCCTGGTAGGCAAGATCTGTAAGAGCACCAAGAGTCACTGTACCTCTTTCTCTTCAGTACATATAAGACCTCTATTACTGTAGAATTTTCATGCCTACCAAATTGTCATGTATCTGCCCTTCCAACACCTCTTGAATTAAGGAGTCTCGATTTAATGGCTAAATTTTCAAAAGTAGTTAAGCATCTCAAGTTGGAAATATTGAAATACTTTTAAAAATCTGATTGCATGACTGGGTGATCCAAAAAGGCAATAAGAAAGCACGGCCAGGAGCCACAAGGTAGGATCTTTCTGCCACTACACTTGGTCTTCATGGGCATGCTGTGTTCATGGGTGGTTGGAGCACGAATAGCTTGTGCAGAGTCACAGATTTTACTCTGTGCCCTGGTCCCAGGCTAAACCACCCACCCTCCATTGCTCCAGGAATAACAGGAATTTAGGCAATACCAGGATATATTCTTGAAAGGTAAGAAGTGGCTTGAGATATAAGCTGCTGGGAGCTTGCCCCCAAAAAAGCTGAAGTGCTCAGTCCTGCCCTGGAGGTTTTCAGCCCTTCAAAGACCAAAAAAAAAAAAAAAAAAAAAAAAAAAAGAAAGAGGAGGAAGAAAAGCAGTATTAAGTTGCAGTAATCAACAGAAAAGGAGCCCCATGTTCCTAGTGAAGTGTCTTTGAATTTCTCTGAAGACTTGATGATGCGTTCTGCCCTCCCTCGCGTGATTCGTATGAAAACATAACTCGTAAACAGAGCATGCCACCTCCATTACTGAATGGTTGCTGAGAGTTCTAAGTTTTACTTTAGTGTTATGCATTTAATGGTATCTCAGTCATCTTTTGGCATTTCTGTGCAAGAGAGTAAATCATTGTCTTGTAAGATGTGTCTTGGGTCCTGTAGGGTGCTACTCCATGCACAAAGGGTACTGCATAATTCCATTGTGTTGTAACATTAGGTATGCACTGAAATACTCACAGGAAGAAGACTGTTTCAAAAAACAGGTTATTGCGCATACAGAGTCCAGTTAGGGCCAAATTCTTTCCCACAGCTCTGGACTTTGATTTATTTCCTGCTTCAGCACTGAGGAAAAGGGTTTGAAGACCTCAGTCAGTCTGAGAATGTCGAACTGGAAGGAAGCTTTAGATGTGATCCAGTCTATCCCTGAAACTGGATGAGCGAAACACAAACTGTGTGTCAGATTCTTCATGGTTGGTAGCACATGGGGACAGATAAAAGGTAAAAATGTTCAAGCCAATATTCTAAGGTCACTTTAGAGCAACCATTATAAATTGTAATGTTCTAACTCAAAATAGCATAAGAAAATTTGTTTCTGCACAGTATCTGCTGGTTATGCAGAAAATGGAAAAGGCTTTTTGCATCCACATTTTTCAGCTTCTCTTTAATTTTCTCATGTCCTATGAGCAGTTGTTCTAGTCACCCATATATATGACCTTTAAACCTCTAAAAATATATATTCCTTCATATGACTCTTTCAAGAAAAAGTCAGGGCCACAGATAGGCAGAACAAACGTCAGTCTTAACTAGCCATTTCCTCCTGAATAAAGCAGCAATCTGCCAAGACTGAAGCCCTCCTCTTATAATAGGTCAAATCCTTTATATACATGTGAGAGGATTTTGGCTGAACTCTGTGAAACTTCTCGTGTGAATGTTTACTGGGTCACGCATTTAATTTGCAAATGCAGTAAATTCTCACAGTGCATGAGGCAAAGAACTAGTAATTCTAAGATAAAATATTTCATCTGAGGGTCAAGGAGAAGCCTTTTTTATAGGAATGCCACAATTACATTTCTCATCTTGCGAAAGAGAGCCTCAGGATGACCGGGGAAATGTTAAGGTTCCCAGGCTGTGGTTATACCCCTTAGTTGAACAGACAGACGAAGAGAGCGCTTCTAAAGAAGATTCATTGCACAACAAGCCAGACTTAACTAGCTGGAAAGTGAGCATGGTCATGTGATGTGGCAAAAAATCATTTCTGGTCAAGTCTTGCTAGGGCAAGATTAACTCCTTGTTAATGAAACACAGAGGAAAGTCACTGACTGAAAGCCACAAACACATACAAGTTTGGTTCACACTGATCTTTGATAGGAATTTGGTAGTTACTACCAATCTCTGAAATGGTCTCTCAATGCTCTGAAAATCCCTAAAGTTCATGTGCCCTGCCCATTGTAAAGGTATCCTAAACTGTCAAGGTTTGGAATTTTCTCAGTAAGCAATCTCTAAGATACCTTTTAGAGTCTTTCTACAGAAAGTGATGGTAATGGTGGCATCTGGAGGCACAATAAGTTTTGAAACTTAGGCCATTAATTTTGTTGTGAATATATGAAGTATGATTCACAGAATTTGTATCCTCTTTTAAAGAGCCTGTAACTCATTCCAGTAATCAATAGCATCATCACCTTCACAAGAGCAGTGATTATTGTGCTTGTAGATTCTGACTCTCCCTGATGTTGTTAAGGGATCTTTCTGAAAATATGTGGTCAGAGCTTCAATGAAAAACTTTCTGACCACACTTTATAATGATAATGACCAACACAGCCAGTCTGGATTATTGCTGCAAATAACAATTTAACCAGAGAATTTTATCCAATGGAAAAATCAATATAGTTTACAATGAGTGCATGTCTTAATAGCCACAGGGCAGCCGCTGATATTGTCATTAAAGACATTCTGGCTTTTATTAATTTATGTTTTTCCTCTTAAAGAAAAATCTATGTGAGCAATAATCATAAGGGAACACCTCTACATTCATTTGCTTTTCAAATGTGCCTGAATTATTTAGTTTGTCTAATGAATTTGTCTTGTACTAAGATCTTAGTTTTTGGTCCTTGCCCTGCAGACCTGCCTGGCATTGCTGTCAGTGGTAGTGTTGACTGAGCAAGAACCGACTGTTTGGGGATAAAGCTAATGGGAAAATTTGAGAAGTGAACAACCCATCTAAATCTGTGTGTTGACTAAAAACATACTAAACTGACAGAAAGTCCTGTATGGATTTAATCATGAAGAGTTATTTTCAATGTCTCAAAATGTGTGCATATCAGAGAACTTTAATATCTGAGGCTTCTACCTTGGTTAGGGCTTTACACGTGCTGTTCCTACGAAAGCAGGAGGAAGCAGAACAGCTCAGTGCCCCTGGAATCCCCACTCTCTGCCCGCAGTGCAAGTGATACACCCCATTGAAACAACCACCAGTGGCATCCCAAAAGTTCAGAGTGACTCTGCTTAGTCCCTCTGTGGTTCTCATTAGATGATGCTGTAGCCTAAATACCTATGCATTTTCCCAAGTGAAATGTCAGGACAGCAGAACAACTGAAAAGTCTAGAGCTGACCATTCCCACAGGAAAGGGATGCTCAGTCTGGAGTATCACAGTATGTGTATCCATCCATCCTGCTTTTTATGACCCTCTCCTCCTTCAGCACAGGTCTTCCACCATGGTCTCAGAAAGACTCCCAGGGTAGCACCAGTTTCAAAGCACAGAATCAGTGAAGTGCCACTTCACATCGACAACGGAAGGAATAAAGGCTGATGCCTTACTTGTTATAATTTAATACTTAAATTATAATCTTCTTATGAGAAACCCCTGTAATATTTGTGAGATACTTCTTGAGCTTGGCGATATTCTAAGTCATTACTAACTCAGAAAGACCTTGACCTGAGGTATTGAGCTGGTGGCTAGGAGACTAATTTCTGAGCCCATTTTTGCTGCTGACCTCCTGTGTGATTCTGGGCGAATCATAACTGTGTTCCTGTTTTTCTCCTCCTCTCTTTACCATGGGGCACTGCCTGTCTCCCCTATGTATCCAGCTTAATAGGTCTTTATCTTGGGGACACATGGGGGCTGTTGTCATAAACATCTCTAATCACGTAAGGATGAAAGGACAGGATTTTTCCAAACTTATTTTATTTCTCACTCCTTTAAAAGGAAATCAGATAAAGAGGAATTTAGGGGACGTGTAACTCTCCAAACACTATGCAAAAATTGAGAATAAACCAGTCTTCATTGTCATTAAAATTTCCTGGGATTTTTCCCGTGTGAGTATAAATTGGTAAGCCTGTTTGATTTCAGTGGAGCTAAAATGATGTGTGTGTTTGGGAGATCTATATTCTAAGCTGACACTGAGCTTGCCTGATGCATCAGATATAGGCAAACTTTATCTGTAGAGTCTGCTAAAATTTGCACAGAACTATACACCACAGAAATATTGAGGTATAGTAGCTATATTATTTTTAGATTGACTTACACATCAAATGTTTTTAAACTATAAAATTACTCAAATTATACTTAATAGAAATCATAGTCATTAAGACATACTAAATCATTCTGCATTTGAAAATCACATTTCTAAAAGTAGAATGTGAAACAATATAATTTATTTGCTTATTAACAAAGCAATCAGTATTAATGGTCTGATATTTAATAAGTGGTGTAAATTTTCCACATCAGCAGTGTATCTACTACAGACAGATGTTCTGGCACAGCCACTCAATATTATTTGGTGCAGGCAAGAGGGCATTCCTTATTCAGAAAAGGTACTGGGTACCCCCAGGTCTCCCACAACAGATATTGTCCTCTTCTGATTAGTGATAAGAAATATTAAACCCAAGAAGAGGACTGCAAATCAGGCCCAAGCGATGAGGTGTCAGAACACCGGCCACTTAAGAAGGAAGTAGTGATCCTTGTGCTCACTGCTCTAGGGGCTCCACTGGGATTGCTTCTCAGAGTTATCAGGAAACAAACAAAAATGAGTGAGTTGCTGGGGAAGGACATTCTCAGGTGAGGTTTCTCCTGCTGCCCCATGTCATATTCTTTACAAAGGTGTTCTAAAATTTGGTATTTCTGCTGTGGTTTTTTCCCAATAAAACTCAAGACTGTCCAAGCTTTGGACCTTCTTAAAAATTTGCCAATGTTATCTCTCATCTCACTGGCCTTAGTGTGAGCAGAACCACATCCACATTTTCCATGGGAATGAAGCATTTGGAAAAAGAACTGAGGTCAAAACAATTCCCAAGAAAAATCATTCAGATCACTTCTTACTTGCACAGCAGGACAGATTTATCATGTGCCCAACAAGGGAGGGATGGGTTGTGCTTTTTCCTTATCCACAGCCCAGCTGCATCCAGCCCTGGTACCACATATGTTCTGGAGGTGATTTATCTGAATAGGAGGCTGGTGAAACCAAAAATACATCACACAAACAAAGCCAGGGAAATTATTGTACCTCAGAAAAGCTGTTTGGCATATATTCCTCAGTTGTATGGAAGCAGACTCTTTTCCCTCCAGATTTAAAAATAATTGTCAGTTTGCCAGCCCAAGTGTTTATGACATTTTTAATCAGAGTTGAAGGAAAACTTAAGTGGGGAAAGAACTGTACCTTTCCATAAAAGCATGTCTACAAAACCAGCACAGGGTACTAATTATGACAAAAAACTATCAAATTCTTTGAGCATGATATACAGTGATATAAGACAGAGGATATCCCTAGATGCAACAATGGCCTTATACTTTGTACACTCTACAGAGCATCCCAGCACAAGCAGGACATTAAATAATTTAAACCAAATATATGTTCTCTGATTAAAAGAAATGTGTTTCTATTGACCTATGTTGTTGGAAGTTATGAATACAAAAATTTTCATGGAAAGTCGTGGGCTTTAAGACACAATTTATTTGAAAAAACACATAATGCTACCCTATGAACTGCATTTGTATTGATTCCCTGTCTTAGCAAGGAGCTGGAAGAACAGGAAGAACATTCTGGTGGTGATTATTCATTTTATCAGCTCTAAACAACTCCACTTTATTAAGGGACAGAGACAGCTTATTCTAAAGAACTCACAGAGTAGCAGTTTTTCCCTCAGCATGAACTTCCTGCTCAAATTAATTCAGGCCAATTTGCAACTTCGAAAGGCACCTGCTGAAAGGAAGGCTTAGTGGGGCTGGAATGAAAGAGCCCAGGCTGATACCTGCCAGGTGGCCTACAAAGAGATTAGCTGAAATGGAATTCTTAAACAAGCAGAACTGTAGCCTAAACAGCTATCTCTGTGTAGTGGGGTTTGGTTTTTTTCTGTTTTTTTCTTAGCTATTTCCATTGCCACAGACAACACCTCGGGAGCTACCACTGTGAACTTCAGATATCAACAGACTGGTGCTGAAACTCCTAACCAGGTATTTTGGGGATCAGAGAGAAAGCTTGATTCTTGTGCCTTTAACCTGTGCTCGGTACTGAGCATAGACTTATGTCATGTTTTCTGTGCCCTTTCCTTCCCTACACAATGAAATAGGACAGTTCTGTTGCATGGTGGTCAGAAGGATAGCAGTGTCTCCCAAGTGCATGTGGATTATGGTGTGGATTATGTGTCTCAGCCTTCTGGGAAGGATGTTGGAAATTTTCACAGGATTTTGGCCAAAATCTGCCTCTGAGCATAAAATTGATTTCCTCAATCTTCTCCTATATCTCTCAGTGGAACAACCCATGGTCCTGAATTTTTAGCATACTTAGGTAAAAGGTCCATTAACAGAGCTGGAATGTTTGCCAGGGAAGGCTGTGACACTAATACTGTGGTTATCCAGACCCTCTTGTGAATATCTGCCCAAAACACCACACTGTAGGTACACAAACAAAACATCACTTGTAGCATATATCTACCAAGTTTAATCCTTCACACAAAATGACTTGTTAAATTTCATCATACTATGGAAAAAAATGCTGGAGATGGCAGATAAGAAACTTGGCCACTTCAACTCTGCTGTCAATGCTCTAAACTCCTGAGTGAGCACTGGGAAGAAAGCAAGCTGTCATAATGTTGCCTGCAGCAGGAGGTCCCAGTCATTGAAATTCTATTTACCCCATGGTTCTGTGTCTCCTGGAAGAGCTGTGTACAAGTGTGTAGGCATGGAAAAAACACGAGGCAGATGTTGTGCTGATACCTATTTGCTAGAAACTGAGAGCCTTCTCAATTGCTAGTCAGAGCTGCTAATTTTTTTTTTCTTTTACCACAAGGAGCTGGTTAAGCATCATTTTGCCAGAAATAATGCTGTTATTTTTAAATAAAGAATTAGAGCTAGCATAGTTGCCATTGAGGCACAGAAGACATTTATTTTGTTTTCAAAGACTCTGCTATTTAATTATTTTTTCAATACATTCAGGGAAAATAAAAAGAGAATTCGCCTCACTAGAAAGGCGAGGATGTACAATACTTGTGGATAAAGTTATGAGAGAGAAATGAAGAATAACATTTTCAAAAGGCTCATTATTTCTAATTTTAATTGATGGAAGATGGAGTTTTTCTAAGAAAATTCAATTGTTTTGCACCATAAGAAGCAGAAGGGCTTTTAAAAGACCTCATTATGCCCAGTGATGATTAGAGGGGAGTCTTTCTTGTGTATAAAGTATTTCCATTTTTAAGTTTGCTACTCTAAATTGCATTGAAAACTTAAAAAAAAAAAAAAAAAAAAAAAGAGTTTTTCTAGGTTGCTGGCTGTGCTCAGAGAGGGTATGAGGCACAGAGCTGCCTGTCAGGAAGCTTTTCCAGCGCTGGCCAGGGGTGAAATAGGTGCTGTCATTTCCTATGATCTATGACACCAGCCAGCCCACGCATTTCTAGGCGTTTTGGGGAAACGAACCAAGGCAATGAACAAAAAAAGCCCCACCATCTCTAAAAGTCTTTGCTTCTCCAGAGTATTTGAGCTGCTGGCCTGGAGCGTTTTTGTTCCCAGATGGCCTTGCAGACTGGGGAGCCAAAGTGGAAGAATGAGATCTCAGCCAGGTTTCCATCACAAAATAGCCTCCTTTCCATCAAAAGATGTAGTAGAATTGACCCACCCGGACTAAATGTTTCGATTTCCAGCAAAATACTGATGCCACAGACACACCATGTGCGCTTTCAGGTGCCCCAAACTCCCAAAACAAGGTGCTGGCACCAAGTCCTGGGGAGCTGCCAGGGAGAGCTCTGAAGGCAAAGCGAGCCATCATGTCCAGAACTCAACCACATTTTCTGACTCCCAGCTGTCACTTAGGCTTGAGACTTAGCCATTGACTTCCCCAACTTACCTAAACCTGATGTGAGTTGTAACCCTTATATGCCCAAATGTTGGCTGTCAGTGAGATTTAGACAAAGTATTTCTGATATCATTATTTAAAAAGGCATTAAATGCCTTAACCAATTAATTAATCCTGTTAAATGCCACAGAACCAGAAATTGAACCCAGATCTCCTAAGGAACAAATACCCTACTTCCTAAAGTTGCATTTGTAGTTTTTGGCATAACATCTTTATAATGAGATTTTTCCTCCGTGAATACAATAGTTCTACTTGAATCCCCAACCCCACCCCCAAAAAAAGCAAATTAAAAACTTGGAGGCCTTTATAAATATACTGGCCAAACCCAAAGTTATGAAGCTATCCACTGGCCTACAAACAAGAGAAATATGTTTTCAAAGCTGCTGTATTTGTTTTCAGAATTCTTTGAAAAAATACTGCTGACTAAATAATTTATAATAATGAACGTATGTGACAAATATTGCTTCTTTTACTGTTTGGATAATTTTATTGAATACGTAGGGGGGTTTTTTGATGTGTTCATTTGGTCCTTGGACTTAGTTCACACAGCTTTTTTTCAATTTTCATTTACCTCATACCTGAAATTTCAGCTGTGTTGTTGGATTGTTGGCAAGAGTAATTTTTTATGTTTCCTGATACCTTGAACAAAAATTTCAGTCATTTATTTTGTATGATCCCACAGAAGAGAAATTTATTTGTTTTCCATCTTCATTCTTTAAAATTATTTCATCATATTATCATATGAGTTTAGCACTCATTTTAGCAAAACACAGAAAATGTATGGAATAAAGGAAATTCATTTAAAAGTTCATTTAGACTTTTTTTTTCCTCCTTGCTCTTTAATCAACTTCTTAAAAAGCAAATTATTTTGGATTACTGTTTAATAAAGGATTGTATTTTACCATGGGCTTTTTCCACAGTGACAGAAAGCAAGTTAAGGAAAATGGCACAGCTTGTGAACGATGGCCATATTTTAAGCCAGAGGCAGCAGTGGACTAAGGCTTAGGAACCAGTACTAAATTCAAACCTCCAAGTGAAACACAAACTAGAGTGTAAGTTGTTCTCAGCACAGGTCTCCATATGCCTTGACGGTAAAATTTGAAGTATATTCTTGGTGGCTGCTCTTACTGATTTAAAAATTCAAAAGCCTCACTGCATTGTGCTTGTCACTTTTTACCACAAGAGTCACATTATAGTTACTGTAATTGCTCTCTGGAAGCCAGATATAAGTCTGTGTTTAAAGGAACACATTTTTATGAAATTTTAATAATGGCATTGTTACAGATTGTTCTACCAAACTAAGTAACTCAGCCTGCTGATTTTTTTCTTAAAGGAAACTGTGTTGGAATTATGTTTTCTAGCTTCTCTTCAATGTGAATGAGATTTTCAGCACAACTGTCTGGAAGCTTTCCACAAAAAAAGTGGAAACTTTTTCAAGTGCAACCACTAGCATGTGCAAAAGGGGCAGGTGCAGGTTGGGTATCAGGCATCTACCTGATGCTCACATGAAGATGCCTGGATTTTCAGCTGGTGGGAATGAGCATGGCATTAACATCTCGTGTTGAGAGTTCCTCTCACTTGCGCTGACTGAGGCATTTCACCCATTAATTGAAAGATAACTGGAGGACTGTTTTGAAAGCTCTCTTGGGTACTCAAGGCTGAATGATGAGAATGTGTGAATATTCTTAATTTCCTTTTCTTTGCAACTGCTCTTCAAGTAAAAAGTCTTTCATTTCTCAATTCAAGTTCAAAATGGCTGGAAAACATCTGGCACAAGGGCAGATCCTGTGTCATGTATCGAGGGGCTGCGTTGGCATTGAGACGTTGGGTAGCCAAGACCTGTGCCAAGGCTGTGGCAATATCCGTGGTTTGTCCTGGCAGTTTCAGGCCCAATTGAACGCTGTTTTCCAATGGGGATTGGACACTACTCAAAAGCACTTTTCTTGTCTTGCCAGTGAGCCATTCCCAACACTTCCCCTTGGCGCAGTTTGCTGATGTGTTGTATTTGGCTGACTGGCAGCTAGGTGAAGATTTTTGGGGTACAGATGATAGGGCCAAGAAGGTTGATTAAAATGACTCTAGTCCCTAAAACCTGCAAGTTTAGAATGGAATCTAAGCCAGGTTGTTGGAAGAAGGCTGTTTATTAGCTTTAGCTGTATTTACTTCATCATTCATATCCAAAGAGTCCACAACACGGGGCTGTGTTTTATGCAGTCAGCTCTGCCCAGACAACAAAAACTCTGTGTTAGCAATAAAACTATTTCATGGAAATAGTAGTAGCTGCAGTCAACTGAGGATTTTCACAGTGGCCCAAGCTTTGAAGCTAATTCTTTTTGACTAATAAAACTGAAAAGTGTTACTACTCTGAAATGTACTTATTAACTGTATGAAGCCTTTTATTATGTCAAATGGTATGATTTTTAAAGGTAGATAGATATATAAAATATACATAAACCCAAGAGCGTTTTTGGTTTTTGGTTTTGTTTTTTGGTTGGTTTTTTTTTGTTTTTTTTTTTACTAGTGCTTAATACCCAGCAACAAGGGAAACAGAAGAAGTAAGAATTGCAAATGGAACGTGAAACATGAACTAAATGTCTTTGGTGCAGCGTTAATTATATTAATAATTACAATCAATGACTGACACTTTTTTACCCCTCCCCACTCTCTGATTTCTTTACTTTGCTCATGAGATACTTCCCAGAAATACTGATTCACCTGTAAGCTATAGAACAGAGCTACAGACCTCAAGAGCCATGCTTTGTGACTTAGTGAGGCACCCCAGTTAGCACAATCCCTTCTTGCTGCCAGCTGCTGGCTGTTGGGGAAATGCGTTGGCTTCGGTGGTGTGTCTCATAGTCCCCCACACAACCAAAACAGCGGTAAGGATCTGAAAAAAGAGGCAAGTAGCTGACAGAGATGAAATTAAATGAGGGGTTAAAGAGTGCCCGTTCATGGACTTTAGCCAGTCTCATTAGCTACTCAGGGAAATGAACATTTGGAAACAGGCACAAGAACCTGAACATAAAATCTAGAAACAGCAGATATAACTAATAGATATCTAATATTTCTATAGATAGAGCTATATATATAAAATAAATGGCAGATATATATAAAATATATATATTAAATATAGCTCTGTGCTCTGGTTACTTTCTCAGTTACCTAAGTATTTTAAGAGTGAGAAAGGAAGAAAAAGATAGGGCTTTGATGCATCAGAAAACAAAATAAAGTTCTTCTATAACTTCAACATCAAAAATTACCTTCTTTACCCTATATATAAATTTCCAAAATTTTAAGAAGAAAGAAATTACTTCCAAAATTCTATTGATCTATTTAAATCTGAAAAATGAAGTGGTGAAGTCATACTCCAGCATGTCCATTGCTCTTGAGAAGGGCTGTGGCTCCTGGGCTACACAAAAGGTGATCCTCAAAGAGGCTCCCAGCATTTGCTGTAGGAATATTTCCAAGAAGGTAAAAGAGTATTCCTAAAGAATAAGACAGAAGTACATGTAAAAAAAAAATGTTGCTTCATTTACCTACACAGAATATCACCTATCCAAGGAGGTAATCTATTATTTTTCCTTTGCTGTTATTTGTACGTAGGTTAATTGTTTCAGCTCTTCAGTTTTATTCAGATGTCCTCTTTGTTCCTCTCCAACCTGCCTACCACTTTTTACTTTCAACCATTTTTTTTGCTTATTCTCTTAAATAGTCATAGAATAGTTTGGGTTGGAAGGGACCTTTAGATGTCAGCTAGTCCAACCCCTCTGCAATGAGCTGGCACATCTTCAACTAGATCAGGTTGCTCAGAGCCCTGTCCAGGGATGTTTGCAGGGATGATGCATCTACCACCTCTTCAGACAACCTGTGAAACATTGTAAAAAAAATTCCTTAAATCTAATCTAAATCTACTCTATTTTAGTTTAAAACCATTAGCCCTTGTCCTATCACAACAGGCCCTGCTAAAAAGTTTGTCCCCATCTTTCTTATAAGCCCCCTTTAAGTACTGGAAGACCCCAATAAGGTCTCCCCGGAGCCTTCTCTTCTCCAGGCTGAACAACCCCAAGTCTCTCAGCCTGTCTTCATAAGAGAGGTGTTCCATCCTTCTGACCATTTTTGTGACCCTCCTCTGGACTAGCTCCATCAGGTCCGTGTCTTTCTTGTGCTGGGGACCCCAGAGCTGGACACAGTACTTCAGGTGAGGTCTCATAACAGCAGAGTAGAGGGGCAGAATCACCTCCTTCAACATGCTGGTCACGCTTTTGATGCAGCCCAGAATACGGCTGGCTTTCTGGGCTGCAAGTTCTGGCTCATGTTCTGTTTTTCATCCATCAACACTCCCAAGACCTCCTACTCAGGGCTGCTCTCAATCCCTTCATTCCCCCAGTCCGTATTGTTACCAGGGGTTGCCCTGACCCAGGTGCAGGACCTTGCACTTGGCCTTGTTGAACCTCATGAGGTGTATGTGGGTCCACTTCTAGAGCTCATCCAGGTCCCTCTGGATGGCATCCTGTCCCTCAAGTGTGTCAACTGCACCACTCAGCTTGGTGTCATCATACCTATTCCTCCTGTTTGCCACCTTTCTATGGGACATGCAATATAAGTAGTGAATATAAAATGCAGAGTAAGAAAACTTCTCCCTTTAATCACTAGTGTAGCACTGCTACGATGTATGTAGACCATCGCTGACCCATGGGATTCATTTTGAAGCTGGGCTGTAGTGGTGCAAGCCCAGCGGTTGTTTTCATTAAGACGACCTCAGGATCACATCTAGAAAAATATCATTACCATTACTTCTGGTGCACTCTCTGAACAATGTGGCATAAGAGACGGAAAAACACACAGAGATAAAATACTGAGGTAATATTGATGGTTCCAGCAGGTTTGGGAAAGTGGAAGAAAGATCTCAATGAACTAGATGTTCCCTTGTGCAATCAGGATCACAAGACAGCTGCTGTTGTTCCCTTTAGCAAAGGAAGAAATATTCTATTTTGCAGCAGTGTCTTGGTTTGTAAGGATCTTCTGTATAAAACAAAGTAATGAGAGCATCAAGCTGGGATGTAGGAGAGCTAGTTTTGATTGCTTCTTCAGTCTGAAGAGATTTCCCAGTTTTCTGCCAAAGGGCTTGGCTATTTTAGCTAATTGTGACTTTCCTGGTAACTGGGAGATGTGGATTTGATCTGATTTAAGATTAGGTCCTTGAGTACCTTTAAATGTGGCTCCTAGATACCAAGGCAAGTAGGACTGCATGACTATAAATATCTTTGATACAGAGTCAGGTAAAACAGATTCAGCTGACGTGGCATTTCTGAATAATCAAAACTCAGATCTCTTACTTATTTTCCTCACTTCTCCTCTCCATTTCATCCCATAAGAAATTCTGGGCATAAAAGCCAATTTTCCTGCTATGTCTGGTCATGGCACAGTGCAGTCAGGCTTCTAGTTCCCAGCGAAGTCTTTGGTGCCCAGGTGCAATGCAAATAATAACAGTAATACAAAGAAAGCATCATGTTTAAGAAATGAAAATGTCTGTGTTGACTATGGTTTTAATTTGATCTTATTTATCTGTGATCTTGAATGTTTTGTTTTTCTAGTTGCCTCTCAGATGCTCTGTATATTTTTAGTACAGAATTATGGTATGTATAAAGAAATAAATTTTCTTTTTATTACATATTGAAAGAGAGCATAAAGATAATGGAAGCCTTTAGCAAAGCAATGCAATCTGATATACTGCCTCAGCTGAGTAGAACTTACCATTACCTTTCTTATCCACATTTCACAGTTTTCACTTCATGTCATTTCTTAATGAAATTACCTACATTCAGTCTCTATGATAATATGCACATTCAGAGATGTGGACATGGCGTATAATTAATACAGCCTTTCCTACCTCTTTCTGTTTCAGATTATAGACCTAGATTTTGGACAAGTGCATAAATTTTGTATTATAGCATGAGAAGCAATTAATCCCATTAATAAGCAATAATTCATATAATTCAGATCATGGGCTGTCACTATGAATGACTTCATTAGCCAGCTTTTTACCCTAGGCTAAAAAGCCAGCTTCATTAATTCTGTAGAAGGCTTATTTTCTTCTCTCGAAAAAACACAGTCGAACCCATTTAAAGGAATACTCCTTTTAACGACAGATACCATTGAAGAAAAATTATTCAGCAGCAAGTCCCAATAAATGTTAAAATTATTTAAAGTTCAAATGTTTAGATCACATTTATGTATGGAATGAAAATCACCAGAAAGGTAGTTGTTATGAATAATTATTTTCTTCATTGTGAAGATCCCAGATATAGTCTGGACTTGATAATGAGTGTATTGTGCTCACATGGAGTTGAATATACTTATTACAAATCATTTTAATGATGTATTAAGTTTTAATTAGATCTGCACTTCAAATTAAATATACACGAGGTGAATATAACTGGACTGAGAAGGGAAACTCGGGCAGAGGTTTCCTGCATTCATTTTATTTCTTCTGAGCCATGACCTTAGCACACATTTTACTGAACACTTTCATTACTATATTACTTCCTGGGAGTTGCAGCAAAAAGTATCACGGAAAAATATGGCTTTCAAATGCTTCCAGGGTGATGGTTTTCAGTGGTTTCCCTGTGTAGATCTCCAAGCAAGTAAAGGGAATTCTGCAAATGCTGTAAAACACAACTTGAAGAATTCATTGTCATAACATTTAAGATATGGGCACCACATCTTCTCCTAATTCATAATACTAAAGCAAGGTATTTATTATTAGTATGAAGGGAAAGAAGAAAAGAGTCTTAATCTGCTTCATCAAACTAAGGGACATGGGTCTGGAAGTGAAATGTCACTCTCCATAAGTAAAGATGGTCAGCTTAGGAGGTTTGTAAAAGCTATTATCCTCCAATGAAAAAGCTAACGAATAAAATACCAATTTCTACTACAAAGCCTGAAAATGTGACTGCCCGTAAAACTGTTCTTTCGTAAGACATGAGTGAAACACTGCACTTTCCTCTTGTTTGTGTATATTCTGGTGTCTGCAAATTGTCCGTGAACTATGGACAGCAAAATAAATGATGTCAATAAGGCAGAATTACTTTTTATGATTTAATGATAATAAAGAACTCACTCTATATATTTTCTTCACTATTTATAATGGGTTGGATAATGCCCTGCCAGGCATGACACTGAAAGCTTTCCATTATATGTCCTTAATACTCAACTCTTTCATTATTCAATATGTCTGAATATTCTAATCTGCTCTTGAAGAAAAAAAAAAAAAAGTACAACAATATCACAGCCCAGGACAATTATGCCACATTTTTATTAAATTAACTACGGGTTGTAAGTTTACCTTAATGACCACAAACATTTCCAAATAAAACCAAGATTACTCCTTGCTTGATTTTTTCCAGATGAAAGGTTTGTGGATTTTATTTTCAAAGGAAATTATTATTTTCATGCTGCTACATACTAACGAAGTGGTGAGAAATGCTTCCTCTTATTGAGATGGCAATGGTGTAGCAGCTGTGATACAAACACCACGCTGGATGAGCAGCAAATCTTGCAGTGTAGAATTGTTCCAGTAAACGTTAAGTGATTTGAAAAGACCTGACAGGCGAGAACAGCAAGCCCTGGAGTCATGTAAAATGCAAGAGAAATACCACTTTATGGATGCTTTATGATGGCTTCAGAAACAGAAACAACAAACTAGCTATTAAAATATAATTTAGCAATAATATTCCTCCCAGTTTGAAAACTATCTACGAGAAATAAATTCTTTTACATTCAAGAACAATCTAAAGTCCTAAGAGATGCTCTTATTTCTTATAGATGGCTACATTTGGCTGGAATGTATGGAAATAACATTCAATTATATGCTACATTGGTACCAGTCAGAATAGCTTATAGCTATTTTCCCTCCCTCTCTCTTCAGTGGTGTATTCTTGAGTGTATTTTAATAAATCCCTTGGAAATGAACAAGGAAAATTACTCAACATCCTCCAGAAAGTGTGAAGAGAGAAGAATATGAATATACAGTAATAAGCCAATTAATCAATTAATTCAGTGATGCTTTCTAGTCATACAGTGCTGTTAATCCAGAAGGATCTGCAAATGCTGGAGTCAGAGAGGAGACATTTCTGTTGTAGCCATTTTGTAGCAGCAATCCTAAATCTCGTTCTGAGGCTAAGAAGCAAGGAATAAAGTGTACAACTGAAATGCTAAGGGGATTTAAGGTAGACTAGGTAGAATTTATATCCTTTCTTGGACTTTGGCCAGGGTACTAAAGTTGTCACTCCGCTAGCAAAGAGCGCCTGGGGATTCTTAATGACCAGACATGGTCACGACCTCTGTTTTGCAAGTAATCCAAAAAACAACACATCCTACATAACAGTGATCCTTGCCGCCAAGCAGCAGCGCTGATGGAGGAAGGACAGCCATGAGAAAAGCATTGCTAGCATGCAGTTCTCCACAGCTTAAGGGGGAAAAAAAAAATCCTTGTGCCTCAACCTTTATGCATCACTGCCACAAGGTTCAGTGTTGCAAATTGTCAGTGCCAATGACCCCGCTCCTGTGAAGCACTTAAGTGTGTGCTTAACTTGGAATTAATAAAGCAGTCAGGAAATGTCATAGCACTTTACAAGCCTTCCCTTCCTGCCATTGTATTATTTACCTAAGCAACCACCAATTCATGTTGAAGCTTTTGTTTTAAGGGGCTGGCAAAAAAATAGGTTCTGTGATTGTACTGTGTATTGATGAAAAGCAGCTTAGTATAGTTTTTCCATTCGGTCAGGTCCATTCAGTATAATAACCCACACATCACACTGAGTAGAGTTCGAACAGATACTGTCTACCAGTGCTGGTTGAGACTGACATTTTCCAAAGGCTTAACTCAGAAGTTCTGGGCACCTACAAAGCTCTAGGCACCTGCATCTGCTCCTCGACTGCAAAGTGTCCCTCTCCCAGTTGTGGCACACATTTCCAACGCAAGGCTCCTGTAGGAAATGCAGCTGCACCTGGTGTCCAGCGAACAACGACTGGAGGAGCCCTTTTCTCCAACTACTTGGACATAAGAAATTGCTATGTTCTCCTATGACAGAGTGCCTGGTGACAACTCTATGTGTCTCTATTACTTCAAGTTTGGATTTAGTGCATTTTCCTCCAAGGAGGACTAGTACTCAAGAGAGCCAACTTCAAAGAGCAAATGAGGCAGTTGTGCATTTGCTTGATAGCACCTAATTCAAAGATCACCTGACAGCTTTATGGTCTGCTCCCGCTTATATTCTTAGGGGGCTGATCACCTGAAAATTCATAGTAATTGGATCACAGGACTATATTTTCATTCTTGTCTAGAAGACTTAACAATTGCTGAGTTAAAATGAATGGGGCTGTAGCTACAGCAGAGGCAAGAAAAGCATTTAACTGAAGGATTTGCTTCTCTTCTTCCTGTAGCTGAGCCTACTCTGGTGCCTGTCAAGGCTGGGTGATCACTGACAGCCGTGATGGATGAACTGAGAAAGAAATATTTATAGATATTCATATTGTTTTTATTTCCATGCTATCTTTCCTTCATCCATTCCACATAACATGCCTGTCGTCTTTTACACATTAATTCTGAATTCAAATTCTTCCCTCTTTTTTTTTCCTATAATTTTATGGTCTTTGAAGATAATGACCACATCTGTTCTTTAGTTATCAAATATGTTTCTTATTTTAATGATTTTCTTTGTCTTTTTAAGTATCACCTACAGCAGATCTAAGTTTGGTTGCACTGATATTTTTCTCCTCTCCAGTTTACAAACTGTTGCTTTGCCCTGGAGAGCATTTTGCTCTTTCTGCTCTCAGAGACTTTCACCTCTTTCTGTCAGTTGCTGTTATACAGTTGGAATTTTGGCAAAGCAAAGAAAACCCTATTGTGTCTTTAAGCTTATCTATTTCCGCTACCTTTGTCCTTTTGATTATCTGAGAAGAAGAATTGAATAAAAGACACTTCACTCTACCTACTGTGACTCCACTGTCAGGATTTTGGGTTGGAGGTTTTGTTTG
The DNA here is from genome assembly GCF_011004875.1 of Balearica regulorum gibbericeps. Classification (NCBI taxonomy): domain Eukaryota; kingdom Metazoa; phylum Chordata; class Aves; order Gruiformes; family Gruidae; genus Balearica; species Balearica regulorum. The sequence continues at coordinate 71,040,170 of NC_046187.1, forward strand.
TTTTTTAAGCAACTGAGAAGCTGAATATATGAAGAGACTGTTTCTGTCCTTAATAAAAAAATATTGATTACATCATAAGAAATGTCAGGTATTCTCACACCACCTCGGAGACCCCTCAGAACACAGTGGAGCACAGTGATTCCAGACTCTGAAATTTCCCCTGATTTCTTTCCTTCAGTGTGGTGATTTTGCCTGCAGCCCTGGCTGCTGGTGAGGGCAAGCCCCAAGCTCTGGTGCCATGACTTTCCATTCCCAGATCACACTGCTGTTCCCATCTGGGCTGCATGTCTTGGTCTCCTTCCTGTGGCAGTGAGAGCACCAAGCACAGCCAACCCAAGGTTAAGTCTCACCTCGGTGAGGAGCTGGTGATGGAACAAACACCTGAACCTGAGGACTCCAAAGCAATGTGAAATACAGGTTTGTCCTTCTACATCACCCGCCCACCTCTCTGGATTCTGACTGAAGCAAAGCTGTGAAATTTGCCATAATTTAGTATAACTATTTCTCTTACCCTTCTCACCCATGGCTACTCTCCTGTGTGATGCCAGGGCAAGTCCCAACAGAGAACACACATCTTCTCCTTATACTCAGAGCTGGCACCTGCCACGTCAGTCCAGCCTGTGAGAAGGTCCCAGGCCAGGGTGCTCTCTGCAAGGGACCTACTTGCCTAATAATCTAACTAGAGTCGGACACCTGCTTCCAACGCTGAAATCCCAAAGCTGGCCCCTTGGATCTCATCTTTCACATCTGCATAACTGGCTTAATTTTAAAGTTCCTTCTACAGAAAGAAAGGGTACAAGATGTCTTCTGTGAGATGAGGATCACACTCTACATTAAGTTGGTGTGGGTTTGGGGTTTTTTTTAGTTTATAAAATGGAACCAAATTTCCCTGCAATTGTAGAGATCTTGCATTTCCAGGATGTTATATAAACTCATCATGCTTGGGCTGTTCTGCAGGCAGCTGTCATTTCTGAGCAGAAACTAGGAAAATCCCTCAGCTTGTTTCTGAAACTCAAACCTAAGTGTGTGCACTGCACATCCCTGCTCAGAGGACAATTGCTTGTCATCTGTTTTTCAAGGGTTCTTTTAGCAGACTTTCAGCCAGCAAACACAATGTTCTGCCATGCAGAAGCTTATCTCCAGAAAAAATATTTGTGCATGTAAAAAAATTAGAAGGGCTTATATGTCCCTTCATTACAGTTTCATTTTGTATTCTCTGTAATAGCTCATATCATAATAAATTCATGATGTAGTCCTGTGAATGTCATTGTTATTTAGCATTAGTTAAGCACTGGTTAATAGGCTCTCACCATGTTGCTGCTCCACACATAATGTGCACAGTCATTGAATGGAGACTTGCTCTGAAAATTTTACTGACCTCTTTACACTCTATTGCTAAGGTTAGTACTGTTAGTCATAGAAGTCAAATTTGACTACTTCCAAGCATTTTTTCCTAAGATGAGTGACAATGGAATTTAGCTCTTATTTTTTAAGCTAATAAAGGTATTTGTTGTTATCTTTTTTTTTTTTTTTCTTTTTCTTCAGAGATTGGTGTTGCCCAAATACCACCTTGCAACACTTCACCACATCAAACAACAAACTGTCGATCATAAGCACAGGAATACAATCCTCCTGGGACTGCCAGATTAAATGTCGGTTGTGTAATGCCGTAGTTACGCCACCTCGTCGGAACTCTACTTGGCCCCTTTTGACTACAATGATCAGTCATTTCCCCCATCTTTCTTTTCTACATCACTGGCACTGGTAAGATATTTTCCGGCAGTTTGTTCCCTGGTCTCTCCCATCTGCCACTCTCCCCTAGGCAGAAGTGGGAGACGGACACAATCAGGAGTGACTAAGGCTCTCAGATGAACTTTTAATATTCCAAGGTTTCTGTCTCAGACACTGAAGTTCAGGAACCTCTGTCTTTCTATGCACAGCAGAAAGCCATATTTCTTTTCAAAGAAAGCCAAGATGTTTCATCATCAAGAGGTATAAGCAATTATTGAACTCCTGGTTGCAGTCCAGCATATTACTTGCCAGGAAAATAGCTCACTTGAAATTACTTGTAGACAGTGCTCAGTACAACATAGTGAAAAATTCCTAAAAAAAACACATTTGGCATTCTTTTAGCCTGTTTCTGCTTAATTCAGGAAATCCCTCATTCCTTTTCCTCAGGACTCCATTTAATTTCATCTCTATAGCAGTATTTGGTATATGGAAGTTATTAGCTCACAGAAAAGTAAAAATACAAGAAAAGAGTACATTCATGGCTTCAGTGAAATAAAATTTTTGTCTAAAATTAAAGCTTTTTTCTGATCATGGCTACTCCTATGATGTTCTTAAAATTCGTAGTATGTGTCTTTCTGAAAAATTCAGCTCAGCTGAAGCCAAGAGGTCTGGTTCAACATCACAGCTGCTGCGTGAGATTTTGGGGCCGATGCTCTCTGCATAGTCAGATTTTTATCATTTCAAACCTTTCCAGCTCTCGCAGCTATGAAAGGGGCCTTTGGAAACATGCCTAAGATGTGCCAGGTGCCCCTAATACATACTTTTTGTCCGCATTTGCAGCCCATGTTTGGACAGTCATACATTGTTCTTCTCCATACCCTACTCCAACCCATGTCTGAGTAGATTTTTTTGATGTTTTCTTCACCATCCAGCTAGGCATTCAGGTGGGAATCTGTTTTACTAACAGCTAGAGGAGCATACAGATTTGCTCTTCCCATGATGACTTTTGCCTTGGGGACAGTGGGGCACGTCTCTGCTGGACCTTTACGAACCTGCTAAAGCATGTCTTCAATGGTCTGTCTGATGCAGCAAAAGTATCCAGTGACAATCCAGACAACATATAACAAGTTTCCTTGTGAGTTGCTTGGGGTTTGGAGGTCTTTTTTGCTACCACATAAAACATGTTTCAGAGTTATACTGCATTCATCCGTCTTTCCTGCAAACCTCAGTGGGTCTGTAGGGCCAAGCTAGCAGAAGCTGGCAGGTGGCAGCTCAGGCTGAATGCAGAAGGGAACATGCAGGAGAAAACTACAATTTCCTTTACAAAGTAATGACCATTTTTTTCTGCTTTCCTATATGAAAACTAAATATTCTTCTCATCTTCTTAATATTATCTTGAAAATGGATGACCAATACTGTTCTTACTGGTACGGTATCATTCTTTTAAATCTCTGTCGTGCTATATGGATGCCCTCGCACATTTGTACACAAGTCTGTTACTAAATTTTCTTTTCAGGACCACACCATCTTAAAAAGTATTTGACTTGCTACTGATCCTTCCTATCCAGTGAGGCTTTATTTTGTATGGAAGGGAAATATGGGTCTTCTGCTCAGTGCTTCTTTTGTTTTTCCTCTGTGCCTTCTGCTAGACTAGCAAAAAAAATAGTCCAATTTTCGATTTTCAAAATCTTTGCCTACGAACATTTCAAGTAAGGGATACTCAAACTCACTGTGTTCACCCAGTGCTACTCACAAAAGACCCATTGTTGTAGACATCAGTACCCTACCATGTGTCTGATCATTTTCTAGAAAAAATTCCCCAGTCTAATCTAATCTAATCTAATCACCATAGAAAAGAAGTTTCTCTCTGTGACGAAAAAAAGTGGATTCCTTTGGTTACTGTAGCCCAGGGAGAAGTTCAATTCTTCTGAGCCCACAGCCTAAAGAAACATTATTCTTACCCGCACTATGAAATTATTAAAAAACAAATATATAATTAAACTTTAATTAATGAAATAATTAATAAGGCTATCAATTTTTAATTACATGAATACTAAGCAACACAATAAAAAGTTAATTTAGTCATAATGTGTTATTAATGAACAATTAATTACTATAATTAAGAGGGGAAGCTGATGAGCTGAGGAAGTGGTTTAGTGTAGATTATTAAGGCAGAGTTTTGATCCTCCACTTACTATGTCGAGTGGTTTTAAAACTGCATATGGACCAAACTGTGTTTTCAAAGTTACACAAACAAAAATCCACAGGGGACAACTGATTACATACTTTCTTGCAGCTAATATTGTACATTTTTAGAGACAGAAGTACTGTCTGGTAGTGGATGGGACAGTGTTAATGAACGTTATCAGAAGATGAGATTTATAGTAGCCCTTCTGTTATTGCCCCAGTATGACTGAGAAAGGAGACAAAAGTCAAAAGCCTAGAAGAATTTTATTTTGACTTCTCATGATTTATTTTTTCAGCTCTTCAGTTTATACTTTCATTTATTACAAATAGTTTTTACTGGTTGACTCTATGAATATACAAAGAAAGAACTTCAGATTCAGGAGCTGGCAGGTTTCTCATATTCACCAAGCCCAGGACCTCCTTGATGAACAAATGCCTCATTTAAAAACAAACAAACAAAAAAAACAAAACAAAACAAAAAACCCCAAACCAACAAACAAAAAAAAACAACCCCTCAACACCAAAACATTGTTTTGATTTAGAAATCTCTGTTAGTGAGGACTTCATTGAGACCCTCATAAAATTGTGCCAGTGACTATCAAAGCCCGTCTCCCACACTACAAAAAGCATAGTTTCTTTTCTAATTGAATTGCAGGAGTATAAATCCGCTGAGATCCCAGTACAAGAGAGGAGTCATACTGTGCTCTTTCAAATGGTGTCAGCCTCCTCCTCCTCTCATTCTCTCTACATCAGTCTTCACAAGTCTATCCACAACAGTATCATCATTTCTGCAGCTGGTTTTCCTCTCATGTCCCTCATTTCCCACTCATCCCACTTCCCATGTCTCCTCTCCACTCAGTCTTGTCATTAAATTTCAAGGAACCTTTAGACATCCCCAGGGCAACTCTCACAACAAGCATTGCTACCTTAATTTCTGGCATGGTCGGTAAGTCAAGAAATAAAAAGCTCATCTCAAAAAGCTACATCTTAATCACTTTATACAGCTTCCCATGTCAAAGAAAAGGGTTTTTAGTAGTCACTTAAGAGGAAAGATGTCTCTTTTCTTACATATTTTGCCTGTTTCGTTCTACTAAACCTGGTAAACAGCTGCTAAAAGTTTTTAGCACTTTTTGAAACATACCATTCACCTCTTCAGACCTATTTTTTATTGTGCTTGCCTAACGGCCTGTGTTAACTTTACACTATAATATAACAGGTTATGGACACGTTATTTGTTTTATATTCAGGACCATTTAGTGCTCTTGAAGCCACTCTCCATTTCTAAGTGTGTAAATAACACAACCATTTCCTTCACCCATGGCCACACAGAGACCTGAATCCAAATCACAAGCTGAGTGTTCAAGTAGCAGAAGTATGAGTATGGCTTAAGTAATCAGATCAACCACAGTTTTGGTCCCTGAATTTCACAAAACAAAAGCCTCCTCTCAGGCATTTTCAAGAAACTGAATGTTAATCTCAGTTTTCGATCCTTTCATTGAAACCTTCTCCAGAGCACATTGCCTTTCTATTTCTTATGAAGTTGGCCTTTAAATCATTACAAATTCTGGTTTTATAATTACTAAAATAACAGCCTTGTGTTATTGCTTTCATCTGTCCACTGTGGACATAAACATGGTATAATCATAGCCACATTTCTTTTTCTTTCTCCAACACTTCATTTTTATTCGTGATCTGTCCCATGTAAAGGGATAAATTTGTTCTCGGTGTGAAAGCATATGGCCCTTGGAAGAGAAAGAAAACAGTGCAATGTGGGTCCAATTCAGCCAGAAAAATTATTCCATTATGATCAAGATTTTATAAAAAAAATCCAACACTTCAACATCTTAAGTAGTGGTAGTACAACATCATATATGAGACTTGTGGGATGCTTCAATCTAATTCCAATTTAAAACCTTTATTAATAGTGTAGTTAGCCCTTTAAAAGCACAACAGTTTCCACAAACCTCCAAATCCTAGGTAATTAGGGTTTTCAATCATGACAGTGTTCTTATTCTAATGGCAATTTTGGCAAATAGCAGGTAATTATAGCTCATTGAGGAACTACATTCTCACTTGAGATCTGCCATCACCAGCCTAATTGCTTCCCAGTGAAACAACAGCATTTTTGTACAACTATCATCTTTTGTTATTCTGCAGTTTGGTCTGAATACTTCGAAATTTAACTTCTCTGCTGTAACCTACCAAACATCTTTTCGTGGCATGTTTATAAAATACTAGCATGTGCATTTTCCTCTTGTGCTTACACAAATAAGTGTTTATTTATCACAAGACTACAAGACCAGGTTTCCTTAAGTTGAAACCATGTGAAAGTTTAGAAATGCAGTCCATAAAGGTTGTTGGAAGCCTTACAGAGTACATGAAAGGACTAATGAAAGAGCTACAGGACCTATTCTTGCATCGCTTACTATCCAAGAGCCTTTATACCCACCTGGTTCCAGCAGAACTTCTGTGCCTGCCAGCAGCCATGTGCCAGAATCAGGACTCTATCACTCAATTGTAAGTTTTCCTATACTATTAGTATTCAGCAATCCCAGGTAAGGTTGGCAACTCCAGGGCAGAAACATGAAGCAAGTCTGAAATTTCCTATTCTACACAGAAAAGATGGGGCAGATGGGAGAAGACCAGCAGACCTGCGAGAGGCCATTGGCAGCCACCACTGTGTGGAGACCCCGTCTTCTGAGTCCTCAGTCTGGTGGCATTTATCACCAATTCAAAACATACAACATGTCATTTACCTGTCATTGTTCAGTGGCTCCACAATGGCCATCACAGTGATAAAGACACTATATGAAATAAATAAACTTGGTTCTTATCCTTCTTGGCAATGGTATATGAGCACCCTGTAACATTTCTGTGAACTCAGTGCATTTTCTTTAGTTTCTCTCATTTATTCTGTCTTTTTCCAAAAGCACTGATTTAGGAAGATTTATACTAGTGTCTTTTTAATCTAGGAAGACTCTTTTAAAATACCTTTGGCTGAATATGCAAGTATTTTTGGTTTCAAAGCTGATTCACTTCCATTACTTTAGGCAGGAGAGAGAGAAACTCTTCTCTAAGTGCATAATGTTCTGTACTGTGCCTGTACACACTGCTATGGAGACAGTATTTTGGTCTGGAAAGAGTCTTGAAGTCATGAATTCTTTTGAGTTAGCTATCTAGCAAGGGAATTTCTTAATCTGGCTGAACAGTACTTTTCCCAAAGCTCTTGCTTATGCTACAGTTGCCAAGCATGAGATCAAAAAATCATAAATTACTGTGTTCAGGTCTGCAGTTTGCAGAAGGGACCATAAGGTCTCCTGGACGGCTGCAGATGGAAGAAGGCTTTTCCAGCAGCTGTTACAATGTGAATTTTTGGTGGCAGAGAGCTGGATAGCTGGGTTTGGTCTGCCTGCTAATTTAGTTATTTTTCTGCTTTACTTTGTGTACCAGTGTTGTTGTTTCACCCCAGCCAGTAAACACACAGCCGCTGGATCACACCACCCCCCAGTGGGATGGGGAGGAGAAGGGGAAAAAAAACCTCATGGGTTGAGATAAAGACAGTTTAATAGCATAACAAAGGGAGACAATTATGATTGTTGATGTTGTTGATTTATATATATATTATATAAAACAAGTGATGCACAAATGCAATTGCTCACCACCAGTAGAGCTAAAAAACCAAAAAACGATGCCCAGTCTGTTTCCAAGCAGCGATCCTGCCTCCTGGCTAGCTTCCCCAGTTATATACTGAGCACGACATTATATGGGTTGGAATATCCCTTTGGTCAGTTGGGGTCAGCTGTCCTGGCTGCGTCCCCTCCCAATTCCTTGTGCACCCCCAGCCCACTCGCTGGTGGGGTGGGGTGAGAAGCAGAAAAGCCCTTGGCTCTGTGTAAGCACTGCTCAGCAGTAACGAGAACATCCCTGTGCTATCAACGCTGTTTTCAGCACCAATCCAAAACACAGCCTCATACTGGCTATGATGAAGAAAATTAACTCTACCCCAGCCAAAACCAGCACAACCAGCTAACACAAGCATGCTCTGTGAAAATGCATCTTACACTGGGAGTTGTTATGACTCTCCGTAGGGCTCAAAGAGCCAGGAAGATTCATTCACACTGATTGTTAAATTGCTTTTTTCATCCTTTCTGAAGGGCATAAAGATTATAATTTTCTCTTAAATTTAATTTTTTAAGGAAATAGCCAGCCTCTTCCAGTGTCTAAGTTGATATGTGCTTAGCATATTCTAATTCACAAATGATCTTCATTAGAAACAGCATTGCAGGATGGATTCAGGGCAGTCCAAATCCCAGGATAACAAATTCCCATTGGCTGCGTCTGCCCAGTGCCAAGGAAACACCAGGGCACTCCTTCCTTGCTGGCAGGCGGAGCCCCATCCTCAGTCTCACCGAGGAGAAAGACTCCCATTTCCCAGGGCAGCTGGTTCGAGATGGGGTCTCAGAGCCCTCTGAGGCAGTTTTGCCCATCTCAGGAGGGGAGCAGGTTCAGAGGAGAAATTTCTGCCCATGGGACGGATGAGAAGTAGATCCCAGGAGCTGTCTGCGGGGACTCGCTCTGCCAGAGCAAAGGAGCAATGGCACAAACAGGACGTTCCTGGAGCCAGCTGGGGTCCAGAGCTCCTCTGGTTCCCACCACATGGTCCCCCCGAGCAGTTATGCTCAGTTGACGTGGTTGACCACTGCATCATACTCACTGCCTGTACGCCAGCATCAGGCTGAGAAGATCAGGCTGCCCAGCAATCACCTTGTATAAACCCAGCATGTTTCTCCAGTAAGAACAGACCCCAGGGAAGCCGAGGGCCCTGCCAGGCAATCCATCAGGGGTTCATGTGCCAGGGGATATGCCAACACTTCAGGAAACAGAGGACCTAGGACAGTTTCACCAAAGCAAGTGGGGAGAGCACCTGCATGGGGAACAAACAAACAGCATAGGGAGAGGAGGAATGATGCCTCCATGAGGTGAGGAAGAGGAAGATGCTCTGGGAAGGTGAACAGAAGCAGGCGGACATCTGCCATGGCTCTTCCTTTCCAGGGTACTTTCTTTTTCCAGAATCTCTTGGGGATCCCAAGGAAACTTTCTGAGTTTCTCTCACCACAGGGCAGTAGAATCCCCCCACCTAAACTTGGAGCAGCATTATTTCACTGATTTAAATCACTGTAAAGAATTATCTTTTATTACACCAATATCTGAAGAATTAATTATTTGCCATCGATCCCATTTGCAATGATGAGGAGTGAAAAGGAAATAAGTTTGAAATGTATTCTGCATTGTAAATTCTCTAGTGCTGCTCTTCTCTAGCATCACTAGCCTGATACACTCTTTTTTTAACTCATATTGCTCTTGATTTCCACAGGAATGAAACTTGGCCCCTGCATTTTATGGAGTTGTTCATAACTTATACCTTACTCAGCTCATTTGGATGAAATGGCCTAGGACTCCAGCTCTGTAATGGCATCATACTCTCTGGGTTTAATTTAACTTCAAAAAGTAAATAGCCTGTTCTGTTTTGACGTCAAAATAGTTTTGATGCTAGAGTCGTTGATATTTGAGGGACTTGGCCAGCAAAGCCCAGTTGCTGTCAACATGCCCGTTATTAAAGCCAAGTTTTTAAACTGCTTTCCAGAAATATATGACAAACTACCCTGCTTCACATATGCATAATTCTTAACATTCACATTGCTGGTACAGAGCCAGAGCTGCTGTGCTAGATATACTCATTAGGACCCCAACTGGCTCTGCTAAAATTAATGGGAGCCGTTTTGCTCTGCCTGTTGTAGCAATAGAAATCTGGGATGCAGTGGCTGTGCTAAGCTGTGCAGTGCACATATCTTACCTGGACATATGTCCTGAAGATTGCTCTGGGGACCAATACGAAAGAGGAGTACGTGACTATGGTGACAGTTTTCCTTGGAGCTCTAGCAAGCTGTCTTGTGTTCTGTTAGAGCTGCTCTATACTGAGAATAAAAATCTACCCTTCCAACCAGCTAGCAATGTTATTTCCTTCATTGAAGCCATAAGGAAGGACGGTTTGGTGTTGAACCACCCTGGTCCTTTGTTGATGACAGCGCCGCACTGCACGTCTCTCAGAGAAAGGGCTCGTGGCTGTTAAAGTCTCGCTCCCACTGCACAGTTCCCTGTTGTCTAGTCTCTTCCTTCCATGGAGATGTTTCTTTCACATGCAGTTGCCTTCAAATCTGCCTCCTTCCAGAGGCAGACTGGCACGAACATGCTCTCTTTAGTAGAGCTGGCTCTAAAACACTGTTTTCAGTGACAACTCTAATAAAACAGGAATTTTCGGGGCCATGAATGTGATGTGGAGCATTTCTGTTTATTGATTAAAGTGGATTAGATTGATTCTGATTTTGATTAGACTGGAAATTGTCTGCAACTGTTTTTTTAAGTAAATGAGTTCTGCTTAAAAATACTATGATGAGAAGGACAAAAATTGACTGAACATGTTCTCTCTGATTCCTTATTCTACCACCAGTGGCTGACAATGCAATTTTACTGCAAAGCTTTATTTCTGGTAGTATTTCCTAATTTCCTCTCCCCTTTTTCTTATGTAACCATAAGCATGAGAAAGTGAGATTTCTTCTTACTTCTTAGCCATATTTATTCAAGGTCTCCCTTGCAAGGAAGAGTTTGATGCTCCAGAGATAGATGTAAACAGCTCAGAGCTCAGTGAGGTTGCCCAAACATGTCATGCCCCTAAATGCCCCAAGAGTATCTGGGACATGCGATGTGCCAGCAGATGGGATGCAGACCTACAGAGTCCTGGACTCTTTTGGACTGGCAGCTGGAGGGGGTGCAGAACACCTGAAGGCACTTCAGTGGTAGCAGATGCCTTTGCTTCGGCAACTGAAGGGAGCCCCAGAGTCCTGTGACCAGCCTCTGCGTTGTGCTGTTTGCCTCAACTTTCACTATCACTACAGCAGAGCACTAAAAAAAAATCTTGGCCTTTATATAGTCTCACAAACTTGGACTTGCTCCTGGCCAATGGTTCAGTGCATAGCAAAGAGTAAGTCTAAATATTTTGAATATCCTGATATATCTTTGCTATAAAGAGGAAACAGAAGAAAACATCCCAGCTACTTTACCAGGTCACTGCAAAATCCATATTTCTCCTACGCAGCAATCGTTAATGCAATGGAAGCCATAAGGTAACATTCGGTTCAAGATCTTTAGCATGATATCATATGCTGTGAGATTTATTTTGTCGGGGAGGAGGAGACTTGCAAAACCGAATCAGCTGAAAACACAAGCAGGGCAGAGAGAGGGAAACTGAGCTGAGTATCAACAAAACCGTTCCTTTCAAGCACCTTTACCTCCTGGAGCATAAAGGTAGATGAGAGAAAGGAGATGCATCAATTGTCCCAAAGAGCCCGTTTAAGTGCTTTTTGTCTTGATCGTCGGAGGAATGAGGAAGCAGTGGGACTTGGGTCAGGACCAAGAGTGTATTTTAAGTGCTTTTTTCCCCTCAGGAATCATTCTGGAAAAGCCAGATGAGAGAAGAGAAAAACTAGACTGAGCCTCAACAGGGCATTTGTAAGTGCTCCTTTTCCTTTTCCTTTTAAATTTCTTATGTAACTGGTTACACATGGAGGGAGAAGAGACTTTGAGGCCATGGAAGTCGCATAAAACCGTTCATGGATTGCTCTTTGACATTTCTGCCTTTTGCTTGTTATTGTAAGAGATACAAAGAATTGGTGTGAGACTGAAAGAAAAAGGTCAGAGACTTATGAAGATATTTGTATGTGTAGTCCCTGAGCAGATTCCAGGCCAAATCCTGATATCATTACCAAAATGAATTGTGTTATTCCACACCAGCGGTTCCCAGGAGTTTAAACAGGGAGGGGCTATGTCACTAAGAATAACAAAATTGAGCCACCTGGCAAGTGCACAATACTTTTATGTGTCTGCAGACCCTCTCTGCATTGGTCTGCTTGGCAAAATGGTAGAAATGTCACTTATTGAAAGGGAGCTTGGGAGAAGAGACATTGGAGCACTTAGATTTGAAGACTCTAGATAATATTTAGCCTTCTTTTACTGTTGCATGAATGGAAGCTTGAGTAGGCAATAATAGTTTTTAAAAGCCTTAAGAAAAAATTAATTTCCTTTTAAATGAGATGGAATTTTATCCTCAGGGAAGTACATTGCAAATCTCCCATTCCTCTGATGAAATCGAAATTTCATTTGTGATTTTTCTGCAGAGATCCCTAAGCTACAACACAGAACAGGAGACAGACAGAGGACACTTTTTATTCTGAAGTATACTTTCAAATAAAGACATATTCTTTGGTACTAATGGTGGTAAAAAGTTCATAATGATCATCGCCACAAATTATTCCTTAAATCAAAAAGTAGTCTCATTTTCATCTGAGTAGCAGCCACAAATGTGACTAGTTAGACTTAGTTCTTAAAAATCCACATTTTGGTTAAAGTCATAGGAAGGATGTCGGGAAGCCAGGTCTGTAGGGAGAGAGAATTTTTTCCTTTACCAAACACAAATGGAAAAAAAATAGACAAGTCACACAACATACTGTCCCTTCTTCGGATCCCAAAGGGTTGTCTTCAGTTTCAGCAAGCATCCTTTTCCCAGCAATAGCAATTAAACTAATGAAGGTGTGATCTGTCCTTAAATAACCTCTCTTATTTATATCCTTAGACCATCATGGCTAAAACACATCACGACGTGAACCCTAACAGATACACCATTGAAATAATGTGATTATGTGTGATTTTGCAACCACTAAGCATTTTTGCAACCTGGAGGAGAAGCCTTCTGTCCACTTCACTGCTTAGTCAGAGCTCAAAGCTGGTTAGTCTGAGTACATTTGAAATGTCTTCCCACAGAAATGTGTTTTAGACAGTGTTTCTTTGTTATTTGAATGTCTGATGTTTTCAATACTCATAAAATTTACTTTCTTTTCCAGTGAGGGAAAAACAGCTTTAATTATTTCCTAAAGCTTTCATTTTTTCAAGGGGTACTCTGAAAGACAGGAGTGTAGTCCATGTTTGTACAGGGTGGGCAGGTGGAGTGTAAGGAGTACACAACCTGTCCAAAGTATCCCAAGCATATTAAAGATAATTAAAATTGAAAATCATTAACCACATGAGCTGTTTGGGTGGCTTCAAAAATCTATGACTTATAACTGTAACTGAGCTTTTGGGAAGGATTCTTTAATGTGTTTAAGTTGTTCATTCATTAACAAGAACTGGAAACCAAAGTGGTGACCTACCTACAGGTCTCAAAGTAACATAAATAGTGCTATAAATGTCGTCCTTACACACCTGCCCATGGACCACTGCTAAACTTCCTCAAAGGAGATTTGCAGTCTGGAAAATATTGATAGAGACATTTTCTAACAAGAGAATTCTACTAGGTTAAGTCAAACACCCCTGAACTGGCATTAACTTCAGCAGAGATTTATTTGAAGGTAGGAAGAAGGAGGAAGTTCATTTTTCAATATCCTCAGAAGGAAATAGTTCTGGTTTTCATCTTAGGAATTAAATATATGAATGATACTGTATCATAATACTTTTTCCAGTATAATCAACAAGGAGTGAAAAAGAATTTGAATGTTTAGATTTTGTCAGAATGAAACATTTCAATTGAAAGCAAATGATTTATTTTGTTTACACTGAAAATGTTGACATTTTCAAGTTCTGTTTGTTATCCACATAAAGACAAATGCCAAACTTGCCCGATGTCCTGTGAAATGGAACTTCTGCCCTCTTTCTCATTTGCTTGGAGAAATGAGATATTAAGTGTGAGAAGATGAATAAGTTTTCATGACCATTCAGTCCTAGCTATCTACATTCAAGAAAAGTTTCAGTTACTTCCAGTCATGATGACAACTTATGATTAGTTCCAGCTGCAATGTTGACATCTGTCTACTGCAAACTGAAGAGACTGTCATTTCACCCATTAGCAGCAATTCAGTTGGGTTTGAGTTCAGCATGGCAATAAACTGAAACCAGTATTTCAATACCAGTTACAAAAGTTCATACACTCTCCTCTTCTTAAGATGCCAATACAATGAAGGACTGTCCTCGGTATTTTGAAAAGAAGCTTGGCCTTCTGCTTTTTCCTGAAATGAGGCAATTTCAAATAGTTTCTTTCCTTTATTTTTTTTTTTTTTAATGGAAAATGTCTGCTCTGAATTCTCATTAGCTTTCAAGATTTTTACCTTACTACTGAGCTATTACAGAATCTGAGATACAGAAAGGAATGTAAACTACTTACCTTGGATTCACTTTGATTTTTCTCCACTTTTGCACCTTTTAAAAATAACTTGGGACTTAGGATATTTTTGGCAAGGCTTCTGAGGACCTGTCTGCCAGAAAAGAAAACAAAATTACTGATCTGGTGAGAAGCAGACGGATTATAAAAGGTACCTGGCATGGAATACATGTGAAAATGAAGAGCAGGAGAATGGATCTCTGGTTGCAGTCTTTCAGGAAAGTATTCCACTGAACATGAGGATTACCAGAAAAAGGGTCCTCCATTACTTATACATGAGGTAAATGTTAAGGGTTTCAGGAAATCAGGCATGGGTTTTGCCTGTGGATGTGCAAATATGATTTCATACTACTGCACAATGAAATTTCTGCCCTCTCCTGGTTGGAGAAAATTATTTCCCATTTCTTCCATGCCTCCTGGTGCTTGTGTCAGCTCCACGGCTGGGCTCGCACCATGATCACACACCGTGATCACTCACATCACCTTCATGTTGACCACCCTCTGGATCAGGACAGGAGTGAGACTGTTACCTGAAAAAATTCAGGAGCAGGGAAGGGAACTCAAATGCCACCAATAGAATGGATGGACACAGTTGGACCAAGCAACATAGTGCTGTAAAGCTGAGCTGATGCTCACACGGGACCTATGGGACCACTATAGACAGAGACCACTATAGACAGAACCTCTATTTTCTTTCTTCCAATGTGGACTCCTCTTTGGAAGCGTGCTGAGATAATATCCTAGTGGGCAGGTTCCTTCCTCTATATGCTTTAATAGAAATGAGCACAGCATTATATACATGACAAACAATTCAAGGAAAATTCATCGAGCTACAAAAAAGTGGTAATGTAGTGTTCATTTTGAAGAACTGTTTCTGCATAACCCTATGGAAATTCATCATTCTTTTGGATTTTTCTAGAAGAAATAATTTTTTTTTCAATAAGATTGATAGAATACTTGGCTAAAAATCTGTAAAAACACTCAAGAATGCTCTCTGTTCCTTATTTCCTAGCCAATGCCATGCTTTGTCTCTGTCTATGTCAACATGCCGTTACCGTTCTTGTGATAACTTGCATTTTCCAAGCATGCTCAGTTTTTATGTACACAGTTGGGCCACACTTATGCAACTAGTGCCATACATTGCTAACATATGTTTGGTTCCCAGAAGTGGTTTTCGTGTGGACATATTGTCATCAGAGGCTTTGCTGCAGATTTCAAACCTGTGTCTTTTTATATCCACGCAGCATCCAACAGGGCTCTGGTCTTGAGTGCAGGTCTAGAAGTCCTGGAGGGCTGGACCCAAGCTGTAATATTCAAGCCTTAAGTGAAGAGATTTTGATGGGTGGACACAAGGCATTTTAAGGCACCCTTCTGAATCTGAGCTATCCTCACAGACTTGGCTTTGTGTTGCAAAGTAACCTGAAGACAGGTACTAAAAATTTGTTTCTTGAACTCTGCTTCAGAAAGATGGGAGGATCTTAAATATAGTAGTCATAAATCTGATCTAGTCTCACTCTGTCTTTGGCTATTGTGACAGACAAGTACTGCAAAGAAATAAAACTTCCTTCACCACAAAGATATCTACGATAAATGTAATTCTAATGTTCTATTTTTGACAGTTAAGATCTTAATTCTGGTCTTACGTGCACCAGTTTTATATCAGTATGGTCCATTTACTTCAATGGAGGTTATTTTTTCCATGAACAAGAGACTGTGCTGGGAAATTACTTGAGCACAGAGGGATTTTTGCTTTTCTCTTTTTCCCCTGATGTTGCCTAACAAACACCAGGAACTGTGAAAATACAATGCCATGGTACTGGCTAGAGGCTGCCTGGGGATACAGGTGAGGGAAAGCCTCCTCCTACCTGCCTCCTACCAGCCCCACTCCACAGTAACACAGCCAATGGCCAGAAAGGCAGAGTCTGAAAGCCAGACACTATCTTTTACTTCTGACTGTAGTTATTTAACTACCCACCCTTCACAACAGGGCTCCTCTTTGTTTTCTTTAAAAGTAAACCATAGAAAGCCACAAATTGGATGTGAGATCGAGTGAAAATAGCTATGCCGAAACCAACAAGTTGTTCTTGCTTGATGGGTGTCACCAGAGCATCATGCGCTGTGCTAATTTCTCAGCTTGCGAATAGACATATTTGGACTGACAGTTGAAAGTGGGCTGCAGATTCCACTTAAAACATGTTTTTCATGCTGAGTAATGAGGGCAAAACACAAACCAATTCTGGCAGTTAAACTACGCACTTAAACCTTTCATAGTGTTGTCAAACACTATAATCCTTCAAAAATCTGAGTTTGAATAGCCTCAATATTTTATTTAATGAATTTTAAATCCTATAATTACCATAATTAAGACACTCCTTTTGGATCATGTTAGTGTGCTGCTCAAAGAGAGAGAAAGCTGTAGGCAATTTTCACTAAAGATTTTCCTGAATGCAAATGATACGTACAGCTCATTTGAATTCTTCACGATGTCATTTGAGGGAACATTTTTTAGAATGCATCAGGCAACTTTGGTGTGGAAAGTCTATAGTACCATCTGAGGAAAGACTTATATGGAAAGGGCCTCATTATCTCCATACCTGACTCTTCCTGTGGTGGCAGTGCACCTAGTATAGATGGTTTTGCCCCTCATTTGGTAATGAGGCCAAAAAACTGGAAAGAAGTAAAAGATTTTTGGGTGTTGTGAGACATACCTTGAGGACTGAAAACAAACGTTAGAGTGAGGTATGCATTGACCACTGAGAAATATGATGCAACTTACTGGATTCATACTGTTAATTACTGATCTTAAAAGCTTCTAAATCAGTTTCAAGGTCAAGAAAGAACTCTGTGGGAGAAGGGAGAAGAAGCTTTAGGATGCTTTTGAATTTGCTCCCCTAGTCCTCATCATCCACTGTCCTAGTGCAGCACTAGAGCTACACAAGTTCCCACCAAGCCAGAATTACCCAGTGTTGCAGTGGCAGAACAGGGGCAGGAGCTCACTGGGCAGCTTGGAGCAGCCCTGAGGTCTCCAGGGCTCCCTCTCACAGCCTGCTCCATGGTCCTGGGCTGGAAACACCAGCCCATTCCTCCTTCATAGGAGTGAATTGGCACCCTCTGGTCAGAACAACCCGATTGAAAGCAGAGGCTCTGAACTGACCCCAAATTCAGAGCCAGAATGACTGGCCAAGTCACCTGTAACAGCTGTAACTAGCTAACCCTCATGCAAATTAACACCAATTAAAGTATATTAAAGCTATTGGCAGCTTTAATTTAAATGGCTACAATGTATGAAACAAGAATTTGATACAGGGGAAAAAAGAGTATTTTTATTTAGATGACTCTAGGGAAATAAAGGATTTTTATATTTTATGAAGAAAGTTATAGTCAAAATTAGTAGTTGAAGATAGCAGGTCAGGACAGTAGAAAAAAATGTTCTTTAGCAACAGGTGCCATCGAAGGCTTTAACTGGCATTCCATCAGCATCTTGAAGAACTACAGGTGAGATGAGTTGTGATTTCAGCCCATTCTCTAGCTGGTGGGTTCCTATTTAAACATAACATTATTTAATACTTTTTTCCTAGGATGAAGATTTTCAATGAAGCCTAGATGAGTAAAGTGCCAAATCTCATTAAAGTCTTCAGAGCTACTAGCCATCTACATCCTAAAGTATAGCTAAAGCTTTGTGCCCTAAATATTTATTCTCACCCCTAACTGTTGAACTGCATATTCTGTTTCAATTTTAGAAAGGAAAACAACATAGAAATAGAAAAAGTTAAGAAGTGGGTTTTTAAATCCCTTTGAAAAATATCCTGGACACATTTTTTAAAGGTGTCCAGGAAAATTAAGATACAGATACCCAGCAAGTAGGACACAGAAGGTTGTTAAGGCAAGGAAGGTGTCTCAGTCCTGTGGAGAAGAGTTTGTTCTCAAAATTCACAGGTTTTGGTCATCTTGAGCAATCAACCTTGGTCAATCTGACCACTAGACTGTGACATGCAGAACTGCATTCTTGAGTTGAGCTTTAAATCTAATTGAAGAGTTTTGATCTTTGTGTAAACTGATTTAAAACTCAAGACCAGAGATGAATTTTCAGTTACCAGTTTGCCTCCTTTCATGTGTGAAACCAAATTCAATCAATGAAAAAGACAATCGAAGTTATCATCTGATGAAAACCGGCACAGTCTTACTAATTTAAGTGAAGTTAAGCTGATTCTCAACCAAATGAGCCTCTGACCTGAAAAGGATGAAAGATGTTTTCATTTGTCCCAAAGTAGGATTTTTAAAACATTGTCTGCGATTAAAATCCTCTACTTCAGGGCATGTTTCCTACAATATATCCTATTTCTCAGGTGCTGCAGGCATGTCCTGGAGAGTATTATTCCTTACTTAGTGTGTGTCAGACCACATTTGACACAGTCCATTACACTGACACAAGATTTATCCTTCTGATAAAAAAGCAGAATCTTCAGGCGGGCAAATAGACCTCAGACTAAAGTTAGATAGCTATTCAGAATGAAAAATATCTGGTTGTTAAAACACTGCTAGTATTCACAGGCCCAGAGGTTGTGTTTGTGGTGCCTGCACTCGCATTAAGATATCATTTAAAAGACCAAAGAAAGGCAAATGATTGTATTAGCTCTACCTCCAGGCCAGTTATAGAGGTACTGATGACTTGCCATATCTTCTACAGACAACAGGAACTTCACCCTGCAGATCTGACGCTCTAATTTAAGAGGAGTCTGTCTCCTTGGTTAAGAGATTATACTGTTGAAAGGAAGCTGCTGCTAGAAAAAAAATATTTTATCTTAAAGCAATATAGCCCAAAAGAATTTGCACACATAGCCTTAAATTCCCAACTAGAAATGAAATAGTGTCAATATCAATAACATTGTCAATAATAACTAATAGAAGAGATTAGAAATTTAATGTTAATAATAAACACTGAAATAGGGCTCTTCACAAATATTCCCAGAGTGTTTTAAATTTCACTGAACATGGAAGTGAGTATCTTTCTAACTTACTTTGTAAATTTATTATCTTTCTAAATTTAAAAACAGATCTACTGTCATATTCAAGTAAAATGGTACCATTACACCGGCACTCATGGCAGAGGTCAAAGCCAATAAAATGGCACTTTTTGGACCATACATTTCATACCTCCTGATTCCATGCAATTGTTTCCATTTGGTTACCCAATTTACAATTAGTTACCCAATTATTTGCATTTGGCTAAAGAACTGAGCATTTTAGGACAGATCTCAACTTGAATACTCTATCTTTTTGCCATGGTCATTGCTTTCTGTGATCAGTTTACTTCATTGTTTATTTTTCTGTACTGTTAAAAAACATTCCTTAGTTATTTAGATTTGTCTGTTTCTGATCTTGTTACCAAATAAGATCAGTTAGCCAGCAACAATTTCAATTCATGTAGTTTCTTAGAAATTGCATTCAGATCACTTCTAAATTTTATTTTTGACAATATCTTCTAAGCCTGTCATTGTAATGCAATCTTTTCAGCCCTAGAATAATTTTTATGGTCCTTTAAAAAAAAAAAAAAAAAAAGCCCAATTTTTTCAATATCTTCTTTAAAGTGAGGATTCTGTAACAAGATGTGGTATTCCACCAGAACTAGTCTCATTGAAATCACACAGGGAAGCCATCTCCCAAGCCCTGCTCACTATCTTTGGATCTTACCTCTTGGTTCAGACTAACTCTGCTCTCTAAGCTCAATAGTCATGCCTTTCTAGGACAGAGTCTCCTGTCCTGCATTTTGGATTCCCATTCCTAGGTTTGCTTTTGACTTTATTTAAAGGTCTTTTTGTATTAGTCATTTTACCAAGTGATGCAGGACAAACTACCAGGCTACATTTCTCTGTCCTAATTAATTTCTTTTCTGTTTTTTCAATCTTTGGATGATCCACAAATGTTTTCAACAATCATTCCATATCTATATTTACCCATTTAACATGACAAAATGTTAAACCGAATCAGTTTCTTCTTCTTTAGACTCAGTCTAGTCGTTCCTCCTTTTCAATTGACACCTACTTTTTGTGACCTGTTAGTTCGCAGTCCATTTAGTTCATACTTTATAATTTCTATAGATTATTTGGTCTTTAACCAGATCATCATGCTTTACTAAATCAAATGCCTTTAAAAATCAGAGTACACTGATCTTTACAGTGGTTGATCACACATGTATTGAAACTTGACAAAATGGTACATCTCTCAGGACCTATTTCCACAAAACAGTGTTGACTAACATTGATTATACTTCTTTCCTTTATTCACTCATTGATTGCATTTTACATCAGCATTTTCACTGTTTTCCCTGAGACTAATGCTGGGCTAAATACTCATCAGTGATCAAGATTTCCCACTTACTTTTTTTGAATATTAGCTCAAAATTAATATTTTTCCCATTTTCTGAAATGTCAATAGTATTCCAAGATTCATTAAAAATGAATGCCTACAACTGAATTTCTTCAACCTAATCTTCAAAACCTTTTCAGTCAAAATTGCTGAGAGAACCCATTCCCATATCTGCTGTCCATTTGCGGTTGTGCAAAGTAACACATTTGTTTGTGTTTTGAGTTTATATTTTTATGCTGCTGTCCTTTCTCCCATGCTTTGTTCTGTGTGCAATCACTCAAAAACATTGAATCTACATCTAGGTGTGTTTGTGTATCACTCAGAAACATGGTCGCTGGTGTTAGCTAATACTTCCATTCACTCCTAAAATATTAAAAAATATTGTCACCTAGGCAGAGGATGGGAGTGTACAATTAAACTGCTTATTATTCTCTTTGAATAAGGATAACATTAAAAGAAATGCCTGGGAAGAAAGCAAGATGTCACTGGCTTATGAAAAATATCATAGCTGTTTGGGTTTGGGTTATAAAATGAAGGGGAAGTGGGACATGGAGAGGAAATTTCCTGTGAGGTTTGCTGATGAAAATTACTCCTTTTGGTTATGATACTCTATTTATTCTGGTTTAACAGGCCTAACATCTTGGTTATCAGCTTTGCACACTGTTTCATCTATCTAAAGGCTCAAGGCAATCACAGCAAAAGCTTATTCTGTGTAGTTCTTAACAGCACCGTATACCCAGCCCTCAGCTAATTCAGCTGTGTGAGGGACAGTCCAAATGAGACTGCAGTAGTGACAAATATTCTGTATCAGTTTTCGATGGTCTGAGTTTAGCTTCCTGAAATTGCTAAATATCCCTTAGTGGTACATGCCACTGAGGTCGTGCAGCTGAGCAGAAGCACATAGGACCTGTAGATGCCAGCACGCATGGTTCCTCACTGCATGTATAGAGGCCTGGTTTACCTCCGTCGAGTACAGGCGGCCCCCTATAGAGCCCCCAAAGTATATGCACATTATTAAATTGCATCTACTGTGGGCCTTTTGCCCCAATCCCCCATTTTTCAGGTTTTCCAAATGTTATAATGGAAACAAGTAAAGCCTCACCACCAGGTGCTTCAGGCCAGCCTGGCAGAGCCCACTGCAGCCCTGTGGCAGCTCTCGGATGAAGTGAGCCCTAAAACCAGCTGATTTCCTTCCAGCCGATGCCATTTCCTTTCTATTGCTCTTGCACATAGGGGACTTTACATGATCACTGCTATGTGATCCCCCTGCAATGACACTTGCCAGGGTATACTAGCAGGGTCAGGTAGTAGTGACTGTTCACGACTCCACCTCCCTCCTCACCTTCTCCCTGACCTCATGCCACTCCTTGTTGTATTTTTTCAGCATTTTTTTCCTTTCTGTCTCTGTACTTCTTCTTGCCAGCCCAATTCAGCACCCACCAGTGAGGCTGTCCTGGCCAATGGGCATCTGCTCTGTACTGAGGACTTTGCCTGTTGTGTCATAACACCTAGCAGAAAGGAGAAACTGTCCTTTTTTAAAAGTAGAATCAAAGCACTGACCAAACACAGCACTTAGGCACAACCTGAACCATAAGGAAATCAATAGGACTTCTCATTTGTTCACAAGCTTACAGTTAAGCATATTCCTTAATGCTTCCCTGGATGGGAGCCAAAAGACAGCAGTAAATTGAGTTGAGATCCCAGAAATTACATTCCTTTCACTGAGGCAAATTCACCCTTTGTATTAGCAGGTGACACATTCTCTAGGGCAGAGAAAGACACATATCAAGGCACTCATAATCAAGGGTGGTTTATTTCCATTTCTGCAAGTTTAGTACTTCGCCCTACAATTAAATAAAGAAAAGAAAGAGAGAAATCCAAAAGAAGCAATGGCTTGGCACCTTTGCTGCAAAAAATTCCTTACCACTGAACATGGTGTCTGAGCTCTCAGATTACATTACATCAAACAAAGGCTTTTTAGAGAAAGATCTCAGCAGCATAAAGATCTCAGCAACTAGAACAGAAAGGGAGAGATAGGAGATTATGGGCAAAAACTGGGAGACAAACTGAGTTCTGATAAAAAGTCAAAAGAAGAATAAATAAGTAAATGCATGTGATACAATCCTAAGAAATAACAGTTTTACTTTCTTCTTAACTGCAGTATATAAGTACTTTCCGAGAGTGTATTACATGTGAACAAAATCTTTCATGAGTCCTTCAACCTCCTCCTCATTCTCTCCTTGAGGAAGAAACACGTACACTTTAATGTTCAGTTTTGGCAAACTGTATAGATATGCTGCCTCATATTTCCAGCAGAAAGGAACAACTAGGTGGTGGTGCCTGGTTGTCCCATGCAGTGACAAAACTCTGTTTAGGTGCTGCAGGTCTCATTCTCTGGTTTTGCCATAGTTTTGCCAACCCTTTCCAACCCATGGAGGTGAAGCAGCAGGATGGCTGTTGACAGGGATTTCCACCACCCCAGCCTGAGCTGAACTGTTATGTTATTTTCATTTACTACAACTTGCAATCTTTATCATGTCATAGTTTCTCCCTTCTCAGCAACCTTTTAGCCGTTCTTCCTGAATCTAGACACATATCTCTAGTTGCCTTATCCAAATATTGACAAAATGCTTTCCAAGAACCTGGCAGACATTCAGTGCATCCTGACATATAACTCTCCTGGCAGACACCTACACAGTTAAAATCCCTTCTTCCTACCAACTCCTGTATTTGGGGTGACTCTAATAGATACTTTCCAAAGAGCCCCATCCACCTGATCTTCTCATTTGTTATCTTATTGTAAAACCTAACCCTTTATCTCTACCTATACATTGGCCACCCAAATTATTTTATGTGCATATATGTTGAGAGAAAGAGATGTACAAGGCAACACCTTCTTTCATATTTACTTGCCTAATATCTCAGGACAAGCTAAATCTCTTTACATGAGTATTCCACACATATGGATTATCTCAACACATCTGTTATTCCAATACTGCAGGACTTCATGTTTAAATTCCTTGACTTCTTGATGCCGTAAATGTTTTCTCGTGCTCTTAATCTCACTTTTCAGTGGATGTGAAGTAATATGTTGGTAGATATTGTTCAAGAAGAAATCTATTTTGAACTTTTTTTCTGATTCCATTGAATCTAAATTATGTGTAGTCTAGAACTTTATTTTATATTTTATTTTCATATTAAGTGAAAAGTACTGCTGAATAATAGCGCTTTTCTGTGCATTGTGGAGAAATACACAGAAAACATTTATGTGGTTACACACAACTAAGAGCGTGGGCTGTGCATTTTGCCCATATACAGCAACACTTGAATGCCTCTGTCCTTCTCTGGGGCTAGCGAGTAAATCCATGTATTTCAGTAGATTACATGTGTAATAGCTGACAGCAGTGTCTGACCAGAGGCATTCAAGAACTGGAGACTCTCAACTGCTTTTTCTACCGTCTCCCACAGATGCCAAATCCTGGGCCAGATCCTCAGCTGGACTCGGCATATGAGCCTCAGGTTCAGCATTTCAAATCATGACAGAAATGCTTTAGGTCAGATGAGCCCTCTAAACAAAACGGGTTTTTTCTTCTTTGCTTTTTTTTTTTTTTTTTTTTTGCTTACAGCAGCCCATGTCACGAGTACAAATACCTTATATGATGGAGTCTTCTGTGGTTCAAGTACATGAATAGACTCATCTTTGCCCAAATCAATAAGAATGTTTTTAACCCCATATCCAAATTCTGTAAATAACTCACATACAACTTATTATCTTTTGTAGGGTAATAACATTAAATCCTTTACAGAAGTGGTGCATTTTGTAATCAAACCTAAAAGAAACAATCAAAGACCAACTGAAAGTTGAGCTCAGCATTATAGGTGATCATAGCAATGAGTTGCAGAACTGGAGAGTAATTTAAAATCATTAAAAAAGGGGGTTACAATGGAAAACATCTCCTTAGTCTTCCTAGTCCTCTTGCCAGTTATCCTCAAGAATGGAGGAAGCTTTTCTATTTAGCAAAAAAGGAGGAGCATGTCTGAAGAGTAACAACCTGGCAGGCCAGAACAGAGTTTGGGAGAGGAGCCTGGTTAACTTGTCCCAGGGTCAGAGAGTGGTCCCTGGACCATTCCGCCCCTTATAACAATCATAGCAACCACCACCCAGTGCAGCTTGTCCCAAGTAAAATAACCCCACAGTAGGAAATGCCGAAGAGGCAAGCAGAGCTCAACCCATCTAGTCTGTAACAACAGAAAACTTCAGCTGAGTCTGCATTGCCAAGCAGAGTCCTGAGGTGCTCCCATGGTGCTACACTGCTTGCCTGGCCCTAGTGGCAAACCAAACCCATTCATTCCCTTAGATCATTGCCCAGGAAAAAAAACAAATAAACAAAAATCACAACAAACAGCCAAACAAAAACAACAAAAAAACCAACCACAACAAAAAAAACCCAGAAAAAACCACGATGGTTATATGGAGTATCTTCTCCCCTTGTAGATCTTTGTACATCTCTCTGGTGTTTCTCTCTCACTCCACTGCTGTGGATGATCTCTTTCCTCTGCAACAGTAGTTGCTAGCAGGGCTGAGACCTGCCCAGGTTCATCCCTGGTCTGACTGCTCAGGGTGGGACCTCCTGTTGCCATCCATTGCAAAGGTGGCTTTAGCTTTGGTCTGTGACTCACTGCACATTGTGAAATGGCCTTGAAGAAGTCTTGCAAATGCTTTAGGCTCACTGAACCTCTAGGACAACCCAAAACAGTTGTGGTCTTTGCGCGGTGCCAGTTTTGCACTAGTGAATCCCACTGGCTAGCCTTAAATATCTTCTGTCTCAGTGATGGATGCAAAAGGCTGATCAAAAATATACTGATTTTATTTTAGTAATTTAGTAAATTCAGTACTGGATATTCTAATGTTCAAGCACATTCAGATTCCTCAAATACATTTAGAATTAGGTTAAGTGAGCTGAAGAAAAATAGATATGTCTGGTTTGAATTTGTAGTGGAGAAACTGTACTGTTAGAAACAGCTGGTGTCCCTGTACAGTGAATCATCAAAAGGGCTGTAGAAAACGTGTTTCTTTCTCATACAGGCTGATGACGTTAAAGTAAAAGTTAACAAGAGTTCCTACATTGTTAGAAGTACCATTCAGGTTCTTGTGGAGCTATGTCTTTTTAAAATGCCGAGTTCAAAAGGATGCTTTTCTCCATCTGGAGCTCTTAAAACTTAAAAATACAACACAAACACTTTTAAAATACTGACAGTATTTTAATCTTAGAAGGTGCATGTATGTTGTGGTTTTGCCCCAGACAGCAGCTAAGCACCACACAACTGCTTGCTTAAACCTCCTCCCCTCTCAAGGGGATGGGGAGGAGAAAGGAAGAAACCTCATGGGTTCAGATAAAGACGGTTTAATAGGATAACAAAGGAAAATAGTAATCGTCATCATCATCATCACAAAACAGAAACAAGTGATGCACAAATGCAATTGCTTACCGCTTGTGGAAGGAAAAGAAAAACAACCTGATGCCCAGTCTGTTTCCGAGCAGTGAATCTCCCTCCCAGCTAGCTTCCCCGGTTACATACAGAGCATGACGTGCTATGGTATGGAACATCCCTCTGGCCAGCCTGGGTCAGCTGTCCTGGCTGTGCTCTCCCAGCTTCTTGTGCACCTGGCACGGCCTGGGAAGATGAAAAGTCCCTGACGTAGTGTAGGCACTACAACTACCTAGCAACAACTAAAACATCAGTGTGTTATCAACATTGTTCTCATACTAAATCCAAAACACAGCACCGTACCAGCTACTAGAAAGAAAATTAACTCAGCCAAAACCAGGACAACACACAATATAACTGTCTTCATAAAAATTAATTTAAATTCCAATTCAACAAAAAATTTAGTAGTTTCAGCAATAGAGCTAAGCATATGCTTCACTGATAGATCAGGTTTCTAATGAAGAACAAACAGTTGTTTATAATATCTTATCATAAATGCCAGGTTCTGTTGGTAATAGATAAGTATTCCCTGAAAAGCTTCCAAACTGCACTTGGATAACAGAGATATTTCACACATGCACCCAACTCTCAATTTAGGAAATCACAAAGGCACATTCATGTTTTCACTTGACAGCAAATAATATTTAAATACCTTGTCAAGATACCTTTCTACAAAATTCCTTATTTACTAGTCAAATCTGCAGGTAAAAAACTTCATTAAAGTGGTTGGTCTGGCAACATATTTTGGCACTCTATATCTGTTAACATCTGTTTCTGCTTTTGCACAAGCGAGATTTGCCACAGATCACTGGTTCAAACAAGAAGTCTAAATGAAGTATCTCAAATTAAGTTTGAATTGATTTACATCGCAAACCAATGAACCAGCAAATTTTCTTGTGTGCATTTGCGTGTGCAGAACTAAAATACTTACAGGAGATACTGTCATCCTGACAATTAAGGCCATCAGATGAGGAAGACCAATTTCCTTGTTTGTTTTCCTTTCTTATTTTGTAGGAGAAAGAGACAGCTGACATTCCTCCCTCTTTACTTTCTGCTAAACTCATCCAGGCAAAAAGCACTCAATTTCACAAAATCTCCAAATAAAATATCTACATGGGAAAAACAAAATCTATACCAAGGAAAGGACAATTTACAAATACCTAGTTTCAGAATAGTAAATGCACCACTGTAATGTTTTTGGGGAGAATATTTCTGCTTACTCTTTTTAATGATGTAATCAGTCTATTTTCAGTTCTGTCACTGAAAGGAACAGAGTGAATTTAGCAGATGGAAATATGGTGGGACAGTGACAGAACTATATAAACTGAAAATGCTGATGTGGTTCTTTGAAGCCTTCTTTTGTGTTATTTTGAGAGTATCTGTACATGCCACATAACAGTCCAAATATTCCACTAATGTTTCATGAAAATGTTTGAACTCTTTGCTTCATAATAAAGAAAAAACAGAGACAGGCAGCTGTTGAGGTCTTATGCTGAGGATAATACGCACTTGTATGTAAGCACATGTGTGTTTGCATGCGTGTTTCTTTCTTCAGTAGAGATTATGAGCCATGTAGGAATAGAGTGCTTAATTGGAAAGAAAACAAATGATGAAGCAGCTGTTAAGTATGGCACAAAAATTGCTCCAAGCAGTTAAGGCGGATCATCATGATGGAAATAGCTTTTTGACAAGCTTAGCATTCCTGTGACAAAAATTAAGAATCAGGTTTCCACCAAGAGGCTTTATAGCCAGAAGGGGTTGTAAATCGATGGGCAACATTTTTATCTTGGAATGAAAATTAATTATTCAGTGTCGAACATGCTTTCTCACACTTAACTGCTTGTAATGTCTCCTTTATTCTCCATCTTAATTCAATTAATATACCATTGTTAAAGGATTGTTTGTCGGTAGTGATTTACTTTTGTTAAAAATTACCATAAGGAAATATGACAAAATTGAATGGTTCTTAAATTAAGCCATAGTTCAGATTTTTTTGGCAGAGGATTGTTAGCTGTTAAGTACTCTTTGACAAGGGTGTGGATATGAGCATTTTGTATTGCACCCTTTGAGCTTGCATAAGCACATAAAGGGATTGAATAATGCATGAAAAAGAAGTGTAGGATTTTCCAAAGTGCTTTATGTGACTCTAACTTCTTTCTTCCATTTAAGCTAGTCAGAAAGTATCTTGAATTTAACTGGAGCAGTTTCAGGGCACCAAAGACTTTTGAAAATCTCACGTTCATTGAGAAGAAGTAAAAAAATGTTCTGGCCTTTTTGACTATTATATGAAAATGAAGGCATCTATCACAAAGCTGTCATGACACTTACAGGAAAATGATGCGTCTTTGGGGAATTATTCAGAATGTTTTGACAAGCTCTACCATCTGAAAATGGGTCTGGAAATGTCCTCTTGGCAAGAAGCATTAGACAACCTAAGCCTCCACAAGGGCAACTCGTGTCTCACTATTGTCATTGGTATTTTCATCTTTACCAGTAACAGAGCTGATGATAGAAAAAAATAGTACTGGAAGTGGTATTTCATTTCAGCCAGTACTCCAATATTCTTCCTTTATTGCCCATATCTTCTATGGCCCTGAGTGGTGCATCTTGATTTTCTGCTAAATCTCTATTTAAGCTAATACTTCATAAAATACCACAAGTGTGAGACTAAAAGTTGCTTTCTTGAAGGCATCCCATAATGTTTTCTCACTCAATGTAGGTTTATTGTGGTACTCCCCCTCTAAGCGGAGAATATGATCACCCAGCAGCTTAAGAACAAGTTATTAGAGGGCAAGAGGTGCAATTCTTTCAATCCTTTCTTATTATCTCACGGGTGTTTCTGCTATAGCCAAGCACTGCTTTAAGAAGTACTGGTGAGTCACAAAAGAATGCCCTCTCTACGAATTAGGTAATGAATTGCTTTGTAAAACCTCTTAACATTATATCAGCTTGAGCTAATGCTGACTCTACTCACAGGATATGAAGCTACAGAGAACAAAGCCCTGGATTCTTGTTCTTGCCCCCAAAAATGCTCCTGCCTTACTGCCTCCTAAAACGTCTCTTCCAGGAGGAGATTGCTCACTAGCCCAGCACAGGAGGGAAAAGGCCCACATCCCTTCTCGTTGCTGGAAGCTCGTTGGTAAGCCTAGCACCAGCATCAGCCTCTGAGTTACTCCTCTTTGCAATTAGGGGACTGCAACTGATTTATGCTTTTAAAAGTCAAGAGAAGACATCCATGGCAAACTGGTACCATGGAAGCAGAGTAAAGCTACTATGCCGTGTTCTGAGAATGCTACTGGTGAAATAAACTCCAAAATTATTTTGTTTCTATATTTCAACTACTGAGTAGTTTCAACCACCTTAGGAAAATTAAAGTATTTCCTCCCTTTACACTGACTTACCTTGTTTACATGTCAATATATGTGTCCTCACCAAGCAGAGCTATCACTTGTAATTAAAGAGATCCCAAGTTCAGGTAATCCAAGACAAATACACCCGCAGTTCACATTTGATCTCTACATTATGGGGTAGGGATCACAGTGATGTTGGAAGAGGTTTCTGTGCTATATTTCATTTTTTGTTTGAAGATATGTATGGTACAATTGAAATAATAATGCCAGCTATCAATCCAGAAATGTATCTTTCTATGCTGCCTAAATTTTGAATTTAAAAATCCTTTTGTCCTTTCTTATCCTGTTTTCCACCTCACTGACCACCAACATTTCTTCTACATTGACTATTCTACCCAATTAGCTGAGAAGCATTCCTAGCAAATACCTCACCAGCCCAACACCTTTACTCAATTAGGATATTGCTCCCTCTTCAATCAACATGACTTGTTTCTGTAGGACTACCCAAAAGGAAGATGAGAGAAGTGAGGCTGCCAGAACCTGGCCCAGAGATAACCCCCTTTTGTTAATCAGACGCTTCTTCCATTTTGAAGAGACATAAGTTGGGAAAGAAGCAAGGAGAATATGTGTGCAGATCAACACATCTTTTAAAAATAGGCAAAAAGGTCGGGATTTGACTTTATACTTAAGTTGATAAAAATCTTTAACTTCTTCTGCCACTTCATGCACTTGTCAATACTGAAGATTAATGGCTTCTACACCGACTCACTGGTTTTGTTCTCAGTGTCAGGGCAGAATATGAAAGAGAAATAAACCACCCAAAAAAACATCAGATAGTTTCTGGTAGGAAAAAAGCCACAAACAAACATGTGAATGTCAAAGAAAATGCATCTATTGTTAGTCCAGGCTATAGTGCCTGCTACCATTCAGTCCAGTTGGAGGGAGCAGAAGACTTGCATGAATCACATATTAGGACAATATGTTTAATACAGAGCCAAAGCAGAATGTTTCTGGCATATTTTAATAGATATAATAATGTTGCATCACAAATCTGTCCTTGAGTTTTTCTTTCAAGGGAACTGCCCTGGAGTTAGTTGCAAAAAAATCAGTGGTCTGGAAATTATGTAATTTAAACATGTTTACCTCAGTGTATGCCAGTGTTTGCAGCTGTCAAAGTGAGCAGAGCCTTGTCCTACTGAGGCTAATTCTCCTAAATTAAAAACTGCTTCTGTTCCATGCACCGCCCCACATATGTAGTCTTTGCAGACCAAACTTGAGAATTTGGTATATTTTATAAATATTTCCAAGTAAGGAGAGGCAAAAACATTCAGCGGAAGAGTTCTTCTTCAAAAATAAGTGGTTTAATTTAACATTATTTTCGGGAATGTAGTGCAATTTTCAGTGGGGAAAAGTGGAAGCATTTCATTGTCTTTCACTGTTACAATATATCAAAATTAATAGCATACTTAAAATATATATTTTTAAAATTATTAAAACTAATTTTGTAGGCTGTAAAGTTTAAATAAAACATTTCAGTGATTTCATTTGCTCTGTTGATGTTTAAAAGGTCATTATGGCTATTCAATTTTTCTTAGTTTGACTGGTTTAAAAGATGAAAATATTAAAAAAATCACATCAGAAATTCCAGATTTCCAACTGTTCTCAGTGAATCTGCACACAAGTTGGTAGAGTTAAAATGTAAGTTCCTACACTTCAGACTGATTCTGTAAAAATATGGAAAATAGACTAATCTGGATCCATATTATACAGAAAGTCAAAGAATTCCTGTCTGTTATTTAGTTATTATTGTTAACATTCTTTCACCAGAGGATTTTTCTCTTATAC
Organism: Balearica regulorum gibbericeps; assembly: GCF_011004875.1. Lineage (NCBI taxonomy): Eukaryota > Metazoa > Chordata > Aves > Gruiformes > Gruidae > Balearica > Balearica regulorum. The sequence goes on from NC_046187.1 coordinate 71,071,403, forward strand.
TACATTTGTGCAATATGTGATTCTAGGAACACTATGTCCTAACTATGGAAACTGATTGTGATATTTATATAAAACCACTAGATATCACCTGTTCCTGCTTACCTTTTACAATGAAAGTTCACCAGCAAAGACGAACTGTTGGTTTTGTGTATCACCAAGCACAAGGGTGCTAATGCATGAAAAATAACAGATCACAGTGTACCAAAGCACTGAATGGAGTCAAATAATATCTTGGTGGGGTGGGATGGTATTTTGCATTGCACAGACTCAGCTCCTTGCTGGGCTGATTTATGTGAGGTCCTACGGAGGTAGTCTAGTGATCTGGGCCTCTTTAAAATGAGAAGAACCTCCAAATCTCTAAGACCAGAAGATGTACTGAGATGCTTGCAGTAGGAGTTTATGAAGAGGCCACATTGATCTGAAAAAATAAAAAGGAGGGGATTCAAAAAAGATTTTTCACTCTAGCTGACGAAACAGAAATCCATAAATGCGGCTTTTCCATACGACAAAGTGATATGCAATATTCACAGTGGTTTCACACAGTTGGGTCAATAAACTTCCATTAACTATGGACAAACTGTCAAAGTGACCCGCTGCCCTCATTTCTGCAGAATGACTTGGCCCTAGCTGTCCATATTAATATGAATTTTAACCCTTTGGTTTGGCATTTTAATTCTTCATCCATTAGTCTCACATTTCTGTATTATCAGCTAGTACTATTGATTTTAAAGAATACATACAGTCAATTTGCACACATGTATTTGCAAAGGTCAGCAGAGGACACTAACATGATTTCTGCTAGAGGTCCAGACATTAGGCTTCCCAATGATTTTTATTATCTTTCCTTCTAGCCAAGATTGTTTTATTGCAAGCGGAAATAGTACTTAACATAACTGAAGGATCACTCTGTGTCCTTGCAATCTGATTTTTTAAAGGGTTCATTTGTGGGATTTTTTTCCAAGACAAGTCTAAACAGAGGCAGTGCAATCCCAAAAATATCTTTCTCCAGGCTGAGCTTCTCCTGATGTGATTGTCAGACATCTCAGCTGCCTGTGCCTTATTAGAAGGAAGAGACTGTTAATTGGCACACAGAAACAAGTGGGAGCAAAGCAACAGTCTGTGTCTCAGCCCTCACAGACCTGCATCTACTTGGTGTTTAAAGTATACAAATAGCTCCAATGACAAAAGTTTAAGTTTTTACATGACTGAGATGACCCCACCTTTTTTTTTTTTTTTTTTTTTTTTAATTAAAGGAGAGCCAGGTAGTAGATATTAATTTTACCTTTGACTGAAATACTGAGGTCTGTAGTTACACTGTTCCCAGGAAGGAGGTTTTACAGCCAGAGTCTGGCTTTTAGGAAAACTTCACTCTGATCTTCCTCCTTTTTTACTCTTTTGGTGGAAAACTCTAATGTTCCTGGTATACAACCAGAAACTAACAGGAAGGGAAGAAATTTCTCCAATAATTAATGTCTCAGCTTCTAGAGACCTCTACCACTCAGAGGGAGTGTTTGGTGTTAGGTCTTTTATGGCGTTACCTGAGACAGATTTTGCTATTTGGAAACTCCAGAGACATCTCCTAAGGAGTGCCTACTACAATATTTTCCCTCCTTTTTTTTTTTTTTTTCCTTTTTTTTTTCTTTTTTTCTTTTTTTTTCCTTTTTTTTCTTTTTTTTTTCCTTTTTTGTTTTTCCCCCCCCAGTGCTCATCTCCTCCTTGTTTTAGAGAATCTGTTTGTACTGCACCAGGACACATAATTCCTCAGTCACTAGCAGTGGCACATGTTATTTACAGATGTGAGGGACTTGCCTAGGGATCACTCATCCAAGGACATCTGAATATTCTCACTGCCCAGTCCTCTACCCAAGCACCTTCTTTTCATGGTCCCACTTCATTTGTAGGTCAGACAAAGAAATAGTGTTTCCTTAAGTTTCCTGCAGTTCCACCTCTATTCCCATTAAAAGCACCAAGAAGCTGTCACCGAGGGCGAGATCAGTCTTCTCTGGATCTGTCGATATTCCAGCCACTGCCATATTTGAAGTGTTCTGCTCATTATGACAGTGGCAAAGTCAGGCGTGGCACTTTGTGGCACAGTGCCATTAAGATGATGAATTCCTGAAGTGCCCCAGGAACAAGACAGAGACTCTCAAATGTGCCTTTGCTCCATTCATAAATAATCTGCACCAGACTTCAGGAGAAGCAAACCAGATGAAGCTGTCCTCCCACTCTGCGTCTGGTTGCAGATCTAACAGTTTGTTGTTAGGAAAAAAAAAATGATTTTAATTTAGCCGCTATGTTTCAGAACATAAGAGTAGCACAGCATCATTCCAAAGAGCGCTTGAATTTCATTTTTGATCAGGAATCTACAATGTTTCTGTCTCTCTGTTGGAGTTTCTACCACAAACGTATCCCAGTTGTCTATGTTATCCTTACAGTATAGACTTCTCTGGCATCCGCCACTTCTTACAATAAAATAGTAACTAAGTCTTCTCTGCAGGGAGAGTAGAGTTTTTACTTAAATGGAAAATGAACAGACACTATACTGCGGAAAGTATAAAGGCCAGATATTCAATGAGGGGCAAGTGAGCAACCTCAGTGGAGCTAAATCAATTTATACTCAATAACAACTCATGCCAAAACTTCAAAGTAAAAAGAGGCCCAATTCACTTTTCCTTAGGCAGCCCTTTCATGGCCTTTTGCAAGTAAGATAAAAGTTGGACAGGAAGAAATAGAATAAATAGATAGCATCCTTCTGGGACCCATCCTAAAAACAATCTCTCATGAGCCTAGATTTTCAAATGTGAGTTTCACACCCTCTGAGGTCTCTTGAGCTATTGGTATGTGTAAGTTAAGCTCATACTGAAGTATTTGCAAGAAGAGGCAGTTTCTCAAGAACAAATCATCTTTTCTGCATCAGCAGGAAAGCGACTGATAGCCCTCCGGTGTGCTTTAGATTTCATACTCCGTTTGTAATGAGAGCTCCATAACACTCCCCATTACAACACAAACAACAACACAATCATTTAGTTCTGCAATCTGAGAGAGACAACGGCTATTTCAGCATTCCCAAGGGGGGTTCAAATGACTTATTGATCAATTGATTAATAAATGTCAGCGGTCAGAGGAGAGAGCAGCTCTGCTGCAGAAATAGCTGTCAGAAGAGCCCATAAGTGCACGAGCTATTAGGAGCAAAAAAAAAAATCTGACAGAAAAATAGAGCAGTGGTTATTTTACATTAAATGTGAGAGAATGCCTGATCTGTGTTTCCAAAACTTGTCAGATATAATAATGAGAAATAGAAACTTCATTTCTGGAATAAAGATGTTTGTGCACATATTTTGATAGGCCGCGTATGAAAGTTTGGAATTGATTAACTTTTCATAAAATAGCTGCTTTGAGTTATTTCTACTGCAAGTTAGCAGCTGATGCTCTAATCATGCTTAGGAATCATTTCGTTTTTAACAAATAAGGCTGAATACTTTTCCTAGTTATCTTTTAAATTGTTATTTTTGGCATAGGTAAGGGTAAATTTACTCTGTGTGTTTTTCCATGTTTGATTGTTGGTGCTTTCTCCTAAAGATTTCATTGAAATACAGTTGTGATGTGGAACACGCGTTCCTGAAATACTTGCTGCTGTTTATTATTAGCTTTCATTTTCAGATAAGGGCATCATTATCATATTCAAGATTCATTTGACAGGAGGCATTCACATGTGTTGCAAAGGTTGTCTTTGGAGCAGTATTGCAGCAAGGGTATAAACGAGGGAGTGGGAGGCAGATGCTTATCTATATGAAAAATTCTTACTCACCTGAGCTGCTTAACTATAGACAGCTGAGTTATAACAGTAAGTAAATCTATACAATCCCTTTACTTACAGCAGACTATGTGTGTAATGATTGCTTACCTGAATCTGTGAAATTGTTCTTACGGATACCTTAAAGATTAACATCCCGCTAACCTCATGTATTGGGACTTCATTTGGAGGCTCAGATGTGAGTTCCCTTCGTTCCCTTCCTACACAGGAATCCACATTCTCAGTAGATCTGATGGACAGGCGTGACATGATGTGATGAGGTATTACTGACTTCTGACCAGTCCTGATTAAATGATTCATTCAGAGTCACACAGGAAAGCTGTGAATCAGGATTTGAACTAATTCTCCCCAGTTCCCAGTCACCTCATGTGACAAAATCATCTCACTGCTGTCACAGCAGCTGTGCTGGTAAAGCATCTGTTTCACCCGTAAAAAAGACGTAACCATTGCCACATTTGCACTAGCATCATGGCAGAAACAAGATCTCTTTAATAACTTCCTAGGTGTCTTACAAGTGCATAACCAAGATCCTAATTACAGTCATGATAAAAAAACCAGATTTTTTTATGTTGCAGACTGGATGAAGTACTATGCAATTCCCTATTTTACTTATTAGCTAATTCAATTCTTCATCCGGCTTCACTAGTCAAGAGCACATGTACACACAAAGGGATAAAAGAAATTGGAGCCAACCTTTGTTTAAATACCTTGGTATCTCTGAAATCTAGGTAGCATGTCCCAAACCCCAGCTGGGCAACTTGATGCTTCATTGGACATACTCACATAATATGAACAGTTTTCCTCTGTGTAGTTCACATATTTTAATAAAAAATGGTTGTTATTTCAAGACTTTCTTGGAGATGCCTCTTAAAATGTCCTTAAGTCCCAAATAGATAAATAAAGTTTGGAGATGAGATGATCATCATCAGACTGATTTGCTGTTGTCCAAACCAGAAATATGGTTTCATTGCCGGGTTTGTAAAAGCTATTCAGACAAAACCCTAATCCTTGTAATTACCCTAGTGTAAGGTGAACAGATGTCCTGGTTTGATCACAGTGCTTTTTATAGCAAATTATCTCGTTGCTACTGTCTTAAGCAGAGCATCCAGGAAGCTGAAATAAAGCATCTGATTGTTTAGAAATGCAGTCTGTGTTCATTTGCACGCACACGATAATTTTGCATATTAGCACCACCATGCTCTGTCACGTTAACTTCCATCTCTCGACAGGAAATAAAATGAAGAATTATTCCTACTCTAGACAAATTCCAAGATGACCAGAGGGAGTAGAAAGCATGATAGCAAAGCGCAGTGCTATTTTATGGCTAGATACATGCCTATTTATTGCTTAAGCTACAAAAAATAATAAATCATATCATTGATGATGACCTTTTTTTTTCTTACTTGCATTTCTGTTGTTTCGAATCAAACATTTTATTTAATCGATAATCTACACAAAAAATCAGAATAGTTCAGTTGAATTTCTTCCTTTAATATTTAAAAACATTTCATTTTTATTTTAACTTTTTTGCATAAAATTAAATTTCAAATTTAAATTTATGGTGATTTTTATTTCAAAAACAACAGGCGATGGTAAAATTTTAATTGTCTTCTATCTGACCTCTTCCTCCCACCACCCCAAAAGACAAACGATCGAAACCAGGAGAGAGACAAAGCTTGGCATAATTTTCCTTATACTGACTTGTATTTTTTTATTAACAAATCTAGTTCCTCAGAAGTTGTGTGGAGCTGGTCTGGGCTCACAGCTGAGGACCTTGGGGTGGTAGCTAGGCTCAGAAACCCCTCATTCCTCTCTTTCAACAACCTGAAGGCATTCCTTTGAAATCTTACTTTACCTTGCCCGTGTACCGGGCAAAACTTCTTCCCTAATCCCAGCCCTGGCATAAGAGCCTCACGCCTTGAGACCCACAGCCTGGCACTGCTGGCCTGACAGGATGGCAACCTGCTCTCAGCTCAAGCACCTCTGCAGCTGAAAGAATGATTTATAATACAAAGAGGGTAAATATAGTACAAAGGCCTTTTTTCATTAATATTATTTAAAGAGGCATGAACAATAAAAGAAATTTACTAATTTCTTATTCTATATTGAGCAAGAGTTTATGATAACCATTATTATTGCATGACATCAAAATGGACTGCACATATCACCTCAAAAGCTGATGATTTTTGCATTATTGTTATGATTAATGCGGTCACTTAACAATCTGGGCACGTGTGCCTGGGAGAGGTTGTGCACAAAAACCTATTCCCAATCTACCAGCCAAAAAAACAATCACTGAATTTAAAACATGCCTAACACTACTCTCTTTAAAATGTATAAAAAACAATGCTGTATTATTTATGGAAGCAACTTTTTGAGATGAAACACTGTTTTCTAGATCCTCCAGTGGAGTAGATCAGCACAGCACCGGGGACACAATCAGTTCACACAAATGGGTATCCAGAGGCAAAAGGGGGTTGAGTAGTGCTGCTGGGATTTCTGCAGTCAAACTGCTTGTTTGAACAACAGAGCTGATCAAATAGTTCAGCACGGATAATGCTCGTTACAAGCATTGGAGTATTGTCCAAAATATCTTCTAAGACATTTACTGAAGAATTTCAGGACAAAATGTGAACCCTAGAAATGTTATAGTTAGAAGTAAAGGTCTGATCCAGTTGCCCTATTTTTTCATCCTTTGGACCATTAACCTGCCCCATATGGTCCAGTATTCATAGCTAGGATTGCCCAGGAGGCATATATTGCTGCTTCATGAATACATTTTAGAATAGGAAGATAATTAATAATAGAGCATTAGAAACTGCATATTCTCAAATTAAGATTGCACTATTTATACACTTTAGAGAAAGAATGTTTTCTATATTTCAATTTTCCCAATTCACTTTCCCAGTTTAGTTTCTGGGAAGTTAATAGCGGGTTTTCTACAAGTTCTCTGCTTGCTGATGAGGTCTCAGATGAACTCTGAAGTTTATAAAACAACATTATTTGCCAACGTTTTCATAAATTCCCGGCCACAGTCTAAATGTAACCAATAAATAAATTGATCTGGGAAAAAAAAAAATCTAAACAAACTGAAATGCTCATCTTATTCTTTTTTTTTAATTGTTCTTTTAAAAGTAAATACTAGGTATCTGGTTTATTACTTGACTACAGCTATTCCTAAAGAAAAAACCTTTAATTACCTGTCATCCAATGAACTCTCAGTCCTTTGTAAATTCTTCTCAGGAGCTTTAGTGTATAAAATGATAAGAAAACTTCTCAATTCTAAAATAAATCATACTGCATGCATTCCTATATTGAGTGTGTTTCTCTTTATGTGAACACTGTGCAAAGATTCTTAGTATTTTTATATAAAGTATCTATCTCAAAAAAATGGTATATAAATAGTTATACCCATAGATGTAGATAAGTGCATTGAAGGAAGGAGCTGGGAATACCACTTATGATTAATGTCATCTATTCCAAGACTTTGGTTTTATTTGCTTACAGCTTGAACAGGTTTCAAGGCCTTAAGCCAAGATTTTCCATGTCAGATGTTATCAGAAGCCTGAAAATGTTAAGAAACAAAAATGAATCAAAGCAGTTCAGACATCTCTGAGAAGGAAACCAAGGGAAAATATGTGTCAGCAGAATGGGCATTTGTCCTTCTTCAATAAATTTGTGTGACTTTTTCTTTGAAGAGGTCTAACACTCGTTTTGCAGCACAGTAGTAAGATTTGAAGTATGGCCGTGTATGGGCTAAAGTTCTTTTTCCCCAAATGTCAGAATTTGATCGTGTTGTTATCTTCCCTGGGAAGATTTAAAACAATTAAAATTAAAATAAATATTAGACTAAAATAATACTCTAATGAGAGTGGTTCATATACTGTTAGTGTAAAGGGAATACTAAACAAAAACATCCTGCATCATGAAGTTTCATCCCTGCTGCTAAAGAAAATTGCATAATACAGATAATAGATGCAAGAAGCCTTACAGTGAAATGAATCACTCTTGGCTCAGGCTCTTCTACTGGAGGGCACCCTAGGACGTCACCCCTCCAGGCCTTAGAAACCTTCTCCTATTTCCAGTCTGAACTTACTAGCAGTCACTTTATACCCATTTCTTCTTGTGCCAATACTGTTTTTCCGTTGTTCCTCTGCCCCTTTTTGGCTGTGTTGCTCAGAACAAGCACGTCCTCTCTCAACCTTTGTTTCACGATGGGACATAAGCCAAATATCTCTCCCATGATCACCTTGGTAGCCCCTCTGTGAACATGATCCAGAGGAACAGAGGTAACTGTTCACAATAAGCCAGATGAAATATTCGAACAACTTTGAGAAACATTGTAAAAATTTCCTTATTTCTGCTAGAAACACCCTTACTGAGGTCACATTTCTCCTTTCCTTAGTCCATCATGTTGCTTGTTCATAGGTGACTCTCTAATCAGCTAATGGAGAAAAATCTTCCTCCACATCTGCCATTTGCAGCTGCTAAGTGCCTGTCTGATAGAGAAATCAACGTCATAAACCCTTAGGACTACATAACTTGTACTATTATATTTCATCTCATATTTATTTCTACAGTTCTTATTGTTATTCCAGTCATCCTGTTCTCCTTCAGTTTTGATAAGAACTCCCAACCTTTGGTTACAAGCAACTTTCATTTAGTATCAGCAAAGTTAATTATACTGTTTTAATTAATTAAAAATCAAGACGACCGTTTTTAGATCATTCTTTGAGAAAGACTAGAGCCTAAACAGGGCTGCCTGTAATCAGCTTAGTTTTAGCAAGGTTTTCCCAACTTTTTTTTTTTCCTCTTTTGCCAGTTGCCTCCAGTTTGGATAGTTTTGTGCATAACCATTGTATTAGTTTAACTAAATAAGATCTACTGCATTAATCTTGTCTAAAAAGTGAAGTTGCCTGGTAATCTAGGCAACTGATCTCCTTGTAAACACATGTATTTAAATTACCTTCCATTTGGCTTCCCATTACTGCAGTTCTTTAAAATCCTTTTCAAAATCCATACACTACTGAGATGACACAAAAATTGCCCTTTATTACTTTATGCTTATGCATTTCCAGTTATCCCATTTAATAGATTCAGTTACTCTCCTTCCTACTGGATCTGTAATTTAATATTCCAGTCCCTTCTATATTTTGAAATGGAGATTGCTTCCTTCTATATGGGTATATTTACTGAGGTTTTTTTCATATCTTAAAATAATAGCCATTCTAGTTATCCATTAACCTCTCCCTCATTCTCAGCATTATCTTTATTAAAATCTGAGAAAGAATATTAGTCTAATTCTCAGAACAACTTTGGCAAAAATGTTACTGTTATCCATAAGAAAATTTGGTCAAGAATTAGTTCAGTTCTGAATGAAGTCAATCTGACTTACTATTGTACATTGAAGCCATGTAAAGATGCTTATTTTTTCAGAGCTTTCCAAGTGAAACTAGAGCGTTTCAACTGAGAAACATATTTGGGACATTTATTTGAGTCCAAAAGTCCAAAACAGAGCTTGAGAAACAACAGAGGAAGTTGAAAAGAGAGAGAACTAGCATCAGGTTGGTCTGGATGTCATCATTTTTGATTTTGGCATTAAGTTTACTACCCACATCCAAAAACATCAACATTTGAAAGCATTATTCAACCCAGATTGGTGGAGCATCTGTTCGCTAGTAGGTGTAATTTCCATCAACTTCAGCCAAGATCCTCTTCATCTGTGATTGCCCAATCACCACTTCTGGTCTTGGACCAAAATGCTTAAGCCACAGTCCTGTTGGTGTTCCAGATAATGGTGAATTGACCATTCCCTTCACTTTGCAAATGGTATGGGTGCTGGTTCCTGCACCACCCTTAACAGTACACTGTAAGCTAACTGCTGGTATCACCAGTGACTCTTATATTACTCTTCAGTTTGATGTATGCAGTTTTCTGTAACACTCTACCAATTTAGGCAGAACTAATAAGCACAGGCCTCTGCAGCAAAAAAAAAAAAAATCCCTATCCACTACTCTGAATCACAGCTGAAGGACCTGGAGCTGGATCTGCAGGGGGATCCAGCAGTCCCAAATGAATATAGGAAATGATGACAAGAGGCTTGAGCCTCTCTCCTACACTTAAGTCTCTATCTGTACTCGGGGTTAGAAGGCATAGGAATCAGATTTTAAACTCATCCTGATTAAAAATAATATTTATTTATGTACAAATATTCTGTCACTGAAAGCATGTACCCAGGGAGTGGAATGGACCATTTTAACAACCTACTAACCTAAATTTGCATTCTGATATCCGGATGCCCATGCCAGGACATGCTTAAATTTATTGATTTTCACTAAAAACAGCAAAGGCACAGGACCACTAGCTTTTAATTCATAAATTTACTAATGTTAAGATCTACAGAATATTTCACAAGCATAATCTACTGTTGCAGGTTATCTGAGGGAAGCTTTTCCCCTTATTTAGCTTATTATAAGAGAATTTAACTCCTCAGTTTCTAAATCTCCTAGGGAAAAAACAATCAAATTTCTCATCCCTGTCATCAAAACTATTCATATATGTTTGAGAGCCACGAAACACATGCCTTGTACCTCAGAGAGCCAGAAGATGACACCCATTACCACTGCAGGATGCAGCTGAACTGAAGCACTGCTGTGTCCCACGGCAGGCTCGTCAGGGATACCAATTACCCAAGAAAGCCATGCTAGCACTACCCACTGGTCGTGCTGGGGCTGTGCATGCACCAGCAGGGATGAAACTTCTACCTCCCCAGCCCTCATGGAGACAAGTTTCCACAAAGATGGGAAGACCTGGAGGGCAGAAGAAATGCCAGTGACCTCCCAAGGTGGTTTTGTCTGGGTCACATTCTATGTTCTGGCACAGAAGTTGTTGCAAACTGTTTGCACGCCACATGCAGTTCGAGCCACAAACTGGTTGCCCTGATGTCATTTATCAGCAAAATTGTCGGTTATTACTTGTGTCAGCAATAACAACATAAGACAGACAAGTCTTCAATAATACATAGCAATCATCCATAATTTAAATGAGGCCATCTACAAAATAATACTGCTAAGTTCCATACACAGCTGAATTGACAAAGGAAGAGACCAGAGTAATTCATTACAAATCTGCCAGGAATCCCTGAGTAAGTAACCAGCATGAGCATCCACTAACATATCCAGCATGAGCATCCACTAACGTATCCAAGGCTGGCTGTAACCCATCCTTTTGTTGGAGAGGAGGAGAGCGGCTCATGCTCTAGAACAGCCTTCACGCCTTAGGAAAGCTATAAAGTTTCTCAGATACTCAGCCATATATATAAAAGCAGAATTTGGCTTGCTAACATTGCCTTCAAGCCTCAGCCTGTAAGAAGAGACACATTTAAATCATTGGAGAGCTAAGTCACAAGCTAAGATCACACTGGTTTTACATTTGTGACTGAAGCACACCAATATCTTCAGTGTACAAATTAAGCCATAATTGACTAAAGGGACCACTGAGACCATTACAAAAGCTCACAGGAAGAAACGATCCCAGCGTATCAATATTAATCAATGGCAGTGTTTCACCTGTATGCACCACTGAAAAGAAATATTTTAAGGAAGGCTGATACGGAAGACAGTAACTGGGCACATATTTTACAGAAGGACCCTGGAATCCAAAAGGGGTTCTCTTTCACTGGTGTTTGCCATTACGTCCTTTGCCATCAGAGTTGCAAAACGCTTTCAGGAAATTTGAAATATATGCCACAGAAGAAAGGAAACCGGGACTGGGGATAGAGTTTGGAAATGAGAACATGTCTTACAAATTGTCAGCTCAGACTAAAGGGCGTGGAGACCGTAACAGTGGGAATCCTGAAAGAATTATGTTTCCATAAAAAGAACATACAACAGATTTAAGTTAGAAAAAGACATTTAGAAATGTGGCGTACCTGTGCTGAGGAAAGGTAAAATCATGCTCTTCCTAGGTAACTTCCCACTTACTCAGTACCCTGCAGAGGATGCATTTGATAAATACATTCTTTTAAGTATTAGATTCTGATTAAAGTCTCACACACATGAAAAAAATAAGTGATTTCTAATTTTGAAAGTATTTGAGGTATCTGAAGATTTTTTGTAATGGTACAATAATAACAGTCCATAAGCAGCACATCATCATTTGTCACTAATCAGCAAATTCAGCTGGCACATAAATTGACAAGAAATGTCATCAATGTAAATTAACGTTTTCAGCCCGTTGGAAAAGAGCACCAGCTTCGTGTTACAACTGAAAGAATGGCTCCGTTTTGGAAAGTCATTCACTATCATACTATAGACAATGACCCCTGTCAAAAGATTTAACAAAGTTCACAGGTCAATGCAATGGGAGGATCTCTGCTGTCCTGACTCTTAGTAATAGTCTAATCATGCAGAAAAAGTTTTAAGTGTTGATAATTTAGTGAATGAAATTCATGCCTTTTGACCCTGAATGAAGAGGCAAGAGAGATTCATCTTGTCTTCAATTAAGTTTAAAGCTATTTTTAAACACCTTATCTGAGCCAAGCATCACAGGATCTCAGTATTTTTAATGCAGTTTTCAAGCTGCATCATAAATTAAATCTGCAGACGCTGGGTGTTGGGAAAACTTTTTCAAATAACAGCTGTGAAATCCTGATCCCACTGAAGTCAATGGGAGTGCTGCCATTTCTTCAACAGGGTCTGGATTTCAGCCATATTGTTTAAAGTCTCTGAGCGCTGCCTTGGCTGTGCTGCCCACATGCTGTTCCCAATGGGTTCACTGGCAGAAAAAAAACAAAACCCACAAAAAACCCAAAGCGATGTAAACGCTGAACATTTCAGCTGAAGAAGGGAAGGTATCACAATCTGAAGTATATGTCTGACTTCAGTTATGAAATTTCTAAGATGCAAAAACCATTTCATAAGGTTAAATTAATCGATAGATGGCACACAACCCATCAGCATTGAAATCGTTGTCAGTTTGTGTTAAGATACTATGAGGGCTTCATAGCACCCTAAATGTCAGTAACCACATGGGTTAGTAGTTAGCACGGCAGAAAACTATAAAGCTAGTTTACTCTGTGAACTGCATAGATGAGAGTCAGACCCAGAAATTGCTGCCCTAAAAATCTATGGTGAAGATACTCTAAAACCAGAGAGTGCCTATCTGAGATTTCAGCAAAGACATTATAGTTAGTTGTCCATACACCTTTTCTTTGCGTAGTGAGATGGAGGAGCTATACTGCATGTACGCAAAGCCATAACCAAGACTTTTGCAGACTTCAGACCACTTTTCTCTATGAGTCAGCAGTGCTGTGTCCCTGAAACACCACAGCCAGGGCCATAGCAAGGGGACAGGAGTGGACGGGAACAGTGCACCAGCTCTGCTGCCTTTGAGCTTGTGGGCAAAAGGAGACAACTAGAAGGCAACAGGGACTAGAATATCTCTCTAAGTCTTTCCTTATAGCTTAGACAAATTTGGGCCAGCAAAAATCGCCTTTGTGATTGAGTTTGTTTGGCCCTTAGGGGTGCTTTTACTCTGCCAGTGTTTCCATGCTAGCTGGTGTACTCCACTAGAGCTACATCTGCAGAAAAGGAGATCTGCCAGGCCAGTGATCTTGTGTTCCTGTACAGGAAAGCATTCTTAGTGTAGTCAAAATCTTACTCACATGCTCATTTTAAACAGGTCCCCAGTTTCAGTGGAACTATGTCTCTATGCAAAATTAAATACTTATGTCAAGTGTTTGCAGAACAGAGCCTAAAGGTAGGAGGAAAGCTTATACTGGAAATAGGTGTGACATAAATTGTTTATATTTTGCCTTTAGCTAGAGTAGCGTGTCTCTATTATCATTATTTTTTCATCTTAACTATACCACTGAAGACTTAGGGTAGCATACCTATTAATTATATTATTACATTACTCTGTGGCTCTGAGCATGGCCCAGGTTTGCCCTGCCAGAAGTAACAGCCCTCCAGCTACCATCGAGCTCCCAGCCATCACATACAGCTTGCCAGTGGTTTGCCTGTCCTGTGCATCATCACCTGCTGTGTCACTGGTCACAGCGAGCCTCCTGCCCCCAGATGCTGGAGAACAACAAGTTCTAGCTCGTACTATTCCTTCCCTGAGACCAGCAAGCATCCCTGGGCCAAAGCCCAGCCACATGTTAGCTGTTAGCCAAGGCTGCTTATAAATAACATAGTACTGGCTGAAAAGTTTTTCCTGGGCTAGGCTTCCTGCTTTCCACTTTGATAGGAGCATGGTTTTGTTTGGGGAGGTTCCTCAAGTATATGTTGGGATCTACTGGCTGAGCCAAACTACATCAAGCTCATGTCCTCTGTGTGTGTGTGTGTGTGCGTGCGTGCACACGTGTGCGTGCGCAACAGGCAGCAGCAGTTTAAAGCCCCAATCTGGCACACCCTGTTCAGATCATTTTCATTGAAGTCTGCCTCCTCTTTGTATCCTGTCCTCTTTATTTCTTGCATGGAAAAAATATCTTCCTGACTGAATTTCCTACAGGGGAAATTAATTAGAAGTGGCTGTTGATTCCCCCAGAGTGCATGTAACATGAAGGAAACTCTGAATGTGACATTAAAGACAAAAAAGGCCAGACTTTCGAAGGCTTTTTGATACCCTGGTTTTTAAGAGGACTAACAAAGATACATCTGATCTTGTTCCATAAAATTTGGGGGGCTGCACTGGAAGGGTCCATACTCTCAGCTTCCCAAGGCACATCTGTAGGGGGTACGGTGTGCTCTGCAGCGGTGTCCTGGGGGAGCACACCTGGGCTCTACGTGCTTCACCCCTTCCCCAAGCGATGCCTGCAGCGCAGCGGGGCGAGGAGCTTCAAGCAGCATCCCTGGCTGTGAGAAAATCATTGCCTTCAGGCAGCGTGGGCCTGACACGGGTGGTTGTACGCATCAAATCAAAGGCCTTCATGGGATCATTTCCAAAACCATTTCCAGCATGGGCCTTTCTGAGAGCACAGACTAGGCTGCAGCAAACACTGCATGCAAACATTAGGCCCTGAAATCTTATAGATGGGTGACTTCTTCACTGAGGTTTACCAGTGGGCTGCATCATCCTGGGGCAGTACACTGCCTGTCAGGCCAGTTACTTCTCCATCCTGCTTTGGGAGGAGAGAATTTGGGTTATGGCTGTTTCTCAGGGGCTCAAACAACCCGAGTGCCAAGAGCTGCCAGCAGGAAGTCATGGCCAGAGGAGCTCTGCTCGATGTGGCCTGTGGCACAGCCAGGAGCCAGCACTGCCTTGGGGATGCAGCTCTGTGAGGGCTTTTTTGGGTTGTGGCAGTGGAGCAGGGCACTGCCATATGGGGCAGTGAGTGCTCCTGGCTCATTAGGATTAAGGTGCTTACAAGAGAGAGCCTGCTTCCTAACCCCCGCAGGAATCACCCTGCCTACCCCACAGTCCCGCTGACAGACCGACCTGCCCCGTGCCCTGGGCTACTTCGCTTTCACACCAGCACCTCCGCCCCCTTAGCCGGGCCGTGGCAGGGGCGGAAAAGCCAGCACCCCTGCGGTGGCACAGGGAAGGGAAGCCGGGCTCGTCCGTGTGAGTCACCAGCCACCCGTTGCTTGCACTGGGGAGAACAGGAGCAGCATCCCTACACCCCTGTTCATCGAGAATGACCTCCCTCTCGCTGGCGAGATGCTCCTCTTCCTGAATATATCAGGCTTCTAGGAAAGAGCTCCTCAACAAAAGTTAAGAAACGTACCCTGGCCTCCAGGCTCCTCCTTGGGCTTTGTCATTAGCCAGTGACAAGCAACTCATTAAGAAATAGTCTGTATTTTTTCTGTAGGTTCCTGTCTTGGCACTTGTAAGATTACAGCATGTGACAGAGCGGATGGGCGTTAGCCTTTTCAGCCTGACAGCTATGCGTAGAGATTGCTGCTTGAGCCACAGGGCATCTTCCAAAAGAAATCATCCTCACAGACCGTGATAGATGGACAGAAACTTGAAACATCTGCGAAGGCTGTAAAAATCCCATGTTAGGAGCCCGTTCAGAGTGACGAAACACGGTGTCCGTGAGACAGTGATCTACAGGGGCTGCCCTCTCCACGCTGCTCTGCTGTGCTGAGTCGGGGTTCAGCTGTCCCCCTCCACACAGACTTGTTTCTTTACATTAGTATGACGGAGACAAACTGGAAACAACAAGTGGAAGTTTATTCTGTCTTTTACTGTAGCCCAGGCAAATTCAAAATGCCAACTGATTTCAAAGGAGACTTTCCTTCTAGGGACTGGGCTTCCATATAATATATTTATTATTATTAAAAAAAAAAAAAAATTGGTCACAGCTGTGGGAGCTTAATAGATGTCTGCCATGTAGATTTCTACTGCCCTTCCATATTTTTAGCACTTTAAAATATGTTTGCCATCTGTTCCTGCCACAGCATTAAAAACAATCACAGTGACTCTTTACGCAGAGGCCTTAGGAGGGAAGTTGAATGGAGCCCACTAGATCACAAGTGACATGATGCCAAGTACAGTGAATATAATGAGTGTGTGGCCAGATTTTTAAAGAGCGCTGTTTGTAACCTTTTTCCCTCCAGTGCTAAGGGTCATTTATATACATGTGTCAGTACAAAAAAAGCGCCTCTAAGAACTGGGCTCAGAATGCAAATAGTTGAAGCAACTGGTGAAAAGGCCTGAAGTTCAATGCTGTGTTTTACCCTATTACACACATCTCAATTTCGAAGCAGTCAATAAGCAAAAAGACGGAAAACAGATCAGAAACAGAGGACATGTACTATGGCAATGTAGAAATGAACTTGTATCATGAGAAGAATTTTTCCTTCCCCAGCTCCGCAGAGGATAACAGCTGATACCTCGTTAGGTCTTTGCCAAATGCACTGCACTAAGCTAATATTGATGAAGTGGCTTTCTGTCTCCTCCAAGTTAAACACCATGCTCCTGGCCAAAATATGTGCTATTACTCAAAGACGAGGTTCTCAATTTCCTTTGATTTTTAACATACAGGCAATCATCCTCTTCCATTTTTTAATTGTTCTCATTTCTCATTTTGTTGGAAAATGGCTCTCAGCCGGATCCTTAAATATCCTTCAATGATGACAAACAACTAACAGTGAAGTGAAAGCAGATGACCTCTTACCATTATCTAAATAGTGTTAGATGGCAGTTGAATGCTATTTTATTTGGAGTTGCTTGTTTGTTTTTCTACTTCTAGGTGCAACTACATTTCCAGGTAGGTCAACAACATTGAACGAACTTGCTTAACACAGAGAATACCTTTAATCTTCATCCCTGTTGTCTTCCCAGAGTTACATATTAGCATTTCCATTCATTTTAACTGCCCATGTTTTTAAACATCTGCCACTTCCTCTTGTAGGCTGGATGATGGAGCATGCAATCATGCTGTTCAGTTCTGAGCACACTGCAAAGAATTCCTCCCTAATTTGACATTAATGTGAATATAGAGTGATTATAATCACAGCTCTAAAGTTTCATTGTGGGAACTAGGCAAAGATGAGAATCAGACTCAGAATTGAGGTATTTCAAGCCAAAACCTACCTTCCCCAGTTGTTTTTTGCTGTTCCAAGAGGTGATAAGCTTTTAAAGGTTCATGGTCTGTCCTGGGTTGTTCTTCACACTGTGCACAAATGTTTTATACAAACATACAGAAACCGTGGGAGACAGAGACTTGCTATTTGTCTGGCAATATAATATCTACTCACACATATCTCACACCACAGAAACATAGAAATACCACATCTTACCATAACAATGTATCTACCACAATAAACACAACTGGGCTTGTGGCCCCATTCCATCTCTCTTACAACCCATGTAAAATCCCCTGTAAACAAGATGGTTAGATTTTACCACTGAGGACCAGGAGACTTGGGTCTGACTCCAAGGCCAAGACCCTCAGCTGGTATCAACAGAATTATAGAATATTAACTCCAAATTTTAACAGAACTATATAATTTCCAGCATTTTTTTTCCAGTCCTAATTGTCTCAGGTGCTTATTTGGACCACACCTATTACAATCACATAATACACAATATATCTGCTTCATTCATACTACACATGATTTATTTGATGTTTTATCAATCGCTTTGTATACACTGTGGAAAACACTGCCAAGGCAAATTCCCAGTGTTTGAAGCCTTGCAAACACCCATCCCATGTTTGGATATGTCTTGAACATGACTCCACATTTCAACCATCCCTTTCTGGACATTTAAACTACTCTGACACTGCACTGGAAGTATACAGGCCATGCATATAATTTTAAAAGGCTCTGGAAAGTTTCTTGATGAGAAAATCTTGATCTCAATTGTTTTTTTAGACATGAGGTTTGAGGAATCTAAAAGTACTGAGCAAATCTGTCACTTAAAGCCACAGAACAAGAAATGCATTCGTCCTCCAAAATTCACTGGCATGTTGCACCATTGCATCACTCCTGACCACAGACTGCACTCTGTGCTCTCACAGAGTCCTAACCACCCAGTGGTGCACACAGCTCATTCCGTAGGTAACTTTCCCATGCAATGCCTGTATTTACTTTTTGAAAATTGTTCACAAGCTATTTCCAAATTTGCATCTTCATAGTTCCATGTTTAAAAAAGAAAATTGGTAAAGACTTATGTTCAGCAAAGCAGTGATGTTTGTGAGATGGCTTAGAGCCTACTTTTTTTGGAAGATGAATTTCCTAACATGTTCATTTCTTCCATTTTGCTGAAGGAACCAGCCATTTCTTTTTAATGCTTTTTTAAGTGGTCTTTTCCTGGTGGTCAACAGAGGGGAAGTATGAGTCCAAGTAGTGTGCAATCATATCATTATTTTGGTACTCCCCTGCATATGGGAATTGTGGATGTGCCAGATTTTGTACGGACAGAAAACAAAATTCTTGCGGCCATATGCTAGACATGATGTGTTTTGAACTAAGTGCTGGGCCTTTGGTGTGAATACTGATGCTGATGGACGAGTCCTTTTCTCTGCATGCTTTACTTGCCAGCTTGGACTCCCATTTGCAAGGGCATCCTTGTCTATGGGGTTTTTTTCTCCCAGGTGTTTACTATCAGTCAACTCCAGATTTTTTGCTAGAAGTTTTACTCTAGTGCAAAACATCACTTATTAGAAATGTAGACTTCTTTATTCGGGAAAAAAGGGGAAAAAAGCAGAGAATGGAAATAAAGGCTATTTTCATAGCTCTCTGTGGTTTGTATGAATCCAAAAGACATTTGCCTGCAGAATATCACTACTGAATCCCCCCAATAAATTACATGTAGCCTGATTTATTCTTCCAGTCTCAGGAAACTTGTTGAGTGCTATTTTTAGTTGAAGCTCAAGTCTGGAGTCTCATCTGTCCAGGAAGACTTTCACGTTTTTGCAATGACATAAGACTTATTTAAATCACTGGTCTCAAAATAGATGCTCAACTGTTTTTGGACATTCCTTGATAAATTTTATCTTTTTGCGGAGAATAATCTCTTGCAAACCTTTACTACGCAGTTTTGTTCTTTACAGAATGATGCAACACATTTATGGGAAAACCTAATCTTTTCATTGGCATTTGAAGATCTGTTTCTTGTTTTTGTCATTACTGTGTTAAAGGTTATTAAAATGTGTACAGGTAGCGATGACTTATTGTGATAAAGTCACCCTGCTACCATCCATCCCCCTTTAAAGAGCAGCAGTGAGAACAAAATCTGCTCTCTGTTATGCAGATATGGCTTTTACCCAAATAGCTCACCCAGCTGAAACATCTGGTTGCTGCCTGCACTAAATTTCATTTTACAGGCCAGGTGCCCAATAATTAATAAATCAAATCTTTACTAAATCTTTCAGTTGATTTTTCATCTTTTTTCTGAAAATTGAGCTGTTTAAGCCTGAAGTTCATTCAAGCCATTAAAATGGAGGACTTGCCGTTTCT
The DNA here is from genome assembly GCF_011004875.1 of Balearica regulorum gibbericeps. Taxonomy (NCBI): domain Eukaryota; kingdom Metazoa; phylum Chordata; class Aves; order Gruiformes; family Gruidae; genus Balearica; species Balearica regulorum. The sequence goes on from NC_046187.1 coordinate 71,091,128, forward strand.
ACTTCATACTCCAGTGGGTTTTTAATCAGCCGTGAAGGTAGTGAGGAGCCAGTGCTAGAAGCAGACTTTCTGCACAACATCCACTGTTCATTTTGGGATGGGGTCCTCTGCAGATGCTCCGGAAGGAACTGCCCAGAGTCCCACTAGAGGCAGCAGATTTACAGGCATGGTTGTACTCTCACTTCTGCCAAAGACACTGAGAGAATAGACACCTTCCACTTCTGCTCTCACCACAAGGCAAGCTTTCATTTACTCCAGTTGCTTCAAAAAAACCCAACCTATTGCACATATAAGTGTGTGAGTTCACCATGATCAAAGAGTTTTCTCAACTGCTCTCTCTTCCCTGCCTCCACACCCCAGACATAGAGCACTGCACCTTGCGATGTGCAGGCAGGTACATGAGCACGACAAGAGGAAGATGAATGAAAAAGCTGCTAGCCCAAAGTCAGGCTAGAGAGGGTGGGGTATGTATGCCTTCCACTGATTTGAAAAGGAGAGTTGTTAATGCTCTGAAGTGCGTTGAGAACATCCACCTGTTCCTGTTACTATTGGGAATTGTTGATGTTTTCCCCTGGTTTTGTAAAGCACCTCTGACAGCTGCAGCTTCCAAGTCTTTGCTGGTTCGGGTACTGTCTCACCCCCAAGGTCAATGACAGAAATCCTGTCTGTGATCACACGGCCACTGCCCTTCCCAGCCTTCCTGCCTCATTTCTTATCTTGATATTTTGTAATTTTAAATAGGTCCTCATGGACCCAACACCTGTTTTATCTTGGTGTGGGTGATGGCCTGTTTTTTGGAAGGGATGTGAATCTATCCATAGGTCTAAACCTGAGTTTGTGCCTAAATACATTTCTGGGCCACGTTCTGATTAACACTTGCAGAAAGTTCTGCTAAAAGGTAACAGGCAGCAACAATAAAATCCATTACTAATTTTCATTAATTTTATAACTTTTTCTTTTTGAACATTTTCTACCAAAACCAGTTGGTTTCATCTTCTTAGGCTTAACCAGGAAAACAGTTTTCCTTTTTAGCTGATATGCTCAAGTGTAAAACCCATGTCTGCTGAAAATACCCCATGTATCAGATCTGTTCATCTGTAAAGTGTGGAATTATTATCTTTTCCTTTAGCTCTGACATATATTTCCATGGCCAAAACTCACCTAAATACTTGTCAGTTAGGCTGGCTTTGAGCACCTACTCATACCAAGGCGCAAATAGACAGGTCTGTGATGATGCTGTCAACTCTGAAGCAGGAGCTGAACAGGAGGAGAACAAAAATACAGTGCTTAACTAACAGACATCTACTCCATAATAACACTCTAAAAGTGATGCAAAATGTACAGCTACCAGTAATAGTAGCAACCAAGTGCAAATAGACTCATATGGGAGATGTGAATAAAATTATAGGTTTAAACACCTTTCTTCTGTTGGAGGGGTTGGAACACTTCACCAATATAACAATATATGAAATTGTGAGAAGATAACTATAATGTATAACATGTGACACTATTTCAATCATTATAAAGGAAGCTTGCTCAAACGGAGCCTTTGAAAGCTACTGTGGAAGCAGAGGGGTGGGAAGAGAACGCCTGGAGATTGCAGATGGGAAATCTGACGCTCAGGTCTAAAAGTGAACAGTGTCCGGTGTCTATAATAGCTACAAATGAAGGCAATCAATACTATGTACGAAATACCACCGTAATGCTCTGTAGTCTTAGATATCGCTAAATGAATACGGATGGCATGTCTTCATCTGAAGTACTTTGATCAGATGGAATAGAACATAGATTTTTGTCCCTAACAGAGCTCGACTCAAAACAAGACACAAAATGGAATGGGCCAGAAGGTCGTGTTAACCTTGTGGTTTTATAGCAAAGTGCAGTGGGAGACAAAAATGGGCCAATGTTTAGAAGTTTTGCACATGGGTAGAGCCAGAAAGTCTGGCTGCTATCTGTTATCCTAGCATTAGCAGGCAAAGGAAGAAGCATTAATGGGAGTTTAAGGCAAAGATTGGTAACCTAATATTAGTGAACCAATATGTCTGTCACTTTGGTGTTCATTAGTTTGATCAAGCTGTCAAAACTTTAGGAGACTGAATGATGGAAATAAATCTAGCAATTCCCATTTAACAGCCAGCACTATTTCTATCTGTGTACAGCCTGTTTCAGCTTTGTCCACCAGTGTGGGACCGCAGCAGTGTGTCAGATGCTGCCGCATTTCATACACAAGCTATGACAGCCTGTTGAGTGCTTTGAAGAAAGCAGAAAAAGACTGATCAGTAGGCTGTATGTTATATAGGGAAAACATTGAGAGTTCAGATATATCTTCTGAAAACATCAGTAAGTTTAATAGGAGTATTTCTGTTCAGTGCAAACTCTAGCAATAGCACAGCTACTTTAGTTTCATATCACTTTACAAACATCAGTGGATGTACTTTCTCAGCAGCCTTTCAGGATAAATCAGGATAAATTTATGGTTCTCTGGCAAACACAAGCAGAAGGATTCATTTTGCCAAAGACAGCAACCCACGCTTGAGCTTATGCCACCCCCCATTTTTGTACCAATCCGACAGCAAAGTGCCTGGCAGAGCCAGCTGTCTGCTTGCAGGTGCCAGACTGGGGTCTGGAGGCTCATCTGATCCCAACGTTCATTTCCAAATCAGGATACTTTGCAAATGGGATTTATTCTTCCAAATGAAAGGCCAGCCTTCACCAGAGGATATACATACCATCAACTATGGCCTTGATGCTTGGGTCTGCCATGTGTATCAGACCCTCTTACTGTCCCTACTTGGGATCGAGTAAGGTATTTCTGTATAAATACCATCATTATGGTCCTGTGAAAATCAGTCCCCTGCACTCCACAACTTGATGATCTTTGAAAACAACTTTTTCCTATTTTTTTGTCAAAACCCATGGATGTCAACAAGCCTTGGTGCTTCCACAGAGTGTCATTATCACTGCTATAATAAACAATCTTTATGGCCTTGAGCTAAATGTAATATTTCAAAGTTAAAGAACCCCGATCAATACTTTCATTATCTGCACTATAAATTATCCATTAATGGAAGCTCATTAGGAAAGGCACCGTCTTTTTCTCCTGCACCTCCGAGTGTTGCTCTGGGCTCACAGCTGGCATCACAGGCTGTACAGCTTTATGGAGAATGGCTTCCTCAGGAATGGCCGGGAAGCCTGCTGGTGCAGGGCTTCGGAAAACGAGAAGGGAAGAAAGCAAGGGAGCAGCCAGAGCTCTTTTCCTCTTTCCTTTAGGCACAGCAGGAAGATAAGAAATAGGTCATGGCAGACTACTCACCTGCTTTGCAAGCTTCTAGCAAGAACGAAGCTGATTTGGACATTTCTCTTTGAAAAGGAGAGAGTGCACCGGGAGCACATTCTTCCTCTTCGTTCAGACAAGTACTTAACTCAGTTGCCTCTAAGAAGCAGAATTTGGAGCTTGAAATCCACGAACTGGTCACCATGGCTAGATTAAAATACCAGAGGATATTTAATTCTGCTGATTTTACTGAATCGTTTCTCAGATCTCTGAGGTACCCACTAATTCCACCAGAAAAGCAAACAATAGCCAAAGTTGGTAGATTTGAGTATCAGATGACTTTTTATGCACATTGAGCTAATTAAGGTAAAAGGGGAAGTAGATTACCTTAATCAGCTATTTTCCTAACATGAAGAACCCCAATATTTCATCCACATTAATAATTTAGATGAATTTAAAAAATAAATTCCAAAAAAGTTTAGATTTAAGCCCAATGAATTTTTATTCGGCTTAAACTAGTTTATTTAGTAAAGGAAGATAAATCCAGAATATGGTGATGTTAGTTCAAACCACAGTATTGAAGGGAGCCTTTGCTTCCTGAAGCCTTCTTTGCTGGTACCCATGGGCACATTAATTTGCGAGTTCAAACCCTTCATAGCTCTGACGCATTCAAGAGAACTAGAAACAAGTAATATCACGTAACCATATAATCGGATATTTTGCATTACCTTCATCTGTGCTTGACCTCGTCCTCCCTGGTCATATACCAGCTAAACAGGAAAAAAAAAAAAAAAAACATGTAAAAGGAAAAAGTAGCAGATAACACAAAGCTGGGGAAGTGACAGGAAAACTCACTTCAGCAAGTTGTATTACCTGGTTAAGACACAATGAGAAAATGTGGGAGCAAGTCTGCATTTTTTAGCCATCCATGTGCTGCCCAGACAGCATACAAATGTGCAAGTTCATGGTCTGTAAAAATGTTCCTCGGAAGCATTTGTATTTGGTTTGGGTTTTTTTCCAACTTGCTGTCCATGGATGTGACTTTTAACATATTCCTGATGGAGAAACTGGAGAAAATATCTGTAATACAGTACGAAAGGCCTCTCCACGCCCCAGAGCATCCCAAAGGATGGGTTTCTAGGACTGTTGAAAGGAGAAGCACAGCAATGGACATTCCTCTGGAGTGGAGGCCCCCGGCTTCTTCAGAGCCAGCGCAGGCTTCAAGGATGTGGCTTCCAGAAAGCCACAAGCTCCGAAAGACTCAGAGAAGCACATCAAAGGTATTTATAACTGTTCAACATTTGACTGCAAGTCAGAGATGCAGCACGTTTGTTTCAGCTGCTCTCCTCGGAGCGAGGGGTGTGAGAGATGCTCCTGCTGCCACGTCCCGTTGGAGAGCTGCCCCAAGGACAGCCAAAACTGCAGCTGCACAAGTCCCCGGACTCTGTTCTCCCTTATGCAAAAAATAATTGATGGAGGTGGGGGATCAACTTCTTTTTTTTTTCTTATGATATTAATAAAATGTTTTACTTTCTTAAACTGCTGCACCATCCAAGGCAACTCAGGCATTTTAAAAGTCTCTTAATTCTCAGCAAACTCTTCAGCCTAGACTTGATGCCAAATGGCCTGACTATATCTAGGAGTAGATTTCCTGACTATGACATGACAAATCCAGAATTTATTTATATTGTCACAGCGCTTGGCCCTTTGTGCCAAGCAAAGAAAGAAACAAAGGTGCCACAGAAGATTTTAATTTGAATGTCGAAAATACAGCTGAGTCACCTCTGAAATTGAGTTTCTAAGATAACAGTTTCTTGCTTTATGTCAGTGACATACCAAACTTTTGATCGATCTTCTTGACTGTGTTTCATCAAGTGTTTCTCAGGAAAAAAGTGCTAAAATTTTTCTTTGTGCAGAAATCCATGTTGAATGGAAAAATGCTTTTCTCAAAGTCATTCACCCCAAACTTCTTCATTTTACTTGTATCAAAAGTAAAAATGAATTGCAGATCCATTGCTCTAATCTAGCTGCTCAAACCTGCCTCCACTCTCTGTTTGTCATCAGAGCCTCCAACTTAAGTTAAATCAAAGGCAATTTGAAGCAAATACGGTCACTGTGTGATACATCTGCGCAATTACAGTCCAGCCATAATGCATAGAAGGGATACTCCCAAACACATATTCAGACTGAAGTCAGGAAGACAGGATGTGCAGAGGTCCAAGCTCTTTAGAAAGCTTGTTCCCAGTGATGGAGGGGCACTCCAGAGGACTGCCATGTGGTGCATATTCACCCATGGACAGGGAGGAGAGGAGCTGAGCAATTTGTCCTCTTTCCCCATGATTAAGCGGCAAAGCCAGAGCCTGCCTTCAGCCTCTCACCTCCGGAGCTCGCTGCCAGCTGCCAAAGTCATACCTTTCTTCCTGGTGACACAGAAAGTCTTCAAAGTATTCAGTGTTCATATTTACCATGGGTAAAGAAAAACGATTGGGAGGAAAACCCGTCAGATTTGGTTCTTATGTCAACTCGCTCTTTCATCCTCTGTCTATGCCTCAGTGACATCAATGAGTTGAATATGGACTTCATGGGAAGCTGGGTCAGTGAGGTCATAAATACCCCTGGAGCAGTTTGAGTAAGTCAGGTTAAGAGCTAAGAGTGCTCAGCACCTTTGCAGGGGTCTCAGCATGCTGCCAAATTTAGTCTTCTCTTTTTTAATTTCCACCTTCAGCTATTTCAAACTATTCTTAGCTGCATCCATGCTTCACACCACAGTTTTACTGTTATTCTGCGGCCTCAGAATATTCTGGATATCTGTGAGTTGGTCTGTCAGCTCCCTTTCTGCTTGGTTATATATTTCCTTTCCTTGGCGGTAGTATTTCATAACTTTTCTCCCATCATTTCCTTTGGGTCTGAATGGGCTTAAAGTTCACAGGGTTATCAGTACAATCAAAAGATTTGGATCTAGCTACCATCTCTCCAGCAGGAATGTTTCCTCTGCAGTTGACCACCCAAGCTGGACCTTCATTGCTGTCCTATGGCATTCCAGTCACCACACTGATTTCACTCTCACTGTAGGAAATTCTTACATGCTTACATCCAGCTATTTCAGAATCGATCTATACCTTCAGGTTTCATGAGCAGAGACACTCTGGGGAAACGAATGCTGAGAATCACCATGAGTGCTTGTGGGAGCCAAGTTTTCTATTTGCATTCATAAACCTTCACTGGCGTACACAACCATGAGCTCAGTATTACATTACTCACCTGAGTAATTAGCACTGATCAGCACAGATTCTGTGGAGAATTATTGTGCGCATGTGAACTGAACACAACACATGAACCAAAAGCCTCCAAAGTATTTATTTAGATGGGAATAGCAGATTTCTTACAATGGATTTTGAGGAAATCATGGTCTCTTTCTATACATCCCTCTTAAAGGAAAAATATGTAAATTGTCTTGAGATATTTGTGAGTTTCTCTCTGTTACATTTGGAAGTAAATCAAGAGGACATTGTGGTAAAAACACATTACATCTTCATTCCATAATTCAAACCTGAAGAAGCAGAGCCAGATGGGAAAAATTTTCTATCATGCACTGCTAAATTGTATAAACTCAGTATTAATCACAATAAAAGGGAACACTGTAAAAGGGAAAGTAGTAATGGCAGCTACAAGTTGCATCAACCCACAAGCCTTGTCTATTTTATTACTTCCTTAGCATAAGACAGTAAGAAATATATATTTCATTCACTGCTGCTCTTGCTATTATGGTCAGCATTACAGATGGGAGGTCTGTCATTGAGAGAAGTTGATGAAGGTGGTAAGATACCAGTCTTGGCTGGCAAACGTGAAAAAAACCTAACCTCTTATTGAATAACTCTAGTAATAGCTTGACTCATCTATCCCCAGTAAAAAAACTAGCACCAGGAAAAACTGCTAGGTGAATGAGAACATGATAATTTGAGACATAGACTATAACTTTTCTGTTATGATTAAACTATTTCATATTCCTTCATGCTCTTATCTTCTCCTTGACTCAAAGTGTGACATAGTGAGAGGCCAGAACAATGTCAGTGGAAATGTGCATTATGCAGACCATCACAGCCTCTCAGCTTTCTCACAAATAATAAATCACTGCAAAAGGTAGATGAGAGAGGATGGGGAATCCAAATGAAGAGTATTCTCCTGCATCCATGAAAAGCAAAAAGCCACCTACAAATGACAAACTTAAGGATGAGGGTGGGCTGGAGGTTAAGGCACAGCTTGATATTCACAGGGGTGGTTTCAACTCTTAGTTTTGGCAGAAATTTTCTTTGTTCCTCACCCCCCTACAGATTAAGGAAAACACTATTTGTCTCATTTAAATCAACAGTGATGAACAGTAAAATCTGTTTTATGCTGTGAGCACAAAGCCACACAATGAATCCCTTGGGCTGGCTAGTGCCTTTAGATATGCTGTAATACAAACATATCACTGTGCTTTAAAAAAAAAAAAAAAAAACAAACCCCAAAACTCAGCAACAGTAGCTGTTTTTTGAAACATCTTCCAGGAGAAATAGCAGACCTGCAACCGTTTTGTTGTTATTTGTATTATTTTCATTGTACAAAGAACAAAATATTAAGAGAAAGATAGAAGTGGTGCCTGCCACCAAGCTATCACTTCATTGACATCACCACAGAAGACAAATTAACCAAACAAAACACACTTTATTGTGGTAGGTTGAGTTTTGAGTCAATTTTCCAGTTGAAACACTTGTATGGAAGCAACTACTGGCCTGCCTCGGAGGGCTCAGTCCGGTGCACACGGAGGGAGGGTGAGCTCAAGACAGGACTAACAGGGCTGCACTGAATAGGCTGAGAACAAAACCAGGCAATCCTGTAAACTGCGCTCTGCTTTCAGCATCGAGACACGGAAGGACTTTTTCTAGGAAGCTTGGCTGGGAGTCAATGTGAAGAGCATCTCATGGCTTTAAGACACAGCAAGAGCAGAGCAACATGAAAATGAACATTTACTCGGTGGATAAATGGGTGAACCAGTTTAGATGGAAAGAAAGATAAGGGGGAAAGAGCATATAAGTCATAGCAAGATCTTTAGAGTCTGTGCAGCTTCTGGAGCATCGCAAATATTCCAGATCTCATGTGAACTGAGACATTCGGGATTTGTCTCGTTAGCTACCACCAAGTTGTGTGAAAATAAGGCCAGAAATTGCTCCACAATTGATCACATTATACAGAGGAAGATGACAAAATGGCACAAAAGGATCTTGATGCCATGCAAAAACAAAGGGACTTCTAGAAGTTATCTGAATGGAAACTGTTTAGGACTTGATCTGGTCCTTTAGCCATGAAAAGGGAAAGAAAAAAATATGCATACACTTTCTCAGATGTCTTTAATAAGACATTAGGGCTTTAACTGGTGAATGGACAACACTGATATGGCATCACGTGTCTCATTCAACTTCAACATAAGACACATGCAAGTTATTTTTGTTTGTATTGGGTTGGCAGATGAATCCATTTGAAAAAATGTGCAATGGGAAGCCTGCTAGACAGTGATGCAACACGATGTGCAGTGCCAAAGCAAACTTTATGTCTGTTTCTTTTCACAATGATATTAAATGAATTGGAAATAAATCCACTGAATTGACTGGAAATACACTCATCTAGAAACCAAGCTCAAGTGAGTCTCCCACATAGCATCTTGGCACAAGCGGGGAAGCCAAGAGGTCCTTATTCTGCAGGTCTTCTTTTTCCCTGCCTCATTAGGAGTTTTGGACAGTGCTATGCCACTAAGCATCACCAAAGCATATTCTTCAAAGTGGACTTCATCTGTCCTGCCTTTGAACATCCTGACTTTCACAGGAAGGAGATGATAGGGTACTTTACTCTCTTAGAATGGTTTTTACTCAAAGCCATGTACAGTAAAACAGCATAGAATATAGCCCACAAACTTTTCAAGTCTTATGCAAGAAATCTAAAAAAGTAAAGCACCTTTAGACTCCTTTCTTTGTCACAAACTTTCTCCCTTTAGCTATTTCAAAGTAGCAACTATCAACATCACGTGTGCATGGAGGACCCTCCAGCCAAGAGATGGAAAGAACTGCCACTATAACTCACCCTCAGCAAGGCTCCACACCAGCAAACTTCCCATCATCCAGGACCTGGCTTTGCTCACCTCTCAGAAGTAACAGAGCTGTACAGTTCCTACACTTCCTACCTAGGAAAATTCCCTGCAGAGGCCCCTGTCAGCAGAGACCTTTACACTTCACTAAAGCACACAAGAGTCTTTTCCCCTCTCTAAAGCTTGGCAGAAATGTGTTTATTAGATGGCTACTACAAATGCCACTCAGTCCCTGGAGAGGTAGTTTAAGATTATTTAAATGTATAACCAATTTGTAGGGCTTTTGCCTTTCTTGCAGACATTTAGCAATTATAGTTGCTTCTTCTTTTGGGAAGCATGCAAAGAGGATCCATATGAAGCTTTATCTTGTGCTGTTTGGGGCTTTTTTCTGTTATTGCCAGTCAGAACACCGAGCCAGAGCTAAAGAAACGTGAACAAAGCTGACTATTTTTGTAGGATGATGGTTGGATCTGTTCATGTATGCTATGAATCTCCTGGATGAATCTTCTTATTCAGGATGAAGTTAATTTATAAAATCTGTAAAAATCTTATTGTAGACTTTTTCCAAGCCAATTTCAGGCTGCAAATCTCAAACCACTTATTCATATGTTTAACTTGATACACATGAGCAGTTCTATTGATTTCTCTTTATACTGAGTTCAGTGGAGCTACTCACATGTATCAGGGTAAGCAAAAGCAAAAGCGTTTGTGGGACAATGATTTAATTGCTCTGATCTCTTTTTTTTTTTTTAAGCTATTATTTGTGAAGAATTGACTGCTAGAGGAAAGCGCCAAAGGAGATGACAGTAAATTGTCCAACTCTGATATTTTCAAATTAAGTTTCCAAGCAAGCATCTCCTGAAAATATGTTTTAACTAGCTCAAGACAACCTAACTGAGACGTAACTGGGTGAAATAGAACATCCTGAAACAGGCAGAAAATCAGACTAACGGAGTACTCTTTTTCGTCTTAAACATAGTGATCCTCTGAAAAAAGTCTTCATCACTAAACATCTCTCTCTAGCATCCTTTTCAATCTAACTAATATCTTTATGTTTTATACCTATATGTGCAAATATATGCAGTATATAGTGAAATATATGATGTGATTACACACATATTTCTACATAGTTACACATGTACTATGTATATTTGCTTTGGACTGAAGGTAAGAGACAGAATATTGCACATATTAAAGGATAATCTGGTAAATATTTATGCCTTTGATCTTTCTTTCTTCTTTCAAAGCAATTACATATTTGCTGTCACAAAATATTGATAATCCAGCACAAAGTTCTACCTTGCTCCCATTCCCTTATAACATGAAAGACTTCTGATGGCTTTTTCTCCCCCCTCACTAGTTTGAACATTAAGGGGAAAGACTGAACACTGAATCTATCTCTCAATGTGTACCAGCCTACCCTCGTGCTGACCATGTTCAAGAAACTGCACTAGGAATTTGCTTTTTTCTGCTGAGAAGGAGAGGATGAAGGAGGAAAGAATGACCAATTATAAACTCTGTTGTCTTTAGATGAAAGAACCTTTTTGTGGTATTCTTCAATCTCTTGTTTGGGCTGTCAACAGCAATTTGATAAAGAATGTTCCTATGTCTGACCTGTTTTTTCAAGATAGTAACCTATATTGTGTATCATCTAAAGCCAGGGGATAATCATCCATTATACTCTGTACTGCTGTTCCTGCAAGCTGAGCATAGCCTTTAAAACCCAGATAAGTTGATTGATAGTTGTGTAGAGAAAGCTGCTACTAACGATATTTTAGTTAAAGGGGGAAAAAATTAAAGTTTCTTTAATCTGATTCTCCCCCACCCCCAACACCACACTTCAGAGGCCAAAGCTCATGATAACTGTTTTGTGGTGAATGGTCAATTGTTACAAAATTCTAATTGGTTCTGGGTCAGTCCCTTTGAAATGGCTGCTGTGCTCTAGTAATTTTTTCAATTAATTCTTAACAACTGACAAAACTTTGGATCTTGTCAAAAATCGTTCAGATTTTTATAGTAGGTAAGAACATGGAACAAGATTAGCCTGGATTAAGAAAGATTCCTACATACATTATCACCAAGGTTATAATTATAGTTTAGCTCTCTTTTTTTCTTTGCTCTCAAAATAATGATTAACTAGCTCAGCAGGGGTTTCTTCCCTGTAAGTACTTACTGAATACTTTTATAAGGATAAATTGTAGAAATGCATATGTGTATTCCTTGGCTGATTTATGAATAAATTGGGCAAATGCAAGGTTCGGCTAATAATCTTATCAGACATATTTTCACAGAAGTAGATTTTTGGACGGAGACAAGTCCTGTGCAGAACAGAACCTGTGTTAGTCAATCTTATGCCGTCACTGACATAAGTCAAGAAGTGACCCAGGACCAGTTTTCCAGCAGTGTTACTTAGGGAAGCCTCAAGACTAACTTTTTTTCTGTTGAGTTCAGAGTTCAAAGAGGTGGAGCATGTTGAAGGACAAAGTCAGACCGCATCTTCTTCTTTCACCAGAAAGTTCCCAGACAATGAAATTATCTTTAAGGTCTCTTTTCTACAGCAAAAATTAGCTCTGAGTCTAGGGGCTGATTATATCAATTGTTTGCCTGTAAAACAAGCAGATAAGTATGAACAGCTGATTTTTTTTGTATTGGTCCTTCCTTCAGCAGAAATCTGAAAAAATATACAGATGGACATATCAAATCACAAGAGACATTAAATCAAGAGTTAATTAGTAAATCAGATTATAGACACCAAATTATCTAACTATTTTCACAGTTTTTCTAAGTTCTCAGTAAAGCTTAATCATTTACACAGGATCTAGTTCATAGCTCTGTCGTTTGTTTATGAAGCCTGAAGAAACGAAGTTTGGGGCTTCTGCAACTCCGGACTCTGCTGCGAATCCTTCTGCCATAACTCAGGCACAGACACATTGGCTTAACTGACGTTATCACAGCTTTATGTCCTTCCACCTGATCATAACTGGTCATCCACTACACTGAGAAGAGATCATCTTTTAATCCACTTCACGCATTTTCAGCCAGCTTGACCTGCTCCACACTGTCTGGACAAAGGTTTCATTTTGATCACATTCATTTAAAACCAGAATCTCAACATTGGTAATATCTAATACACAGGTTAAGATGTCAATTAAACGTGTTTTAATCTAACAAGGAACAAAGGTCATTCATTGATAATTCTGTTAACCGGTAACATTCACTGAATCCTTATTCTCCAGATGCTGTAACTACTCTGTTCCCTTTCCCTGCTTTGGGTTGTCTTTCCATTCTTACAGAGCCAATCAAAAAAATTGTGAATTTCTGGCTTCTTTTCCAGGGCTCAATTATTTCCTTGGTTCCTGGTGGAATCACTACTTTACTGTTGATAGTAACTTTTCGTGTTGTTGTTATGTCTTATTTTGCTTTATAGGCAAGTGGGATCCTGATCCTAGAACATTTTTCTCAGAAGACTCCAACAGGAGTTTTCCATCTGAAGAGCTTGTAGAATGGAGCTTTTAATTATGAGAGGAATCTGGTTTCCAGTGGCAATGTGTTGTGTTCTCAGGATGTACAAATTGAACTTAGAAGGTACTCAATCTGTTATTTATAGATTCCAAGACATTTTGAAACAGTCTTCAGTCTCCTCCCCAGGAGTGTGACAACTTCTGCTCAGTTCGGTTTCTGTATTCCAAGTTCTCAAGAGTTTGTATTACCTCAACTATTTATAAAAAATGCGAGTGTGTGCTATTTCTTCAACAGAGTGGCATAAATCATGGAGAAAGAGCATGATTTCTCACTCTTTTCATGGAATGATAAAGAAAGTATGGTGAAACAGGCACACTGTTAGCAGAGCTGCAGTCACACTTTAGACTTCTATTTCATGCTCCAGAGAGCAGTCGTGGAAGTCTGTCAAAGTGCACAAAGCTGGGCTATTCAGAGCTAATTCTTGCCGGTCGTGTCAGACTCCATTTGTTACACTTGCACATGTAATGTCGCAGTCCTCCTCAACTTTTTGCTTGTGAACAATCCATGGAGTACTTCCAAAACATAATTAAAATCAATATTGATTTCACCATGTTGTCATTGGAAATACTGCTTGAACTGTCCGCACGCATTGACTTGTGCGATAGAATGGGGCTGGGGGCGGGGTGGCTGGATTTTGTGGGTATCCAGGTGTCTTCAGAGCCCAAAGCATGACTTTGGGTTGGGTCAGACTCTAACATGACAAGAAGCCAGCCTTAAATCCAAGAAGCAAACACAGCTTTGAACGGTGAAATTAGTGAAAAATGTTCAAAAGGATCTGAATTTTGCTCCTTTCTAATCCTTACTGATTTTTTTAATCTGCTAATGAAATAATTTTCCAGCCCCACAAATAGTGTGATTTTAAAAATACTCCTATTCCAAATAAAGCTGTCAAAAAATGGAGAAAAAAAATCACAAATATTTGAAAATCAGGTTCTCTAGTTTGTCAATATTTCATTTCTGAAATTTATTCAGCTTGTCTGTAATTCTTTTTCCTGTTTTAGAAAAAAATTTATTTCAAATCACAAAGTTAGTTAGCACTTGCCATTTTGAAAGTGTTGCCTCTACCAATCCTGATGATTTTACAGTGTTCCCAGAATCCCCAAGAGCCAAGTTTTTCAGCCAAATACTCCCTTTCAGATGAATCAGCATTTGCAGTTGAAGAAATGTTTTGCTGAAGAACTTCTTACCAGATCTGCAACCACTATTTCTGTCTGAAGGGAAATAATGAGAACATGAACGTTCAGATTCTAGTTATGATAGCCATCGAGATTGTCTTTCAGCTGTGGGAATATCAAATCTCTGTAGGCCTGGGGTCTCATCTTCACCCTGTCACAGATTGACCACATAACCCTGAACAACTTGATTAGTTATCCCTCTCCTTTAATTGTCCCCTTTTCAGTGTTTTCATCCCTGGGTCAATATTACCTACCTAATGCATAGCAAGGCAAGATATATTTATTATTTAGGGCCAACTTAGAGCGCTGAGCCACTAAAGTGCCCTCAGGTTCCGGTGGGGACAATTAGATCTGCTGGCCAGAAGCAGCAGTGGTGGGAGAACACTTGCACCAGCTCCGACAACCTACTAGAGTGGTGAACAGGTTATACACTTTACATGTGATAGCCCATTTCTCCCACGGCAGTGATATAAGGAAATAGGCACAAATCTGAGAGCACACTACACCCTTCCTAGAGATTAAACAGCCCTCGTGGTGTGTATGTTCCCTTCACATCTATCTTCCACGTTCTGCCCTAAGGAATTATACTGCTTTCCCAGTCATTCCCATCTGTTCACACGTAACAAAGATGCACAGGCAAACTGCTCATGAATGTGTTACATGTAAATGTAATAGAGATTATACATGTAACTATAGAAATCTTCGCTGATAGAAGGTGTTTCTGTTTTGCCTTTCTGTATTAAGTGACATCCAGGCTCTCCCTAGCCAGAATCTCTTCTCCAGTACGCACACATTGAGAAAGCTGGAGTAGATTTCACATTACTTCATGTTTACTCAGCAGAGAATCTCTAACCACACCATCAGCATCATCGCTGATATGTGACGCACTTGTGTATGTCAGCCTTAAGATCACAGCCAAGATGGGTCCCATTTTGCTATGCTAAATACATAATAAATTATATGTCTTCTTTACCATTTTCCCTTGGACATAATATTTAGGGCAGTGAGGTCACTGGCAAATGCTCTTGAGAGACGTGTTGCTTACTTGAAAATAAGGGTAGGTGCCATAGATCTGCTTCTGTGAGCAAAATATGTGGTGATATTGATATACTGTGGTTAGACTGCATAGTGGAAGTAGAAGTGAGACAGATATATTGACAGACAGACAGATAGGTAGATGGGTGGGTAGATAAAATGATTTATTCTATAAATAAAACTAAACAACATATTAAAACTGACCCTGAACAAAAATAAAGGAAAGAAAATTGTCATTGTATTGCAGTGTATTCTGTTACTGAAATATGAAGAAAAAGGGATATAGCAAACTTATTTTAACCTTTGATTGTATATCACCAGTTTAGGTTCTACTTCACTGTACTATGAGTGTTCCCGACCTATGCATTTCAGAAGAAAACAAAGCAGAATGCACACAATAAAGGCTTCAGGGAAGGGTAAAGAAAAGCCACATCAATGGTAGAAGGATTGGACAGCATCCCAGTTCATAAGGCTGGGGATGGAAGAGATTACACAAGTCTTGATGACACTGTAAACCTCTTCAAAGTGGAGATTTCAAACAATGTGAAAGTGATCAAACCAAGGAATATAACCTAAAACTCCATGTCGGACGATGCAAGCCATTCATCACGGGGTGGGAGGGAATCGTATCAGACAGAGCAGTTAAGCATTGGGAGAGACGTAATGGAGGTAATTGAGGCACCATCGCCAGAACTATTCAATAATAGATTAGATAAGTAGTAGAAATAATGTAGGGGAATATCCTGCATGATGCAGGGAGTTGAGCTAAATCACCCAGGAGGAGAATAATTGCAATTATAGATCTGTTCCACCGCCACTAGAAATTGGTGGTGCCAGGTGCAAGTATTAATTTTATTAAAAACTGAACTGGAATGTATGTACTCTCAAACATAGCCAAAAGCCATATATATTCTATTTAGGAATGAGCCTCAACCCCATTTCACAGATCTATATATTATTGTGTTAATTTTAGTGTTTGCAGAGTTGATGCTGTCTGACACAGGAAAAGGACTTCACCTACAAAGTCTGCTGAAGATTAGTCCCTGCTCCTTCATTTCATTCATATTGGGAGAGTGTTATGTTCGATTCGTGAATCTGACATTTCATTGTAGTATTTTTGTATGTTCATAAAGACGACCTTGGAATAATCTGAATGTATAAAACAAACTGAGAATATAAACAGTATATTCCTCTGGGGCTCGCAGCAGAAAGCAAAAACTGCAGTGGAAAATTAGCGCACGTAGCCTTTCACAAGATGCAAGAGTTTCTCATTTTCTCTAGCTATTGCTAAGAGCCTGATGTATGATACATCTCAGGTCTTGCCTCCAGTAAATTAAGCCATGGTTTTCTTACCATTTTTATTGAGAGGAGCACTCAGATTCTCTTTCAGAAAAGACTCTTTCCAAGACACTTAACATACTTTGCTATCATACCCCCATAGCTTTGCTAGGTGTGTTCCTCAGCTTCCAAGCAGATCTGTGAGGGTTAGAGTAATCTAATCAAGTCTGACAATAGCGTTTCACCAAAACCTAGCTTCAGAGTGAAAAGCCATATGTTTAAAAATGAATGCCTTTCAGAAGTTCCCAGAGCCTCTCTCCAAATTGCTTTCACTTACCACGTTTCTTGGTGTTTGCTTACAGTAATCCCCGGCAAGAGTTATGGTGGAAAGCATTTTCAGTTCATCAAGTGCAGTCCCCTGCTATTACTGTCACCCTCCCAAGTAGCCCCTTTCATAATATGAAGTCAGTGAATTCAACAGAAAACATGAGAAACCATCGATCCTGGCATCTGACCCAGGGCAAAAGATTATACAATAAAGGGACAAGTAGACATATTAGAGACATTTCCCCATTGATTTGGATCAGAGTCCAATGACATGGCGAAGGGGACTGATGTCCTAACTGTATCAGCCATCTGCTATTTCTGATAGCGATGCTTATAGATTCCCTGTCTCTCCTGACGCAGGCGAATGACTGAGAGATCAAGTTTCTGTAATTGGGAGACTTCATAAAAGCTGGGATTTACCTTAATAACCAAGTTGTTAGTCTTAATGCTTATTTTCAAACTATTTTGCATTTCTAAATCAGAAATCTTCTTTTCAAGAAAATACTTATTCTGTCAGGATAAAATTCATCTAGCAAAATAACACCATGGAAACATTAAAAAACAGTTGTTGTTTGATATGTTTTTAGTTCTGTGAGCACCTTAATATGACAATATAACTTTATTTTCCAGGTACAATTTCACAGATTTCATTACACAATCTGTAAGCTCATGATGCTAAGTATACTTTTTTACTTTTTTTTTTTTTTTTTAATTTAGCTGCTATCTTTTCATCTGTTTTGCCTAGATCTCAATTTTACAACTTTTACCACGTGGTTATTAAAAGCTTGTTGACACAAGGATATATAAACTAGCATCATTCTCCTTATCCATTAAAAAGTCAGGTTTGGGAGTCTGAGGAAGCAGACACATATGTGAAGTAATTATCTAATAATGGAAATTGAATGCAGATATTTAGTTGCAAATCCACAAATTACAGGCTCTTTTAAAAACATATGCACATCCTACCACATAACATTTCCTACAGAGTAATTAGGGTTCTTTGCATCTATAATTTCACATTAATGACTGTGTAAGCAAACATTGAAATTACACAGTAATATACCCTAACAGCTCTAGATCACTTCACTTGTACAAAAAGATGGAGAGGATGCATCAGAGAAGTTGCCAGACAATCCTACATGTACAAAAAGTTACAGACAGCTATAAGTAAAACCTTTTTAACCATGTAGCGTTTTGTAGTGTCCCATTATCTGCTAAAACACATACAAATGTATCTGAAAATACACGTGCAACAGTTATTTACTCAGCAGATGACTAGGAATCAGTGTACAGATACTATAAATCTCAGTCTGCATGGAAGAACATGGGGATGCTCAGATGTTTATCTGCTCACACAAAGGATTCACTCCAACTTCAGCAACAGACAGTGAAATATTCAGTAGACATTGCAACCCTAAGGAAAGAATAAAAGACTTTGGCCCATTGTGGTGGGTTGACCCTGGCTGGGACGAGGTGCCCACCAGAGCCGCTCTATCCCTGCCCTCGTTCACCAGGCAGGGGAGAAAAGGTATAACGAAAAGCTTGTGGGTTGAGATAAGGACAGGAAGAGATCACCCACTAATTATCGTCACGAGCAAAACAGACTGAACTGAGAGAGGGAATTAATCTAATTTATTACTAAGCAAAACAGAGTAGAGGAATGAGAAATAAAACCAAATCTTAAAACACCTCCCCCCACCCCTCCCATCTTCCCAGGCTCAACTTCACTCCTGGCTTCAACCTCCTCCCCCCTCAGCGGCACGGGGGGACGGGGAGTGGGGGTTACGGTCAGTTCATCACGCGGTGTTTCTGCCGCTTCATCATCCTCAGGGGAAGGACTCCTCTCATCCTTCCCCTGCTCCAGCATGGAGTCCCTCTCACGGGAGACAGTCCTTCACGACCTTCTCCAATGTGAGTCTCTCCCATGGGCTACAGTCCTTCACGAACTGCTCCAGCGTGGGTCTCTCCCACGGGGTGCAGACCTTCAGGAACAAACTGCTCCAGCGTGGGTCCCCCACGGGGTCACAAGTCCTGCCAGCAAACCTGCTCTGGCGTGGGCTCCTCTCTCCATGGGGCCACAGGTCCTGCCAGGAGCTTGCTCCAGCGTGGGCTTCCCACGGGGTCACAGCCTCCTTCAGGTGTCTCCACCTGCTCCGGCGTGGGGTCCTCCACGGGCTGCAGGTGGAATCTCTACACCCCCTCATCCTTCCTCCATGGGCTGCAGGGGGACAGCCTGCTTCACCATGGTCTTCACCACGGGCTGCAGGGGGATCTTGCTGCGGTGCCTGGAGCACCTCCTCCCCCTCCTTCTGCACTGACCTTGGTGTCTGCAGAGTTTCTTACATCTTCTCACTCCTCTCTCCGGCCGCAAAAGCGCTCTCTAACTGTTTTTTTCCCTTCTTAAATATGTTATCACAGAGGCGCTGATTGGCTTGGCCTTGGCCAGCGGCGGGTCCGTCTTGGAGCCGGCTGGCATTGGCTCTGTCAGACACAGGGGAAGCTTCTAGCAGCCTCTCACAGAAGCCACCCCTGTAGACACCACCACCCCCCCGCTACCAAAACCTTGCCACACAAACCCAACACATTCATGAATCCCAGTATTGATTTGCAACATAGATATGAAATTGTTACTTATTTACAAAAAGGAGAAATAAGGAACATTTATGTTGTCAGGAGTAACTTAAGAAAGTGCATACTTCATAGTTAGTGTAGTCTCTACATGTATATATTGATATACATTTCCTAGAGATCTGGAACTCAGAGAACATTATGGTTAGCTGGTAGCCAAATCTTTCCAATTCGAATATTGTTGTTACTTTAAAAAGACTTAATAATCACATATAGAGATTATTCCTCAATAAAATACTCCATTCGTGATGCTTAGAAAGAGCTAGAGTTCACACCAATCTTTCCATTCATGTTGGCCGTGTGGGTAGCTTTGCTTTTCTCACTGATGGTCACAAATAAAACTTTGAAGTGTTCCTAGAGAAAATCTACAGGCTGAACAGTGGTTCTTATAGCTGCCCTATAGATGGCTGTTGAAAGAATTGGAGAGCTGGATCTGGCAGATTGGGGAGGAGAGCCAGGATGAAAGCTGATTTAGATTCAATCAAGTGATGAACTTCAGCAATTGCTAGGATGCCATCCCTACTTGAGAAGAGCCATGCTAGTTCAATAATTTAAACCCAAGATAGAAGACCATGAAGAATTTAGGATGTTCTCTCATATTGGTACATCCTTTATAAAGGTCCTACTTCTGACCTCTGTAAATCAGAGTATGAAAGTAATGAAAAAGTCAAAACCATGAGAAAGTATCTGTTGCTTAATAAGGTGTCATTTCTTCCTGTATAATGATTCACAAACCCTTGATGAAAAAGGTTTGAGCAAACTAGGATGGCTTCTGCTCCAATCAGACTGACTCAGACATCGCTTTCCCAAAGGACATGCATGACTGAAGTAGACTGTGGAGAATTCAAATCCAGATGTGGGTCTATACAACGAGGTCTTTACTCAAAGCTCTGCCACTGCCTTTGTCCTCAAACCCACCCATCAATTCTGGTCTGACACAACACCCAATTGTCCTGGTAGACTTGTGATTTGTATATCTGACATATTGGGTTGCTGACTTCAGATATGGCTCCTGACCCTCTGACCACATATCTGCTTGTAAAAGCAGCCTCCATTGTCCTCTAGGTCCTAAAAGGCTCAAAGCAGGGCACAAAATTTTACTTGAAAATCTGTTATCCACTGCCATGTTACAGCCCTCTTTTGAGGCCTCTTCAGGCATGTCTGTGTCTTCCTGTCCTGCTTTTTACCTTCTAGGTTACTGCAGATTTTCTGATCTTGCAGACTTTCTGTGCTTGTCTATTCTCAATTGCTTTTTGTGCAAAATAACTTGATTTTGATGATACAGTTGGGAATGTTGTGCTGTTTCATACCAGACATTCCTTTATATTTCATTTTTCTTAGAAGGTCTGGTAATGTTCTCTGGTCTCTGTTGGATTTTACATGAAGACCAGTACCAATGTAATTGATTTGTTGAGAGGAGGGGAGAGGCAGGTATGATTCTCCCCTCTGTGCACTGATTATATTGCAATCACCATTTCCTGTGCCAGAACGCACTGTCTTCTCTAGAGTTAAATTCCTCTCTGAAATAAAAGGCTTCCTGCTTTTAGGGGCAGAGTATTTTCCAGGTACTGCAACACAGAACGAGACTCAAGATAAATGTTTCTGATACTATACTGTTTGGTGGCCTTTATTTTTAGTAATAGGCAGTTTCCAGGGTTTTATTTTAAGCAATTTATTTATGATCTTTTCGTTAAAGTGACAGATTAACTGGTCAGCAATCACATCTCATGATGTAAGAGTGTGTTCAACATCAGTGTCAAGGGAAACACAGATGCACAAAGCAATAAGTTTCACCCTTTTCCAAGCCTGTCCAGCAAATCCGCACCTCATTTTTTTCACTATGGTTACTATTTCCCATCATAACTATGAGTATATTACTACTTCACTAAAAAGGAAAAGATCTTAAGGGCTCAGTCTGACAAATTCATCTCTAAGTCAGACATATTCTAGAGGTCACATCCTTGCCTTCTAATCATATGTTTGTAAGGGAAAAGAGAATCAGGCCCAGCCCAAGTTTAACCTGCAAAATGAGCCCACTCCGTACATTCACATGACGAGGCAGAGAAGAGACACTACTGGCTTTTCAAGAAAAAAGTGCAGCTGGACCTCCACTGTACAGAAGATGCACAGATTCAATCGAGTCTCCCCTGGGAGGTAAGGCTGTGACTCTTCTTTGTCTCATTCCAGTAACGCAAATCTGCGGTGGTTTCCTTGCAGAACATGAAAGATTACTACATTTTTGGGTAATGCTCCAAGCCTTCCTCTAGGCAGATGAAGCAGTATTTCTGTTTGTGAACATACAAAATGTGTAATAAGTTCAATCCTTTCCTAAAAAAAAAATGAAAGGCAAGCTACAATTGCAGGTTAACCACAATTGCAGGGGGAAAAAAAAATGGGGGGGGGGGGGGGGGAAGGAAAAAAAAGACAAAACGAAGCAACTCCAGGAGCAAGGGACCAGAAGCAAAAGAATTTTCTGTACTGTAGATCAACCTCTGGCAAGGCCAAAGAGCTATGCTGAGTAACTTTTCTCTGTATAGTCTGGCCCTTACCTTCCCTCACCTTGTGGAGGTGAGCACCAGCCTGATTAGGAACAGAAGTCCAAATAGCAGAGGAATTGACAAGAAGGGCTGGCACAAAGTCCTTGTGCTAGTCCATAAAGCTGTCTATGTGATTAGAGAACAACAAAGCAAAACAAAATGGTAGCAAGTGCCTGGGTCAGTCTCCCAATCAGGAGATTCCAGGGGAAAAACGGTCCCAGGGGAGTTTTGCGAAACCTTCCAACAGAACAGACAAGTCTAAAGACTTAGTCTCTAGCACAAATAATTGGATCTTCTAGTTCTCAGCATGCTCTTGAACAAGAAAAGCTGCCACATGCAGCAATGTGACGGATCATCCTAATCCCAGGGAATTTTACAACATCACAGGTGAAATGACAATCAAGTTTCCCGGAGCTGCTGCACTTAGAATCAGTCATCTGGGGCTTTGACGAAGAGGTGGAGGAGAGAGAGAGATGGAGTGGCTTTTTTAAGCCTTTGTATTGCACTGTTTCATGAGCAATACTTATGTGTGTATCCAATGCATTTATGTGTGTATGCAACTGCTTTTCAAATATATTTTCCTGTTGAGAAAGGTTGTCTTTGGTTACAATCCTTCTTCTGGAAGGTTCTGGGGCCATATCTTTCTTTTCTGTTCAGTTTATGGAGTACTCTGGGGCAGGCTGCCATTACATATGTGCCATGCCTAAGACAAGGGATCTCCCAGTGCAGGTAGGGCCTCTAGCTATTCTTCTAATGAAAAAAAGAAAAGAAAAAAACAAACAAACAAACAAACAACCCCACCCACCAACAAACAAACAAAAATAAACCCCCAAAAACCCCAAGCTGCAGCACTGTCTATAAGTGTTAACAGAGAATCCCTTCAATATGGAAGCAAAACGTGTCTTTCACCCACTTCTCACCCAGCTGCACTATCTCTTTTCATGGTGTCAAACCTTAACAGCACGTTTTTAAATCTCTGCTCCAGCAGCTAATCAGTTCTAGCACTGTTTGGGTTTGGGTTTTTTGGTGGGTTTTTGGTTGGGTGGGGTTTTTGTGGTTGTTTGGGTTTTTTTCTTCTCAACCTGTTTGCAAGCTCTTACAGAGGTTTTTTAATTTATTTTTGTTGCGGTTTGTTTCAATTTTTAAAGTATCCTATCAATAGATTAGCCGGTACTAATCTGCTGCACGGTAGCCAGTAACAATCTCTTGTAGTAAGAAGCGATTTATAATTGCAAATGCAGTTGCTTTGCGCTCTAAAACAAATGTCAGTAATATTCAGTACGATAAGCATTGACTGCCTAGCTGGGAATTCCAATATATCATGAACTTGGTTTTCTTCAGAGAAAGCCACCTTGCCGTTGGCCGTGTTACAGTGAGTAGCAACAGTTTGGTTAATATTTTTTGGCCAATGATCTCGATACCAGCAGCTACATCTTGATGGTGGATGAGTATTTCAGGATGATTATTTACTTTCTCCAGCTACCCGGGTGTTTCAGGCATCCATCGACGGGAAGATGAACTCCTAACGATGGTGGAGTTGGAGCTGGTGGGCAGCAAGCTGTGAAATCGGACTGTGCACTGGAACTACGGCAGGCAGCAGATCTCTTTCCGGGTTTATTCTAAAATAACTCACTTCAGGTTTGGGATCCGTATTTTCCCTCAGTTGCCTCTGTAACTCCAGAAACAATTCGGTCGGCAAACTGATAAAACGGAGAGAAGAATAAGACTGAAAATGGTTTGATAAATGTGGTGAAAAGTAGATTAATTGCCGAATAGCGACTTCTTACATAATTAACTTATGCGACGAAGACATCTGAGGCTGCAGTTGTGTGGAAGGGCAGTTTCTTTAATTGAATTTTAGTTAAAGAACTCAAGAAATGGACCTTTATATAGATTCATATAGACCTTTATAGTGTATAGCTGCTACCTCTGATGAAATTTCCATTACTAGGGATTTGGAAAACCCAGATTTGCCTCAATCCGGATTTGCCTCAACCCAGATTTGCCTCTATTGTTATTGATTAATCTCGTAGCAATAATCGAGTAAGGGTGTACCGACATTGGAAATATTAGAAGTAACAACCAAAGGGAGATTCCAATATAGATCATCAGTTATGAAAATATAGGCACACGAGAACCGTATCACACCATCCTTGGAAATAAGGACATCATCCCTTATGTGTCTCCGTATGTTTTTAGCCACGGAGTAGCTCGCGGACTCAGGGGATCTTGATTTGTTTCACTGTCATTATAAAGTTACAGGGGATGGTCGTGTGACCCAAACCGTTAATTCGTCGCCTGCGCTTTTTTCCCGGGAGCTGCAGTTTGGGGGAACCTGAGCCGTGAAGTGCACCCGGCAGGTCCCCTTCAGCGCGTCCACTTCATTATACTATCCCCGCAACAGCCTCGATACTGGTTTTTTTGGTTTTTTTTCCCAGAGCAAGGGCACCCTGTGAGACTCCTCCTGCTACTTGACACTAATTCAAGACCGATTAAAAAGCGAGAGGAGAGGTCAAACAACGCTCCCAGATCATCGCAACCGTGAGAAAACTTCACACAGCCGCTGAAGCCGCTTTCCAGAGCTCGGCTGGCGCAGGGACCGCCTTGACACCGGCTCCCCGGCTGTATTACACCCTCCGACAGTCCCTGCAGCAGCACTTTCCCGGGTGGGAAGTAAATCACAGCAGCGGCTTTGAGCCGAGGGGGTCCCGCTTGCGCCGGGGTCTTCCCGCCGGGCTGGCCCACGCTTCTGCCCGCAGGTTCGTTGCACATCTCTGTTAATTGCCCATGGAAAGACAAATGGAACAAGAGTGGGAAAAGGAAAGCAAACCCGTGTTTATCTAGCCGAAACACCTATCGCTTTTTTTTTTCCCTCTAGGAAACTCGACAAGTTGCCCGTTTTCGCACACACGGGTGAATTTCGTAATGTCACGATTGTGTTTTTAACCTTTATTTTTAAAATAAAAACCTTCGATGCAGTCTAGACAATATCTTTCGTTTGATACTGCCTAGTAGTAACTGTATTGAAAAGGCATGCATTTCAGCTTTCTGAAAAGGTTTATTTCCAACCTTTGAATATAAAGCTTGTGAACTTGGAAACCAAAGGACGACAAAGGCGTTTGAAAATCTATGAAAAAAAAAAAAAAAAAACAAAAAAAAAAACCAACACTTCTTTACTCTAGGACAGCAGATAAAATTGTCCCACGAGATTTCGGGGAGCGGGGTTAGCACAAGAAGTATGAGAGACAGCTCGTCTTGTTCTGCAAAAACATCGGACGAGCCACAGTTTTAGAACCAGTTAGCACAAAAAGTGTGAGAGAGAGCTTGGAATTTTTCAGGAGGGGAAAAAAGTTCAGAGAAACCACAGTTTAAGAACCAGATCTGAAGAAAGGTGTCTACATTTTGGTAATGTCAAAGATGGGGAGAAGTTAATCTGAGGGATATTAGAGGTGGAGAGTTCGAGACAGAGGAGCACATCGCGGCCTTCGCTTTTAAAAAGTTGTATTAAAAGTGACTCGGTTCACGGTACGGCGATGGCCACGACGCCGGGGCAGACGCGGGGACACAGTTCCCGTGGGCTGAGGCAGAGCATCGGCTCCTCTCAAATACGGGCACGGGATAATGTGGGAGGGAGGCAGAACACATCCCGATTTCTTTGATGGCTCCGTGTTATCTCCTCCGTCCTGACCAGCCAAAAAGCGCTGCAAGAGCGAGGGCGGGCTAGCAGCGCCCTTTGAAGCTTTAACAACGTGCCGGCGGCCCACGGACACGGGTCGGGGGGAGCCCGGGCGGCCCCTCCATGGGCCGGGGAGCGGCTGCCGCCGGCTGTGGCGAAGGCGGACACCCCACCGACACGGCGGGGGCATAAATAACATCGGGGCGGCCCCCGGCAGGAGGACGGTCGGGGGCCGGGGGGAGAGGCTATACGTCCCCGTCCACCAGGCTGAAGTGTTTGCCCGGCCCGGGGAGGCAGAGGTAGGGGATGGCGCTGCCCGGGTAGAGCAGAGGGAAGGGCAGCGGCAGCAAGCAGCGGCTGAGCAGGGTGCTGTCCTTGTAAAGGGGCGGGAAGGAGAGAGCCGCGGAGGCGGCGGGAGGCGGCGGCTCCCCGGAGGGCTCCGCCGGCCCCGGGCCCTCGGGCTCGGCCGACATCTGTCTCTTGAGCTTGTTGCGGCGGTTCTGGAACCAGATCTTCACCTGGGTCTCGGTGAGGTGCAGCGCGGCCGCCAGCCCGGCCCGCTCGGCGCTGCTCAGGTAGCGCTTCACGTCGAAGGTGGACTCCAGCTGGAAGACCTGGCTCTTGGAGAAGATGGTCCGCGTCTTCTTCCTGCCGCCCGACGACGACGACCTGCCGCTCTCCCCGCCGCAGCCCCCGGCCTCCCGCGGCGGCGGCTGGCGGGGGCCGCGCAGCCCCTCCGCGGGGAGCGGGGAGCCCACACCGCCGGCCTCGGCCTCCGGGCGGAGGCCACGGCTCGTCCCCTCCGCCCGGAGCCGGCGGGGCTCGCTGCCTGCAACGGCAAAGCACAGCATCAGTCCCCGCCGCCGCCCGCGCCCCCGCCCGCCCGCCCGGCTCAGCTGAGCGCTGGGGAGTGGGGCCGAGGCCGGGGAGAGGAGGGGGGGGAATAGGATGGGGAAGGGGCTGCCGAGAGCTGGCCACGGCCCCCCCCCCCCACCCTCCAGAAGGGGTGAGGAGGTTCCAGTAAGGGTCTAAGGAAATCCCTCTGTTTGACAGAGAAGTGAGGGGCTCCTGGACACGGGAGAAGCAGGGAAGGAGGCCGGGAGCGGGCCCGGGGAAAGCCGCTGGGAGCAGGTTGGTGCGTGTGTGTGTGTGCGTGTGCCGGTGGCATCTCCTCCCGTCCGTCCGCGGAGTCTCGGTTCCTCCTCCAGCTGCATGAGGGCCGCGACTGCGTGTGCGTGGGTGTAAGTGTGTATGTCTGCGTGTGCGTGTGCGCGGTCCCGGCCGGGCGGCTCTGGGGAGGCCCGGGGCAGACCCCCGCCGGGTGCCGGGCTGCGGGCCGGACCGGGGGCGCCGCCTGACCGGGGGCTGGGCTGCGACCCGACGTGCGAGACAGCCTGAGGCGGGCTGCCAGCTCCGTACCCGAGTTGCCGGAGCCTTTACTGGGGTCTTGCTCCGCAGGCCCCTCTTCCTCCTCCTCCGGCAGCGCGCAGCGGGCTCTGCCCTGCTCCCGGTCCGGGCGGCGGGGGCCGGGCTGCAGGATGCTGTCGATGCTGAAGGCCGGCGGCGCGGCCGGGGCCGGCGGTGGGGCTCGGCGGCCGCCCCCGAGCTGCACCATGGCGCGCTGAGCCGAGCCGTGCCGCGCCGCAGGACTGGTTGCGGCGGGAGGGCGGCGGCAGCAGCCGGGGCGGAGGGAAGGATGGGTCGGGAGGGGAGGGAGGAGGGGTCGGGGCGGCGGAGGGAGGGGATGGAGCTAGAGGGAGCCAAAGGACTGAGAACGGGGGGAGCGGTGCAGGGGAGGGAGAGCGGGGGGGGGGGGGGGGGGGTGGCAGGGAAGAGAGGGGGCGAAGAAGGAAAAGGATCTGGAGGAAAGCGGGGAGGAAGAGATGGGGGGGTGCAAGCGAAGGTCCCCTTTTCCTCGCTGCCGGTGAGGTGTGCCCCGAGAGGGTGCCCTGGGCAGCCGGGGCAGGGCAGGGCTGGCTGTCCTCCTGCAGTTAGGGTGGGGAGGCAGAGCCAGGCCCAAGAGAGCCCACGGGAAAGGTGAAGAGGAGGTGGGATGGCAGGAGGGAGATCTCTGGAGTGAAGGAGAAGGACGGAGGGAGAGGATTGGAAATGAGAGGAGGGGAATGGGGTGGAGTGCGACAAGGAAAGGCGGTGATGGCAGTGAGAGAGGGCAGGAGGGAAAGGGGAAGCTGGGATCCGGCGAAACCCTTCCATGTGTTTGTACAGCACCTGGCACAACCCCAGTCTGCTGAGGGCATTTGCTGCAGATTATCGATGCCATTGTAAGGGGATGGCGGGCCCTGGGGAAGAGTGATTCATACAACCCAAGTCCCATCCCTGTGGTCCTTCCATCTGCAGACTCTCAGGCCGAATATGCAGAGTTCCCCTCGGGAGAAAGGGACACTCTTTCCTCCCGAGGAACCCTATGTGTCAGGCCACTCCGAAATCCCCGTGGTGGGTCTGCAGAGCAATTCTGTAATTTTCTAGAGCTAAAAGTTGTACGAGATCCTGCACTTGGTACCAGAATGATGAGAAAGTGCTGGCCTGTGTGTGTGAGTACGTCTAAGGTGTGCCTTTTGGAGGATGGAGAAGTGCGTACCTGTGCTGTGGGAGATGCTGTAGGACTTGGGGAAGGATCGGTGTGGTTACCTATTATGTGGAGGACTTTTGCTCCCCACTACCTACCAGCACTACAACGTTAAAAAATCGGTTTGCATTACTCAAGGCAGGGTGTCCAGCGACGTTAGAGCTGCCATCAGTTGTGGATCGCAGGGAACCGTCTCCAACCTGCACCCCTGTGTAAAGCCTGGGAAGTGTTTCCAACTGGCTTTTAAGAGGCCTTTTAGTCCAAATCTCCATGTTTCCACCACGAAAACCACTGAGGGCAAGTGAAAAGCTCTTGAAAAAGAGTTGACAATAGAAGTGCTGACATATTTTTAAATATTGTGATGGCAGAGATTCCATGAGCTAAAATCAGGGCATCTTAAGATTTTGGACTGTGTTAATCTTTAACACACTGGTCCTTGGGAGAGCGGGTTTTAGCTCTTTTTCATGAAAATGTGTTTCACTTTATAAATGCACTCATATTTTAATGCAGCCGTCTGCTAGAAAGCTGTATATTTTCCACCAGGCAGGAGACAAAAAAAATCCATCTTCCATCAACACGATTATTGCCCAAATGCCCAATTCGTTGCATTTGTCTAGCAATCTCCTGTACAAGCTGGTGGTCCTGGTGGAGCGAAATGTCCCATTAAGACAGCGATAGGGTGAGAGGAGGGACAGGGAACAGTGGTACGAAGTATGAAGAAGCAGCTGAAAAGATAAATTAAGCAATTCCGTGTGAGCTGGTAAAACTAGGAGCATGGAGGACCTGGATGCCAGGTCGGTTCGGTCTTTGCCCCTGCGCTCCTGTCTCAGCCTCCCTTCCCGCTCTCTGTGAGTGAGGCGCGTCCTACGTGCTTACATCTGTTCTTCCTGCAAAGCATTTCCCTTTTAGTCCCGAAAAAATCCATCTTAAAAAGCAAATGCATTGACTCAGTGTGTTTTCCTAGAAGACGGTTTTTTGGAAGAGAAAGGAAAACTTGAAGAGGGCAGAAAACAAGAAGGAAATTGAAGAAGGAAACATAGGTTTTATCTCCTAATTTTTTTCACCGCAGTCCCCTCCGCCCCCCGAGCAGTCCAAGCCCAGCCCTGGGAGACCCGGCCCGGTAACACCCCGCCGGGAAAGGTCTGTCCTCCTTTTCCAGCCCCATTTGGCCGCTTTACAAAACCGATTATTTTTTTTTTTTCCCCTGACAAACTCTGTGCAGTGAGGGAGCACACTACAGTGCCGGATCTCCCCAGCCGCTGAGGCAGGTCGGAACCAATTCACTGGCAGCAAGAGGATGGGGGGCTCCGGGGTCCCCCCTGCAGCGAGTCCTGCAAGCCAAATCCGTACCGGGCTCCTCATGCCCTCTGCTAGGGCCCCCCTTATCTTTAGGGGGAGTAAAAACTTCTCTCCGCATGCCAACAGGTAGAGCCGTATCCCGCAAAAACCCAGACAACCGCCTGCAAAGTGCACCCCCCCGGAGGGAGCGCTCTGCAGCGGGGCTGCCGTGGGGGAGGGCGGCGGAGCCCCCCCAGACCCGCTCCAGGCCCCCAGCAAACCCCTCCGAGCCCTGGCCCGCCCGCATTTGGCCCCGAGCTGCTGGGCCGAGGCGGGGGCGGGGGGAGCGGAGCGGTGTCCGGCGGGGCGAGAGACCTTGCCAGCAGTCAGGGGCTTTTCCGAGTGACTGGCTCCCGGGGCGTGGGGAGCGCGGCCCCGGGCAGAGGCTTGGCTGAGAGCGGCCCTGGGGAGGGGGCCGGGGTCTCCGCTTTCTGCGAGGATCAGCTGCCCGGGGCTGAGCCAGCAAAAGGGGTCTCGGTGCCTAGGAAGGGTCCGGCGTGGCTCGTCCCCCTCCCCCGCAGCGCTGCTCCGCACTATCGCAATTCACTCCCCAGGCTCCGAAAGGCCGTCGGACAAGGTGCTTAATCACTCCGCTTAAAAGCAGCTAGGTAGAGATTTTCCGACAGCGGTACTTTTTAATCCCGTGCTTCATTTGTATTTTATCTGGGAGGAATCCTGTCGCCTGGAACATGTCGTGACACGGAGGTCGGTACCGCACAGCGGCAGCGCAGGAATAGTGAACTTTTTCTTTGAATAATATATTCCTGTATTAGAAGCTAGCATCATGCTGAGTGGAAACCTTTTACTTGGGAAAGCTTTTTACCAGAAATCACCCGGCACATATATCTTTATTTCCGTTTTAGCTCAGAGCACAAAAAGTCTCCTACTCTAAATCTAAATCTGATGGAAATGAAATATGATTAGATTCTACAGAAACGCCAACGAGTACGGTTTTGCTTGGCTTACGGAATCGGATTGGTTTATCCCCCGATGCACTCGAGGGTAAAATAGGTCCTTTCTGGATTTCACATCCCCTTGCAAATAAGACCCTGGTAACTGCGGACACACGGGCACCTTGCAGAGGTCTTGGGCACCTCGGGCAGGGAGAGAGGGGAGAAAACGGTTTCACTAGATGGAAAGCAACTTTTCCCGGAGTCCCACGGGAAGGCAGCTACAAGTGTCACATATAAACAGGGGTTTCGGGGGAGTTGGGCGCCCTAAGCCGACAGCTTCATCCCAGAGGTGCGGGACACAGGCAGATCTGGCTGTGCTGTGACCCCGGGACAGAGCATCCCCTTTCGAAACCGTTTGTTTCCCTTTGAGGTCAGTGCAAAGTCCTCACCTAAATCGCCTCCCTGCAACGTCTGCATTTGATACGAGAGGCGTGTGGTAAAATCCTAGAGGGGATTTCTGAATAAAGCTGGTAATTCTCGGCTGTCTAGTAGACTGGAATAGCTAAAGAGAAAAGGAGAGGAGAGGAGAGGAGAGGAGAGGAGAGGAGAGGAGAGGAGAGGAGAGGAGAGGAGAGGAGAGGAGAGGAGAGGAGAGGAGAGGAGAGGAGAGGAGAAAGAAAAGAAAAGAAAAGAAAAGAAAAGAAAAGAAAAGAAAAGAAAAGAAAAGAAAAGAAAAGAAAAGAAAAGAAAAGAAAAGAAAAGAAAAGAAAAGAAAAGAAAAGAAAAGAAAAGAAAAGAAAAGAAAAGAAAAGAAAAGAAAAGAAAAGAAAAGAAAAGAAAAGAAAAGAAAAGAAAAGAAAAGAAAAGAAAAGAAAAGAAAAAAAGAAAAGAAAAGAAAAAAGAAAAGAAAAGAAGAAAAGAGAAAAGGAAAAGAAAAAAAAAAGAGGGTCTAAATTTTAGGCGTGGATCTACATTTTCATTAATATCTTTTTTAATGGACATTCATATATCTCATTACATAGAAATTAAAACGTAGGATCCGTGAGAGAGTTGAGAAACTCAGGATAGTTAAACGAAGCATTAAGAAATCCTCCATAAAGTTACATTCATCGGGAATGGGACGGCAAACGTAATAAAATTGCCTGTATCTAGTTTAAGGCTGAAAGCCCTAAATACTGCGAGTACCCTCAAGTCTGGAGCGAGTCTCCGCTCGATGGTGGGAGCGGGGCGTACACCCCGCCCGCCTCACATGTTCACAGCCTATTCCAAAGTAATGCAGTATAAAAGAAAAAAAACAAAAAAAATCGATCCAAATATATTGTTCAACAGTGGAGCCAGCGCGCACCTATGAGATTTATCAAGTATTGATTTGCATGAATATTTTAGACCCATGCCTACGAGAAAAGTTATAGGCCATCTTAAGCCGGTGAGCAATGTACCATTTGCAAAGTAGCCATTTAACAAGGTGCTTTTCAGCGTATCGATCATTTTCATTTAAAGTGTAATTAATAATAACATCTTATGGCAGCTATACCAGGAATTTATTTCAGGTCAGTTTAGATAATATTTTGATTTTCGTTTGGTTTGCTTAAAAGAAAAAATATCTTTACACTAATTATTTTTATTAGCGTCCAATAAATACAAGTTATCTTTGTGAGTAGTCTGGCAAGGTTTTCCTTTGCCTCGCCTCTGGAGTGCCATCTAGCTAAGCTGTTGTAGCAACATTCATTAAATAAATGTCAACATACAAGGATTTATGCTGCATAATAATATTACAGCTGTAGTATAACTGGATTTATTTTAAAGCTATTCTGAGGTTGCTTTGATCTTTAAAGCAGCAACGTATGTCTCTATATGTCGCAAACAGCCTTTGCGAAACTACTTTGAGCTTTACAGTCTGCCAACATTTTTCTTCCAGCAGAAGAAGCACAAAGCCTGACTCTTACCTCTTTGATTTGTTTAATAAAAAATATTCACAGCGAAGAAAACTGCGAGGAATCTGCTGTCCTGATTTGCGGGGTGGGCTAGGGTTTTGGAGTTGGGGTTTTTTTCCCTGCTTTGAAATCGTCAATGTACATTCATCAGGGACTACGTTTTCTGTTAGCTGTTTCTCTGCATCCTGCAGAAATTTCTTGCCATCAGATACAATAAAAAAGCTTCATTAGAAAATCTACGAGGTAAAGAAACCTGAGGTGTATAGGTTCCTACTTTCAGCACATACTTTTAATAAGCCACTTGTAAAGCACTTTCTGCATGTACAGAATAAGGCATAAGTAAACACTTCTTCTTAGATGAATTCACGTCTTGCACCTTTTTAATATCTTACTATGATCATAAGTTACAAATACAGTGTATGAAAAAAAAATCTGTTTATTGATATAATCAGCACGTCTTTAAAAAACAAACAAACTAATGTCAAAACACATTTTAAAAATCCAATTGATCATTTAGCCCTGCCAGTTCCTTAAATTCAAGAAAAGAATATTTAGTAGAATCAGAAGTATAATAATCTCATATGTTACTCCAAAGAAAAGGCATGTGGAGAATGGCAGGTGTGTTAAGTTTCGCGTTGGATTACAATCTACTCTGATATGACTGTAGTGAGTCAGGATTTTACTCCAGTAGGTAACACTGGGAGATCTGGGGAGCTGGATACGGCGGGGGAAACGGTCTGGCCGCTTTCTTCCAGGAGCAGCCAGGCTCTGAGCGGTATCAAATCAAGTGTTTGCGCCCCGAGGAAGAAACATCGCCCCGAGTCACCCCTCTGCTCACGGAAAGGCT
Source organism: Balearica regulorum gibbericeps (assembly GCF_011004875.1). Lineage (NCBI taxonomy): Eukaryota > Metazoa > Chordata > Aves > Gruiformes > Gruidae > Balearica > Balearica regulorum. The sequence continues at coordinate 71,124,297 of NC_046187.1, forward strand.
GAAGTCCACGCCAGCCGCTTCCCCCGCGGCCGCTGGGTCCCGTCCGGGGACCGGCACCCCCAGCCCGGCCGCTTCCCGGTCCTTCCTCCACTGCTCGGGGACCAGGCTTTAGAAGTTTTCGCCCCAAACTCGGGTGTTTGACGGATACGCAAAGAAAAACAGCTGGCGGAGATCTCCCGGAGTGAGACGAGGGATTTCAGAGCAGTTGAAAAAACAAAACAACAACAAAACAGCTCCCAGAAACGGGACTCAAGTCGAAAGGAGCATCCCGTCAAGTTAGCACTTTGCTCAGGAACCCGGAATATACATATTTATTTCATTCTCGAGCGGTTTTGAGGCTTTCATCGTCCTGACTTCAACTGTGCAGGCTGATGCTCAGAGCCGTGTTTCAGGCCAAAGCGGAAAAAAAGAAAAAGAGAGAAAAAAAAAAAAAAAAAAAAAAAAAAAGCTCGCGGTGGAGAGGTTATAATCCGCCCCTGACCCTTCTTCTCAGGTTTCTTATCAAAGCTGAAGCTCCGCCGCATGTCGCCGATAGATTTCATAACAAGATACCGTGAGATTACTCCAAATATAATGCAAAGCGTAGGAAAAAGTAAAAATCAGATGGCTCTTCCTTCACTGGGGACTGGTCCGCATGCACAGACCCCAACAGATCCAGGACCCGGCTTTCCCTGCGGGAACCTCGAGTGCTCCGAGCTGGTCGGTTCAATTACATCTGATTTTGCCCTGAAACGTACGATCAAAGCTTGACCTTCTACCAAGGCTGAGTTTTATAAGGTCATTTCTCCCTTAATACTCGGGAAAAGGAAACAATAATGGACCCGATATTCATTTTAGCAGTGGGTAGAGAAGGGGAAACAAAACAGTTATTAAAGGAAAAAAGTAGCTTGGCATGCATATACTTCATATAACATCACATTACAGGTTAGCTTGCATAACTAGCCATACAGTTCCCCAGTCTGTCCCCATTCGATTATTTTTCTTTCCTTTCTTTTTAATTGCCAGTGCGAACTATTAATCGATTACACAACCGATCCCATAAGAGACGGACAAGACGAGGTGCGTTTTCATCAGCCTCCTCAGGAGACCGAAATAAGTGGCAAACTCACTGGTAAAATACAGTATGTTGAATTATATATATCTCTAACCGTGTATTTTAGTTGATAGTGTATCAGGGAAATAAAACGAAAACAAAGAAATCAAATCCTCACAGCTCGGACTTCAGCGAGGCGAATTCATTCCAACAATTTGCCTTCAAGTTGTTTCAAAACAAAAAGCCTGCAGCGAGAAGGACCAGGGGGCATCAGCACATGCTTGGGTATCGATCGTATGAAAATGAGAGTAACAATGGAGCGGGGGCGGGGGGGGAACCTGTACGAATTAAGTGACTAAAACAAAGGGCCCTGGAGAAGCTGCTGGAAGCCGGGATCCGCAGGGTCCCCCGCTCTGCACGGAAAGCAGCTGGGTCAGCGGGAAAAATGAAAGGTTTCCCCGGCAGGAGCCCTGGCTCGGGGCAGCGGAGGACCCGGGGAAGGTTCCCTTGGCCGCGGAAGGGGCCCCGCGGCTTCGCCGTCCGTGGGGCGGGGGTGGCGGGGCCGGGAAGCGCCCCCGGCCCCGGCAGTTCCGTACATTCGTCTCATGCTCCGCAGCTCTGCGGGGGCGGGGGAAGGTCTGGGCGGCTGCTGCCCCCCCCGGAAAACGCCGGTCTGCGTCACCCTGGGGCCGAGGCGGCGGTGAGGGCTTTGCCGCTGCCACGGGGCTGCATTTTCTTTGGATGCGCGGCGGGGGGGAGTCCCGCCGACCCGCTCCCGGCTCATGGCTGGGGTCCTCGTAGTCCTTTCCGTTCCCTCCGGCTGCTGCGCGTCGCTCCGAGTTAACCCCAAAAGTAAGTTTATTGCACGTTTAAAAAAAAAAAAAAAAAAAAAAAAAGTCAAAAAGCAGAAAATCGAGAAACATGTAAGTTGGAAATAAAAAGTCCAGGGAGGAAGGGGGGTGGAGCTGGAAGCCGGGGGAGGGGGCGAGGGGGCCGCAGTCCCGGCACAGGTGGGCGCTCAGACGAGTCCTGTCATCTGCGACCGTAGGAAAGGGAGGGAGGCGGCGGGGAAGGTGCCCAGGGGGTAGCTGACGCCGCTGGAGAAGCCCACCAAGGGGGGCGACATGTGGGGCAGGGTGAAGCCCAAGGCGCTCGCCGGCGAGTTCTCGTGGTACAAAATGGGGACCCGCACTATCCTTTGGGCGGCGTGGGAGAGGTTGGCCGCCTCCAGGTCGGCGGCCAGCTGCCGCTTCCACTTGTTGCGGCGGTTCTGGAACCAGATCTTCACCTGGGTCTCGGTGAGGTGCAGCGAGGCGGCCAGCCCGGCCCGCTCCGAGCTGCTCAGGTAGCGCTTCACGTCGAAGGTGGACTCCAGCTGGAAGACCTGGCTGCGGCTGAACACCGTACGCGTCTTCTTCTTGCGGCCGGCGGCGCGTTGCTCCGGCTCTCCCGGCTCCTCGCCGCGCTCATCCTCCTCCTCTCGGCCGCCCGGCCCCGGCCGCCCGCCCGCCGGGCCCCGCGCCGCCGCCCGCCCGCCGCCGCCCGCCCGCTCCGCCGGTTCCTCGGGCAGCTCGGGCGAGTCCCGGTCGCTGGCTGCGGAGAGAGGCAGAGGGCTGGGAGGTGGGGCCGCTGCTTCGGGCAGCGGCGGGGAGAGGAACATCGCCCAGCCGCCCGCTGACCCAGCCGCCCCTCGCCCCCGCTCACCGGGAGAGGAAACAACGCGGCTGCGGAGAGAGCAAGGGCAGGGTGCCGGGGCGCCCGACGGGCGGGGAGCCCGGGCCAGGGTTCCTACCGCTGCTCTGTCTCTTGTGATAAACTCCCAAATATTTGTGAGTATATACACACGCGTGCACGCATACTCACGTAGAAACACCAAAATTACATTTCATGTATATATACATATACTCATCTATGTACATACTCATACACGTGCGTATGTGTATACGTATCTAACTGTACGCACGTACCTAAACACACACGTATGTATGTATATAACATAATTATACTTTTAGGTGTGTTTAGAACACATACAAGTGTACGTGTGTATGTATACGCACACGTACATATGCATATAAATAGATATACCTTTTCATATATGAATGTACAGATATGAATACATGTGTGCTCTTATTTTTACACACGTATACATTTACACACACATATATACATATATACACATATATACACAAATATATTTACACACATATGTACACGTATACTTACACGCACATATGTAAGTATATTGGTGTGTGTAAACGGGGGTAAGTATAGTACCACGTGTGTGTATATAAAGGGAGGTGAGAAAAACATATTTTTTGCCTCACGTTATTCTGAGCTTGATAAACCAAATGGACGGGGTCAGCTACTGTAATATCGGGACATTGCCCCCCCAGCATGTCTCCGTGGAGTTTCCAATATTGTGCTTCCCATTTGCAATTTTAAAGGGGAAAAAATATTTCCTAATCTTTATGAAACAGAGGAAGAAAGAGAAGAAAAAGAAGGCGTTTGTTTCTGGAGTAGTTTTCTGTTTCTAGATGTAGTTTTGAGAGAAATTAGAAATATTAATAAACCCATCACTGTAAGAAGAAACTCTTTGGATTACAAATCACGCCTCTTTTCCTTATTGAGCAATCGTGCGGACTCTACAGGCTCGTATAGAATCAAAGAGATGCGCCGACAGACAATATTTTCTCTACCAGGATAAAAATAACCACCGATCGCAGCCCATAAACTTTTTCAGATGTTAATTTCTGCCCCCCGAACCCAGGCTTTTCCTCCAGGTCCCTCTCCTGCGGGATCCCCGCAGTGACAGGCCGCTGCCTGCCCCAGCCCCAGCCGGCGGGCCGGCTCCCCGGGAAGGGGGGGGTCCGGGGCGCAGGGGACCGAGCCCAACTGCTCCCCAGGGTTTCTAAACTCTCCGCTGCGCTGCTAGGGACGGTGGTCCCAGCTTTCCGGCTTGCTGGGGCGTCAAAAAAAAAAAACAAAAAAAAAAACCAGACGTCCCTCTTTAAAAAAGAGAAGAAAACAGGGATGGGGGCTGGCGGAAAGGGAAAGAAAAAAATTCCCGAGCAAGCCAACAGCCCCTGTTTACATTCTGGGCGGTGGGGCGGAGGCTCCAGGTGCCTGACACACCGTGAGCATTTCCGGAGATTTGCCCTGGGCGGCCGAAAACGGGGAGGCAGGGCGAGGGCTGCGGCGGGCATTGCGCGCATCCCCCTCCGCGCCTGCTCCCAGGGGCCGCGGCGGGACCGGACCCCCCCCCCCCCCCGGGGGGGAGCAGAGACACCCCCCCCCTCCCTCCCCAGCCCCAGCCGGGCCCGGCGATTAGGGGTAGGGAAAGGCGACTTACTGTCGGGGCTGGCGCAGCCCAGGAAAGCGGCGTGCGCTCGGCGGTACCAGCCGACTGCGGCGTCGCGGAGGGGGCAGCCCGGGGCGCCGAGGCGCAGCGGGGAGCGCGGCCCGCAACGCGGACCCCCGCGGCCGCCGCCGCCCGCAGCCGCCCGCCGGTCCCCGCCGCCCGCCGTGCCCTCGGTGCCCAGCAGGTCCTCGATGAAGAAGGACGAGACGCGGGCGGAGGTGGAGCCGGCGTTTTCCGTGGCTTCGTCCGGCATCGTCGGAGAGGGCTGCGGGAGGGGGGTCCCGGCTCCGCCGGCGGCTGGCTCCTCGGCTCCCCGCTGCCCCGCGGCCGCGTCCTGCCTCTGCCTAGCCCCGTGGATGCTCTCCTGGTATAAAAGGGTTTTTTTCCGGAGTAATCATTTCAGATCGCGGTTTGCCATCATTTCCTGCAAGCTAGGAGGGGAGGGGGGAGGGGGAGGAGGGGAAGGGAACGGGGAAGGAAAAAAAAAAAAAAGCAACCCGACAACCCATCGGAGGCGCCAGATTCTGCGCGAAAACGATAATAACGAAATAAAAATGTCATGCGAGTTAAACGCTGGACACGAGAGGGGGAATCCTGCGATTGGAGGAGCGCCGCGGCAAATGGGATTTCCGCAGGGGAAGCGCAGGGCGCGGAGAGCGGCGGGGCCGGGCGCTGCCAGTGCCTGGGCGTGTGTGTGTGTGCGCGTGTGTGTGTGTGTGTGTGTGTGTGTGTGTGCAGTGCGGGTGTGTGTGCGTGTGCGTGCGCCGCCCCGGGGCTGCCACTCACGAGCTCCTTATTTAGGTCAATTAGGAGCAAAGCCCGGCGCGGGGGGAGCGGCAGCGCCGGCCCCGGCACACGGGCCGCAGCCGCTGGGGGGGGGGGGGGGGGCTTGGCCGCTCCACGTCCCGGCCCTCCATTGGCTGCAGAGGGCTCAGCGGGCAGTCCAGCCAGCCAATCCGCGCCGCGGATATCGCGGTTATATTAATATCATTAATAATAATCAGCCCCCCTCCCACCCCCCGCCGTGCGCTTTCATGTCTGCGGCGGCGGCGGCGGACGGAGGAGATGCGCCCTCCGCCGCCCGGAGAGCCTGCACCGGCCCCGCCGGCCCGGCAGCCACCGCCGCGGGCTGCCGGCAGAGCGGTGAGGTTGCCCCTCGCCCGAAGCCCCCGGGTTGGGGCCCTGAAAACGGTGGGCGGGGGGGGGGGGAGGCGGCTGAAGGACACCGGCCCCTGTGAGCTAGCAGTGTCCGCGGCCGGGGAATGTCCCGCCGGTGGAGGGGAGGGTGCCCGGCACGGGAGGGCGGGGTCCCTCGTCTGCAGGGTCTCCCGAGACCCGGTTGGTGACATTTAACCTTTTCCTTTATATATATATATATGCGCATATACATCTATATGCATATTTTTATATATATGCATGTTATGTCTGTATAGTTTATTTAGAAAGACAGACAGCTCCCGCTCATCGAACACGGGGCCCTTCACGACTCCCCGTCTCCCGCCGCCCCGGGCGGGGAGGCAGTGCCGACGCGCTGCCCGCTCCAGCACCCAGCCCGTGGCTCCTGGCGTTACCCCTCCGCAGCCCAGCCCGCCGGTTTTATTATTATTATTATTCCTGTTGTAATTCCGCTTCATGGAAAGCCGTAAAGCCGCTCTCCGCCTGCCCCCTTTTCCCGAGCCGCCTGGATCCGCCCGCCTCGGAACAGGGACCCCCAGCATCCCCGCCAAAGTCCTCTTCGCTGCAGGGCACCGGGGCAGGAGAGTTATCCTCTGCCTTCTTCCCCGGGGCCAGGCGAGCCAGGTTTGTAGAGGGACGAGTCAATCCAGAGTGAGCGCCGGAGACCCGTGGAGGTTTGGGTGAGTACACAGATGCCTTTGCGATGTTCACCTGCAAGTCAGCTCTCTCCTCCCGCTCTGCTCTGCCTCTTCTGTCGGGATATCCTCATTTCTTCCCCTGTACGGTACTCCGGGATAGGCACCCCTTTCCCAAGCCCCGCCTCCCCCGCCCGATTTTGAACGCTGCCCGGCGCGACTGTCCGGCGGGGTCGGGGCGCAGCCGGCTGCGGAGCCGGTCTCCCCGGGACGGAGAAGTCCTGCTCCCTTTCCCGAAGTGGCGGTGCGGACCTTTGAGGTCAGGGCCTATTTCTGGAGGGGAAAAAAAAAAAAAAAAATTAAAAAAATCCACTTCCAAAGACTCCAGAAAAAATGCAAACAGCCAGAGCTCTGAAATGGACTCTGGAAAAGCAGGAATATACAGGGACACGTTCTGCTTTCTCTCCTACCTGGGCAGAGACTGAGAGCAGTCTGGCGAATTGTAAACCGGGCGAAAGGGCGTTCGTCACTTGTTGCACAGGAATGATGTTAGCGAACGTTGCTTTTATGCTCTGCGCACCTTGGTGCGTGTTGCTGGATAGGAAACACGAGTTTGACTTATGTCTTAAGCATCCATAAACCGTCAGCTCTGACTGGCAGACTCAGAAAATATATGTGTTCTTTCCAGTATAAAGAAAAAATTGTGGACCCTGGTTAATTATATACATTTTATATACAATGGGCAAACGATATGCATGTAACCCGTTCATATTTTATAACGTGTTACTACAGTGTGGTCATGTAACTTATGCAATATTATTTGCTTTCCACTTAGAAATAGTATAATAAAATCAATAAGTAATTTTGTTCTTGCTTTTTTCCCCCTCTGTATTTCTTTAGTGTAACGTGTAACTGTTTGGTGTGCAATAATGCTGAACCGTGTTTGTGAAAAGTCACGTATACTTAGACTTATTCCTGAAACGCAAAATCAGGATGTGTATAATTCTATACCTGCAAATACAACACTTGTACATACATGTCCGTGTGTATGGGATTTTTTTTAAACTTGTAGCTATGTTTACGTACCTTTTACATTGCTGTGGTGACATAACTACTAACACTTGGTGCTGAATACTCTTTGTGCTTACGATGATGCGGAGAAAAAGGGAGTGTGTTTACTGGATGTCTCCCTGCCGCCACCCAGCAGGGCTCCGTGTAGGGAGCAATAAAGCAATCAGTGAGAGTATTTTCGTAACTTAATGTTAGAAAGACATCCGGGGCCCCTGCCCTAACTCCTGTCAGTGGCACTTGCCGGCAGCAACGCGGGACGGGGGGTCCCCTTGTGCCGAGGGCATTGCCATCGCCCCGGGCTAACCCCCACCTCGGGCAAGGGTCGTGCCGGCGCGGCTCCCGGGCCGTCTCCGGCGGGACACAGGGTGGCTTCTCCTTCCCCACCGCTTTCTCGCCCACAGCCATCTCCTGGCAGCACGGTAAACCTTTCTTTTTTGCAGGCGGAGTGGAGAGGCTTTCCCTGGACAGCAAGCTCCTGCCTACCTCCGGCGGGTCAGAAGGGATTTCCCCGTGTTTTCGGCAGAGGTGCCTTTAAGACCAGATGTAGACATAGGTGGCGGTCCCCTTATTTTTTCCATCTCTGGCTCTGTTTCTCTCCCAGGTACGTATTTTCCTCCGAAGCTTCGGAGACCTCCAGATCCGGGGCAGCTCGGGGAGGTGCGGGGCGGCTGCGGCCTGCGGCCCCGGCTCCGCTGCCCGCGGGGTCTCTCCCGCTGAGCGGTCCTGGCTCCCAGTCCGAGCCCATCGCTGGCCTGGGATGCCCGCTGGTCACATGGCGTGGGATGCCCGTGGGATAGACCTCCCCCGTCACCATCTCCGACGGTTCCTGAGCCTTTGGCAGGGTTTGCTCGACGTGGGTGCAAAGCTCGGCCAGCTGCCACGCAGGGGGACAGGGAGGAGTGGAGATTTGGGGCCGGGCTCCTGAGGGAATCAGCAGACGAAGGGCTACTTTTGGGGCCGAAAACGTATATACGAGCGTGACAAGTGCCTCCAGTGAGCCACGGTGATGCCGGGCCGGTCGCTCCCCCCGCTGCCCTGCCGCCTCCCGCAGGAACTGGAGCGGGCCTGCCTGCAATGTGAATGCAATTACACTGCTGGTGTTTGATGTCTCCCCTTGCTCTCCCCCCACCAGCACTGCCTCGATGTGTCGTAAAATAGAAATGAAATGAAAGACAGGCTTTAGCGCTCGCTACCTAACCTCTGCTCCTCTCTGCTTTTAAGGGCCGGCGGTACGTTTGGGGTCCGGATCTTTGCAGGAGGCGTTTAACCCCCAGCGCTGCGGGCAGAGATGGCTTTCTGGGAAGGGGAATCATCTCTCCCTTCTCCATACCGAACAGATCGCTCAGGTCCTAACAGATCAGACGCCGGGTAAGGAAATTCTTGGCCGATATTTGCCTCTGGTTGATATATTGATATATATATATGTGTGTGTGTGTGCGTATACTTAAAAATAAATTTTCAGCCAAGTTAGATTTAGCTATAAAAATACAACAAATAAAGACCATATTCGCATCTTCCGTAAAACATCGGAAGGCACCAAAACACAAAAGCAGATACAACGATGCAAAGGATTTAGAGGAGCAGAAGTGGTGACGAGATGGTTTGAATACCTGCTTTAAAAAAACATAAAAGATCACCCAGAAGATGGTTGCACCACCTCTAAACCTCTGTGCAACATCTTCCTCTTCCTCCTCCTCCCCCCCGGGAGTCCTGGGGGAAGATGGTCCACCCAGCTCCCGGAGGAGCCGCCCAACCCTCTCCCGTCGGGACACCTCCCGTCCCTGCATGGGGTTCGCCAGGTCTCTGCTCCGGCTCCGCCGCCCTCAAAAAGTCGCGGCTGCGGAGCGGGACCCGGAGGAGGGGGGGTCACGTCCCGCTAGACCTTGCTGGGACAAGCGGAGGGGACGTTTCAGAGGGGTGTCCCGGCCAGCACCCCCCAGCCCGCCTGGGTGAAGGTCCTGTGTACATCTCACGGGGATACCCCACTTTGGGTGGCCTTTCCAGCAGGGAACCCTCAAAGGACAAGGACAACACTGCAGTGGGAACCCCTTTTTTCCCTGCAGGTATAAAACCCTAAAACCCTTCAAATGTGGGTTAAACAGCACTTAAGTGCAGCAACACTTTGTGGAATTCCTTTCTGAATTTGCAGTAATTTTAAGGGGTCACCGAAGAGAAAATGACAATTATGGTAGAGGTTTGTGGTTGTTGTTGTTTGGGTTTGTTTGGGTTTTGGGGGTTTTTGTTTGTTTGTTTGTTTGTTTTCCCCCAGTAAATTATTTCTATAAACCCAATCCTACTGAATTCTTCACCTTCAGTGATATTGGCAGGGAACTTTTCCCCTTTCGAGGAGGCTGCACAGCGCACGCTGATTCCCACGAATATATTCATTATTCACAGATCGTCACCGAGGGCTTTGGCTGGAAACTGCCAGCCCGCAGCGTGTCCTGACCGTCCGTGATGCCGATTTATTGCTCGTTATAGATGCCATAGAACTGGGAACATGAATCGCATCACTTAAGTGCTGCTTCCTTGCTAAGTGAGGGGTATTTTAATCCACGATAAATTATCAAACTGGGGAATATCCTTGTGTACGTTAATATATTAACGAAGAAAACACTTCGAGAATGATTTTGGGGAATATCTATTCCCATGTGCTAAAATTCCAGATCTCTTTCAGAAATATTTATTAATTGTCTGACTGGAGACGGGGAGAGAGGGAGAAAAATGGATCTTCAGCACATTATATGATCTTTTTTTAAAAAGGTAGTCCCTACTGAAATGAGCTAACAATTATAATACAGTCCTGTTTTAAAGTGACTTTTCCAGAAAGGTCTTTGGCATCGATTTCCTTACACAATTTTAACTTTTGTGTGTGTGTGTGTGTGTGTATGTACAGTGAGAGAATGCATGGTTTTATTGGTACTGGTTAGGGTCAGCCACAGGAGAATTATGGAGGTCATGTGAAATAGGTGCCAATAAAGCTTTTATTATTGTTATACAGACAAAAGAGCATTATGGAAAGAGATCCTTACCAGACCTAACCATGGATATTTTGTTCTGCTAAAAATCAAGTTGGAAAATACAGGGACACAGTTTAAAAAAAAAAAAAAAAAAGTGACTTTTCAGAGCTATTGAACGTTAGCCTATTATCCATAAGACTTTTGGAATTATTTTCCCTCAGAAAATTAAGGTCTTCTGAAATGAAACACTGCACACAACTCTTCATTTTGCCTAAAATAAAAGACGGGGGGGGGGGGGGGGGGGGGGGGGGGAGGGGGGAATGCACTATCACGACAGAGCATAACTGCTAAAATTTTGAAATAACATTCAACATTTTATTTTTATATTATGTAATATAAGAAAATCAAACTATTTTTTAATTAGCATGGTAGATTTTATCTCTGGTTTGTATGTACCTACAGTTTGAATCTGAAGATTTTCTGCCAGAGCTTGAAGTTGACAATTTTGAAGTAAAATTTCATTAAAGTGCTGTTCTCCTTCGCTCACTGTATCTTGAACAGTTTTAGTGGAGCTTTAAACCGCTGTCAAGGACTGTCATGAACTTCCCCACGTGTTGATACATTGGACTCTTAGATCAAACTTCAAAAAACAGTTGGAGCTTAGTGAATTTAGTAAAAACTCATACCTTCTTAAATCTGATTGACTCAGGAGTTTTAGATTAATTCCAAGACGGAGCCAAATTCAATCAAAGAAAGTATTAAGAACTTAGAGTACAAAACTTCCTTTGTATTTTTACAGTTGTGTAAAAGGAAAATTGAAGCATGGATCAAAGTTAGCCCCCAAATAACATTAACATTGGGGTAAAAATTATACTAGCTTTTGCACTTTGATAGCAAAATGATTCAAACTGTGTATTCTAAGGGAAAGGTTTAAGAAAACTTGTGAAAATTACACGGAGCTTTATTGTGTAAAAAAATCGCCTATATTTGTGAGTTATATTAATAAAAAGCAAGCAAGCTCTGCACAGGTAGAAACCAGAAAGTATGTCCTTTCCACTGACTTGTAATTTGTTTATTGTAAAAAGGGACAACATATCAAGCTTTAGAACTGCCATTAGATGAAGGAAAGTATTTTTCATTGTCACATGAAAATTATACTTTTGCAAATCATATTCGAGTGAGGCATAATGATTTTCCCGAAAAAAAAACCTCTGTCACCAGTGATATATATAAAAATGTAAATGCATGAACTTTTGAGTCAGTTCAGAAAAAATTTTTACAGAAATCAATGAGTAGTTAGAGTTTATGTGAGTCATTAAAATCCAGGAATGAATGCAATTTTCAAATGGTCCTGTAATGTATTATAAATGGTTTTGCAATGCTCCAGCATATGTGGAGATACGTATCTGGAGATATATACAGTTACATAGATACGAATATGTTTATTATGGTATATAAAAATTACGTTTTCACGGAGCATGAAAGTAATGTTGAAATGCCTTTAGAAAGGACTGGACCTAGTCAAAATTAACATTGTAATGAACTCAGAGCCTAATGCAAATCCATGGAAACCCCAAATGCATTCACTTTCTTGTTCTGAATTATTTTGTTATCAAGTGTGATTAGTCCTAGTAAACCCTGAAGCAGTAGGAAGGCTGGGTCAAACACTGAGTGAACTCGGTGGTAAAGCTCTGTTTGCTTTCTCTTGGCAAGCAGCACTGGGATGTGCTATCTTCCCCAGCATCTCAGTGGGGCTCGGCAGGAAACCCAACCATATCAGCTCCTTCTCATAAGATTCCCCTTTGACTTCACAGACTCCTCGAGTTGTGTTAGGATGGCGCGAGCCAGTTCCCACAGTAATTCCTCATGAAACCTGAACACCGCAGCCCACATTCTGCTCTTGTGAGAACATGAGAAGTCAACCCAGAAATTTACACAGGCCTCTGGCTATGAATAATAAAATCTACACTGCAGTTATCTGAAATTGGAGCGATAAGTGGACTTGCTGGAGGAAAATTTCCATATCACACTTTGTAAATCCATGTCTTACTCAGAGGAAGCTACAGTCTTGATTTGAATGGAGACAGTACTGGAGAGATGGGCAAGGAGAGCTGAAGGTGCACCTTTGCTGTGCATCACATCACAAGGGGTATGTCCTACCAGCTAAGTAGGAAGAGGTGTCAATGCCTCTTTATCTCCTTCTCTCATGCAAAATTCTCCTCCCACACCTACTGGGGGGATTAATCAAACTAAGCAGAGACCTCGCCATCTAACCTTTTCATCCTATGTTCCTCTTAAAGACAAAGCATATCTAGCCAATATTGTCCACACATTCAGGAAGTAACCGTCATGCAAGAAAAGTCAGATTAATCTCTTCTCATGTCTCCTACCAACTCTCTGGTCTTGGGGAGGTTTTCTGGCTGCTTCATGACAATACATACCATGGTGCAGCTAGGTGAAGGGCAGCTCTGCAGAGAAGATGCAGTTAACTGAATTTTGTAAGGGGAAGGCACTCAGCTGGAGATGGGACTGCTCTCTTTAGCGATACACTGTAATGGTGTGGCCTTTCCACTCCAAGTCACAAATGACTTGGTCTTCCCTTGCCCTGATCAAAAGCTTCATATGACTTGGCTTTCTTGGCTGAGTGTGTAGAGGCAAGCTAAAAAGGAGCCTGTTCATTGTCTTCACTGTAATCTCATTCCCTGGCAGATTTTGGCCTATCAGTTCCATTCCAGACCATGTCAGGGCATTTATAGGATAATAAAGTCCATGGACTGCTCCTGGCAGACATCAGACCACCTTGTTTTAGAGTGGAAGAGCACACACTCTGCAGACTGAAGCTGTGCCATGCCATTTGCACTTGGGACTATAGGGTGGGGCCAGCATGGATCCAACCTGGAGCACCCCAAACCCTCTTGTTCATCTGGCAAGGGACAGCAATTTCCTCAGATAATGGGAAGAAAAGGTGCCCTGTCATCATGGTGTGCAGTTATGGCATTTTGGGTAGGTGATGTGTGTTTCGCAAAGGAGAGTACCTCTTGCCTACGTGTCCTCCTCTCCCCAGCATCCTTGCAAAAGCCTGGCAAACACTAGCCCTTTAGCAGTATTTATAGCTGTATCTCTATCTGATGAGCCACTCTAAAAGTAGGCTAACTCAAAACATACCACATCGCTGCTTGGAAATGCAGATGTGAAGGGATATCTGGTTCTAATATACAGATCACCTTATGGTGTGGCAGGTTTCAGTTTCCACAATAGAGAGTGCATTTGTGCTAGAAGTGATTTAAGCCATTTGGGACCTTCAAAAGCAGAAAGCCTTCATGAACCTTATTGGAAATGACTACACTTGGTGAAAAAAAAAAGGAAGAGAAACTAGAGGGGTGATCCAAGATCACACACATCTAAAGAGTGGAAAGGAAGCCTTTTCGAAAATGTTGCTCTTTCTCACAGAAAACACTTAAGCTGAGTGTGAGAGAAGTACCTCCATTCCTTTGTTGAGCTATGAAGTCCTGCTAATGCTGATGGAACTGACATCTTATTGCAAAAAGCCACCAGGTTCAGTTCAAAGCAGTCAGTTTATTAAATATTAGCAATATTGGCCATCATCTTTTCTATTGCATTCTCCTTTTGGCATTTCTCCTTTTCCCAAGGGAGGTAATGAGGAAGACAACAAAGCAGGCTTTTCCTTTCAGATACACCTGAATATCGGATCTGAGCTCCGATATTTCTCTTTACCTCGCTGCACGGAAATCCCTTAGGAAGAGCAAAATATCAGCATAAAGATTGGCTGTGTAGATTGGAAAGAAGGATTTTGCCCTTGGGTCCAAAAGCTGGAATGTTTTCTGCAGATCATAGACTCCGTAAAACATATGTACTTAATAAATAAGCAAACAAGGCTTGTGCTTGAATGGGGCTGCTGTGCAGTAAAGGAGAACAACGCTTGGCAAGTTGGGGTCAGGGGGATTGACACTTCTGTCCCTTGTATCCCAGAGCCACTTTTTTGCAAATATCTACTTTTCTTCTTCACACCAACTGTGCTGTTGAGGTGCACGAGAGGAACATTTGAGAAGCTTATTCCACGTGATCTGAAATGGTGCTTCCTCAGAGAGCTGACTGTCCCCATGCAGAAAATGGAGGGAATGTGTCAGCCTTGTCAAAGAGGTAAACCAGATGAGCTAAGAAGGCTTTCCCTCATTCGCATCTACTGTCTCGCTGTCTGCACAGATCAGCAGGGAGAACAACAGAGGGGAAGTAGCTGGCACCACGCCGGCACTCGGGGCTTTTGGCACCCCGCCGCAGCAAAGGCTTGGGGTCATTTTGTATCCCTCCGCGCTGTAGCTGTCAGTGAGTAACACACTCTGTTGCATATCTCAGAGCTGCTGAAACGCCGTGTGCTCTGTCTCCACCTTTTGCAGAGCTTGCCTGACCCTGCCTTGCTCCTTGCCTAGAGTGAGGTGGTTTCAATCCCCTTGGCAGCCCCAACAGGTCATCCAGGCTTGGTCAGGCCTAAGAAGCTGTCTTCTTACATTTAGCAAGAGAGAAACGTGTCCAGCATCTGCTTGCAATTGCTCTCTAAGATGCTGAGCGTAGCCTTTGCTTTCGCGTGTCTCCTGAATGTTTGACAATCAGGATACCCAGCCTGAGTGAGATCTTATCGGTACTTTTTGGTTGTCAGACCAAAGGCCTGAACACTGTCGGGTCTCCACAGGGTTCAGCCAGGATGGAGGACACGTGTATTCAACAAGGTGGCTGTCCACAGCAGCAAGCACATGTTTCCAGCGTGCCATGGTCCCCACTTGGGGCAGGAGCCAGCCAGAAGTCAGATGTCAAGTCTGATAGACTTATCTTGGCTTTTTCTAAGCGGAGGAGCAAGAAGGGCACCTGTGGAGGCTGACACATCTCCCCCTCTGCGCACGCCTACTTGGCAGGGATGGACGCTACTGCAAGTGCTGCCAAAGGTCACCGTAGAGGACAATGACATTAAACAAAACACCTAACTTGTAGCTGGTTGACACTGGTTGAAAAGAAGCCTAGCTTTATTTTTTTATTTTCTGGCTGCCTGTAGTTTGTCTAGTTGGAATAATCCTTTCCCCTTCCTCCATTTGTGCCTTTTAGTGTGAAGAACAGCAGAAGCAGACCTGACTCATCACTCCATCTTTTGCTTATCCTTAAAAATGTATGCATATAGTCTCAAAACTATACCATACAAAGATGCATGACAACCATTCCCTTACATAAAATAGCAAGTTTTGTGTGATTGTGACCAAACTATTACATGGTACAGTGAAGTCAAAGTCAAGTTCAGCTGAGGATAAAACCCAGTGTTTGCTTAGATTTGTTGTTATTTTAGTCCACAGGGATAAAAAACAATTGATTCATCTGGAACTCTTCATTTCCAGCATAATTTTAATTGTTTTATTAAGCACAAAAATTATATTATTCTGAATTAACTATGTTTGGTTATGTGTATCTTAACCTCACATTGAATCCAGAAAAAAAAAAAAAATTAAGTGACAATGAAATATTTCCTTGGACTTCGTAATGGTCAGTGAAGTCTTGCGGGGACCTCTGGGATCAACAGTGGATTAAAGAGAGGCTTTGATTCTGAGTCAGAAACAGCAAGCATCTTTTTGTCTCATGTTGGGTGGTTGCTTTCTGTCCTGTGCTGATATTCCAACTGTTCCCACATATGGGTTTGCCCTTTTGATATATCTACTAAGGCCAGTTTAAAAACCCCCTGAAATCCATGGAGTTTTGGCTCAAAAATAGCCACCTTAGCCTTATGAGGTACAAATTTAAGTGTGGATTATCCTTGAGAAAGCTGAGTCTGGGGAATCTGAACTTCTTTCCATAAGGACCAAATCTACAGCTTGTATGAGGCATGGGAAGGATTAATGGGGATTTAAGCAGTACTTGCATCTTGCCGATCCGAAGTAACCCTCAGTATTGTTTAGAGAGCTTTGGGAACCTTTTTGACACCTAATGAGGACCTATATAGATTCTTTAGATTCAATTTAAATTCAGTTTGATATTCCAGTTTAGATTAATACTACCAATTTTGCAAACAGTCCTAAATCCTAAAGATATTATCTCTACATAATCAGAAATTAAGCAGGATATATAGACATAGACTATTTAAAATTCTATCATAATTAACATGTTTAAGAAAAGAAGTATAAAAATCTTGTCTCTCACAGATTCTGAATCTGGGGAAATTATTAGCTGGTATGTGAGTTTATATGGCTTTCGTTTAGCAAGAGTAGTTTGGATGTGGATGAGATCTGAGGAAAGTAATCCAAAATCTGTGCCTTTTCCCGAGTTGGGAATTTTCTGAGTAAGTGTCTGGATCTGACTTATTTTAAGACAGTGATCCTTGACCATAGGTCACATGGTCTGTGTTCTGGGCTTGGCTTATTTCTATTCTGCAGTCTTATCTGATGTTTCTCCCAGGTGCACGTTTAGCCAGACTTCCTTGGTATGAAACAGTACACCTGTGAAGCAAATCATGGGAAAACATTTTTGCTAGCAGGAATCAGCATTTTGCATCTTTTCCTTGTGTAAATGAAGTCAACAAAAAAGTGTCTGATGACTCTGCACTTGTTTTGAAAGAGATTAAAATCTGTCTCGCCTCTCCCCCCCTTTAGTTTCCTATTGTATTAGATTGCGCTATCAGGGTGTTTTAATTTGCTTTCAAAATGTGTGCCTGTATTTACTTGTATGGAAGAAAACGCGAATATTAATGTAAGCGAAAGATAAGTGAAAATAAGATGACGTAGAAGAACATCTTTGTTAACCCTCGCCCATAGATATGATGCGTAGATGTGTTTTAATCGCTTAAACATGGGGCAGAAAGCTACCTGGCGGGGTTACTCTAACTGAAGACCCAATCGGCCTTATCACAGTGCCACCTCGAGGCCAAATCCCTCCCCGGATCCAGCACAGACCTCTGCAAAGGGCTTTCAACCCGGACCGAGGGTTGGGTTTTTCTCATTTCCCTTACTAAAAGTTTGGTTAAAGTGAAACACAGGCGAGGTCCGTGGTGTTGAAGGGCTCCAAAACGGTCCTGGTACTTCCAAACCCATCGGGATGTTGACAGATGTTGCGAGAGCATAGTGCATGTAACCGATCGCAAACAAAAATGATTGCTGTGGTCTAGACGGATTAAGATTTTTCCTAGCAGTTCTGTATTGCACAATCCAAATGCATAATAAACTTAGACCTGTACTTTTGCCAAGTTGCAATTTATAAATAAAAGGGTTCAGAGCAAGCCAATTTTCCTATTTAATTTTAATAGCTAATACTCTGAAAACCTCAAGGCTAATTAAACTGTTCATTGTCCTGCTGCATTTAATTATTCAGATATTGATTTAGCATCTTAACACACAAGACAAAACAGTGACATATTTTATATTTGGAAATGGAAAAAATAGGAAGCAGACCTGGTTTAAAAATGATTTAGCAGTTAGTAACTGAACTCAAAGAACAGTGTTTCCAAGTGTTGATTTTTTCATGAGCCACACAGTCTTCATGTCTATGAAAAAAGAAGAAAAAAGAAAAATGAAAAAAGACAAAAAGTTTTAAAAAAAAACCCTACAGAATTTTGCTATAAAGTCTGCCTCAAATTTCACATCTAGTCAAAAAAATTCTACACAGTACATTGCCAAAACCATGTGTCTATACAAAGATGAAGACAAGTTAATTTGGCTAGGAAAGTCAGAGGAATCCTGTGTTCAGGTTCTGACCCTACTGAGACAACCCTTGACCTTGGACTAATAAATACTCAGCCTGCCTTATTCGAGCACTGCCTGGAAACTAAGTCTCATATGTTTCCTTCTTTTACTGCTTTCTTAATTTAGGTCACCGTCTTTCTGATAAGAGACTTGATCTTACTGGGTGCTTAGTCTTGTTCTAAAATAGAAATCCCACCACAACATAGAGCAAACCTCTCCATACAGACAACCCACCAATAAGGTTCTTCTGAAAGAATGAGCTTGTGTTCCTCCTTAGGTTTTTCTTTTTTCTTTTTTCCCCCCTTTTAATGCCTTGGAAACATCATCACATTCTTGGGAAGCATTCTCATGACTTCTTTGGAAAAGCTATTTTCTCTCTCCCAACCAGAATCTGTGAGGCCTTTGGAGAATGAGGAACACAGATGGTTTGGGTCCACCAGCATCGCTTCCATTTTTATTACTGCACAAAGCAGATTAACAGAACCTGGGTTATTTGGAGTGGAAATCATTTATAATTTAGCCATTTTCAGCTAGCCTAGACACCCTAAACTGCACAAAAACATCTGAATCCAGTACACAGTCTGTCTTATCCAAAGGACACATTTATCAGGTGCCCTGTGCCCTAAAAGTGCCTACTACCCTCCACTGACTGAGGAGATCCCATGGCGACTGGCTGAGGTACATGTCTAGAACATTGTTAGGTTGCTTAAATGTCCCTTGATATTCCCAAAGACACCCAAGGTATTTTGATAGGACTTCAAATATGACACAAGACCTCTGGGAGACTCAGGCAGTGCCAGGGCAGGACCTTTTAATGCAATGCGGCTCAAACGACAGTAGACACATTGCTTTGGCAACTGTTTCCCACCTGCAAGGACAATGAGACAAACACCGTTATTATTGATGTCTGTGTTTTGTTCAGAGGACACGCTGAAAAGCAAAGTGATTCATCAAATCATATTCAACTATTCACTCTGGGTTTGATTCTACCTGCTGGATGTAAGCCCTGTGGCCAGAAGCTCCTTGGGGTGAGGGCTACATGCTCCTGCTAGGTTCAAGAAAGCAAACAACCACCATGGAGCAATTTAGTTTTATTAGCTGTCTGTTTACAGTTCCTCTAGTGACGATTAGAAGGTCACCTTGAACTTGATTTGGGGAAAAAGTAAGAAAGATAATGAAATTACCGTAAGACAATGAGCTGCACAGGCAGGCTCCTGTGCAAACCTCTCAGGTGCTGCTGACTCCTCTGAAATGGAGACTTCACTGCAAGGCTAATGCGGGTTGCTGACCCTGCTCTGAGAACTTCTTCACACAGGGCAGCACAGACCAGGGACTTTGATGGGAGAGGCAAAGCCAAAGCTGTTACAGTGAGGGAGCACAAGAGATGTTAACAGGCTGTAGAAAGGGCTTCCTATGCCTTATTCCGTGCCAAGGTCGCACTTCTATTCAAGACTGTGACCCTACAAGCTGTTAAGGTGCTGTGATGGTCATTAGATAGCGCTGGAATAATATTTTTCTTGGGAGGAAGTAAATTTAAAGTTCTAAAAAGCAACATGTATTTCAGTACAATGGGTCAGCAGGGGGTTGACTTAAAGCCTGCCATTTGGGAGACATTTGCTTTATGCAAAATGCAGTGTGTTTTGCTTCGTATCAGGAGCAAACATGGCTTTCCCCTTAACTGGATCTAGCACACATTATAGGTAGAATATATATATATACAGGAAAGACACAAAAGAGCATATGGCATATGGTCATTATTGCACAATTCACTGGCTGGTAACTTGGTACGCTGCATCTCCAACTTACAGTAACTGACACCAGATAATACAGTTGGGATTAATCCAGGCCTTACGAAGTGTTCCAAAAACTCAAAGCTAATTACTACGCTTGAGATTCCCAGATTGGCATATGGTGTTAAAAAGCGTTGTGCAATTTAGAAGAAAACATAAATTCTGTAAGAACTGTATTTTGCCAGAAAGCCAGCTTTCCCCTCAGATTATTTATTGCTAATTGCAGGGAAGTGTCTTACATATGCCAGTGCATTTCTTTTTGAATCTACCAGTCCAGTTCCTGGTGCCCTTTTAAAAATTACTTTATTAAAACCATCAGAAGAAAATCTGGTTCCCAGTCTGGCCAAGAGAGTAGAATTGACTGTCATAAACTACAGCAGATCACTTTGCATTCACATTACAGTCAAGCTTAATAGCATTAAAGCTTGTACATACTGGGAAATTCCACTTTAAATTCCTTCACCATCTGTTGAATAAAAATCAGCCACGAGTATTTCCCTTTGACCGCTCTTTTCCTTAGGGCACTCGGTGCACAGATGCAAGTTGAAAAAGGTTGTACTCAGGGTGGGGCGTCAGGAGAGTGAGCAGAAGGATTGCAGCTAGGCAGAGCAAGATCTGCTGATAGGCATTGGGGACTGAAATTTCACCTTACCAGAAATTGTTTTATCACAGTGAAATTATTCTGAAATTAAGTTGCTTGTTAAGCCTTTTCTCAATGCATCTCCACTGTTTAGATTTTGGAATCGCTGCTGGAGCGATCTGCTGTTACACAACTTTGGGTGAGCAAGTTTTTTTTCATAACGTAGCACTTTACTGGAGCTCTCCGAGACCTTCTGCCATCTAAACAGCACCATCTTCAGGCACATTTTAAAACCTATCAATTACGTAGCGGCGAGCCAGCCGTTCCTCACATTGGGAATGCTCTTTTTCTGGTACTGAAGCTGCAGTTCTTCTCCTCCTGGTTTTTCCCCGGGCATTGTCTTTAAGTCTGGACACTTGTCAAAATTAGGCTATCAACTCAAAATGCGACAAC
Organism: Balearica regulorum gibbericeps; assembly: GCF_011004875.1. Lineage (NCBI taxonomy): Eukaryota > Metazoa > Chordata > Aves > Gruiformes > Gruidae > Balearica > Balearica regulorum. Next base: position 71,145,083 of record NC_046187.1, read on the forward strand.
CAACCTCCTCCCAGTTGCACCCTTTACGCTTTGTATGATTGTATGATCGAATCTTTCCTCAGATGGACTCTTAAATTTTCTTTAAATAGTTTCACTATTATACTTGTTTCACACTGTTTATTTCAATTATTTCTTGTGGGGTTTTTTCAATCTCCTAGATAGAAAGACCTACTATATTTCCATCAGTAGGTCCAAGCAGCATATTGCAAGCCCCTGTTTTTTTAACCTTGAGAGAGACAAAGAAATTTCTAGATCAATTACGTTTCATTATCTACTTGACTTGAATGTATGTTTTTAACACAAGCAAAACCTAATTAAATCAAAAGAAATATATGAGTTATTAGGCTGTAGAAGTTGTCTTTGTTTCATATGTAAACCAAACAAATCTGAGTGTGGTGAAAATGCAACGAGAACTACTCAGTACACTTTATAATGTATTCGTAACCACCTACTGTTATTTCCCCTAACGAAATGTCATTTGCATTGTTTGTTTATTCCCCTTTTTTTCTTTTTTCTTTTTTTTTTTCTTTTTTTTTTTTTTTCCCCTATAGTCTGTAGGCAAATCAACAGCAAAGACCTGCACAGCAGAAATGTGTTCGGTTACTCTGCAGTTTTCTGGAGCTATTGGGAGGTGGAGACAGGCAGAGTCCCATCCTTTGTATCACCCACCGCCCGTCCATAGTCTCTGTGCAAGGCGGTTGTAAAGCGTCTTTAAATTCTTTACGGGAATGTTTAGCCTCTAAGCAACACAATAACTGTTTCTGCCCTTTGTTTGCCGGGTGATAAAGGGAGAAAAGATGCAGTTCCTCTTTCCTGTCCTCTCGTTGCAAAGAGAAGGATGATGCTTAACTTTAGGGAGGGTCTTCTTCCCTCCGCCACGTTAATCCCGAATCGATGGGAACCCTTCAGCTGTGGGTACTGTACCGTGCAGCACTGACAGGAAAGCACACGTTCTCCTGCCTTTGCATCGTTAGATAGGCCAACAACTTGATGACGCGTCCAAGTTTTCGTTAGTCTTTATTTGGGAAAGAAAAAATCTTCAGTACTAAAACTGTCGGGTTTGCCAATTTTCAGTACATACAGTTTTACAGCAAGAAGATAATTTCATCGAAGAGTTCTCATCAAAACTATGGTTAACCTCTGCACGGTGTCCGTAGGAAGTATTGCAGTAGGCAGCGCGTTACAGGTTCCAGCGTGCATGTTGACACAGGAGTCACAGAGTGAAACCATCACCAAATGAAAGAGAGAGCAAACGCTGTCGGGGCAGGCCTGTCCTGGGGCCCCGGCGTCCCAAGGGGGACAAGGGGTCCTGGACGGGGCCCCCCGGGTCGTCTTGGGGGGGGGGATATATCCAGATGTGGAGCTCTTCAGACATTGCATTTCTCTCGGGGGCATTTCTCTCGATGAAAAGGGGGTATTTCTCAACGCTGCTTTGCCTCCTCCTGCCCGCAGAGCTCCCCCCAGGGGACGCCAGGCGGGACGGGGCGCACTGGACCCGGGCGGGGGGCGCAGCCTTCCCCCGGGGGGGGGGGGGTGGGGGGGTGTGAGATGGGGAAGCGTCTCGGCCCCGGAGAGCCCCGGGCCGTGGGGAGGGAGGGCCGAGGCCGGGCGAGCCGCCCCCTAGAAGGCAGCCGCCGTTTCTCGCCGCCTTGGCCCCGGGAGTAACGTTGGGGGAAAAGGGGTGCGCATAGGGATGAAGCCTGGAGTCAACGCGGGGCGGCAAGACGGGCCCCCGCCCCCGATAGGAACTGGGCTGTTCATAATGAAGGGGCTTTTTGATGTCTTGCAGCCAACGACAAAAATCTTCCGGATCCCCCCCCCCCCCCCCCCCAAAACTTTCCCGTGCCCTACTTCTGGGCGAGAGATCGCCTTTGTGGGTTAATTTAAGGAGACGGAAGAGGCTGCGGTACCGGCCGGGAGGGGAGGGGAAGGGTGGGAAAGCATCAAGGCACGTTGGAGGGGCCGGCCGGGGGGAGAGTGGCAGCGCACAGCCCCCCCACGACCCCACGACTGCAGGCTGATGCTCAGCCCAGCCCCGAACCCTCCCCGGCCGGCCGCTTCTGGGGAAGGGGAACGCCACCGTGTCTGTCTTCGCCCCGCCGCAGGTCCCGCAGCTCCTGCAACATCGTCTGCAGGCCCGGGGCCAGCTCGGGGTCAGGGCAGGGCGTCCCCACGGCTGCGTCTCCAGGTGTCGTGTCCTTTATCCGGAGCGGAACCGCCATGAGGTGGGAGCGCAGGAGAGATCCCGAAGCCCTCCCCGACGAGTCCGGACCCATCACCGGCCCCGGAGCGCCTGCGGCTCCTCCAGCGGGACCCGGGGTGCTGCGCCCGGCGCCCATTGCCACTCCTGAGAATAATCAGGGGCAGAGGAAAGGATTTTATTTTATTTTATTTTATTTTATTTTATTTTATTTTATTTTATTTTATTTTATTTTATTTTAGTTTAGTTTAGTTTAGTTTAGTTTTGTTTTGTTTTGTTTTGTTTTGTTTTGTTTTGTTTTTTGAGGGAAACCCATTTTTCAAGTTCATTTCGTTTTGTCAGACCTTCTCGGCCCTGGAGCCCCAGGTTTCACGTCCTCCCTTAGGAAGAAGTAATGAGGTGACTGCACCCCTCCCGACGCCTTTGGGGTCCCCACCACTGTCCCAGCGCGGAACCGGGGCAAGCAGCGCCCGGGCAGTCCCGTTGGCAAAGCGGGACCAGCGCAGCCCTGCGCAGCCAGGGTCTGCAGCGGAGAGGCAGGGAGGGCTGGGAGACAGGAAAGTAAACTTCTGCCCACCAAAAGCAGCTTCTCTGCCTAGCTGGGAGGTGAATTCTTTGAATGGCCAGTGCCCCCCGGCCGGCCGGGCTGCCCCTCCGCGGCAGTCCCGTCCCAGGGCCACCCTTCCCGGCGGGGCCCCGCGTCCCAGCCGGGTGCGGTACCCGAGCCCGGAGCCCAGGCTTCTGGGTGAAGAGTAACCGGGTCCCGACCAGCCGGGGGTTGTTTATTCGATCGCTTCCCCTCACCCTCGAATAAAATGATGATAATCTCGTGAATTTTGAAGGCGAAGGCAGAGCAGAGCACCTTGCAGGGTGAGGGGATACTCACAGAGCCCTCCCGAAGGAGGATCTTCCCAATAATTTTACTTCAGGAATCTGCCTCTTCCCTCCTTTCCCAAGCAGGGCAACTCCCCCCCCCCCCCCCTTTATTTTTAGAGGCGTTGCTGTCTTTATTGGATGTTTGGAAAACGGAAAAAGAAAAAAAAGAACATTTCCAGAGTATTTGGTTTCCTTCAAATAAAGATTTTTTTTTTTTTTTTTTTTTTTTGGCTAGCACTCCCTGGGACTGGACCAAACAAGGTCTGGTTTTAAATTAATGCACAAAAAATAGGTGACTTTCCAAGATGAAGGATACATACCCAGCTACACAGGTGTTATGTAGGAAGCCCCCGAGTCCTGACATTCCCTCATCTTTCCAGGTTTGACTTTACAGAGGTAAAGGTCTTTTAAAATAAGTTTTGATGCTTTTCTAGTGTGCACACCGTCAGTCATTTCCTTGCTCTGGACCCTTGCTCAGATATATCACATAGGAAACTTTCAGGGGTTTTTTTTGAAAATCAATAGCAGAACAAGTATTTTTCTCCGTGAAAAATCCCACAGAGATGTGCCCTGCTCCCTGTGAGCTGTGATGACAGCGTCTGAGCATGGACACAGAACTCCCCATGAACTGCCAGCAAAAGATATTCTCCTCTCACTTCTGCACCCACACCTTCATCCTCTTTCCCTCGCCACCAGGGCTCCGCAGAGCCCTTCTACAGCAAAATCTGTTTGTTACTACCCCATGTTTTGTTTTTACACTGATTTACCTCACTCTCACTACCTTTCACATGACTTCTCTGGGTTTCTGCTTTTCTTCTTACCCAGAAAATTCTGGCAGCTGTTTCTGAACTGTGTTCTGTCCCATAATATTGTCACATCAACAATATTTTTTAAAAGGCAGATTTAAATAAAATGTATAAAGGATAACCAAAATACAACATATACTGGATCCTTCCATTCTTCAAGGTGACCTCTGTCTTTTACCCTTCTTGGACAGCCTTCTGGAGTCTCTAAGATATCACTCTGAGTTGGTATTTAAGTTACCAGGGGGGTCAGAAGTTATATCAATATATTGCTGACAGAATTTCCTGCCCCATAGAAAACAATCACCTAACTATAACTTCTGCAGCAACAGAGACGCTAACATGATTCTTCTGTGCCAAATCTAGCATATCACTACTGCCGAAGATTAACATTGTCTGTGCTTGCACAACTTTGGGAGATACAAACCAAAGGTCACTTTTTGGTTAGGCAAAAAGGACCATTTTGGTAAGACCTCTGTCTACCTCCTGGCAATGTGATATATTGTTAATCGAATTTGGTATTAGGGAGATGCACATCTGTTCATACTCTGAACATCTCTGAGGTTTTGCATTTTGGAGCTTTTCCAGTTCTGTAAGATATTTAAGCCCAAATTTTATTACTTTCTGAAATCAATTTTGGTTGCTTGGGAACTCATTAAAATCAGCATGAAATCTTACCTACAAATTCATCAGAGTGAGAAAATGCTGGAATTAACTTTACAAATTTGTTCTTTATGATCATGTTTTTGGAAAATCAGACCTACAAGCAATTAGTGTTAAGAACACATGAAAAAATTAGGGAAGACTGAACTAATTGCCCAGACTTCGGTACTCCAAAACACAAACCACATGTTTTTCAGGGTCTAGGTTTGAACATCAAGCTGAGTTAATTCAGATCTGATCCTATATGTAATTATGGATAACATACAGGGCTGATTCCATGCCCCGCTAGTAGAACTGCATGTTTGTGGTATCTACATCTTTTTGATGAGGAAGAGAAAATTAAACTTAAGACAAAAACATTTGTGTCACTCATCTGGATGAAAATGTCTATATGATGTGTGTGGCAACATTATTTCTGGCCAAGAAATAATTTCTTTTTCTTTAAAGAGACTCTTCTCTTTCTTTTCAGAGATTTGATATGCAGATGCTTTAAGCAGGGACGGCCATGCTCTTGCTCTTGAACAGTCCAAGTGCGTCTCTCCTACCTGGGCCATACCACATCAGTCTTTACTTGCCTGGGGGCTACTGAATAGTCCAAATTCCCAATATAGAGAAAACTAAGTGTCTTGAGCTGTGGTGTGATCACACTTGCTGAGTCACCCTGGGGAATAGCTGCCCCAGATTTTCAGATTTTTGTAGGAATTCCAAATTTCCATAGGAACCACTTTTCACAGGAACCACATCCTTTTGCAGTGCAACTTGTTTCCAGAGCACTGTTTCCCTCCCTCCCTGCTCATCTTTCCAAGGTACGTGCCTTGCAGCTCCCAGCCTAAAGGCATTTTGGCATGCTGCTTGCAGAGTTGGGAAGCTGCCTCATACTGATCAACAGGAAAGAATCTATGGAATAAAGGAAATCTGGAAAACATGAGGGGTGAAGGATGTGGCTTTGTTTAAACTGAAAAAAAAAAAAAAAGACTAGGGGGACAACAGTTTTCTGTATGTAAAAAGTTGCTACAAAGTTGCTGGTCATCACTTGTGAGCAACTGAAGAAGAATGAGAAATCACTTAAATACACAGCAGAGAAACCCAGGAGGAATATCAGAAGCACGGCCTGTCTCTTGGTGGTATCCAAGAAAAGGGTTTGATAAAAATCCCAGGACTTGTGCTACAGAAATGTAGCTTAGAAGAAATATCCGTAAGAGATTATCTAAAGTGATTTACTTTTAGCTTCCACACAGGGGGTGGGATGGTGGGACAGTGGCCTGGACGATTTCTTGAATTCTCTTTCAGTGCTTTATTGCCACAAAGCTATCATCCCCGCAGGCAAGGCAACTATTCAGCTGCCTGACAGCTGATGCAGGGTGGAGATTAAATTCAGCTGAAGACTGACTATGGTGGTAGGAATATGTTGATTCATCTGGAATTCAGACTCTTAATTCACACCCAAATCACTGGCAAAGCTGCTGCTGACTTCAGTAGCTCAGTACCAGGTCCTTAGTTGGCAGTCGCTACTGGGTCCGTTTTGTTATGTTGTGAAGCACTGTTGCAAAATTGGCCTCTTACCAAATCCATTCCAGCTTTGTGAAATATGATGGCTATTTCAGCATGAGCTGTATGACAGCCGGAGATCAGAGGGGTGCAGGAAGGTGGTTAGGCTATTAAGTTCACATCTATGTTACCAAATGGAATTATTAATATTTTCTTTCTCTCTTTTATTGTTTTCTTTGAATAATCTTAATCCAGAGTTTGGATACTAAAGTTATTGCCTGAGAAGGGGTCTCAGTAGTGCAGAGGGGATACAAAACTGACCTGCTTATAGGAAGAAGACCTGAATTTTTATTTCAATCATTAAGAAGATTACTTGGAGAAGAACTCAAAGTATGAAGCATTGTACTGTCTTTATAAATTTGGTCAGAGAGGACAGTTATTGCACATAGAAATGAAAATGATGTGATGAATAACATAGGGATAAAAGATGTTTTAGGCAAAGGTTGAATGGAGTTAAGAAAGTTCCTGATGAACAAATCCCCTGAAGCTGTTCTCCAGTTATTAACATGCTTGCCAATTCCTGGTGATTTTCAGAAAAGTAGGAAGATCGAGAAAATCCTGAATCAGAGAGGAAAGAAAAGCCCCTGCTGCCTCACAGCACAGTGAGGTCAGGGGACTCTCACTAACACCCATCTTAGGCACTCATGCACTTCAGGGTTCAGCTGGAACAACCGAGGAGCGATGGTCCTCAGCTGATCCTATTTCTGGGACTCTGTAACTGCCAGTGCCTCTCACGGCAACTGGGGGAAACCTGCTTTATGGTTTGGCCGAACTGATTTGCTTCATTTTACACTGGAACGGATGAGGAGTGCTCATACAAGCAATTATGGCATCTCTGATGGGACATGGCAATAAAAAGGATGAATTTTTTTATTTTGTAGTTAGTTGCAAAGTTAGGATGGAGTTTGTACATGAAGAAGAAGGTGGTGGAATGGGTGGACAGTGAGGTGGAGAGAGGAAAAGTGTGTTGGTTTTGCGTGGCAAGGTTTTGGTAGTGGGGGGGCTACAGGGGTGGCTTCTGTGAGAAGCTGCTAGAAGCTTCCCCTGTGTCTGATAGAGCCAATGCCAGCTGGCTACAAGACGGACCCGCCGCTGGCCAAGGCCAAGCCAATCAGCGCCTCTGTGATAACATATTTAAGAGAAAAACAGTTAGAGAGAGCTTTTGCAGCCAGAGAGAGGAGTGAGAAGATGTAAGAACATCTGCAGACACCAAGGTCAGTGCAGAAGGAGGGGGAGGAGGTGCTCCAGGCGCCGGAGCAGAGATCCCCCTGCAGCCCGTGGTGAAGACCATGGTGAAGCAGGCTGTCCCCCTGCAGCCCATGGAGGGAGGATGAGGGGGTGTAGAGATTCCACCTGCAGCCCGTGGAGGACCCCATGCCGGAGCAGGTGGAGACACCTGAAGGAGGCTGTGACCCCATGGGAAGCCCGCGCTGGAGCAAGCTCCTGGCAGGACCTGTGGCCCCGTGGAGAGAGGAGCCCACGCCAGAGCAGGTTTGCTGACAGGACTTGTGACCCCGTGGGGGACCCAAGCTGGAGCAGTCTGGTCCTGAAGGTCTGCACCCCGTGGAGGAGACTCACGTTGGAGAAGGCCGTGAAGGACTGTCTCCCGTGAGAGGGACCCCACGCTGGAGCGGGGGAACAATGAGTCCTCCCCCTGAGGATGAAGAAGCGGCAGAAACACCGCGTGAGGAACTGACCGTAACCCCCACTCCCCGTCCCCCTGTGCCACTGAGGGGGGTGGAGGTTGAAGCCGGGAGTGAAGTTGAGCCCGGGAAGATGGGAGGGGTGGGGGGAGGTGTTTTTAAGATTTGGTTTTATTTCTCATTCCTCTACTCTGTTTTGCTTAGTAATAAATAAGATGAATTCCCTCTCTAAGTTCGGTCTGTTTTGCTCATGATGATAATTAGAGAATGATCTCTCCCTGTCCTTATCTCGACCCGTAAGTTTTTTTTTCATTGTACCTTTTCTCCCCTGTCTAATGAAAGAGGGGAGTGATAGAGCGGCTCTGGTGGGCACCTGGCCCTCAGCCAGGGTCAACCCACCACAAAAAGGAAATTAGGAGGGTGGATGTCATAGGGAGAGGAGGATGAAACAGTGGCAAGTTGGGGAGCAGGAACAAAATAGATTTGGGGTCATTGAGGAAAATCACTACCAAAGTAGCTTGTGGTGAAAAGAAAGCATCTGAGGAGAATAAGGTGAGGGATGTAAGAATCTAAGGGAGGAAACAGGCAGAGACATGGTCCTGGCATGGCTGGAATTGGCACAGCACCACTAGGCTTTTCTGCAAACGTTGCTCCTGGAATGAAAGTCCACGTCTGCACGTGCATGTTGGGCAGCTCACAGCTAAGGCTTGGGGGCGGAGGCTGGGAAAGGAGCTTAATGGGGTGAGAAGGAAGGAGGCAAGGGCCCAAGTTAACAAATTCCTCAGCTGTGAAGGGCAGGGGAGATCTGAGAACAGAGGGAGCAGTGCCTGCGACCCTTGTTGCCCAGCTTGGCTCTCACCATGCGTCCTCTCACCCTTTCTGTACACAGCTGTGTGTCAAGGAGCCTCACTGCCATCTCCTACTGCCTCTGCCAGCTGTGCGGTCCATGGCCAGAGGAAGGATGCTGCCCTCGGCTGCTGCCGCTCTCACTGGGAGGGGAGCAGAGCCAGTGCTATTTATTAAGCCTCCCTGTGAATAACACGGCAGGAGAAACCATCCCTGCCCTAGGGCATCTCCAAGAAGGTGCAGTTCAGGTGCACAGTGCACTGGATATCCAGTGCATGGTCACACCTTAAGATGGGGCAGGAGAAGCTGACCTAAAAGCCGCCTGTCTGCAGGGATTAAGCCATGAGGGTTCTTCTCCCAGCAGAGCACCAGACCTGCAGCTGTGGCGGAGAGAAGGTGGAGGCTGCAACAAGCTTCCTCCGAGCCCCCCCAAAGACCGAGGTGCTTTTCATTTTCGTCTGGGAACTTTCCCCTCATTACCCTCCTGACAGGATGGGTGCAGACAGCATTAGGGACGCTGGGCTACACACCGGCCCCAGAGGAATGTCCTCCTCCTCCTCCTCCTGCTCTGCGGCAGCACCTCGGCGCAGGGCACACCAGCACTTCCAGCCAAACACCTTCCCTTGCCGGATTTCTTTTTCCAGCCGAAGGCAGCTGCAGGAGGGCAGGGAGCCGCCACCGCACCCTCACCCCAGCTCCCCGCAGCCGCACAAGTGAGTCTGGCTGATGCCTTTTCCCAGGGCTAAAGGGGATTGGTGATTAAAGGGGCCTTCTGACCAGCTTTCCCCTAAAAGGAGCTTACAAAGTCCGTTTGTTTAACCTTTTCACAGCAGCTTGACCCTGTCATGAAGAACAAATCACTCTGAAACAATGTCGAAGTGTGGGACTGCTGGAGTGGCCCCCAGCCTCTTCCTCCTCTGCCGTTGCACACCCAGGGATGGGTCCAGCCTTGATGAGAAACAAGGACCCTTTCCTGCATCCCACAGCTTCGTGCAGCAGCTGCGAGTTTTGACCCCCACGAAAGGAGGACCGGGCATGGGTGGCTGTGTTGGTGGCGCAGATGTGGCACGTCGCTGGGGCAGCCCGCAATTCCCCTCCCTGCTTAAAGTGAGGGCTCTCGCTTCCAGTATTTCCCGTATATTAGATGCACTTCTGTGGCTGTTAATTTTTTTTTTAATTATTTTTTTTTTTCTGATGCTAAATCCTTCAGCCAACTTTTGGGTTTATATTGCCTATTTTACACCTTTTGTGGACTGCTTAGCAGTGAAACCAGAAAATAGACTCACTAGTCAAGTTTGTTACATTCTTTGTTTTATGGGCAGGGAAGGAACTACTCAGTCAGAAATAACCATTAAGCGTTTATCGAGATACTCAGATTTTAAATGATAGTTCTCTTTTCCCTTAATCCAAGTGATCAAAGCAAAAATGCATAAATTGGACAAAAGTTATTATATTCCAATGTTTTCATGAAGTCATTTTCTACATGAACAGGAAAATTAATCTTAATTACTTACCACAAAAATATCTTCAGGCGATGGTAGTACAATTAAGACTTTCTTTAAATAGTATGCAAGCTAATGCAGTACACATGGTGCCATTAGCAACTTCAAACCAGTATTTGGATATTCATTTAATTTAAACCAGCATGTGCTAAGACAAAACTTAGCAGTAACAATAAATGTAAACTCGGGTAAGAAAGTAAACAATGCCATCTCTGTTGAGTGCGTAAGCCATTAGTCTAAATCAACAAAACCAGATTTTGATAGCAAGTATAAGCGCTACATATTTTCTTTTATAATAGCTATTTTTTAATCTTGCTTTGCTTTTAAAAAAATATTTATTGTAAAGAATAGTCATATTTCTACTCTATTTTATTGTATGCAGTGATTGTCTCATGACAAACTTTTCCTTTGTTTGTGAATACTGAAAAAAATTGACAGCAGCAGAACAAACTCTGTAAAATGAGGAAATGGATGAACTCATGTCACTGTTACAACTGTGTGTGCAAATTTAAAGACCACACTGTGCTACCTAACGACATTTGCTGCACAAGAGCAATGGAAGCAGCCTGGTGAGCTGACGGTGGCACAGTCAGTTTAAATGCCCCATGGAAAACTGGCTGTGTTAGTAGCATAGCCAGGTGGTTAAATATCCTTTCTGTAAAGCAGGTTCGGTTATTTAATCACTGTTTTAATCCAGACACTTTTAAAGTTTGTGGGAGGCTACAGAAATTAAGATCATTCACGTGTCGAGGATAACATGGCAGAGGCCATTCCCACCAGCCCTTGCAAGGGAAAACATTAGTTATCCTTCTCAATTAATTTTAGATAACGGTGTCAACTGGCAGAAAAAATAGCAGGAGCAACGCTGACATTAGACTAGTGAAAGAAATAATCCACATACAAGCACTCAGGGAGAAACCACAGGATGAGAGAATTTTATAGGCTTCCTTATTATAGGGGAAGTTCCTTATTTTCCCTGCCACTCTGTTCACAGCAGTCCCTGCCAGCCCTGGAAATCCCTGTGGAAATTCGGGTTTCCCGCTGCTTCTCAGAGCCTGGCACTCACTGCAGCTGCCGGGCTTTGAGATGCCGAGGAGCAAGGTGGGTACATGGCTTAGTAAAACGCTAATCCTTGACGCTGGTGAGAAATGAGTTGCTGGTGGACAAGGGGCCGTGCCTCCCTCCACAAGGAGCCTCAGCCATGAATCCTGCCGAGAAGCACGGTGCCCACCGGTTCAGGGCCCAAGAAAGAGAAGTTAACAAATCACAATGCAAACAGGAAACATTTACCTGGCAAGGAGAAAACCTGCAGCAAATCACCCTCCAGGTTAAAAGGGAAGAGGTTTTGTGCAATGCAGGAGAGGGCCATCAGGCTTGCCAGCATGTACGTCCCTCGCTGGAGCTGTTCCACTTTGTATAAATAATTAAATAATCTTCGGAGCAAGGAGTTGACCCTGCATCTCTCGTATCCCAGGTGAGCACCCAAACAACTGGGCAATAGAATCAATCTCTTGCTTTTCTCTCCCTGGCCCAATGAATATTTAATCGCCTATACAAAGTGAAGCAGTTCCAACGGGAGCGAGTGAAAGCCAGGCACCTTGCAAAAGCTCTGTAGCTCAATGGTCCATCAGCGTTTCCACCAGTGTCTGAATCCCCATGGACAAAAGCCCTTGGCATGTGAGAGAGGGGGTTGTGTTGGCTGGATGCTCCTCTTTAGCGGAGTCCTGAGATGGAGGGAGGTAGCTCCTGTCTTCTCACCTTTCCCATCTCTAATGGGTAGTCAGCTACAAATTTTCTTTTACAACTGACGATGTTGATGTCCACCCTTCATATATTTGCCTAATGATTAGAAATAGACATCTAGGATGAAGACGACCCAGGCAGAACCTGCATCTCCCAGGAGACTGCAGCTGCCAGGGCACACACTGCTGCTTCTCCTCAAGTTGGTGAGACAGTCAAACAGATGAAGTTGTATGGGTGGGAAAGCCCACGCACCCACTGATGGCAGCTTATGTCTTGGAAAGGTCTTTTCTCCCATATGGCTCCTGCTTCCACATCCAGTTCCTTCACCCACTGACTGATGCAAAACACAATCCAACGCATCACAGCAGTAAAAAGCATCAGGAAGAGCTGCAGGGAATAAGAATGCAATGAATAAGGTCATTCTGCCCAAGGCACGTTTTGGTTTTTTATAATTCCACAGGAAACTAGGCCATCCAGCAAGGTTTTTTTAGCTAATGCAGATTTTTAAAAGCAAGCACAACTGAGGGGTTTTTAAAAAATGTGCTGAGCCAGAAAAGATCCTACTCAAGTACTTCTGTAGCCTATCAAGGTCAAAGTAGAATGAGAAGAGCCATCTAGGAAGAATCTCTCCTAGTCTCACATGGTCCTGAACTGTATCAACAAACTTCTTTCTTAGCATTTTTTTTTAACAGGCACAAAGACTTAAAGAACAACTGTTATTTGCAACTGCACTAGAAATACAATAATGGGATTGCATAGGAGAAATCGAGGAAGATCTATTTAACACAGATAATTGGCTCTAAACCCTCCTTCCTGCCAGCATGTTGCTGCATTTTTCCCCAATAGACTTTCTTTTGGGAAATTTGGGTATCTATTGCTGCCTCAAAATAAAACACTAGACACCCATGTCTGTTGTTTACACTGTCTTGCTCAATTGTAAAATTAACTCCTACCTGCTGCAGAATGAAGGTAAAGTCCGGGCAGTCAGTGATGGGAAAGAGCTACGGCAACAGGAATATCACCTCTTCGGTCAGCTGTGCTGGCAGATGGAGGCAAAAGCACAGGCACAGGTAGTCCTTCTGACCTCAGCAAAAGGCAATTTGTTGAGCACAGTCTTGCATTGCTTGCAATGAATTAATTTATCACTTGATTTTACTGTTTTGGGCCAAACTTGCTGAGCCATGGCTTTTATTCTTGATTTCTGCAGTGAGACTCAGTCCTGTCTACCAGAGCTTGTTGGCAGAGAGGGTAGGAGGAAAGTGATGGGTCAAGAAGAATCAGATCAAGAGGGTCATTTCACAGACACTCCAAAATGGCTGGGAGCCTTTTCTGATCATTTCCCCTCTTCTAACTGCAGAGTGAGTTACCTTTGCTGAATATGTTTAAACTAACCTTGGAGAAGGGCTGTGAAAGGGCCTGGAAATGCAAACGGTACTGCAGCTACTGCCGGGGATGGGAGACATAGGACTAAAGCATCACTGCAGCCACAGACCCTGGTCATGGCCCTGCAGCACCACACAAGGTACGTAACAGCCATCATGAGACCTGCCCGGCTGGCAGAGGAGTTGGCTTTTCCCTGCCATCCCTGATTTGCGTTGCACAGCTTTCCTCTGCCATGGTCAGGGCATAGATCTGGCAGGCTGTAGCAGGGAAAATCACGTTGATTTTATGCTTTTGCCTGTGTGCTGTTTGTGTAGTAAATTAGCAAGAAGGCTTTTTGAACTCCACTAGCTTCAGTCACTCTCCAACCTCATCTTCTCTGTTCCTGGTTGTTTTCCACAAGCTAAGGATTCCCTGCAAAGGATTCCCCATCCTCCCGTCATACTGACCTACTGCCTGGGAGTAGTTCCCAGCACAAGCCTTCCTGATGCTAATGTTGAGTCAAGGACAAGGGCTAGATTTAACCACATGTTATTTAAACTGAAGTGCGCTGCTTTGGCTTCAAAAAGTGCTTTCAGATGTTGCTCAGGTTCCCAGTGATGCCATCTCAATTTGGACAGGTCTGTGAGTAATGCCACTGTACTCTTCCGGTGCTCCAAAGTACCCTTCAGAAGTAGTCTTTATAATGGGATATCACAGACAACGTCACTTCCAAAATGTTATATATCATGAGAAGCTCAAAGAGAGGATAAATCTCTTGAAAAAACAGCAGTCAGATTGTGCTTCAGCTCAGAGGAAGCTGAGCTTCACAGGTGAAGCTGTAGGTGCACCCTGATACTTGGTGGCATGAGGCTGGCACGTCTGCAGCGTGAACAGTGTGTTGCACGCACTTTTCCAGACGTGTCACGCCATGGCAGCATGACAGGGAAGCCTGGGACTTGCAAGGGTGTTGAGCACCAAGTAGACTGGCTGAGCTAGACACCAAACTGAGAGGCAGACACAGCCAGGAGACAGCAATAGTGTCTATTTTTCTCTTTATTCACTCATTTGTATTTTTATTTCTCTCCCTTTTAGGCCTGCGCTCTGCCCTGCTTTGGGTTCTTAATTTGTCTTCACTTTCTCCTCCTGTTCTTTATCCATCTTTCCTCAACAACGGTCAGAGCCTAAACCTCTCTGGTTGTGCTGCGTCTTCCCCCAGATGATACAAACCCATGTAAACAGATGGCAGTTTGTGTGTTTGCACATGTTTTCCATATACCCACAAAATGATTCAAAGAGACAGGTTAGGCACCCTTTGCTCTTCCCTCCTACCAGGGTATTGCAGGCTGAAAGCAGAGCTCCTGCGGAGCCCTTAGTCCTGCTGTGCTCCATAAAATCACACGTAGCAAACCTTTCCGTAGTTTAATGGATTGGGGCCATGAGCCTGACGTTATGAAATGTATGGAGGAAGTATGTGCTGCTCAGTAGTGTGAGGAAAAGGCACTCAGCAGTTCCTATGCAATATGTATATATATTACTCTGAGCAATGTAGATATGTCTTTGTTTAGAAAAGTCATCCTTATTTCAGCAGTCCCTGACAGGAGAGTACAGGACTGGGGAAGGGCTGCCCATGTACATGTGGCTAGAAAGGAGTTTTAATTTGCATGGCTGCTCTGGCAGACAGGACTGGGATATTGGTGTGCAAACGGGTGGTGTCATCACTGCGGGGGGGGAGCACAAATAATGCAGTTTGGGCTTGCCTTGTGCCAGAGAAGAGAAAGACTAAAATTCTCCCTTGCTGAGATGTCGATACCACGTAACTGGTAAAATCATTTGTATGGTTTTGCTTTTACACAGCTCTTGGTCTTTTGTTCAGGAAAACCTAATGAAATCTGTGAATCTTTGCTTGTTGCTGTTGGGGACAAAAATCCGACTGAGTCAGCACGGGGGCGGGGGGGGTGTCGGGCGTTATTGCTTTGCCTGAAAGACGATTCACATAGTGAGCGCATTCAGGTTGGTTAAGACCCAGCTCCAACGTGCCCTCCCTGTGCAAAAAATAACACTTCAAGTGAAAAGAGTTCTAAAAAATGAAAGAACTAATTGCCGGGGTTAGAAGAATTTAGCCAGTCTCAAGCCATTAGGATCACGGCTGAGCAGGGAATGTCATGGAGCCAATTGGAGCAAAGCTGCCAGGGCTTTACCACGCTTAAGACCTAACCTTAGGTTGCTCTGCGATCACACGACCGTGGCTCTAACATTCGCAGGCGAATATTCCCCCTGCACCCCGGCAGCGCTTCCCTCTGCGGACGCAGCGATGAACGCAAGGAATGCCGATTCCACAATACTCCCGATCGCCGGCAGGATAGGGACAGACAAGCCTGGCGGTTTAATTTGCCTTTTTTCTTTCTTTCTTTCTTTCTAGAGGAATAAAAACAACAAAAAGACAACCTAGTCTGTCGTGAGATTTCTGACTGATTGTGGAGTAATTTGGGCAGAATGGAATAGAGCCTGCTCAGTGGTTCATGAACAGCACTTATCCGTACTCCATTATTTTCCTTTTAGTTTGCTTTACAAATTAGAAAAGGGCACCAGTGTCAAATTCTTGATGCAAGCCTCTGTGTGAAATGATAAGCTAAATCCTAAATTGAGGTCAAAGCTGTTCATGTGGTTCCTGCTGCTAATAAAAACGCTTTTCTTTGTTCCTGCCTGCTAAGAATGCCTGCCCCATTTATAAACAAGATCTTATCCCAAAAGAGACACCTCTATGCAGATGTTAGGGAAAAGTACCCTGCTTAAACTATAATCTCTCCTTAAAAATATATTATGTTTTGTAAGGAAAAACTGGCATCATCTCATTGAGAGTAATTAGTCTATATCAGCTAAAATTCTGGGGGTTTTGGCATGTAGCATCTCAGGGTATTTTTCCGAGTGGTTCACAATGCGGACAAATAATTGGCAGCATCATAGAATTATGTTCCAGTGACTTGTCACTTGTGAAACCTCCCTTTATTTTCAGTTCAGAGAGGGGCTGAGGAGTTTTCCCCAGAATTTCCTTTTTTGAAGCTCCTTTCTGAGTCCAAAATTTAAAAAAAGCCAACAACCCTGTAGTGATTTAGGATCAGCTCTTGCTACCTGCAGAGCTTTGGCTGGGGTGACATAAAAGCTGACATCATCACGCCCTGCTGAGGGATAATGCAGCATCTGGAAGAGTGATGTCCTACCTGGGCACAAGGTTTCATGGGCCCAAAGCTGGGTGGAAATGACTAAGGAGAGGTTTGATGTCCCTCCCTAAGGAAACACGAGTCTGCCAGAGGGATGGGATCAATTGCTTGGTCCAGTTACAATTTTATCCTGAAAATCATTACCTTAAAGTCACTTGACATTTCCATATATCTTTCCAAGCCTTGGTGCCTGAATCTGGCTTTTAAAAAGTGAGCTACCAACTTTGCTGTAGCTACGTGCAGCCATGTCGCACTTCGTGTCAGGAGACAGCTGATCCTCATCGTCATCAAACTTGGGCACCAGCAATCACTGTGACTCTGCCTTCCTTGGTTCGGTCCCCTCTGCTGTCACTGTAAATGGTTTGGAACCTGGCTACTGCAATCAAATATATTCTCAGATTCTGCAGAAGATGAATCTTCAGGCTTACATTTTCTTTCTTTTCCTGGGAGAAAGGAAATCAATTTGCCTGTAAATACAAGAAATGCTGTTAAAACCTGCTGGGGATAGACATCTCAAAGTGGCCACAGGAGCCTGATATTTAAGAGATGGCAGTATCCTTTTTTTTTTCCTTTTTCCTTTATCTCTCTGCTAAGCCCTTGGTAACTACAGTGAGATGAATTAAAAGTGTCAGTTTGAAATGGTTGGAAATGGGTATAAATTGGAACTGTCTTTGCTGAGAAGTAGTATGAGATGGGATTGAGGCTAGCTCCAAGGGAGGTTTTAGAAGGGCATCGCAATGTATAGCGCACTGGCTGTGCGCTTGCACGTGTATGCTTAGAACTACTACCAGTAAAGCAGAACCAGTAAAGCAGAGATGTGAAATCAAACCAGGGAAGATTGTTTCCTTTTGTTCTATTTCTATAAAATAATTTTCTAATTAGATTTACAGTAATAATAATCAGACAATACAAAATTTATATGTATTTATTATGAATTATGCAAATGCGAAGATACGAAGCAGTGCTCTCCTGCATTGCTCAGTGGAGATAATCCTCATCAGCCTTACTTTGAAATAGCCTAAACACTCGCCCAAATACAGAGAGAGGGAAAGGCAGAGTAAGGATAAAGCTGAAAAATGGCTGTGTCTCTGCCCTGGGAGCAGCTGAAGGGCTTGAAAGATGAGAAAACAAGAGGGGTAAGGTCTACCTGGGGGAAAAAAAAAAAAAAAAAAAAGAGGCAGAAACATCACAGAAACAGGGACTGCAGTCCTCCACCCTTTTCCTTGGGAGGACACAACTTGCTCCAAAGACAATGTACTTCAAAGAAAATTACTGATTTTACTCAAACCAGGCTTCTGAAATATTTGCCTGGTAAAATAATCTAGCAGCACAAACAGCTCAAAGGATAGGCACTTCTGCATCATCTGCCCAAAGACAGCTGGTGCTTCTCCCCAGCTCTGACATGTTAGGAGTTCACAGGTCTAGAGGTGACAGGCATCTCAAAAAAGTCTGCTTTACCCAACCTTTCTTCAAGGAAGTCCCAGATTAATTCACTGGAGGGAATTTTTCACAGGCTTTGCAAGTGTTGCTGTCAAAAACATCCAAGAAACGGTATTGTTGAGTAAACAGCCCATTTTCTCTCCTGTTGTACACCGTCCCTCCGCAAAGCCTCCCATCTGAGCAAGCACAGCGAGGTGAGGAGAGGAGCGGTGGAAAGAAAAGCCCAGCAGAGCCCACACAGCCAGTCCTCCCCAAACAGCTTGACTTTCTTCACAAGTAAAACTCCTCTCGCCTCCGGAGACTGAAGATGCCCTGCAGCGGTGTTGCCTGCTGTGCTGAGATCCCCACGGGGACACAGGGCTCGTGGAGAAGGAGGGTCAGCCGTGCTCTTAGCTGCGTCTCCTGGGAAGAGCCCTTCCGATGTCCTGCCCTCCCTGCTCACCTCCACTCTGCTGGGCTAGATCTGGGCTAGATCTGATTGGTTTCAAAGACCGGGTTTAATGGTTTTTAATACTAGTTAAGTGGGTGGGTTGACATGTTAGTGCTGAAATGTCTTGAGGAGAAGAAGAATTCTGTATTTCCTGTTATTTGTCTTGCTTCACAGAGTCCCATTTTTTAGTGAACAGAT
Organism: Balearica regulorum gibbericeps; assembly: GCF_011004875.1. Taxonomy (NCBI): domain Eukaryota; kingdom Metazoa; phylum Chordata; class Aves; order Gruiformes; family Gruidae; genus Balearica; species Balearica regulorum. Next base: position 71,163,555 of record NC_046187.1, read on the forward strand.
GGAATATTTTTGGTTTGTTGAACATTTTGTCATCGCTATTCAGCACCAGCTAACCTGCCAAATGCTCTTGAAAAAAACACAGTTATTGCAGTCTCTGGTCCTCAGTTTTACAAGACCAACTTTCCTCCTTGGTTGCCGTGAACCAAGAGAACTATTTTTTACTTTGTTTTTTGTTTGGTTGGTTGGTTTTTTTCTGCCTTAACACCCAAAGACTGTTGCCTACCTATCTTAACCAAGATATACTTGGCAAATATATATGTGGCAAAAACTCACTCAAAGTAATTCTGCCAGAGCAGGAGAACTCTTGGATGAAACCTGTAGGACTTGGAATTCCTGTTCAGGGAAATCTACCCCCTGTTTGCCAACAGTGACTGACAGCCAATTGTGTTTTTACTTTTTTTTCCAGTTCGAGGTGGTGGTTTCTAGCTTTTAAATGCAGATATACAAGGAGATTTAGGTGAGGCACTGTGCTCAGTCTACCATACCTCTGCAAACTTCATTTGTTTGCTTTCTGTCCTGCTGAACCGATTAGCTCGTGCTTGGCTGATCCAGTTTCTATGGGGCAGACGTGCCTCTTGTAGAAAGGCAGGCTGTCTTCAGTGAAGGACACAAAAGATGGACCTCACATGGCTGCCTTTGGTAGGACATTCCCCTGCTGAATCACCATGATGGTTAAAACCTGTTTTCTTTGCAATTTGAGTTTGTCTGGCTTCATTTTCAGTTGCCAGACATTTTTTTGTTTGTTATTCTTTTCAAGCTCTTTTTCCCTTCCCCTGTTTTCTACTGCCTCCTACTTTTCAGAAATCTTTAAAATGTAAAAACCAACTCTGGACACAGGAGTTTTTAATTGACTTCAGCACCCTACATACAGATACAAAACACACCCTGAGTATTATTCACTTGGTCAAAAGGGATAACACCTATCTCATGCATCTGGGTAGGATTTATATTAGAGCGTTACCACCCATGTTCTTTAGAAAATCTGACTACGGTTTGCTACCAGCCTCTAGTTCATCTCTCAGACTGAAATGACAGCAACAGAAAAGACTACTGTATGTTTTTTACTGCTTTGTGACCCTTACAGTGATTGTCCATGTGTTTGTTACCTCCACGTCTGGACTGAACTTGCCTGAATTTGAGATTGTGAAACCAGCAGAGAGCTGCAGAGTGGCTCTCTGTTTGGTTTGCATTTGTCATCTCTGATATCCTTGAAAAAGAAAAGAGCATGAGCATGGCTACAAACCAAAGCAAAGACAAGTAATATTTTCATGAATTCTGTGCATGTTTCCAAGGGAGAAAGTTAGGTCTAGTGAACAGAAGAGGAAGTTGGTGAAAATTTTATTTCTACCATTGTCATTGTGGGGTCAGGAATGCTTTGCACTTCTCCAGCACTTTACTAGCAGAATTTCCTTACAATATGCCCCACTCTTTTTTCCTGATTTCCAGTTAGAAAACACTGTTATGAATCTTAGACTGTAAACGGAAGAAAAGCCTCAAGAGGCATGCTGGAGTGAGTGTGACACTCCTATCCACTGCTCACCAAGGAAGAAAGGTGACAAGATAATTTAGGCAATCTATATCTGATTCATGAATTCTGATTCAGCACATTTCTGAATTTGCTTTATTCTGAGTACGTACAGCATTCCTGTGTAACTGAGGTCCAGCATGTGATGGCAGACCTATGCGGTATAAGTCCCTGACCAGGAACCGCAGAAGATCATTGTTAAACCTTGATACGCTCACACAGGGAGGAGCGTTCAGGGGCTGTGGTTTTCCTCACTAGCAAAAGGTAAGTTTGTCAGTAGGGGTTGGGATGTCAAGGTTAGAGATACAGCAACACCAAGAAAAAAAAATCCCAAACCTAAATGCCAAGAAGAAGGACACACAGGGAAAGAAAATTTCAGGGAAGAAGATGAAACAAGAGTATGTGCTTTTGTGGAAGAGACTATTTGTGATTGTTGGACCAGCCAAGGTGAATGAAAAAACACTTTATGTCAGTTGAAACTCCAAGATTTGGAAAAAAATATTCAGGAGAGAAATGTTACATCCTCCAAAAAAATGACTTAACCTTGAAAAATCTACAGATGGTGAGAAAACAGAGGAAGAGAAATGCTATTTCCTCTTTTTTGCTAAGCATTATGTATTCGTTCTCTCGACTGCCCAGGTTCAGGGACTACAGTATCTAAAAGCTCTGTAAACCCAGGTGTGCCTGCCTTAACCAGCACACTAAAGAGAACACCAGCCTTGAAATGCTCAAAATATCACAAGCTTTGGGAAAGAGTGTCCATGTCCAGGGAAAAACAACAAAGTGACTTTGCAGTAATATTGTGAAAATTTATGCAGGAAATTTAAGACACGTTGGCTTCAGTGTGTGTGAGCCTGACACATCAGTGCACCAAACGTGTGCCTGGAAGCCAAGATACCCTTGGGTGTAGCATCCTTACAGGTAAGCCATTGACAATTTGCGGTATCAGGTCTTTTCCAACGCACTTATATTCTTTCATCAACTTCTTGAAGTTTCTTAGAAATTCTGACTGCCCAGTAGTCCAGCTGAGAATAAACAAAAAACCTTCTGAGCACTTCCAGGTATTTGTTCAAGTATTTGATTTGGAGCTGGAGTCTTCTATCTTTTGCGATTCAGCATAGAAAGCACCAAATGATTTTATATGAAGTGATGTGGTCAATCAATTTTAAAGCCAGAAGGGCCATTATTGTAATCCTATCTACTGCAGAGCACAGACCTAAGGAATTCATCCAGTAATTCAGATTTCAAGTATATTCGAACACATCTTAGTAAAAGTCTTCTGTCCCAAAAGTCAAGAGCTTTAATTTTTAGCATGTGTCAATCTGATTATTGCTCACTTGAAAGCTGACCAAGTAACTTAATGGAATATTTAATCAGTCAAAACCATGAAGTCAACAAAATATAATTTTTATGTAGGAGAATTTCCAGTGTTCCTATACATAAAATAGAAAAAGTTTGGATTTTTCATGTGACAGAATTTTTATTTTCATATTTCAGTTAAAATTAGTTTTAATTCTAAAATAGTAAAGGTAAATAATGATATTACTCTAAATTACTGAAACAAGATGTTTTGTTCAACCTAGGCTGTTCTGGGAAGATTTCTGTTAAAAAAATATTAAGTATATATATTCTCATTTAGGTCAAAATAGTTTTTCAGATACTTTAAAATCCTCATAAAAAGGAATCCTACCAAACATTTTTGAACTAGCTCCAGTTAGAATAGATTTGTGTTTTTAAATTCGTATTACTGCTTCTGAAATTCTCTTTTAAATAAGCGCTTGTGCAGTATTTATAGTATAAAAGCACCGAGTGGTTTGTATGTTTCTTATTATCGCCATTGCTGTAACAGTGATTGCAGCTGTGTTAGTGGAATATTTTCTGAGCCCAAATTTAATCTTACTTCTACCACTGTAAATACATTGACAAGAGATAAGAGTTAATGAATCAGTAGTTCATAGGCAACACTGATGGTAAGAGACACTCTTTTTGGCTTCACACAGAAAGAATAAATGTGTGTTTTGTTATGAAGATCATATTCCACAGATAGGTGAATGCCTCACTGAAAGTTCGATCTGGCGATGTGAAACAATAGTCCCAAGGACCAAATGGATTTTCCTGCTTCTTTTGCAGAGCCATGGAGCAGAGGCTTCCTGAAATCAAGAAGTAAATCAGCAGAGACTGTACGTCATGATGTCATTACCAACCATTGCTTTGGAAAAAACTATCAGAAACTCCACATATTCCAGCTGCAATGCAGAAGAGAGGAAAGCTGCAAGCCCGGTTGAATTCTCACTTTGACTCACAGTCACAGAAGTTCAGATAGCTAAGGTGAATTATGGTTATTTCTAAATTATTTTAGTATAGTAATTTATTTTTGTAATCACTAATGTAAATTACCAGGCAGACTACCTGAGGGGATATTAACTCTATTTTATCTTTTATTGAATTAATTATACATGTCTTTGACTTGCATTGCTTTATATGTGTTCATTTGTATATCTAGGTAGCAGTTATGGTATAACTATAAATTATATCAATGTATGACAAGGTATTTGCAAACACCTTACGACAACTATACTTGACAAGCACTTCTAAGCTATCATTTTCTTGGAGCAAGAGGAAGATAAAACTGTATAAATTTCACTGTGACAACGTTTAACGCATTAAATAAGGCAGCGTGAGATGGGAAGTACAAATCAAAAGGAAGCACAATAAATCACTTAAAGTTTATGTGACATTTATGTTAATCTTTTCCTCTTTGGTTCCGTTTGACAGACTGCTGTTGTCCTATTAGATCAGTGTTAATTCTCACTTATGGGCAGGAAGAAGAAAACTCTGTCTGAGACCTTATGTTGCTACTGAAACCATATTTCTGTTTCTTATGAGACAAGTAAATGCAAACTCAAAGATGGAGAGAGGGGAATAACGTTTCCACTTCTGGCTCTCACTGCATCACTGACCCATCAACCACCACTGGAGAAATGAGTCCAACCCATAATCCGACTGGTCACTCCAAACCTGCCATGTGTGTGCTAGTTTTAGCCCGTGTGGCTGGTCTGCACAGTGACATTTGACTGAAGAAGCAAACTGGAAGGTAACAAAACAAAACAAAACCCCAACATATAACATTGGGGAATAAAAAAGCAAAGACAGGAGAAAAGCAACAACCAGGGCTGTTGTCAGGATGCAGCCAAAGCCCGGGAAGGGACACCTTTTCTTTCATCTTCCCCCTCTCTGGCATTGCTGCCTTTAGTCTCAAGGGCGATCAGAGTCAGCTGGCAGCAGAAGCAGAGAAGGATCAGCAGGCATGACATGAGGGTCTGCTTCTAGTCCTCCCCCCTCATTTCACTTCATAGAATCACAGAATCGTAGAACCATAGAATCATAGAATGGTTTGAGTTGGAAGGGACCTCAAAGATCATCCAGTTCCAACCCCCCCCTGCCATGGGCAGGGACACCCTCCACTAGACCACGTTGCCCAAAGCCCCATCCAACCTGGCCTTTAACACTTCCAGGGATGGGGCATCCACAACTTCTCTGGGCAACCTGTCCCACTGCCTCACCACACTCATCGTAAAAAATTTCTTCCTAGTATCTAATTTAAATCTACACTTCTTCAACTTAAGGCCATTCCCCCTTGTCCTGTCACTCCATGCCCTTGTAAACCGTCCCTCTCCATCTTTCCTGTAGGCCCCTTCAGGTACTGGAAGGCTGCTACAAGGTCTCCCTGGAGCCTTCTCTTCTCCAGGCTGAACAACCCCAGCTCTCTCAGCCTGTCCTCATAGGTGAAGTGCTCCAGCCCTCTCATCATCTTCGTGGCCTCCTCTGGACTCGGTCCAACAGGTCCACGACCTTCTTGTACTGCAGACTCCAGAGTTGGATGCAGTACTTAATCATATGCTTAAAGTTAAGTGATTAAGTGAATTAGGCCCACAGTTGTGTCTGAAAGCAAATGGTGTTCAGGTCTGCAGAAAATTATTCATGCAGCTTTCTCTGCTCTACTTCTTTATAAAGCTTTTGAAAATGCAAAGCCATCCAAATGATGGAAGAGCACTATTCCCTTTGACTTTCAGAAGTGACTCAAGGGCCTCTGCCAGTGCCTGTGGCAATTATGAAAATAGTTTTTCAGCAGTTGACTTGGGCTCTTTGTTGCCCTGTCTTTTTCCCAGAGAAAGATGCTTTAAGCTCACTCTTCTGCCCTTCTCCTGCTAAGTCTGTAACACTGCATGGTTTTCACACCACGGTCTTAAATTAAGCTCATAGTTGTGAAGGGGACAATAACCTTTTAAAGGAAACAAGCAGCCAACCAAACATGGGTAAATAAACACAGTGCGATTACTAGTGATACAATTGTCTTGATTCCTGTGGGCCAATACCTGGTGAAGGGTTGGCAGGCAGGGAAGGTCTACAGACCAGCTATTTCTTGTTCTGCTTTTCACTTTCCTCTTTCAGGGAGGGAACTCTTTTCTCCTGCCGTATATTGTCTAAGGGCAGCGTGCTGTGCCCAGGCAGCTGCCCCCAGCACTGTCCCCAGACGTGCCTCACTCTCCAAGGCCAACTGGAAACACCAGCCTGTGAACAGCCAACAGCACAAGGGGTTTTGTTTCATTCTCCGTGGGACTCCAGTGCCAGTCCCAAGAGCCAAGGTCCTGTACATCGCTACTGTAATGGTAACAAAGCTTCCTGGTGCCAACACCAAGAGCCTTTTGGTCTGATAGAGAAGGACCTTTCTTGGGGTGAAATGGAGGGAGTTCTGCTCCCATGCCCATTACTGAATTCTCCACAGAAATTGCGGGCAAGGATGCCAATTAACACTAATTGGGATTTTTTTATATGTGGACACTTGTCCATTAGGAACCTGATTGATAGACCGAGGCAAGTGACTCATTTTGCTGTTGTCATAAAGTAACTATTGTACCATTTGGGATTCTTTAAAAGGAAAACACAGCAGACCTCACCTGCTCTCGTTAAACACAAAGAGTTTTGCCACCACCAGAGGAGAGAATTTTACCTTTGGATGCTGGACACTTAACCTAGGGGTAAGTATTGCATTGCCTTGCAGTGCTTTTATCCAGGAAGAACACCATGCTGGATAAAATAGCCAGAGATACAGCTACTGATCTTAGAAACACCTCGTGCTTTCTTTGTAAACACTCTTTAAATTTTTCTTCTTGATGCTCAAGTTAAGAAGATGCAATTTGAGTTTTATGTCAGTCCTGAAGTCTGCTTTCAATTTCTTTTAAATTCTTCCTGAACACTTCCCAAACACCTAACTATCATTGATTCATGGTGACCTGAAGACCGAAGGAGTATATAAGCTTCTCTAATGGGAAACTGCTTGGTTTGAGCACAGGAGGAAGCTGGCAGCTCCATTACATACTTGTCAGAAATCAGCTGCATTTAAAAGAGGACACCAGCCTCTGGGTCTCCTGTCCATCATGAGGCAGTGAAGAAACAAATACAGACACTACACAGCAAAGGTGAGGGACCCCAAACACAAGTTGCTTATCCAGAGACATAGGTAGCCAGCCTAAGGCATCATTCTTGAACAACTCTTGGCAGGGAAACTGGTTTTGAAAAATGCTGCTCATTTGGTTTTTCTTTCCCTGACCTGTGGCCCTAACGTGTGGATCATATGCAAAGGCAAGATCAGAGATGACAGATCAGTTTTGCTCTCAGATACAGTCAGGTACATGAATAAATTCAGCTCAGTGAATTTTGGCATTCAGGAGCAACAGCTGGAAAATTTCTTTTAGCACTTCCTTGACATAAATCAGTAGAAAACCAGGTGGGTTTTCTTTCAGGGCAATAAGCTGCAGTAGTGTCCCTGGTCAAGTTGCAGCTCTCCTCAATGTGGTCAGCAGAAGTGAGGCAAGGCTTTGGAAAAAAAATCACTCCAAACATTTGCTTTTATAAATCTCTTTTTCTCAATAACTTGATTTTGACTGAAGTATAATATGTACAGAAATCTAAGAAGTATTATTTGAATCTTGCTTAATACCATCCCTGAAGAGACTGAAATCTAAGAAAAGCAGCAAAGTTTGATGGGCTGGATACAAAACTATGAGCCACCAATAACAGCATCCGGTAGGATTGAGAAAGATCCCAGAATCCAGTGCTAGTTTTTCCTTCCTGCCTTGGTATCACTCATCAACAGAAAGGTTTCTAGTAGAAAACAAACTATCTATCTGCTAAATTCCCACAGGCATCCAGCCATGAGAAGGTATAATGTCATTTCTCCACCCTTTGCCTCACCTAACCTGTCCCAGACACTGAAGGCTGCTTCTCATAGACCTCTGTAGTGGGTCATCCTCTAGAGAGTCCTCTCCACAGCTCAGTAGAAAAAAAATATCTCCCTGCACCACTCTGATCCTTTCAGGCATATCAATCCGCCCCAAATCTGGGCTGGATTCTTATTTACCAAACCCCACTGCCAATGGCTTCCCACAAGGGAAGATAAAAATGTCATCTCAATGTTCCTCTTTACCAGCCTGCTGATCATGAAGTGGTTCAAAGACTGTGAGCCCAGTGATTTAAAATGATGTCTGCAAAAAATACTCTCACAATTTATTAAGTTTGCACCCTTGTACAGTAGTGCCCCTCTAACAGACAGAACACTGCTTTGCTACATACGCTGACGGAGAGGAAGAAACATGCCGAGTGCTCAGCTACTGAGGAAAGGATTGCCCACAGATGAGGCTACCAAAGTAGGCATATTTCTTTCTCTCATACATTAAAAAATTTCACCCATTTTTGTCTTACATGTACTATCAGGTCAGTGACTTCGTAACACATATTATACTGTATTGCTGATGAATTTAAGAAATAATGCTGATTCTTGGTAAATTATGTATTAGAATACACATTTACTTACCATTTACACTGGCACTAGCACTTGATCTGTTGTTGCTAAAACTGTATTGTTGTTCCTAATTACACAGGATTCTGCCAAACCAGTCTTTTTTTTTTTTTTTCCCTGTAGATGATTCATGCTCACGTTTATTGCACATATAAGGACGCAGCACTTTAAAGGTTGTTTTCTTCCTGAAATGGGTGGGGTTTTTTATCCTGGCTGGGCCATGGTACCTCCTAAAATAGCATCTCCTTTAGGCCTGGTCAGAGCTTGCAGTTGCTGTGAGGCAGAAACACCAACCCCAAATACTCACCCTCAGCCCTGTGAGCACAACAGTGCCAGAAGCCAGAGGGGGTCATTGCTAGGTGGTGCCTGGGGGAACATCAGTAGAAAATAGGTGAGGTTATCCTCAGCTTTAACCTAAAATGCTGAGAAACACTGAGTTGGTCCAGGAGAGATGCGCCAATGCCAATGCTTCATACTTGCAAATAAAACCCTGCTGTGCTGGGTGCATGTTCAGTAATGGACTAGAACTAGCTGTATTTATACCACAAGAAATCAGAATTTCCCCCTGTTTTTTAATCAGTAAGGTGGGTAGACAAAAAGTACGTTGTGTTTCTGTCTCGCTGCACTGAGCTGCTCTCCCACTGGCAGAGTCGTGCTTTGCTGTGGGACCAGCAGCTGCAGGGTGAGCAGGGCTCTGCTGGGTGTCCATGGTGTGCTCCACAAGGGGAGCGGGCAGCCTGTTGCACACGGGAGACCATCCTCCTGGTACATCTTTTCAGTATCTGGAAGGGGCTCAAGATAAATCAAGCCAAAGGTCTGAACCTCACTGAGCTGAGCAGGACCCTCTAGCATTCAGGTTGCCAGCAGCTCATGGCCTTTGGGAAATGCCTTGTGCAGCTCTTACCATGCACAAGGTAGGTCTGGCTGGCCCCGGGACAATGCCAGACAGCATCCTGCGGCAGAGCCAGAAGAGCCCCAAACATCTGTAGCTTTATTTCACCCATGACATCGCTCATGTGTGTGTGTGCTTTTCCTAGGTAGTGAGCAGCTGCAGGTGTGCACTGTACCTGCTCCTAAAGCAACCACCTTCTTGGAGGTATAACCACGCATGTGCTTGGGTGCCAGCCTGGGACATAAGAGCCCCTTACACCTGTAAGCCAGACTTGAGCCCAGGACTGGCAGAAACCCTCTGGAAGCCACAAACCCAAATTTTCACTTTGGTGTAAGAATTATTCAGTGTTCCCTCTTCCTGACGTCTGTTCACACTACCTATAAAGTATTTCTGTCAACATGCCAAGGAAAACCTTCAGACTTCTCTCTGCAAACCACAGAGCAACCAGGTCAGCCATTAGGCGACTGAGTGTCTTCAAGTGATGGACATGCTTGAGGCAAACATTCAGGTGAGACACAGCAGCTGCTGCAGGCTGCTGGGCTATGGCACTATGGATTGTGGACTTTTGTGGAGTTTCTGTAATACTGCTCTAAAAGCAATATTACAGCTTCACTTTAATGACCTTATTGATAAGCTGAAGTGGCTCCCATTGCATCATGCGCTGGGAGCAGTGTTACATCACTGCTGAAATACCAACCACCCAGACAGTGAACTGAAGGGCTACAGATATTTCAGATTCTGCTGAGAGCACTGGATTTATTTAAATTGTAAATTGCTGAGGGAATAAACTGTCTTTTTATTCTGTGTTTGGATAGATGTTAACATCTTTTAAAAACAGTGAATTAAAAAGAAGATCAGAGTATCTTTCAGTGAAAGCTATTGCATTAGCTCCATTTACTTCATCCCACTAGACAACACTGTTAGCTAGGAACATATAAAGTTTCACCATTAAAAGGAAAGCTATTTGCAACACATTTCAGTCTTTCCAACATCATACATCAATGGGCATTTTCTCCCTTCACAGAGAATATTCTCAAAATTAGTGTATAAATGCCCAGTTACTAACAAACAAGAGCTGAATTTCAAACAAAAACCCCTGACTTTTTAATGACTATGATCTACAGTCTGAGAATGTTCTTTTACCTTCAGATAAAAATAATTCCTACTAAAATTTCATACTCATGTAAAATGTCTCAAAATGAAAGCGTAAACTGCCATAATTTTCCATGCAAACCCAAGTTTGTCAGGTCTTTTCTGCTGTCATTTCAATGATATGATAAAGGACCTGTAACGCCACTGAGGCTGAGACTCAGACTCAACAAGATTCAGTTTCTGAATGGTGAAAGGTAGACTAAGACAATACATAATGTAAACCAATACTAACAGGACAGAAAGAAAATGAAATAATTCCCAGATTTTTTAGATAGCATGGAGGCCATTTACCTGTCAGCTGCAAATTCACAGCCAGCCTCTCATAAAATATTTCAGGCATGATTCCCATGGGACTCTTCATGTGCATAAAGCTACTTTGATATATGATTGTATGAAGCTGAGGATTTGTCCTGAGTTTACCAGGGAATGGAAAGCCTAGAAAAGCAGCAGCTCAGAAAGAGAGGGATGCTCTCTAGAAACACAGCAAGAAATTAGGTATTGGAGACAAGTACTTAAGGCAAAGGAGTTCTTTAGGTACAGAAACAAAACCATTAGCTGGCCATGAATATATAGAGGGCAGACTAGAAAAAGATTTCTAAGCATTGTACTTCTATCATGAGCCACTCTTACTTGCATCTCTGACTTACTGTGTCTAGAAAAAAAATGTGTTTAAATGAGTAGGTCAGGTCTTACTAAACTAGCTTGCCTTGGACCTGCCTTGTGAACCCTATCACTGACATCCCATCCCAGCCAAATGCACCTGGAGGGATGCTGTTCAGGAGCAGGATGATTTCTTCTCCTCCCCTTGAACCCTACTTCCTAGATTTCTAATCACTAGAAGGTGCTACTGAAGTCAAGTCAATTTTCTTTCTACCAGATATCATTACTCTCACCTGTCATCTAATTTTCCATGAAGAAACCATTCAGAGATCACCATAACTTTTTCCTTACAAAATAAAAAAATAACAACATCTGTAATAGGCCAACTTTTTAATTTTTTCCCCAAAACCCAACATCAGGCTTTGCAATGGGTCTGGCTGAGGTGGAGTTAATTTTCTTCATAGCAGCCTGTATGGTGCTGTGTTTTGTATTTGTGACCAAAACAGGGTTGATAAACATTGGTGTGTTTAGTTATTGATGAAAAGTGTTCTCACTCTGTCCCCCCATCCTCCCCCACCCCCAAACACACCCAGGAAGCAGGCAGGGGGTGAGCAAGGGGTTGGGAGAGGACACAGCTGGAGAGCTGACACACATAGACCAAAGAGATATTCCACAGCATGTAGCATCATGCTCAGCAATAAAACTGGGAGGTAGCTCTTTTCCAAAGAAGCTGTTGCTTGAGGACTGGCTGGGCATAGGTCTGCTGATAGTGAGTGACTACATTTACACCACTTGAGGGGTTGTTTGTTTGTTTGTTTTCCCCTTCACTTATTAAACTGATTTTATCTCAACCCTTCAGTTTTCTTGCTTTTTGCCTTTCCAGTTCTCACCCCCTTCCTGCTGAGGGGGAGTGAGCAAGAGGCCAGGTTGGGACTCACTCACCAGCCAGGGACAACCCACCACAGACCTTGATTCTCCAGGTGTGTCCAGCCTTAGTCCAGTTATCTCAAACTGGGTCCCTAACTGGAACACCGTCTGTAATACAACTCCTGTCTGGCATGCCCTGCAGTTCTAGGACACCTCTAAGCCATAGGAGGTACAGTTTTCACTTGAACTGGGTCTAATTTTCACAAAAAAAACTCCACCCCATGGCAATTCCCATTTACTACTTCATTATATATTTAGGTAGTTGTAACTTAAAATATTTGTTTGAATAGGGACCAACATTTTTGCTCTATGGTTTTAATTTATTCTTTTAATAGTTTTGTTTAATAATTTATTCTATTAAAGTGCTCATGGTGGGGTTTAACTACTGCAATACCTGCTGGAAGATCAACACAACAGGGTACAAGGGATCCTAGCTATTTCCAAGGTGCGTTAATGATAATGTTCTGATGCCTTCTTGGTGAAGGAGCTGATGGGAGGAGACACACTTCTGGACCTCATCCTTGCTCATGAGGAAGGGATGAGAGAGCTGGAGGCAGCCTTGGCTACAATGACCGTGCAATTGTAAAGTTGAGGGTCCTGAGAGGAAGGAAAAGACCAAGTGGCAGGATGACAACCCAACAGACCTTGGCCCATTCAGGGCAAATTCTTGGAGGAATCCCATGGGATATGGCTGGAAAGAAGAGTGGTCTAGGAGAGCTGGCTGATTTTCAACCTCCTGCAAGCTCAAGAATGGTCCATCCCAATGTACAGAACATCAAGTAAAAGCTATAGGAGACCTGCGTGGATGAACAAGGACCTCCTGAAGAAATTCAAACATAAAAAAGAAGCAAGGGAAGATGGTGCAAGAGGAATAAATACAGTCTGAGCATGCAGGGATGGAACCAACTCCCACCTGAAGATGAATTTGCCAGCAGGTTGAGGGACATGATCCTTCCCCTCTGCTTGACAATAGCAGGACACACATCTGGAGTTCTGGGTCCAGTTCTGGGCTCCCCAGGATGAGAGACATGGTCTTACTGGCATAAGTTCGGTGAAGGTCCACAAAGATGATTAAGGGACTGAAGCATCTGTTGTATGAGGAGAGGCTGAGAGAGCTGAGACTGTTCAGCCTAGAGAAGGCTCAGGGGAATTTTATCAATGTGTGTTAGTGGTGCTTCTGTGAGTAAAAGGAGGAAAGAAGATGGAGCTGCACTCAGTGTTGTCCAGTGAAAGGACAGGAGGCAATGGGCACAAACTGAAATACAGAAACATCCATTTAACTATATATACATACACAATCTCTCTCTATATTATAATATATTAAAAAATAGATATTTAAAAATATATACATATATTAAAGTTTTTTTTCCCACTGTGAAGCAGGTTAAACACAGGGAACGTTGCCCAGAGAGGTTGTGGAATCTCCACATATTAAAAACCCAACTGGTCCCAGTGATGAGCGACTTATTCTAGCTGAACCTGCTCTGAGCAGGGGGGCTGGACCAGACAATCTCCAGAGGTTCCTTCCAACCTCTGTAATTCTGTGAGATAATACACATGCATACATATAAATATATACAACGTATACAGAGTAATGTGTTCCCAATTTATGACCAGAGATCCCCAAACTCATAATAATGTTGAGTATTCAATTTGGTAGGGAGTGTCATTAGCCAAATAACGTAAGAAATGTGTAAGAAATAAGGGGGGTGGGGGTGGGGTGGGGGGGTGGGTGGGATTGAAAATGGAGATAAAAATCTCTACAATCCAATGTCAGATTTCACACTCGGGAGATCTTGGCTCCAGCCTTGCCTCAGTTTTTGCCTTAAGTTATGCTCTTAAAATGGAAGAGTGCTAACAAGAACTCCTTACCTTAGGCCACCCCATAGCTAGCAGAGGATGCAAGAGCCTTCACTCCAGGCCTGTCCTTCAATTCAAGCAGGAGAATCAGTCTTCCAGGTCTTCAAAGTGTGCTTTAATTGCTGAGCAACTGCGTAAAATACATCAGCCATGTCAGACATGACACACCACGATAAAGGAGCCCCTAGAGATATCCCATATGGTATAGCTTGTCAGGCCTAGCCTTCTCCTGAAGTCTTGTAAATAGAAGATGGAATGGTCTCCCTGCTCATTTTGTTCCTCTTACCAAAAGTCAGGTTTTTTCTTAGGTGCTGGCTAGGGAACTTGAGACTCTGATTCCTCCTGAAGATACCTAACCCCAAATCAACTTGGCAGCACTACAACAGACAAATCCCACCAGGGATTTAGGCATCAGGGACAGATACTCCCTAAGCAGACAAAAGGCATTATTCTGCTTACCAGGTCTGTCCTTACATGAACGTAACAGAAGCCTTTTAAATATAGGCATTGGGATAATCCCATTATTATTCAGAAACAAGCTTAAAATCTTCATAGTACTGTCTATTTCAAATGTCAAATAAAGGCACGTATTTCCCTGCTTCTAGACCCAGCTGCCATCAAAATAATATAGGAGTTTTAGGGGACTGTTCAGCCTGGTTTTGGTTTGTTGTCTTACCTGGTAGTACAGAAATAAAAAAGCCCACTCATCACTGCATTTTGTTCCATCTCTGCTCAACATGTGTTTTGCAACTTCCCATTTCAAGACAGAGTTGAGCTTTAAGGTCTAGTTCTTCCCTTTATCGGTACAGTTGCTAACACCCAAAAGATGCTCTAACTTATCAGCTAGGTAACCACAGATCCAGGCACGCAGTCCTGTCCAGAGATATATTCCAGATGAGTATCTCTTCAGATTTTTTTTAATGGCCAGTTTAAAACTGAGATTAATTCTATTAATTTACCTTTCATATTTCTTGAGACTATTAAATCTGACAATTAACCCATCGCTTCAAGGGATGCTTCTCCCTGCCTGGCTGAATTAGGCCATTGTGTGAGAAGGCTCCAGCACAGAAATCTGGGTCTTTTGCAAAATGGGCAGCCCCGAGGTTTAAGAGATTACACTGGATGAGTCATTACACAATATTTACTTCTGACCGACTGTTTCAATAAATAATAATGCTTCCTCCAGACAAAATTACCTAGAAAGTGGCACCTCGACATTTCCAAATCTCCTCCCAACAACAGCCCCCAACAAGCAATGCCACCGGGCATCACTGCCAAGGGGTGGTAAATACCAGGATTTATAAACAGCAGTGCGAGGGAGCGGTAATGAGATCAATGTCGAGGATTGCAGCAAATGGCCTAGAAAGCATTTTTAAAATGGGATTTCCTGCACAAAAGCCAGCTCCCAATAACCTTTTCCAATAATACGAGGTGAAAAGGGGTGGATTTGAATTATAATACCCGATACTAAGGCATGGACAGACAGCTTTGTATTCTCCGTACAGGCGACTGCTCAGGCAATTTGTTAGTCTCTCAGCAGGAAAGAAAAGAAAATCTTAAAATAAATCTATACAGGTACATTCAAGCCCAAATTACTGCACCAGGAGAATCCAGCATTGTATAATCGAAAGGAGATGAACAGTGCCATCATTATTTACTGTTGTTACATCAGAAAGAATCGAGGAATAAAGTCACAAATAAGAGTAGGTAGCAAGCACAGCCGTGTTTATTTCCCTTTCCTGATTCCATTCCAGATGTAGTTCTCAAGGCAAAACAAGTACTAATAAACTTTATGAAACATGTCTGAAATAGATGTTTTTCGTTCAAAAATTTAAAGGCACTAAAACGTCCCTCTTCAAGGTTAGGCAAAGGATTTCTTACCTGAAAAAAACCCCCGTCATTTCCCAGGGCTGGCCTCTTCCCTCCTTCTGCAAACGCACTCTTACAGCCATATTTTTGATACTTTGCGGAAGGAGCAGCGAGTTGGGGCGCGGGGACCCCGGCACGTCCAGCGCACAGCCCGGCACAGAGCGACCGCGTCCCGCCTGCAGCCTCTGCCCGTCCGACCCCGGGCAAACCCGGGCATGGGCCCGCCGTATGAAAAGGGCACCAAGAGCCCCGCACCCCGGGCTGCCTCCCCCCCCGGTACAGCGCTGCCCCGGAGAAGCGCAGCTCCTTTGCACTCTATTTTCAGAGCCGCTCCCTCGCAGCTGCGTGCTTCTGCACGGAGCACAGCCGTCGCTTTGTCCCGTTTTTGGGTTCCCCCCCCCCCAAATGCATCCCTGCTAAAAGCCACAATCAAACTATTTAAAAGATATTTTTCCTTTTACTTTAAAATAAGGTATTTTATCAGAGAAAGCGCCTCCTTAGGTACATCTGCTGGCGATTTTCCGGCGCTGCGTTCCCATGAGCCTGTAGTTAAAAATAAATCAAAGGCAGGGAAGTAGGAGGGAGTTTTCATATTTCGCCGCTGTCCAGGCTGCTTTCCGATCGTTAAACTGAATTTGTAACATTCGGGGATTTCTTTCCACGTGGAGGCTATTAGCGCGGTGTTTAAGGGCTATTAGCGAGGGGTTTGTTCTTGTTAACGGTGATGCCTGTTTAGAACTACGTGTGGCTTCACTAACTTTTAAATTACTAGCCTGCTTGTCCCAAAAAGGGAAAGGTGCCCCTAGGAAAAGTAACTACCAGCACTCCCTGCTGCGGGTCTTCTCGATGCCGGGATGCTGCCCAATAGTGATACGAAAGCATAAATCCTGGTAGAGCCTTAATTCCACACATTTGGGGATTACTTTTTTTTTTTTTTTTTAAGAAAACTGAGTGCCTGAGTTGTACTGACCAGCAGGAAAATTTCCGGAAAGTTATGAAGTAGGACTTACCTCCGCTGCCGACGGTACACCTGAATTTAATTTGGAAAGTGAACTAATAGGAAAAGCAAACAAGAAGCGACAATTCTCTATCCGAGCTGGGTCCATCTTTTCGTTTAGCCTTATCCACTGCCTTCACTGGGATCGGGGGTGGTTTGTTGTCCGATCTCTACATTTCACCCTATTGGAACATCCGAGCGGCATTTCTCCAAGTGCTTTGGGGACCCTGTCACCGCCGGCGGGGCTGCGGCGGCCCCGGGCTGTCCCTCCCGGGTCGGTATATCTTGCAGCATGGCCGGGGCTGGGGCGGCACGAAAAATTTACAATTTTACCCATCTACAAGCAGCAGCCACTGGTGCTCTCCCTGACGTCCCTCGGGAGGTTTAGGGCTTCCTAGGGGTGACCCTGGTTCCTCCTCCCGGGGCCCTGCTTTCCCCCCCCCGGGACTGTCCGGACTGTCACAGGTCGTGACTGTCAGAGGGTGTCCCTTCGTCTTGTCCCCTTGGGAGGGGGGACACAGGTTGGCCTGAATCTCTGCTAGTCGCTTCCCTAGCTGCTCCGGGTGGGCACGCACGGCGCTGGCAGAGGGCTGGCCGCTTTTCGGTGACCGAGAGGTGGGGAGAATGAGGGGGGATGACAGGTTCATCGTTGGAAAATAGACGGAAACACTGGGTTTGCCAGGTTGGAAAGTGGGAGCATTGCTGTGCGCCGGGGTCCTGCAAGGATCAGGGCTGGCAGCAGCTCCCCTTCCCCCCCAGCCTGCTAGAGAAACCGCCCCTTTGCCCCATCCCTCCCCCCGAGCCGACCCGCTTGAGGATGAACAGAGTAGATGGGGCAGAAAGGGGGGTTGGAAGGGAGCAAATTTGCTCATTAAAAAGGCTTCAAAAGTGACATAAGTCTGTCAAACCGCTGATCTAAGCCCTCTGTTCCGCTGGGGGTGGTGGTCTCCCCCAGCGCCGGGTTCATCCAGGGATCCCCGCAGGTGGCCCCGGTAGGGGCGGAGGTGGCCCCGGTGGGATTGCAGGGCCGGCCCCGGGCAAGGGCAGCCCGGGCGCTGCGGGAAGAGGTTCCCCGGCCTCCCGCTGCTGCCGCTGCCTCCTGTTCCCGCTCTGTTGTTTTTTTCCCCCCTCTGTTGTTTTTTCCCCCCTCCGCAGCCCTACGCTGGACGGGAGCGCAGGGCACTGCGGCACTTGCGCGGTACCGGGTGGGGAGAGGGCTGAGAGACAGGGCAATAAACAAACAAACAAACAAACCAAGACAAATACAAGGCTTGGGTGGAATTGATGACTTGCATCCAGCTCGCCGCAGGCTGCCACGGCCGCCCAGGCAGCGTCTCCCCCTCCGGCCGGGCAGCGCTGGGACCCTGCGGGGGAGCGGGGGCTGCGGGAGGAGCCGCCGGGAAACCCGCCGGCACTTCCCGGGCTCAGTGACCGGGGGCAGGGCGCAGACACGGGCACGGCCCCGCCTGACAACTAATCGATAGGCGCCCATTAACCAAGGCTTCCAGGAAATGGTGTGAATCCTCCTGTTTCTCCTTTTGCAACCAAACAGCAGAGCAAACAAGTACAAGATTGCAAGCCAGCATGGCGGTATTCGTACAAAACCAACAAATCAAACCTCTCCTCTGATCGTTTCAAGGGAGAATGCCGAGAACTGCAATGCTGGCCCTCCTTCCCGAAAAAAACCCCCACACCCCACCAACAACAAAATGCCAAACCAAACGAAAACAAAACCCCAATCGGCCCTAGATTTCAATGGTGCCCAGGGACGAGCGGGCTCTCACAGAGGCATGTTTGTGTGCCATGTCAGCGCCCGCAATGGTTTCGCACACACACAGATGTGAGAAGAAGCCGGCAAAGTCCCACTCGGACCCACGGAGGACCTTCAATCACCGTCCCGCAGATGGTGCTTGTGCGGCCACGGCTGCTCCCATCCCCGCGCTGCCCGCCCGGCAAACGGTGACAGCATCCTTGCTCGTGTTTCAAATATCACCAGAAACCGTTTGACCACCTGGTTATCAATCTTTCCTAAGATAAATGAACTATTTAATTTCGTATTTCTATTTTTTTATTTATATTCTTGCCCAGAGAAGCTGTGGATGCCCCCTCGCTGGAAGTGTTCAAGGCCAGGTTGGATGGGGCTTTGGGCAACCTGGTCTAGTGGAGGGTGTCCCTGCCCATGGCAGGGGGGGGTTGGGACTGGATGATCTTTGAGGTCCTTTCCAACCCAAACTAGTCTATGATTCTATGATTTATATTCTTTCTCTGTCTCCCTTCCTTTCTTTTTCATTTCCTTTTCCTTCCTTCCTTCCTGCCTGCCTTCCACAGTCGTTCTCTTCCTCCCTTCTCTCTCCCTTCCACTCTTTCATCCTTTCTCTCTCATTCTTTCGTTCTTTCCAGTCGTTGGCTCTGGCTTGAAGGAGATCTGATGTGATTAAACTCTCAGGGCGTGGGAGGGCAAAGGTAAATTAAGCCAAAGCGACAGAAAAGATGAAAGAGGCTTGCTCGACTCGAGTGCCCGAGGACAGCTGCCCTCCTCCTTCTCCCCTGGGTCACTCAAGCTCCCCGCCGCCTCCCCCGGGACCCTTCTCCCGATCTTGCCCCGGAGCCGCTTCTTCCGACGATACCGAAAAGGCTTTTTTTTCCCTTCTTTTTCCCTATCGCCCCTCGGGCCGTGCCCGCCCTGCCCCTGCCCGCCTCCCACTCACCGGTGCGAAGCGGGGAAACCGCGGGGAGGCGATCGCACATAGCGAGGAAGGGAAGAATGAGACCTGCGGGGGCTTCTCGGGGGGGCAAAGCCCGGCAAGGGGGGTGTCTGCCCCGCAGAAAGGGCGAGGGGAAGGCTGGCCGCCGCCGGGCGGGTCGGGCCGGTCACGGTGCTGCCGGGGCCGGTGTCTGCACACCGGGAACCGCCGCCCTCCGCTCCAGGGCAGGGTCTGCCGGGGCTCCCCGCCCCAAAATGGGGAAGAAAAGAAGGGAAGATAGGGTCCCGATCCTTACACTCCACTCACAATTCAGACATCGCATAAATACAATTTCAACGTTATATTTTTATTAGCTCAGAAAATAATGATAATAATAATAAATAATAAATCCCCACAACCAAAGAAAAAGCCCACAAAACCTCAGAGATCTGCTCCAATTTAAAATTCCTTCTTGCAGAGCAAGGACTAAATGTAGGTGCCTTTCTGTCCAACGGGACCTTTCAAATGCTAAAGATGTTCGGGACCATGTTAAAGATGTCTCGAAACGCAGCGACAACCAAATCCGATCGCAAATTTTGATGGGTCTTAGTTTATCTTTCGGGGAACCAAAGGAAAACACAAAATGCCGGGACCAGCGAGCACAGCTGCAATCCCCAGCAGGGAAAACCCGAGGCATAAATAATTTTCAGGGTATTGGCATTGCGATAAAATAATCTAAACGGACGTGCGGCTGAATTTTAAAGTTGGTCCGTACACAACCAATTGCTGAAGTGGCTTTCAAAATAATCCGTGCTCTGATCAATTCTCTAAAATAATGTATAAACCGCGTCGTGCGTTTTCTTTATAACCTGAACGAGTTTAAGTTATCGAAATGGGAGAACGCTGTTAGCCCAAGACGCTGGGATGCATAAGCTCTAATATCAGCCCCAGTCGAAATACATCAAAACCGCCGTGCACGAAAGTATAGCAGAGATCTAGAGGAATTAAAAAAATACAAAACAAAACAAAAGAAAGTACGTAGTTACTTTCCGTTTTAACGATTATGTGTTTCAAGTAAAGAGAGGAGAAATTGCGCTTGGAGTGATCAATCCGTGTTAAAAAACCTCTGGCAGAGAGTTCTGGAGGGCTGAGAAATTTGGATTGTGTCATGAATGTGCTTTAAACTGAAATGGCATTTTTAGGAGGTACATATGCAATATTTATTTTATTACAGGTGGAGAGAAATAAACAAGCAAATACAAAGTAAACTTAATTCTTTAAATGGGAAAACAAATTCATTGGGCATGGGGTTGTTCGCATATTGATTCACTTCTCTGATGGATCATTTCTCCAGAGAGTTATCAACAGAGGAAAAAAAGAAAAATCAGGTGGATTTTTCCTGATGAAAGAAGGTCTTGGATAAAAGACAGAGAGTTCTATTCCTGGGCCCTCACCCCGCCTCAAACCCAGGGTTTTTCTGGCTAGAAAACCACGCGTGATTTGCAGCACACCCGCAACTCACTCCCGGTGACTACTCCCTTATTTAATTTGTAAATAAGTTTCAGGGCCCCTTTTCACAGAACCCAGTTGAGCAGGTAATTTGTTGTTAGTGCTTGTTTAAATGTTGTGAACCATGCACTCAAAAATAGGAAAACTGTACACAAAAGAGGCAAACATGGGAACACAACTGGAAATTATTGAGTTATAAAAATGTCAAAGAAGAGCAATTTGCAAAGAGGCATCAGTAATTGTCTCCTACATTAACGGAAATGATTTGCCAAGCCCAACCCTTTTGTTCTCTCCAGGATGGACGGGCGCTTCGCCATCGACCTCAATGGGACTGGATCAGGACCTCAGCCCAGGGATGTGTGCACTCAGGGCCCAGGGCCGGATCCTGCCTTGCAGACCTGCAGTGCTGGAGCGTGTTTTCAGGGAGAATCCGGTGGATTTATGGTAGGCTGCCTGGGTGGGAAGGAGACGTGCACATCAGAGCCTCGGATCTGAGGGCATCTCCCAAGGATTCAAGGAAAGCAATCACAGCTGCGTTAATAGGAGTGATGAATGGAAAGCACAGATTGATGGGATGGTCTCCAGCAGGCCTTGGAGTGACACGCTGCAGCCCTGCTCATGCCAGCATGTGGTGATGTGCTGTGGTCAGGCTGAGCCTCTGGGATGTTCCCCCCTGCCTGGAAGAGCCGTGCTTCCCCCCAGCCCAGGGAGGCTTAAGTAAGTTCATCCCCTGCTGTTTGGCTCTACCATCTCCCCCAAACTGCATTTCATAAATGAACTCCCATCGTAAAGCCAGTCTGGCTTCTCAGTCTGTGAAGTGCCTTCTTCCCTGCTAGAGCATGGGGAAGAAACCTTTCCCCTCAGGCTCAGCCAGGGCAGAAATGAAGCCCCCGCTAATGCTTGCACAGACAGACTATTGCTTTGAGGGGTTATGTTTTGTTGTTCACCCTATTCTGCCTTATTTAGGCCACCCTAAACTTTGGAATTAATGTGTGAAGAGACAAGCCCCAAACTCAGAGCTCCATACTCTGCCTGCCTGAACCTGCCTCACTATCTTCAGATCCCCCCAACTTTTCTTGCATCCACGCAGTCTAAAAAGTAAACACCCCCCACACACACCCCCCCCACCCCCCAAAGCTAGCGGCTGGTGTGGTCGTACGACTGCAGGTGCCAAAGCTGTAACCTGTTGTATTCATGTGTTAAGCCAGCCCAGGTTCAGAGCTGATTTCCACCCGTTCACATTTACATCTGCAGGGCTCGGTCTGGCCCTTGCTTGTATTTTGAGGGGAATATTTTGCACACACTGAGAGACAGTGAGGCGCATTGGGTGTCAGGGCTGCCAGAAAGGTTTTATCTCAGATTTGCTTATTATCCAGGGAAGCATAAACCCAACATCCACTGTACAGCATTGCACCGCAAAAAATATACCTTATGAGTTTTAAAGCATTATGATTGTTTAAAAGCAGAACTACTTGTGTAATGTGCTGCTGGTGAGAGCCGCAGTAAAACCCCTGCTGACTGCAGTGAGGCCGGGATTTCACTGAAGTCTCTGCCTCCGGTTTCATTGCTGAGGATATACCAGGCAGTCATAACTAGAAAACAGGTGGAAGTAAGACAGCTCCAAGTATATAATTTTTCTAAAAGAACAGGGATTCACCTTCCTAATACAAAAAATAAAATAATTAAAAAAAAAAAAAGTAAAATAACCATTCAAAGTTCAGACATAAATTTTTCTTTAATGACTGGATTAGTATCTGTTTATGTTATCCAACTTTAAAAAAATCATGAAATGATGAAACTGCATTGATTTCAGATAGAAATCCCTTTCTTCCTTCTAACCACTACCTCCCAGTGGGTAATATGCTAACTTAAAAGCAAAAGGAGTATTTTGCACTTCTCTTAGAGAGGATTTTTTGTTAAGCTGATTTCTTGTATCCCATGAACAGTATTAGGCAACAAGATAATATGGATTTTCCTCACTGAGACCTATAAGACATGATTAAAGGACTGCTCAGGGCCTGATCCTGTCCTCCTAGGTTTTTCAGACCGGTATGCCTGCTACTGAGGAGCTGAGAGGCCGGCAAGCCCCCACGGAGCAGATTCCAGCTCAGAATCTCGGAGCAAACAGCCGCTTCGAAGGCCTCCCCACGGCGAGCATCACCCAGCCGCCTCGGCTGAGCAGGGTGCCAGAACACACACTCCGCCTGAAAACACAAATATCGTTAAGAGTTGTGCTTAGAAAAAAACGTGACATTAATTTGCTTCAATATGTGCTGTTCTTCTGCTTAGGTAATCCATGGAAATCTGGATTTTGACATCCTTCTTCACATATGCTGCCCTTTGCCTTTCAAGCCTTTCATCAGTGCCAGCGGGACGGTCTGAAGAAAATCCCAGCATACGAACAGGCTCGTTATTCAGATCATATGGAGAAAATCCAGAACTGGGCTGGGAATTTTCAAGCTTGGCTTTTGATATTGGGCACACGGGTAAAGTCAACCTTACTCAGGATCACAAGTGTGTTAGGCCAGGATTAGGTGCTAGTGGGACTAGCTGAGGCTAAAGGGAAGCTGCCTTTGGCTGCTGTGCGGATGCTTTAAGAAGAAGAAACCCCAGCCAGATTGGATATGAAGACAAAGTTTGCCTGAAATTTCCCATTTTTAGACAACCAGGTGACCTGATGCTTGGAATTTTGGCCTGACTTTTACTTGTCACAAAAGGAAAGGAATATTTTTGGCAAGGAAAACAGAATGTGTTGGATATCCTTATAAACGGGGAGAATTACTGCAATGAGGATTGCTGCGATGAAGTAACTACATCTTCTGCATACAATTGCAATTGTAAGAGTAATATACAGTGGCAAAAATACCGCTACCATCACTACTAGGAACCCTGTGTTCACACTTAGCTGGCAGCAGCCAGGCAGCTATCACACACTGAAAAATGTTCAACAGGTAAGAAAAACAAATATGTTAAAAAAAAAACCAAAAAAAAGTTGTACTGAAAACTCTTCTGAAGAATAAAGCAATTCTTTTTGCACCACAGTGTAAATGTGGGTCAAAGATTTGTAGGGAGGCAAAGGAAGTGAAAGGATTAGACCCCGTTTATATTCAGTGGCTGTCCTAACTCCTTTAGATAACTTTGAAAGTTGTGCTGTAAGCCTTGCAGCAATACCTCCATCAGCCAGATCCATCCATCAGCAATGGGCCCTGATTTCAGGAAAGATTTCCAGTTCTACATCAGTTTGCTATTGATTTATGAAGCCAGGATTTAGTCCTTCCCAGTGTGCCTCTACTTTAGCTTCAGATAGGTTATTGAGTGTGCACTACATTTAATGCACTGATAGTGAGTGTCATGTACTTTTAATACTCTTCCATTTCTATGAAACTACAGCCAAAATATAATTTTTTTTTAAAAGTCTTGCTGAATCTAAACCTTCTTTTAAAAGAAAATTTCATTACCTTTCACTGAGTTTTATAAGTGGAGGGAAAAATATGTGGAATATATATGTGTGTTAGTAGGAAGAAACCAGATATCCTCTGCAGATCGTTTGCTCAACAGGATTTTATTTATACAGAGTTGTTTAAACTTGGAAATGTAATTTGCACTCACTGATTTGCATAACTGATAAATCCACTTATTTTACCCTTTTTGTAGCTTTTTAAATTTTTAAAAATTTTTTTCTTCTTCATATTCTTTCAGAAGGCTAGTAGTTTCCTTTTCCACGATGTGTTAAGGTTCATTTTTTGATGAAAAAAAGTGCTTCCAAAGTACTTCTTTTGGAGAAATACTTGTATCAGGGTCAGCAAGTATACTTGAGTATGTGAAACGCAGGGACCAGGAGGTTAGTTCTTTTTCAAATGTGAGAGTTCTTGTTCTCTAATCTGTCCTCATGCGGGAGTCATTCTGGATATCCAACAGTCTGTCTTGAACTTTCATGTATCTTGTTTAATAAATCTTTTCTGAGGTGAGGTAGTTGCATAGGAGTGTGTATGCACGATGGGTTTATTAAAGTGGCATTGTTCTGTATATTGGTCCCTCTTCCTTCCCTAATGTTTCCTAACACCCTATTTCTTTTTGACCACAGCTGAACACTGAAATGATTCTTTCAAAGATTTAGGCAAAGTGACTCATCATTCCTTTGCGGATGGTGATAGTTGGCTGAGAGTCCAGCACTGTGTACATATACATGTAGCTATGCCTTTATTCATGTATGTCTGTATACCTATATAGAGTTTCATTACTGGTTATGTGCATGGCTTTTTATTCTTCAGTATTGATTTTACCATTTTTTTTGCCCATTTTGTATCAAAAGATACTTCTGAAATGTTTCATAGATGGTTTTAATTCTGACTGCTCCAGACAATTTCGCATCACTAAAAAACCTGCCACCTCACTACTCACCTTCTTTCCTGACCATTCACAAATATGTTGAACATCTGGATGCCTGTGGGATTTCATTAGCAATTATCCTCTACCATTTATCACTACTTTTTGTTACAAATCTTTTGAGCAGTTATTAATCCACAGGAGGATCTTCCCTTCTTATCCCATTAAATCCTATCTATTTTAAATGGTTCTGATAACTGACCTCATCAAAAGCTTTTTAGAAATCTAAGAACATTACATCAAGTATGTGACCTTTATCCACAGGCATATTTTCTGCTTTGAAGAACTTTACTGCACTTAGGAGATGTAACTTCTCTCTATGAAAGCCATTTCAACTCTATTTCTACCAATGCTTGAGACAGAAGTCAGACATACTAACCTCTGATTCTCCAGGCGTGCAACAGATCCTTTAAAAACCGACTGTCACATGAATCTGTCTCCCTTCCTCTGGTCATGAGGCTGGTTTTAATAATTGATTGAGGAGTTTCAAATCTGCATTTCTTTGGGACTCTTTGGGGAACACTGTGTGTCCTGGAGATTTGTCACCATTTAATGTATTGACTTGCTGTAATTTCTGCTAGTGTTGGGAAGACCCTACAGACTATGGTTAGGAATGCAAGGGAAGAAACATGGTTTGAATTTCCTCAAGCAGTTGAAGGAGTGAGATGTGGATCTCTTTCCAGCATGGGAGCCTTAATCCCTACTAACTACCAGTGGGAGTACGCTACCTTTTGTGTTCTGCTGTGTCTTACTAGATCAAACCCTTTTTGAGGTGAATAGGTTCAGGAATGGTTATTTTACAGTTTTTGACTGAGTTTCAGCATAAGTTAAAAAGGCCAGTCGTGTGAAGGCTGAGATGAGTCTGACTGAGCACAGATACAGAACGTCAGTTGTTTAGGGACTTGGACGTTAAACATGAGGGGTCTGTAGAGTTTGGGAGCTGCACATTTGAGTTCTACTTGTGTTATCCACATATCTGCCATTTTATTTCTACACCTACAGTCAGCAAAGTGGAGTGGACTTATTAAATGCAAAGATCTTTTTTTTTCCCTAGAAAAATCATTATTGTAAGGATGTGCTTTGTTAAAGCTCATGGAAGTGGAGTAATAAAATTTTTATCATTAATACATGCTTAAATACATGTCATACCTGGAAGTTTACTGTTACAAAGAAACATATCAATCACTCATCTGTACAAGAGTTCATGCCAGATTCCTGTTGAAATCTGGCCCTTGGACTCACAGTGCTTCACTGCCGTATGTAAATAAAACCAGCAGAAACTCCTGGCTTTCAAATGCTTTGGGTGACGGAGAAGCATCCAGATGTTGTGGATTATGTAGGGGAAAAATACTGGCATTGGTAGTCTGGGCAAACAGCAACATTCAAGATGCTTTCAGTAAACAAAAAAAAAGGTGAAGAGGTAATTTTATTTTTTTATTTTTTTTAGTACCGGAGTTGCAAAGCTGTACCACTGTCTACCCTACATCATTATACATACCAAAATCAAATCCTGTGCATCTGTTCCTAAATAGACTTTTGCAATAATTCCTATCTATGTGTAACCAGGTATTGCAGAAAAAGCCATTATAATTTTGTTTGTTGATTAAATGCTTTATGTGATTTCTTGAGAAGTAATGTTCAAAGTTACATCCAGAAAATTCCCCACTCAGGATACAAGCTGTTTAAGCAAATAGAAGTCACAGCATCATCTGCAGTTTTATTTGTAAGGGGCACTATAGACCAGTGTGTACCGACCAGCCAGACGGTGGATCCCGCTGGGACCTCCATGGAGTGACACGTCTGCCCGCTGCACAGTTCCCGTTCAGCTCTCTACTTTTGTCAGCCCAATGCAGATGGACAACTTCTACATTTTGCAAACGTGCAAATGACTGCAGACCACCGAAGGTGACATTGTCAAATGTATTATTTCACTCTTGATCTTAATGTACGTGTAAGAGCATCTCTTTACACGTGTGCTTTAAAGAGCTTAATCTAAGAAGCAGCTTCTAACAATGGCTTTCATGGTCTCTTGATACTACTCTTTGGTAGTTTTACTAACCATGATACACGTAATGATCTAGTAACACAGTATTTTCTTACTATTGTAATATAGAAACAGGACACATTTGCAGTCATGGGTATTTGTATTAAAAGATTGTGACCAAGGTTTTCAAAAGCAGCCAGCAGCATTTACCATCACCTGGATTCTACCTTAGTTTCCTCAGGAATTAAGCTATCGTTTCTCTCCGAACAACCTTTACAGATTTTTAGCTCTGCTCTCCAAGCCTGATGTTTTCTCATGAAGTACTGAAGACAGGAAAATGACCTCATATCATCTAACCCATGAGGTCCACAACAGACCCATGTGGGCACACATTTCAGAGCATTATGACTTAACACAGGGAAAGGTGACACCAGGGGATGAGGTGGGGATGTTAACAGAAGGAAGAAAAATTCTATGCCTGGTAGCAGGACTTCTATTGTGATCACAATGAATCCTCCCCAGAGGAAATACAAACCCTATAACTGAAAATGTCCATGGTTCTGCCCTGTCTTAATCTCAAAACCTGAAGGGAGGGAACCTATCAGATACTTTACACGTGTGGTGAAGTCTTAACTCATGGGTTGCTAAAAAACATGGAGAGTCTCAAAGTCTTAACACTTCACAGCTTCCTTTCTAAAAAGAATGAACACGTGCTGGGTGGAATTACCTTGCAGTGAATTGATCGATTATGTACAGAAATAGAATAGATCCAAAACAAGAACAAAAGTGAGCGAGAGCCCGAAGAGCTGAGGAGAAGAATGGAAAAGGCAAAGTGACATTTCTGCCAAGGAAAATACAGTAATACATATCATTGTGTTTGAAAAGATTGCTCTGAGGCTAAGATTGCAGCAGAATAAAGTGCAGTGTGGAGCCACTGTGCTGTGGAGAGTGAGAGGAAGCAAAATGCCCCTGTGGCTGCAGAACTCCCTGAACTGATGCTGCATTCCCCACCATGGTGTAAAATGTGTGCAGACACGTAACATCGCAGATAACCCTGTAGATGTTTGGGGTAATGAGGTATTGATGGCTCTCCTTAGACCAGTAGGGCTTTCATTCCCTGCAGAACAAAATCGTAGAAAACTGTAAAGAGAGAGACTTGTCCACGTCTTGTCATAAACCATAGACTGGGTGTGTCTAATGTTTTGTCATGAATAATATTCTGGGCAACAAAAGATGCTACACGTAGAAGCCACTTCTGCTTTGCATATGCAGCTTGATTTTAATTTGACACACTGTAAAATACAAATCATAATAGCATTATGCGCTGTGGAAACGCCACCCCAAATTTTACAGTAATCAGTGGAAATCTGATTTTTTAACTGCGTGCAAACCCCTGAAGCTAAGGTGCACATACTGGTGTTAGCACCACTCAGTTTGTATGCTGTGGGTGAAGGTGGATGAGATTTTTCTGTGTGATTCTGGAAAGGCAGAGCTAGTGGCACGCTCAGCTCCACAGAATAATTGGGAAATAAGTAAAAAACCCCACGAACAAACATGGAGATATAAACAAATACTAAGATTGCTAACTGAACAGTCTGATATTTAAGTGGTGGGTCATCAGTAAAGACCCACTACAGTTAGGGATGTTCCTTTGTGCTCTGCAGCTTTTCAGACTAGGGCAGAAAATACTGACTTAGCCTTAAGAATGTTAAAGGTGCAAGGTACTAAGGTCGTAAGGACATAATCTGTCCATTTGTCTATTTGTTCCTCTGAAAATTTTGCCCCAAAACTTCAGATTTTTTTTCTTTCTTTTTTTTTTTTTTTAAAAAAATCTTGACCTCATTGCATTCCAGGGACTCTTAGCAATGGATTAAAGGTATATTTAGCTGTGACCAGTCCATTATAGCTGAACTCCTGAGTTGTCTTCAGTCCCCTGACTTGATGCTGTCCAGTGCAAATGTCTCTGTAACTTGTGTTTACTCCATGATGCTTATTGCCATGCTAAGTTTGATTCTGACTTATACCTGAAGAAAGAGGATCTTGTTTTTGTGAACACCTTCCCATTTTCCTAAAAAAGCTTCTGAATTTTTATTGATTGAAATTACAGGAAGACAAAAGGTGGGTTTGTTTTTCTTTTTTTTTATTATTTTTTTATTTGTAAAGAGTTTTTGCAATGGTGATTTTCTTTTTCAACTCATTTTAACTGATTCGCATGTTAAAACAGAAATTCTGGTCCACATTGCTTCCACCATTCTCCTAAGCAGAAGGACACTACAATTTCAATGAACTATGAAACTCCTATATAATTTGAAGAGGACTTCCATATTTCTGGTCATATAATTAATCATTTGAAGAGAGAAATTGCATGCTGGGATAGTTTCCTTACCCCAAGATGTTCTTCTCTGTAGGTGAGTGCACACAATCACAACACAGATCCACGTACTTTGTGAACTTGGGAGGAAACCGGTGGGTTGCCCCTATGTGTTGCTGCTCTAATGTAGGTGCATTATTTCCCAGGAAACAGAAACTGGATTCCTGGGCAGTCAATGTGTCTGTCTGAGGAAATGAAGACCCTTGAATGTCCATGATTTCCACTTATAAACACTTAAGACCGTTTACAAGATGTCATTTTCCTTATAAAACCAGTCATCACCAAATCTTAGCATGACCAGCCTTACTTCCAGCAAAGCTTAGAAGTGAGGCAGCCCTGGCATCAGGCTCAGTATTTCTTGTGGAATGGCACTGAAACAAATTGTACTCTGTGCCTTAATACAGGTGAAATCGGAAAGAGGTTAACCTCTACTGAAACTCAAATGAAATTAGTTGTACAGTTCTCCCAGGGATGAAAATGTGTTTTTTCCCACTGTCCTATAAATAAGTGTTGCCAATGCAATTCCAAATAACTATTACCGCTCTAAAAAGAGAAATATAACCTCCCTTTTCATCAGTGGATGATTTGCCCTCACTTTAAAGGACTCGGGAATTAAGAGGTAACGGACTGCTTATTTACTTATTTATTTACTTATTTGTGTGTATCAGATAATGGTTATCAGATAAATGACAACGGTGGAATCATTCTGAAAATGTTCAATGTGCTTACCATCAGCTAATAGCAGAATAAATAACATTTTCATTTAATCATTTAATGAAAGTCTCGCTCTTTACTTTCACTCCTGTATTTGCATTTCTTTTAGTGAGAAATTGCCATTTAATTATGAAAACACTAAAAATACTTTTTATAACTCTCTCGTGTTTTCATCGTTGTTTCCACCTAATCTCTCAGATACAAGTCTTGATAATGAAAACTATCAGACAAGCTTGTATTCCCAGAATTCAGCCGGTCTCCAGCAGCTCCGGGGATTTATAGCGTACTTTCCGCGGAAAGCCCGCAGCCCCGTCGCACCCTTCCCCTTCCCTGTAACACCAATGACATCTAGCGGCTGACTCGGATCCTTCACAAAGTTATACAATAAAATACTGCTACTGAAAAGATAGCTCCTCTGTTTTCCCCTAAATATTTGTAGGCACTCCTTCCCAAACTACGGAAAGCTTCCACAGCAGTTTCCCACCCCGATCCGATCACAAGGGCTCTCCCGAAACTGCAGCTGCCGTGTGAAATTTTTAGGCTGACAGTGTCAAAGGAAGTGTGAAGGTGAATGAATGCACAGAATGTTTAAGACAGTGCAGTTCCCTCATTCAACATCAAGTGGTATCAAGTGGATCATCTGATGATCAAAATTTGTCTTACTGAACAATAACTCAATCCCCACAAAATCAAGAAAATGAACTGAGGCCTTTGAGCTCCCAGCTAAACCCAAGCATTTATCACGGAAAACTTCTACAAGAAAATCTTCTACAAGAGCTATAGTTGCTCCAAGGGGTGGGAGGCAGGGAAAGGAGAAAGGGGAGCGGGGATGGACCCTCTCATCACAGGAGAGATGTCTCCTTCACTTACAATTACCCTATTGGTATTGCCAAGCACCTCTTCTGCCCCCGACAGTCCTGGGCAAGTGATTCAAGCATGATGTTGTGATAAGCAGAGACAGAGGGGCTATATCAAGTCCAGTAGCTTGCACTAAAGCCCTTCTTTTCTCTTTTGCTGTGAATAAAAGTTAGAAGCAGAGCACATGTAATTTATCTTTGCTATTCCATCTGAATATCTTTTTATCTCCTTTCAAAGTTACAGTGTGGAAATAATTTATCGACCCCTCCTTGTGGACATTCTTGCTAGCAATGCAGAAGCAGTGCCTGGGAGGCCTAGCCACAGAGTGGGACGTGCAAGGTACCCTGCCAGCAGTGAAAGGATGACCTACACCACGGAGTCCAAGTAAGAGGCTGGTCTCCAGAGCCCATCTTCCCATGGGTTCCTCTTGCTTATTGCACTGCATCTGCTGTCATCCAAGATATATCAATGGTATTGAGCTTGGAGATAATGCCCTTTATTCGGCGTCCCCCTCAAAGGAGCATCACTCTTGCCCTATCCTTGCTACAGTCACAGTACAAAAAAACAAGAGTCAGAGATAGATAAAAGTACAAGAGGGAGCAAAATAAAGTAATGGGGCAGTGCCTTCAAGGTACTAACTGTACTGCTCAAAGTTTTCTGATAGATTACATGTTCTTCAGAAATATTACTTTGACTGAAATTAGTGACTAAGACCACATAATTTTCATCCAAATTTGATCCTAAAATAATTTGAAACACTATATATCATAAAATTTCTAAATGTTGCAGCACTAAAGGGAAGATTGTGATTATGATAGTCCCATTTTTTTCTGGATGTACCGTCTGTTAGATAATGTTGACATTAAATTTTCAGTTGGGATGAAAGAAACATTTCAAAACATCAGATTTCTTCATGAAATAGGAAACCTTAGTTTCAGTTGTACTCAACTATAAGTGAGTACAACAACTATTTTGGGTCACTTTTTAATGTTTTTATAGGTATCAGCTCCAATTGAATAGCCACAATATATTCCTCAAGAGCAAGCTGATAACATCAACTGAGAATCAAAACCATTTTCTTCTAGAGCATTTGCAAAAGTCACATATGTCCAGGAAAGAAAAAGAAAGCACAATCTTAATATACAGGTCTAAGAGAGCTCTTTGAAGAGATTCAAAAACTGCTGTTTGATTTTGAACCCTGAAAGATTAATAGGATCATTTTATGTGCCTGGTCCAGCAACGATCACTAACCTAACTGATGACTGAAGGAGAACAACAATTCTCAAGCTTTACTGGTTCATGTACTACCCCTGATAAATTGTTGTAAAGTAGAACAGTGGAACATTAAACTCATCCATCATTATTAGCTCATGTACAACAACTTGCAAACTGCCGAAATGGAATTGCTCTGAGCCTTCCTGGCGTGATTTAAATGCTCAGAGCAAGTTCCTCTTGTTATGTGACCCTAGATAAGGAGCAAACAGGGAATTTCGGATTGGAAAGTACTTCTGCTTCCAAACAACCACCACCAGCATCTCTCTACAGCAGTGTGCAGAAGTAGAGCTGTCTCTGGGGTTCTCTGGCCATGAGCAAGTTGTGCTCCAGGTCTTCTGCAAGGCTGTCTCTTAGTTAGATTTATACCCTTGTATTTCTCCTGCCTCCACCCCCAGCTCTTCAAAATGCATTTATTTGCAGCAGCTTCACCTAGTTCACTAATCAAAGTGTGAGGACAATATTTTTTAATTTGTTGACAAGTGTATCAGTAGAAATGGAATTATTTTTAGACTAGAGACAAAAGAGGCGGAAAAAGTGATCAGAGAAGATGAGCCCTGGGCAAAAGAGAAATTAGAGTTGAAGTAATATAGTTCATTTCTGCACAGACTGTACCTCATTGCTGCATTTAAAGAGGGCTCTTGCAGAGCAGGCTAGACAGGAGTCAGCACTCCGGTGAGCAGTACTACAATCTCTGTCATTAAAAGGGAAACACATGACACTTGGAAGCAACTTCTGGATGATGACTACTCATTTATTGAGAATTTGGGGTTATAGGATGACTTCAGCTTTGCATAAGGTCACCTTAAATAATAGAGATTACTCCTAAATTTTTGCTGTGATTTTGGCCCGTTACTTGTCCTGTCAGCCACAGGCATGGAGAATAGGTTATTCCCTTTGCTTTCTATATTTGACTGTGTGTGTATCTCAGCCCTCCTCTCAGCTTTCTTCCCTTCAAGTCACCTTAGCTCAGCTCCTCCAGCCTTTCTGAGTCTGTTTTCATGCTTCTGAATGAATTCTTACTGTTTTCACCCAGGCTGTTTTCAAATAGGTCACATTCAGCACATAAACCCAAAAAGAGAATTCCAGCATGGAACAGAGGAGAATACTCCCTGTATTTCAGAACAGATTGTTTACATACCTTGACATGTTGTTGATGCAGCAGGACATTGTTAATACAGATGCTCCCTGTGTTGCACCATCATCCCACATACTCTTTTCCAGCCAGTGTTACCCACCCACCCCGTCTCCCTCTGCTTTGCTGAGATGACACTGAGTTCTAACCCTGTCATCCAACTTTCTGAAGAAAACCCGCAAATTTGCACTGTCTGCAAAACACAGACTTACTGAGCAGAATGGGAGTCAGGATCCACCTCTTACATTTTGACATTAAACTGCTGAGAGCTACTCAGGTATTTTTACTGACAAGTTTCATATCCACCCATGGAAGTTCTATCAAGACCAAAGTTTCCTTTTTTGTTTAGAAAAATGTCATGAAATCCTTCCACTGTTCACAATGGTCAAGAGATATCAGATCTGCTGCTTTCTTATGGATAAGACCTGCTGTTTTCCCATTAAAACGAACCAAATTGAATTATTAAGCAATTTTTTTGGAAACAATTTGCTTATACACAATATATTAACACTCAAATGATGGGAGGTAAGGAACATTTAGGAAGTTGTATCCAAAGCTTTTAGTGCAGTAGCCAGCTCTTGCAATCTCAAAAAAATAATGGCAGATACATTCAGTATATTGCACAGTGACAATTCCCACATCACATCTCCTTACACTTCTTACCCTGGATGACAAGGAGATGGACATTTATTTCTACCTGTATTCCTATCCTGAGCCCATCTCCAGAGTTTAGCTTGTGCACTTTCTGGTTGCTTGTACTATACTTACAATTTACTGAGTATTTATGCTTAATAAGAGTTCATTTTCAAGAAGAGCTCCAGAGCCCAAACTGACTCAGCTCGATTAATTTATTGATGGAGACTATAAGGACCTTAATCAATCAGACAGACAGTTGCTCATTAGAAATGCAAAAGGTGCTGGGAGTCTTCTGCAGTAGCTGCAGCAACGTGATGTGGCAAGTTCAGTCAGGTTTTAACACCCCACTTTCTTCTATAAATGAACCATCAGAAAATGGTTTATGTTAACAGAACATTGCAAAAATATTATTGCTGAAAGCATGTAAAACTGTGACTGACAATTTTTTTTATTCTTCTTACTATTACCATGCTCCTCCAGTAATAGTGATAAGCATGTATTTTCTTGAGCCCATTTTCTTGTCTTTCCTCTCTGGCTTGCTTGTATAACATGTGAAAAGCCATTCCAAGCAAAATTAAAGACTCTGGCTAAATGTACAAACATTAAAATAGAATGGAATGGAATGGAATGGAATAGAATAGACTGTTTCAGTTGGAAGGGACCTATAGCGATCATCTAGTCCAACTACCTGACCACTTCATGGCTGACCAAAAGTTAAAGCATGTTGTTAAGGGCATTGTCCAAATGAGGAGGCTTGAGGCATCGACCACCTCTCTAGGAAGGCTCTTCCAGTGCTTGACCACTTGGTAAGTGTTTGACCACCCTCTTGGTAAAGAAATACTTCCTAACGCCCAGTCTGAACCTCCCCTGGTGCAGCTTTGAACCATTCCCATGTGTCCTGTTGTTGGATCCCAGGGAGAACAGCTCAGAATGTCCCTCTCCACTTCCTTCCTCAGGAAGCTGCAGAGAGCCATGAGGTTGCCCCTCAGCCTCCTCTTCTCCAAACTAGACAAACCCAAAGTCCTTAGATGCTCCTCACAGGGCATTCCTTCCAGCCCTTTCACCAGCTTTGTTGACCTCCTCTGGCCACATTCAAGGACCTTCACATCCTTCTTAAATTGTGGGGCCCAGAACTGCACGCAGTACTCAAGGTGAGGCCACACCAACGCTGAACGCTGTGGGACAATCCCCTCTTTTGACCAGCTGGTTATGCTGTGTCTAATGCACCCCAGGAGCTCAGGTGGTTAGATGTTGCAGCTTCCCGTGAAGTCAACATTTTAGTATATGAACATACTTCTGTGGCCAAGGATATAGAGGAGTAAAGCTGTGTCCTTTATAGCTGCCTTTTGCGACTGCCTGATATCTCTGCACTTCTGTGCAATCCAGCCCTCAGGTTAATTGCCCTAGTTCTTTTTGTTTGCCCCAATTTTGCAGTTATTGATCTGAAATTTGTGTCTAGAACAGTACAGGAATACTGGATCAACGTATAAGCTCTCCAAGATTTTCACTGTATAGTGTATTACTTTTTCCTCTATTAATTCAGGTAAATGCACAGTGCTTATTATATATACACACATTTACACGTTCTTCTATTGTTTTCTAAGCTTAAATGCTAGTCTCATCTGAGGATACTGTATTGTCATTTGCTACTTCTCAGTAATTCGTGCATTGGGAATGCTCTTCTGTTCATTTGCTGCCATAAACCCAATGATTTGAAATCACACACAGTCAAAAAAGATCTTGGCTGAGGAGGAAGCAACTGCTGAGGAGCACAGTGCCTGCCTGCTACCAGCTGAAATAGGTGCCTGTTTCCTAATTTGATAAGTAGGTCTCTAAGGACAAAGCCCATAGGAAGACCATGCTATACAAACTGTGCAAACAGACATCCACGGATCAAAGCAAGCTATGGAGCAGGTGGAGTATTTAATAAGCAAGTTCTGGTTGCTTCTGGGTCCTCCTTACAGTTTTCTGCTTTTGTTTTGCACACAAGAAGAAACGTGAAGCACAAGAAGCTGACATAAGAAAAATAAATCAATCCTTCTCATGGTTTTTACTTATGCTTAAAATCTTCATGAGTAACTGACTGAAGTGTGGAGGACTGATTTTACATGGAAATGGTGAACTGAGACTTTGGTCAAGGGCAGTCATACAACACAACTCAAATTTTAATTGTCACAACATACAGCTAACAACAGAAGAAGCAGCAAGAGGTGATTAAGAAGGTGAAGAAAAGTGGTGAGAGGCGAGTTTTCATATATTCAGCTAGTGATACAGATGACACTTTCAGAATGGCAGATGGCTTGGAATACATTTAGTTTAGCATGACAAAGCAGTTATTGTCCTCATGCAAAATAAAAATTCAGAATCTGAAAGCTGGAGTTCCTAGTCCCTGTACCACCATAAGCATTTTCACAAGGGGCCAGAGAATGACAATCTACTTTTAAACTGAGGAGGTGACACAATAAAAAGATGATTATTCAGAGGGAGAGGAAGTCATGAACTCTGGTAAAGGGTTAATACAAGTGTTTAATATAGAGTAATGACAAAGCAGTGTCTGATGAGATATCTGATAATGACCCTCCAGTAGCTGTATCATCTATTGTGCTATCTAGACCAGCACAGGGCAAGTGGCACCCACACATGGGCTTGTTCTAAGAAGCAGTGACTATACACTGCAGGAATTCTTTTCTGCAGCTAAGCAAAGAGTCCTCAGTGTCCAGCACAGTCTCATCCAGAAGCCCACAGAAGGTCCTTTCATGGGGCTGCACATGGATGGTTATGGGGTGCAAAGAATGAAGAGCTGAAGGACCTGTGCCAAGGGATGGTTTGTGTGGTGCACATGGAGGAAATCCTCTGGATTATTGTTACTTTAAGCAGTACTGATGGATGCTGGACCCAGGCACATGAACTTGACATCAGACAAACCACAATTTTCATAGTATCTTCATACCACAGGAAAGCATGGTCTTAGTAAGCAGACAGAACATTTGGTTTAAAACTGGGTTTAGATGTCTCAATTTTCTATACTTTGCTTTTCCTCTTGTATTTGGAAATCAATTTGTAAAATGTTAAACCCCAGTCATTTCTAGTCTTCTCTCTGCAGAATTACAGGCTTGCGAGTGGGAAAGATTTCAATGACACTTATTTAAAGACTTCAGCGAAAAAAGCAATTAAGTAGGTGACAAGACTTTTCTTTTTAAAAAGGAATCAAACTAATTCCTTTTGAGCAATTAAAAAAGTAAGTTTGATCTGCCCAGACAGGAATGTGTCTATTTAATTACAGATCAGCCATATTGATTTCATAAATTAGAGTCCAAGAGATTATTTAAGGATTATACATACCATCCAGGGAGTAAAGCAACCAGTAAGCCAGAAAACTCAGTATCTTTCAAGTTTACAGAAATTGCTCTAGAGGTGATTCTGTGTTTCTTCCTTAAGGAGAAAGCAGAATATATGACCCTGTTGGTACCAACAGCACAAACTTTGCTGCTACCTATTTTCTACTTAAGCATGGGCTGATAAACCATTGTAGAAGGTATCTGAAAAGGGGCTATTGAATGTTGAAAACAACAATAATATTTGCATGGATTTTCAGTCTTTGAATTAGAGCCCTAACTCTAAGAAGATAAGTTGCAGACAAGCACCTAAAGACTGAATGCCTAATCCTATGTTATCGCTATCAAACTGGCAATCCCTGGCATCACTGAAATCTCATTTTAAGGGAAGCACAAAGATCAGCATAGAGTAATACCTCTTAAAAGGTATTGTTTCATCTTGTCATTGAAACTAGTACCAGCTATCATTGTCCAGACCTGCTCAGATTCTGCTCAAGAATTGACTTGTGCCAGACAGAAAATTCAGGATCTTCATGTGAGTGTAGAACTTGCTGCTGGACCTCTGCACATTCCCTTAGCCAGAGATGCAATACCAAATCAAAGTCACAGTCCCATCAGGATCAAAGCTTTCTGTGTGTTAAGTGTGAAAGAGCAGCAAAAGCTTTGGCTTAAGACATGAACAGCTATGGGTCGACATTTAAGGAAGCTCTTCCTGGATTTCAGGAACTGTTGTAGAAGACAAAAAGACAGTTCTTTAACCACTACCCTTTTTCAGTAAGCTCACACATGCTGCAGTCTCACTAACGTCTCTGTGCCTTCCAGCAGTAACTACATAAATATTGAATCCATCTGTTAAGTGCAGGCCTTGCTAATTGTCCGCCTCTTTACCATGCCAGGATATATTCTTGCTTTGACAGACACTTTAACTAGGAGACTTTTTTTGCCAAACAATACTTTGCAATTCAATATTGTAAACAACTGTTCCTATTTATCTTTCAAGACAGATTGGTGACACTCATAAAAAGGGTGAGGAAAGAGAGTCTCTCTCTGCCTCATCAGCTACGAAGTTGCTGTAGGCTTCTAGTTTGTGCTTTCTGAGATGTCAGCAGGAGGTTTTCTGGCTCCTAGAGGCAGTATGTGTATAATGTACTTAATTGCCAACAAGCTTTTAGTTGCATGATTTTGCTTCCCAGCTCATGAAAAGCAAAGTCCAGTGGTGAGGGCATTCACTCACGTTCTTCAATATGACAAAACTGTGTCGCGTTAGTTCAAAACAATGTTATTTGCCATCTGTATTGCATAAGCCCCTATATGAACGCAGCACTGTTATATGAAACATTACAGACATAATGAATAACATTACACATCATTCCCAAACGCATACACCCATTTTATTGCTTTCTACAAAGAAAAGATAACCAATAACAGGGTGTGCACAGCTCCAGGCTTTTCGCAGTAACTATAGCTGCATTGCCTTTAGTCAGTATTATTGAAACACAAGACATATATCATTTCACGAGTTGCACCATAAACGTTCAAAGCTTAAGAAATAAATATCCAAACACCTATACACGTCCTTAGCAAAGCTCTTGAAGACTGAGCTGTTTCATGTGTCATCTTTAATACAACTGATCAATAGAGGGCAGCAAATTCCTTGTAAAATACAGGAGTGCACTAGATTTAAGGGATTCGAGTCAAAAAGTATAGCAACAATTATATTACTTAGATTCAAAAAGCAAATAGGGAAATACATGATTTACAAAGTATATCTGCTGTTAGGTCAGCAAGTTCTTACGTGCTCTGGTACATCAGCAGTCCTTAGCTGATGAAGTACAAAGGCTCCAATGCAACAGAGCACTTCCCAACGCGCTAAATTTCTGTTTAATGACATTTCAGCTTGATAAAGTGTCTGCTTCGCTTTAAACATAGATTCCTGAAACTGGGACAGAGGGAAAGTATGGGAGGAGTTTTGGGAGTTTATGTTTAGTTTTGAGAAATATCAATCTTTTTTGCATGGTTTTTGGACTCAAATGAGAAAGCTACCCCTGCCCAGTCCCCATAGCTCCCAGCCCCCCCACCAGCCCCCATCTCCAGCTCAGCCGGGTGCTTAAATGGCAATTCCTCTCTGCTTCCCACTAGACCCGAGGTTGCCTGTCCCCGAGCGCTTGTGTTGGGCAGGGGGGAACACTTTATGCAGGAGTTTTATAAACAACAGAATAAATAAACCTTGGTTTCACGTGGAGCTCCTGGGGTTGGATTCTCAGTATCTGATGTTGTGCAGATTGAAGATTTCCCTGTGGCTGGAAAATCTCCAATACTGTTTCTTTGTTGTATACTAGGGAAGGATTTCCTGCTGTATTCTTTTGCTGGGTAGAGATTGTAACAGTTTCTTTTTGTTTTGTTTTGTTTTGTTTCCTTCTATCTAACCGCCTGCCTATTAAAAGAAATCCGGAGAAAATGAGAACCTTTGAATTCAGTCAAAATCTGCTGAAATTAGGCAGCATATTTAAACTCCCCAGACCTAATTTCTAGAGGGTGGGAGATAGATCTGACATTGTGGATAGTATAAACTTAATTTTCTTCAAAAGAAAAGCTAAGACTTTTGCAGAATCAGAATCTTTCCTTTTCCTCACGGGGAAATAATTTTATTTTTAAGAGGCATTAAATATCTGTCAATGAAGGTTTCAGGAACACAATCAACATCCTTGGGAAACTGCTTTTCTGGTTTTGTCCTACATGAGATGATATAAAAGGTTTCAGCAAAACAAACTTACAAAACCCTTGAAATGAGGTAAGTTTATCTCTTTATTGAATTGCATTTATTTGGGACATCACTGCATTAATAATTGAATATTTATCTACTGCCCCTTTTCTCTCCAAGTCTTGATAAAAGTGAAGTTTGATCTCACCATAGCTCAGGCCAAGTGTTACCAGCTGGCATAACATACTTGAATTTTCCCATCAGAACAGAAAAAAATGCTTAGAATATAAAGATTTAAGAGACTTATTAAAATAATCAAATCAATAGAAGAAAAAATGTGTATAAGCACAAAAATAATAGTGGAGACTATATTTTAAAACAAGAATAATATATACAAGGACAATTCTCTATTCAATTATTTATAAACCATCTTTTCTCTCACCAAACCATTAGGTATCTGTAAGATAGGCTGTGAAAGAGCAGATTTTGGATTTATTTAGGCACCTTAACATCATGAAAAGCCTATCCTTGAAGGCATGTGCTTACTCATTCCTATAGCTTAAGTATTATCTTTTAATTAGATTTTTTATGACGACGACACAGAATTAAAGACCAGAACATTGAAAATAATAGATCCTTATGTATTTAAACTGCAGCTTAGGAGGAATAAAAAAGGCAACAAATCTGAGTACTACTATCTGCTGCAGGTTTGGTTTTTTTTTCCTTTTTTCTTTTTTTTTCCTTCCTTCCTTCATTAAAGCATTTTAATGACTTGTGTTTATCGCAGTTATACCCTTCTCGCAGGCATCTTAGGAAGGCCCACAACACTTACATAGAAGGATTTCTTATTTTCTTCTCATTCTCCTGCACAAAACCCAAATCAGGCATGTGGCTTGATTTTGTCCCTACTGATACCACCAAGGTACCATAGACTATTTCTCCAATGCACGAGTTGTTTAACAGCAGCTCTAACAATCCATTACAAAAGCTAGTGATGTTTAAAATGCTGAAGATACCCTGACAGGATATCCCCAAGGAACTATATTGTAGAGCTAGGTTTATTATTCTATATTCAGTTCACTACAGACATAGACAATGGCCTCACTCTTACTCCATTCTAAAACTAAGTTCATATATGACAGAGTCCAAACTATCCCCTCTCTAAGCATTTTGCTGTATTGTTTGAATCAAGGGACAAGAAAATGCAGCAAAGACTTCTTAGCAGGGCCTATCCCATTTCTTCTCCCCAGGTACCTCCGTCCTTGCCCATTCCTATCTCTGTGCTGTTAAAGGAGAAGGCTACATCCCTCAGCATGCCCAGAGAACCTTCTTGACTTTTCTTCAGCCTAATTAACATGCAAGAAAACAATGTAAGTTTTAGACAAATTGGGTAGCAACCCATAAAAATAATCTTGGAAAAATGACGCAGGAACAATAAGAAACATACCTAGAAACCAAGTGTTTAAACAGTCACTAGGAATAGAAAGCAAATTAAATGAAAATTTAACTGGCAAAATCCCCAAGAGCTAAATAAGGCATGGAGAAAGAAGGAAGCCAGCATTTGGGAAGTGCATTAAGTTAATGTGTTTAGGTGAGCTTACACAGCAACAGGCTCTTAGCTTTGCTACTGAGCTCTCTGAAGCACAGAATTGTAGCAACCACACAACTCCCAAATCTAGCAAAGGTAATAGCTGCTAGTGATGCTCCTTAGCATCACATCTTGGTGCTCTCCAAAGTAGAGCCAAGATCAGAGATCTGTTGAAAGGCAATGCATTCAACAAACGCTGCATGCTATAAATGCACAAAGAAATTCCTCTAGCTGTAGCGTTGCTGAGGGAGGAGTATTCATAAGCTAATCATGAGAGATTTCCTGGTAAAAGGTCCTTCCCAGCTGAAGAGTAGGAGAGTCGGGTCCCAGCAGGTGATGGAAAGTCCTAGTTAAGCCAGCTGAAAAAAATCGAGTGCAGCAGCACCTCACAAAAGTTGGTCTCTTAAAATAAAGGGAGATGAGCACAAAGTGTTCTCTTTTGAATAGAAAAGCAGGAGAAGTGAGCAGTTGTCTGAGTAAGCTTGTGTTTTACCTTAGCTTTTTCAAGGTAAGGATACTGCATCAAGCAATTATTTTATTAGGGAATTTGATCTAAGGTTTCTGATTTATATGGATTAAAGTCATATAAAGAAGCTGGAAGTCTTTCTAATGAGGTTTTGGTACCTTCACTTACAACAGACAAAGCTTTTATCAGGGTATCTGTAAAAATTTTCATTTAATTTTTCTCTCACTATTTCAAAGGTGAACTTGGATCCTCATGTTGTGGGTTTCTGAGGCTAAATTCCCTGTACTGAGGTAGTGTTTTGTACTTAAAATGGATAGTCTGATATGGGGATTGTGGAATGTGTTGGTAGATCATGTGGAAGACAAATTGGTAAACCATTGAGGTACCTGTGTTTTGATGCTTGGCTTTTTGCATTTAAGGGTTTGGTTTTTTTTTAATGTCTAGTAGCTTTCAGTTATTGGGGAGCAGGTGGGAGACAGCAAGACTGAAATAACTAAAACAAAATAATGATCCCAAGATATTATTAGATAAGCTTTGAGTATGCTTTAAGAAATACATTTTTTTCCCCTTGAATATTAATGTTTGAGTTCTATCATATGTCAACTATTTCATGTTTTTAATCATATCTCTCAACTACTTAGATGATCATTCTCTAGGGAACCAAAGTTTTAGAAAAGAAACTTAAAAATTATATCAAATGTATTCAGCATAAAATCTGCTAACCTGATTAGCTCTTTTGACTGTAATGAGTCACATCTCACTTGATAGCGTAGTGCTTTGGGTTCTGGCTGCTAAGGCAGTTTCCATGTGATTCCTGATGTCTCTGCCCCATCTAAGGAACTGTGCATTAAATGTGCATCAGCCTGTGTTGGTGATCAAGGGAGAGTGAATCCCTGCTATTCTTTTATCCTCTATTGTGTATGGGTAAAGGCTTATTTGGATTATGGTAGTGCTGGGGAGAAAGCACAGATGCACAGCCTATTTAATTGGAAAATGTGATGAAATAGAGACTGTATCAGTGAAAGAGTGAAGAATCACATTGAAAGTAGCTGTAGGAGCAGAAGGGAATTCTGGTGTTAATATGAGAGGATCATATATCCACCAGCTCTTATGCTGATGTAGAAAACCTGAGGATTTGCTAGCAAAAATCTTATCTGCGTGACTGCGATGTATGCTTTGTCAGTGATATGGTTATACATACAGCTATACAATCATTAAAATACTGAAGTAGTACTGCCCTTAATTCTGGACATCTCAGAGGATGTTTGACCATAGTTAGACCCAGAGCCATAGTTAAACATGGTAGAAACATCTCTTCTGAAATACATATCACTAGTGTTCCACCTTGGTATGGTTAAGATACAGCCTCTTCTACAGTGCAGCACCTGGGAAGGGAGAGGGGAGAGCACTGGGGTGGTAAGGCTCTTGGGACTGACTATACATCCCTCTGAGCCAGATCTTGGATCCAGGTCCCATCCCAGCTTGGGTGGTTGTGGAGCTGGGCTGTGCACAACCTACTCTCCTGAGTCACTGGGGTGGTGGAGCAGTAAGAAGCAGGTGTCAAAGAGGAGCTGTCATCTTCTGGTCAGCTGAAGCTGCAGTGTTCTTCTGGAGCGCAGCTCACTTTATCTAGCAAAGCTGAGGTAGAAAAAATTTGGTCTATTCCTAGAATATCCTACTTGAAGGGTTGCAATTGGCTTACTGGTACCCGCAGCAACTGAGCTCCTTATGTAGCTGCCCATGGAGTATGAGAAGAGACTGAGTTTTTCCACCAAGACCTGAGTAAAATAGGGCCATAACTTTGTCCCCACTGACTGATAAATGTTGTGAATGCAGGTGCATTTGGTACTGTGCAATATATGGTAGGGCCCAAACCTGCATTTACTTAGCCAGATA
Source organism: Balearica regulorum gibbericeps (assembly GCF_011004875.1). NCBI lineage: Eukaryota > Metazoa > Chordata > Aves > Gruiformes > Gruidae > Balearica > Balearica regulorum. The sequence goes on from NC_046187.1 coordinate 71,207,771, forward strand.
TACCACTTCAGTGGCTTCTAAGTAGCATACCTTGGAAGAAATGGTCCATTAGACAAAGTAAGGATAGCAAAAAGTTTACAGCCTGGATATTTGATTATTCAGCGCTCATAGGGGAAAATGTCTAAGCACTCTACCATTTCCAATGCAATTTCATTATCTGTGACTTTCTCTTAAATTTTGAAGTACCACTCTTCCCTTTAAATCTAACTGTGTATAGGTTTGTATGACTTTGAGTAATTTAGCTCATTATATCTGCAGGTTGTTGCTCTTTACTACTTAAGTTTTCAAGGATAAAGAACAAGAAGTTAAGATCAGAGCAACAGAATGTGCTTCAACTCTCTTTTCTCTCCGGTGGCAAATGTAGAACAAATGATTAGTTACAGTGTACTGTAGTTTAGTTGAAACCTTATGCTCAGTGCCAAAGTACTTTGTCTTAATTTAGACCTTGAGCATATAAGCACTTGAGCACATATCTAGAATTACGTGAGTAAAGCTTCTGACTTCAAAGTTATTGACTACCCATATAAGTAAAATTCAGTTTTCATAAGGTTAAAGGTCTGAAGCCATTATTTCTTGACTTTGCAAGAAAAGGAGGCTAAGAAAGCTGTAAATTTTGTACTGTTAGCAGATTTTTCTCACAGATAAAGATCTACAATGAAAATAGTTTTCAGTATTGTTATTCTGGAGTTATTGGGAATAGAAGAGTGAAGATATTGTCACATTCCAGAGATGTGGCTCAGGGTGTTCAAGTTACTGTGTATGACAGAATTTTCTTACTCTAACTTTCTGAAGGTTCCTCTCAGCAGGTCTGGTGTAGTGGAGATGGATCCAAACCCAGCCAAAGCAATTCAAAAGGACTTTCCCTCTTTTTTGTTTTTGTTTTTACCATGACTGTGTCTTCTGGGAATACACTGTGGTCCTTCTCAAAACCTCATCAGAAGCAACAAATACCTGGATTTCTCTTGTGTAGCCTAAGGAATGTGGGGTCGTGTCTGACATGACTAACTCGGTGCTGCTGCAAGAAACTCCAGCATGGGACTTCAGTACTGTCTAGAACAACGTGTCAGAAGCCCTGGGTAAAAAAAATCTACCTTAATACCTTCTCTAAAAAGCTTGCCTTTTAAAGAGTAAATCCCAGCATTGTGTGCTGAAAGTTATCTGAAGTATTCAGCTCTGTGTGACTAATAGATTCTATTGCTACCGAGAGCCATAGCCAAGACGAGATTTCTGTCCTCAGATCTTCTTCGTGAGACAACAGAAAACTTAAAAAAAACCCCAAACTGAACCCAAACCAAAACAACACAAAATAACCAAAAAAGCCATAAAACCACCTTTGTCCCCCAACCAACCCCCCCCAAAATAAAGAGCCCCCACAACACCCACCCCTTTTTGGGTGAAACTCTCTTAATTCAATGAAAGATCCTTCTTCTTCCTCCCTGAAAAATGCCAAGAAATAGTTTGAGTCAAGAATCCAGACGAAGGGAGAATCTGCCAAGCTCAAAGTGACGTGTCTGTAGTAGTGCCTCATGGGAGGAACGTGGCTTTAGTTTTCCAGTTTTTGCCAGGGACTCAGGAGTTCAAGAGGGTGATGCTCCTGTGTGCATAGCGCTATTTTCATTTGTTTTTCTAGAGATAGTAAAGGATGTGGAACTGAGCAGTCCCTCCTGACACGAAGAGGAGACTGTTTTAGGGGATTATTTTGCCAGTTTTCAGATGTCTTCATGTCCTTTGTGAGTCTCTCTGCAATGAAGAAGTGCTACTGGAGGTGGGGCGTTGCTGAAACAGGCAGAGCTCTGTCACGGGGATGCCATTGCTTCTTTCCTATCTGCCGTCCACTGAAACCAGGTGTCAGCTACAGCTACATGCTCTGGAGTTGCATGCAGGATCAAGGAGAAGGAAAGAAGTTGTGGTTTGAGCTGCAAATATGCAATACAGGAGGAGTGAGACAAAAAGCAAATAAATAGCTCATAGGAAATGTGCGAGACCACACTGGTCTCAGCCTGTTCAGTGGTGACAGATGTTGCTCGTACTATTTCTGACAAATGTAAACATAAACCTGAACAGCAGGTTACCGCAGATTCGAAAAGCTTGATGGCTTACCTGAGTCTTGGGGGAAGCTCTAGTGTCTGCTCCTTATAATGGTTGACACCTTGCAAGCTGCCCTTCTTTTATTTCAGTTCAAATTTAACCTTTTTGGTTCCTTATAGGAATTATTCTGAATACTCTGATATTCTTCTCTCTGAGCCCTGCTCAGGCAGGTGCATTGCATGAAAGCTATATACCATGTACAGGCAGAAGGATTGTCACTGTTTCTTCTAGGACCTGCAAAAGGCTCTGTGGAACTCCCAGTTTCTGAATTATGTTTCCTCCTATTGACCTCCTAGCAACTGTACATGCATCTTTTTACTTCAAGGTAAGATTCCCACTAGAGATCATGCAAAAAATGATAGATTCCTTCTTAAGGAAGCCAGAGGAGTCATTGAAGAGGTTACCTCTGTGTTTTTCAGCACAGTAGGGTTGAGGTGATTGTGCTGATGAGCACAACAACGTAATTCAAAGTTGCATTATCATTAATATTGTATACTATCATTATATTATTTGCTTTTAACAGGGCCAAAGCCTTGTGGAAGGAAGGCGGTATCTGACAATCCAAAACTAAGAATCCTGGCTAATATAAAATAGAGTCAGACTCTACTGCTATTTAATTGTAAGCAGAGAGCTTGGAATAAACAGGTGTGAATTAGCAGCAGCTGGTGAAAGTGAAATGCAGCCCAAAAGAAAAAGTTACTTGACTCATTTAAGGAACATAACATGGCCTGTATTTTTCCCAGGATTAATTGCTGCTTACTTTCTGTAAAAGCTGTTTTACACTCTACTGGATGTAATGTAAAGCAGCATTGTAACTTTGACTCTCTTGTGTGTACTGCTGATGGTATTACCACTGTGTGGTGACTGGTGCTCAGCACTTCCACTCTGTAGCCAGGCTAAAGCTGGAAACCAAGGAGGTTCTTGACCCAGTCAGCTTTGAATATATATATATATATATATTTTTTTTTTTTAAAAAAAGGGCGGGGTACATAAGGCTTCAGCATTCAAACTGGGATCTCTGGAAAACTGCTTTCAGTGACTAACTTGATGCCAAAGACACCACAGTTTTCAGCAGCAATCTCACTTCTAGACTTTCTTTTAAAAACCTTGTGGCCATGATTTATCAGACTGATCAAACAGTGCTAAGGAAGCCACATTTGCATAGGCCTGTGAGATGCTGAGAGCCAGCCTTCAATCCTTGCTTCACTGAAACTGGGGAAAACTGAGGACAGCTTCCCCCTGAATATATGCATCTGAACTGGGTCAGAGGATTAGCTCAGAAGCATAGGGTCTTCTGAGGTCACTTGCGCAGAGCAAGCTAGCTGTACACTTGTGTAAACCCAGGGCAGCGAAGGTACCTGACAAAGGCTGTTTTGTCATGGTCTAAGGACTGACTCACACTGGAACTAGAGCTGGGATCTCTGCACGGCACCGCATTTTGTAGGGCACAAGTAAGCAAGTCTTGTGTATTGAGCAGAGCATGGAGTATGACTTCTGTGTGCAGTGGTTTCTTCTCAGTTCCGAGTAGAATACTGCAGCCAAGTTTGATTGAATTTGCTTTTGTGTTAAAATGTGATCTCACAGAAGGCAATGTAGCTCTATATCTAGGGAGATTTCTGAAGGGGAAGAGTGGGAAAAGCAGGTGACTAACTGGATAAATTGCAAATAATAGTGCAAGTGTACCTTGGGGAAAAGAGCCTAGTCTCTGGCATAAGTTTGGAACATGCTAGCTATTTTCTAAGAATACAGGTAATAAATGTAGTAAAGAAATGCAGCATGCGATATCTGTGAGTGTTAAACACAACACTGATAAAGTATAACTGGAGTCCTGCTGTAGTAGCTGAGGGTGGAGATGTTCCAGTCGGGGCTCCTCCTGGTTATTTCCTGGGAGTGGGCACACCAAGGAAAAGCAAGTCACTACTGGATCAGCGCAGCCAGCTCTGGCCAGTTGCCTCCAGCCGGTGGAGGGGAAGAGGAAGCAAAGACTTGCTGACTGATTGGAAGGATAACATGAAGTATGTGCATGCAGTTCTCTGCATAAGACTCTTAAATGGTTCCCACTAACATGTGGGGAATTCATGGTCTCTAATTCTCTGGCCTTCTTGTGGTTTAGTGATGCAGTATAATCACTGTCCTTCAGTGAAGGAATCAAAGCATAGATTGACTTGCCAAAGTGCAAACAGGCACTGTTGTGGGCAGAAGTGAACTCAGGTCTCCTGTCCACAAAACAGCATCCTTTTTCTCCCATGTATTTATCAATCACTGTCTGTTTAGTCTCTCCTGCCTAAACCATTACAGGGACCTTCACAGGAAGCCAGGAAAGGGACAATGACCAGTATGAGTGGTTTTCATAATCTGTTGTTTTTCTTCCTGGGTTTAGCTTATGAATCTCTCTGATAGAAGAATAAAACTCCAAGAGCATCTTCCCAATGGTAACCCCCTCTTCTAAGGGGCTGGACTGAGCTTTGTAACACACTAATTTCATCAGGGATGAGGGGGTGTGGGAGGAAAACATTTGTGAACTGGTCTATTCAGATGTGTTGTCCTATGGCTCTTCAGAAACCATGTTTCTGTGCTCCCACTTTGTTGCTCCTTTAACCCCCTCCTCAGCTGTGTGAATGGTTCCAGTCTCCACCTTGGAATAGCCTCTGTGGTGCTCTACCCTAAATCCCATGAACTTTTATCTGAAGAAGAGTGGGGAACTGAGGAAGAAAATTGCAGGTAGATTCCAGGCCTAACAGCTTTACAAGTAATAGGTAATCAGGCATAAAATCCATTTAATGTGTGAAAATACTTGGTAACAGTTTCACTTCTTCTGTGAAAGTATTTGTAGTTGAGATCAACGGTGTAATGGCTTCAGTTTGTTTGTGTAGGGTATGTAACACTGCCTGGCTTCCTTTCCTGTGGAGGAACCCTTTCTGGTGAGTGTCCTGCTTTACCTGCTCCATGTGCCTGGAGACCTCAGCTGATGCCAGAACTCTGTATCAGAGGATTTTTTGTAATACTTGTACCATGCCCCTTCCCACAAAGCTTAATGTGAAGAGATGAAATATGGAAAGTGGTGGGAAGAAACCAGAGGAAAAGAAATGTGATAGAAATTGCCTGAGGTTGATAGAATAACAGGATGACTTCTGAGACCTGTATTCTCTGTTCTTGATCTTTTGAAAATTTAATTCTCTGGATGCATAGAAATATCCATGTAGGCATTCTCCATCAATGCTTTAATGTAAAGAAATACAGATGAGTATTTCTGATTATTGTTACCCTGTGACTGTAAAATTGTTGTGCTATAACTTTCTGTTGAGAAGGCAGTAGGCAATTTTTTTTAACCTCTTTTTGAGAAGAGAGCAGGTACTTTATGGGTCCTAACTAAAACAGAACTGGAGAGCATGTGGAATAGCACATAGGGAAAAGGAGAGGAAAGGGAAGAGTTTTTGAACAAAAATCTGTATAAGAAAACAAATGAAACTCTGCAGTAATACCTGCACACACAAACCTGTTTCTCTGCCATGGTAGCCCAGGTGCATGGTAGCCCTCCAAGTCAATAAAAGTACACAGACAGAAGCTGGGGAGCCAAGTCCTGTCAGCAAGGGAGTAAACCACCCAAGACTATTTCAATTCATGGCATTTCTTTCCCTCCTGTTCCCCTCTCCCATTAAGTGAAGAGATGAACTAAAACCCGAACAAATCACATTAAAAAAAAAAATCAAAGCTTGAACAGAAAATGCAATAAGCAATCCAGGTCTGCCCCACTCCTGGTGCTGCCTTTTTGCTTTCTGGGCAGACCCATTCCAGCATGTGGAAGATTAAGGAGTGATCATGATGAGGACTGGCCACCACCGAAAGAAGCTGGTGGAAGCCATACTGTGGAAGTCAACTATGGAGGGAGGGAAGTGCTCCAAAAAACAATACAGTGCTGCAAGTAGTGACCTTTCTTCAGGTGAGAATTGATGAGACAGGCTTTCGTACCTTGATGAAGGCCTGGGTTGGTGAAAGCCAGGATAGTCAAATATTATCTTGAACATATCACTTCTTTCTCTTTCCTATTCATTATCTTCTCAAACAATAACTTGATGGTTTACCCCAGTCAGTTGCTTACTCTGCAGCATGGACTGGCAGTTTCTTCAAGAATCTCTCCCTCATGGTGGTGCAGACACCCAATGCACATCAGAGCTGCCACATGAAGACAAGATGGCTATCATAACCTGTGGGAGATGAATCCCTTTTCGTCTGGTCCGTTGTATACGGTATTACTATTTTAAAATTGTTGAGGAGTCCTGAAATGGCTTGAAAGAAAGAGCCTTTGTGCTTTACTGAACCAGAAGATCATGGGAATGATGAAGCCTATCAGCCTTTGAGTCCCGTCCTGTTTAGTTGTAGGAAAGATGGGATGGTATGCCAGAGGGGGGACATTACTGAAGTGACAGTGGGAAGTCCAGGGTGGGGTTAACCCTGAAGGGATTGCAACCCACACCAGAGGAGGGATGCCCCTGAGGGAACTGCTGGTGCCTCAGGGCACAGACGCTCCTGAGGGGATGATGGCCCATGTCAGAGCAGGATGGAAGTCTGCACCACTGAGGGACCAGAGCAGCCGGAAAACTATTAAACCTCACCTGGCAGAAGACAGTCCACCTCCACACCTCCTTTGCCAAACCTTGACCCTTAACCTCCAGAGCCTGGCTGAACTGAGTGTAACCCATAGCAAAAACAAGAGAAATTGAGCTTAAGGAAGGGGAAGGACAGGTATTTACGTAGGTGTCTGTTCAGATGTCTGCCTGTAATTTTCTCAACGTATAAACCAGTTACCAGGCACTTGTATTGTTTGGCAGTAATTTAAGTGACTTTCCCTAGCTCAGCACTATGTCACTTGTGCATTAGATGACTCTAAGAAACCCATCTGAGGCATCTAGTGCTATCTCACTCATCTTGATATGGGCTTGTTGAGCTGGTTTAGGTATGGTGTGTCAATTCAAATGTGAAAATGCCTGTGGAAATGATGAGTGTGTAATGAGAACTTGGATTTCTTGTATTGGTTCCCTTCCAATAAGCAACTAGTCTTCGCAAAGATGTTGCTCTTTCCAACAGTTAGCATTTCATGGTTCCTATGAACATAGGCTACTTCAAAAGGGGGCCCGATGTGTAATCCAGTATGGTTCATTTTTGTGGCTTTTTTCTTTTTTTTCATGTTTTATTGTAGCTGGGGAGATAAAGGAACCATTTTTTAAAAAAAGTAGACTGTTCTTGTAGGATAATCACTTCTTAAAATTTATCAAATACTCTTTAAACAGATATTGTTACGAAGGAGTTGGGTCTTTTATTTTCAGTTTCAAGTTTTAGGTTTGTTTTTTTTTTTAGTATCCTCTTTTCTTCATGTCACTGCTCACTGTGCCTGAATCACCATTAAAGGCTTCAGGATTCTTTATTTCTTTAATGCTGTTCTGTAACTGTTTTTCCTTTTTTTACATAAACTTCTGGGAAGCTGTAACAGTACTTGGGGTAAGGGTTTCTATAGGCCAGGACCTTGTCTACTATACATGGAGTGATGGGCAGGGAGGTAAGGAGGAGGTGGCTGCATACTACTACTCTACTTGTATTTGTGTGTATGCCTGTAGATATACTTAACCACAACACTTGCATTGCAGCTGGTAGTAAATTGGCTCAGTCTCCTCCTTCCGTAATGTGATCATCTAAACAATGCACTGGATCTGAATCCTCTAATCCCACAATATTTTAGGCATGATGGTTGTCTTTCCCCCAATTATTCATGCAGCAGGGGTATGTACTTCCTTCCCAAAACTCTTCTTTTTCTGTATTATGTGGGGTTTTTTCTGTGGCTTTCCATTCACAGATTGCAAACTTTGCCTTAATACCACTTGCAGGACTGAAGAGCTGCAAATGTCTTGAGCATTCTTGGTGGCATTTTTGGCCAGATGTGCTCATAGGATCATGCATATCTTTCAGCTCATCCCTAGTATCTCTGATGAAGGTGAAAACCAATGATAAAAAGTGCAGCTCTAACATGGATGGTAGGGATGACTGAAACTAATTTACGTGGTGCAAACTGTGGATGCTTGTTTCTGTTTATCTGGCTCATTGCAGGGCCTCATTCCCACAGAATGCAGTAGAAGCTAAGAGTTTACTACGGGCATGAAAGGAAGCTGGACTAGTTAATGGAAAAGAAATCCACAAAGGGATGCTAAATGCATGAAAATGTCACAGTTGGGAAGATGCTGAGCTGAGAGTAGTAGGAAGCTGGGAGTGCTGGGGAAATAAACTGCCTTTGCTCTTACCTAGGCATTCAGCAGTCGCTTTAGGTGAAGAGGAGGGTATTTAGAATCATAGAATAGAATGGTTTGGGTTGGAAGGGACCTCAAAGACCATCTAGTTCCAACCCCCCTGCCATGGGCAGGGACACCCTCCACTAGACCAGGTTGCCCAAAGCCCCATCCAGCCTGGCCTTGAACACTTCCAGGGATGGGGCATCCACAGATTCTCTGGGCAACCTGTTCCAGTGCCTCACCACCCTAACAGTAAAGAATTTCTTCCTAACATCTAATCTAAATCGACCTTCCTTCAGCTTGAACCCATTACCCCTTGTCCTGTCACTACACTCCCATATGAACAGTCCCTCTCCATCTTTCCTGTAGGCCCCTTCAGGTACTGGTAAGCTGCAATTAGATCTCCCCGGAGCCTCCTCTTCTCCAGGCTGAACAATCCCAACTCTCTCAGCCTGTCCTCATAGGAGAGGTGCTCCAGCCCTCTGATCAACTTTGTGGCCCTCCTCTGGACTCTAATTTGGTCTAGATGGGCCGTTGGTCTGACTAGATAAAGTACTTACTAATCAAATAACAGGTAAAATAGTCCTAGTACAGTCTCTATTGTCAGAACTATTTGCTGTCTTTTGATATTTTTCTTTCAAAACACTGAATGACCAGGTAGGATGTTGTATGCTTTGGGACTTTGGTGGGAGTTGCTGCATCTGTTTCTCTTGATGATGATGGAGAACAATGAGTTCTGTCTCCTATTTCTTCGCAAAACCAGGTTGTTTACTTAAAATGACTCTTTCTTTTCCATGTGTCATGGTTTAACCCCAGCCAGCAGCTCAGCCCCACGCAGCTGCTCGCTCAGTCCCCACCCCAGTGGGATGGGGGAGAGAATCGGAAGAGTGAAAGTGAGAAAACTCATGGGTTGAGATAAAGACAGTTTCATAGATAAAGCAAAAGCCATGCACACAAGCAAAGCAAAACAAGGAATTAATCCACCACTTCCCATGGGCAGGCAGGTGTTCAGCCATCCCCAGGAAAGCAGGGCTCCATCACATGTAATGGTGACTTGGGAAGACAAATGCTATCACTCCGAATGCTGCTGCCCCCCCTTCCTTCTTCTTCCCTCAGCTTTATATGCTGAGCATGATGTCATATGGTATGGAATATCCCTTTGGTCAGCTGTCCCAGCTGTGTCCCCTCCCAACTCCTTGTGCACCCCCAGCCATCCTGCTGGTGGGGTGGGGTGAGGAGCAGAAAAGCCCTTGGCTCTGTGTAAGCACTGCTCAGCAGTAACGAGAACATCCCTGCGCTATCAACACTGTTTTCAGCACAATCCAAAACACAGCCCCATACCAGCTCCTATAAAGAAAATTAACTCTATCCCAGCCAAAACCAGCACATCACGAAGGACTGCCCTCTGAAGAGAGAGGAGGAGGCAGGTGGTGGATTTCTTTTACAAAGAGATGCTGCCAGAAAGTTCAGTGTGACAGCTCAAGAAGAGGTAGAAGTAGCAACAAATGCTGTCAGGCAATGCTAAAGTAACACCAAGACTTCTATTTAGATTAATTGAACTAGGATTTAGTTGCTAAATCACCATTTGGCTCTAGCTAACAGAGGCATAATATGGGACTAGCGGCCAAAACTGTGGCTAAGAGGGTTCATTTTATCAAACTTTGGGCACATTGGGACAAACTGCTTAAATGTATCATTCTGGGAAAAAGAACAGTGTTAATTTCCACCTTTTGAGTGTCTAATCATCACATGGTTTAGAGAAGTGAATATATTACAAGGCTAAACAATACTTGGGCGATCCAGTAATTGGATTGGTGTTTTTGTTTTTTTTTTGGGGGGGGGTAATTAAATAGCAAAACTTCATAGCACAGGTAGCAAACTGCTGCAGGGAGGCAGTAAAACTGCATTTAATGTAAAATATGGGTTGATGTGCCTACGGGAAAAATATTGTATAACATGTTCAAAGGCTCTTAAAAGCAGAAAAGAATGTATGTAATTCGATGGGCTGATCTGACTCTCACCCTCAATAGCCAATTCCTAAATGTCTTTGAGAACTGAAGGGGCTCGAGTAGAATAGTTACTCTTGAACTTTTTACCCCAAAACTCTTTTGAGTAAAGTCGAGCTGACTTATAAACCCACAAGGAGCCAATGGAACAGCTGAATAAAAATGGGAATGGGACTTACGGGCTTAGTGCAGTAGAACTAAACATAGTAAGGACTTCTGCATCTCTCCCTTGAGTTCCTATCTTTCTTTGATTAAAACAGTGTTTTGTTCTGGCACAGGCTGCAGCACGTATAGCTATGGTGGAGTGCAAAGGAGAGAAGAAATTGTGAAAGCAACTGGACAGTATGAAGAATACAGCTGTACAAGGGATTCTATAAGTTTTCTTGGTCTCTGAATGAAAACTGAGGAGGAGAGGATACCTCTTGTGTAAGAGGAGACTGCTCTACAAAACTGGTTAAACAACTGCTTCCTTCACTTATTTCAGTAAAGCTCAAAGGACTTTGAAAGAAAAGGCCGAATTTGCAGGGGAATTCATAGCCTTTCAGAAAATCGATGAAAGTAGTATTGTCTTCCTTTGCTTCTCTGCACTTCAGTTTAAGAACGTTATTTAAACCACAAATGATGAAGTCTGATTCCTTCCCCTTTCAGGTTCCTCTGGGAAGAAACCTAAACAATAGGCCCTAAATTAGAAGGCTAATAGATATGCCAGGATGGTCTACTTTGTATCCTGCTATGAATGCTGTGGCTTGTTGTTTTAGTTTTGTAACTAAAACATAACTTTAAGTCAAAGGGAGTATCTAAATAGTCATTTGGCTGGAATTCTGATGGGGGTAGGGGGGAGAAGAGATGTAGTTCTCAGTGTGCTGTTTTCCATAATGATTTATACAGCTCCAAATACTGTTGGGAATATTTAGAAACTGAGTTTATTCCTCCCAACATTTCTTTTTTTGGTAATTGTTTATTCAATATAAATCACTAATAGTCTGGACTTGCCTATTTTTGGTGAGAAACAATTGCCAACCAGTTTCTTTGGAATTTCACCCCATGCTGCCTATAGCTTACCTTGGAAAACGTATTGATCCCTTTCTGCATGGGGAAGCTGACTGCTGGGAGAAGTGAACAAATGAAATTTGCAGGTCTAATTTCTGTTTTCCAGAACTGCATTGTCTCACGAGCTATTTCATTTAAAAGAAAATAATAATTAGGCTCTAACCCTCTTGAGACTTGAACCCTCTCCATACAAAACAAGATTAACTATGCCTGTGTCACTTTTGACCGGCTGCAGAATTGTAACTATGGAAGTATAGAGATAAATTTGTATTATCTGCCTAACTTTTTTTTATAGTCACCAGAAGAATTTGCAAATTTAAACAACTTGAAAGGAAAAAATATTACATATAATTTAAAGCTTATTCATGATGAGCAGAAGCAGTTGACTGGGGAAGGGATTGGTTCTTTTATTTCTAACTGCTGCTTCTTAGTAGAATGCTGTGATGTCCTTTCTTTGTCTCTTCTAGTGCTATGTAACTGCAAACCTTTCTGCAACCCTTATGCTTTTTTAGGCTTCTGATCCTTCAGCACTCTGTGGACTCTGCCCCACTAGCATTCACAGATATTGAATGATGCTGGAATAGATCCAGTTTTGCACTGGAAAGAACTTAGCTGAACAAAATGATTGTGGGATATGTTCCTGTTTATGCATGCCATTGTGGTGCTCCTCTTTGATAATGTCATAGCACTGACCTGTAGATCATGAGCATAACCTTCAGGCTTCCTCCTCAATAATGGCTCTTAACCAGCTGTTTCCCATGCTTAAATTCATGATGATGTTCTTGAACAGAAATAAGTCTTGTGTGTCTGTAATTAGACTGTGTGTAAGGCCAAACTGTTCTTTCACTTGCCTACAGTTCCTTGTGATATGAAACCAACATACTTATCGATACACAAACTTATGTATTATTACCAAAGTTCTTGAGTTCTGTTAAGTGGGATTTAGTTATTGCAAAGTCAAGTTCCAACCTTAAACCAGCATCAAGTCCAGAATGAGTTTGCAGGGATTTGAGTAAAGCCAGCTAATTAAAAAGAATACTCACTCATGAATGTTTTCATGTGCCTGAATGTTGTTCAGGGGCATTATGATTCACCAGAGTATTAATTATTGATGATCCTATAGGCAAGTATATATTTGGTATGTATTAAAAAATTATTCATGGAACTCCTTTAATAAAGAAGTTATGTTGAAAGGGGGTGCTATACACTTATAAATAACTACTAATGTAAACTGGTTTTATAACACCATTCAAAGAGCTGGAATATCATGCAAATTAAAACCAGACAAAACAAGCTGGTGAATATTTACCAAGTAACCACATCTGCAGAGCTATTAGGGTCATGTTCAACTTACCAGATACAAGAGAAGCTATGTTTTAAAGAAAAATCTAGTTGAGAACAAATAGTAAAAGTTGATGTAGATAGTGACTTTAAAACAATCTTGTGGAGCTCTTCATTACTGGATGCATTATCATATACGGTTTCCAGGTGGCTCTTTGCAGCTTCTATCTAATATGAATTTCCTTATTTATGCTGGTTACAGATTAAAGTTATGCTCAGACTTACAGGTGAGCTTGTTTGGTTTACCTTAGACAGCAATGCTGATTTAGACTTGACTGCAGTACTATGGATTCGACTGGTGGTCTGTCTCCTGGCAGTGATAAAGACGGAGGCTTAAGGAATACTGCAAGAAACAGAGCGTGTGTGTGTGTGTGTGCACAGGGAACAGCTCATTTTCCCTCTCAGCCACTTGAGAATTTCCAGTCCAAGTCTGGTCCTGCTGTGTTACTGATGAACCTGCACTCGATAAATGAGAATGAAGGCACGTACAAGGGGCTCTTTAGTTAGTGCTATACATACAGGGTTCAAGATACATAAACAATATTATTTTTAGTGACCTTAAATAAATCTAGCCTGTAAGACCATTCAGAAGTGTTGGAATTATTTACCATTGACATCGATTCAAGTCTTTGTGCTCAAACTGAGAAGTGAACGCTTTCCTGGGGTAGTTCAAAAGCAGTTTTCATTAGGGTTAACTACACTTCTACTGAACTCTTTCCAAAGCCTCACTCTGGACTAATTACTATATGGACAAATGATTACTTGCTGGAAAGCTACTTGCTTATTTGCATGAAAGGAAAGAAATCTATTAAATAATTAACTCTTGTGTATTTGACAAGAAATGACTATGGACAGTTAGTTCTTTCATGAATATATACCTGATTTTTTTTCTCTTCATTATTTCTTTTTTGTGACAAATAATGGAAATATTTAAACTTTAAATCTAGGTAGTGTGTATTAGAACAGATTTACCACAATTTATGGGGAAAAAAGGTATATGTTATCTTCCTGACTGTAAGGCACACAGGTATATTTGAGGCCTGCAGTGACTTTAACTGTCACTAATTTCAAGCAGCTTAATTCAGTGGGGTTTGTTTGTTATTTTGTATTGTGTGGGTTTTCTTCCCCCCCCCCCCCCCCCATTTTCTTAAGAGCTCAAGCAAATGTTGCTTGCTTTGCTGCCTGTCCTTCCCAACCCCTTGCTATTTCAAATAAGGTCCAGCTGAGGCATAGCTGTTAAATAAACACTGTAAGAGGCTTCCTAGAGAGGTGGTCGATGCCCCAAGGCTGTCAGTGTTGAAGAGTCAGTTGGACAATGCCCTTAACAACATGCTTTAACTTTTGGTCAGCCCTGAAGTGGTTGGGCTGTTGGACTAGATGATTGTTGTAGGTCCCTTCCAACTGAAATATTCTATTCTAAATTCTGATTGCTATCTAGGATATCAAATTCTACAAATGTCGTTAATACAAAGAGCTGGGTACAGATGGATTGGCTTTTCTTATGTAGTATGAAAAGCTGTTCAGCTCCAGTACCAGCGATGCAGCAGCATGATACTGCAGGAGGAACCACTTGTTGATAGCTGCAGCAGAAGCATTACAGAACAACAAGTTAACCAGCTGTTCTCCTTCAGTCTGTTGTGAATTCCAGGAAAGTGCTGGCAGATTGGCTGGCCAGAGTACTTCAACTGGCAGAAATACCTGCTGGGCTGCTGCAGATTACCCGATTCATTGTGTGCATGCTACCAAATAGCACCAGGTTGATGATGGGGTTTTTTTTAATGATCCCGAGTGGAGGTTTTTTAACTGACAAGCTGCTTAATATTAAAAAATAAAAAAATATCTTGCATCTCCTTCACATGTGCCCCCCCTCCATTGCTCCTTATAACTTCAAAACTCTGTTCAATTAAGTCCAGTACCCACTCAGTGATGCACTTTATAATTACTTAAGTTCACTAGAATGCAATTTTATGAATAGGAAAAGATATAGAAGTTATTCTTCCTTGATGCAACTGCATTCCAATTTCTACAATGTGATTTCCACTTTATTTCATGCATGCTGAAGCAAGGAATTCACTTGGTGTCCCTGGGTAATATTTCATATGTTATAAGTCCCTTGGTGACCTCAAACTGAAGCACTGAATGACCAAGTACTCCTAAATTACCTTCCTCTTCTCTGGCTGCTTATTTACACCTACTTGCCAGTAGTCTACAAGGGTTATGCTTTTAGACCACAGTAATTTATTTTTTTTTTTTAAGAGTTGAGTTGCTTATTTTCTTTTCATAAGACTTAAACCAAAACACAGCCCTGTTTTGCATGGGGATAAACCTGAGACCTTAGCAAGTAGAAGAGGAGTTCAGTTCAGTGTGCGGAGAAGTGCACTAGCTTAGTTAGGTACCTCAAATGTAATTAGAGGAATGGAGCTAAGAATGGGTTTCTTAATATCACAACAATGGAAGCTTGTCGTGTTTACTTAAATTATTTGAGCCAGTTAATCAGAAGTGAAGAGATGTAAGTATGAAGATGTGGGTGCTGATAGATGAGACCTGTAAGACTGCAAAATTTAGTAAAACTGCATTTCATATATGTATTTTGATGTTGTGCTGTTTTGTCTCAAAACTGAATTCCAGCAGGTTGAAAGGCAGATTTCCTTTGTTTGAAGGATATTTTTCACTAGTTTTGGTATATCTTGGTATTTACGAAGATGACGATGCCACTAGGAACATTAGATTACAAAGGTAAACTCTGAAAAGGTCAGCAGGTCTGACATGCAATTTGTCTTGTTCAATTAAGCTTTATATTGATATCCTGTCTGTTTGACCAATATGGTTATCACTGCAAATATAAATGATGTGTGGGAAATTATTGTATGTTTGTGTTTGAAAAACAATCAGAAGCCTGAATGGCCCTAATGACAAATCTAATAAACATTAAGCTACAGTATGTGATTCTGTGTTGGCTTTGATCATCAGCTCTTGTAGTCCACTTGATTTAGAAATTTAATAGGCAAAAGAAGTGTCTAGCTGTGGCATCTGTAAATAAATTAAGAAATATTGTTTGATTTTCATTACTTAACTGAATGAACAGATATCCAGAATTAATCAGAAATGCATGAGACATATTCACTACATCTTCCTTAATCTAATGCCTGTTGCTATGATTCAGCATCATATTGCAAAAGTAAAAAAATATTGACCTGTATAATCCTCTAAAATGCTTGGTCCACATATTTACTATGTGTCTGATGCTGTTTAGTGGAACATAGAGAACAACTGTCTACTTTGATTTGCTAGGAGAAATACGTGCCTCAAGTTTAAATAAAATAGGTGTAAGTAGCAAATAATTCAGGAGAATTAGAATTTCAAATCCAATTCATTTCAATTATCTATTGTGGCTTGCCAGTTTCTGAGGATTTTCCTTGTTTGCTGTAACTTTGTGTTTCAACAACTCTGAAGTTGGATTGGAAATGATGAGAAAGACCATCTCCAACTCTTTCTTGTGTGGTTACTGCAACCTGCCTGATTATTTCATGGAATGGACCTTCTTCATCTTAATGAAACAGGATACTCATTTATAATTCTACAGTCCAAAAGAACATTGCAGGAATTCAAGTCAACTGGAACAAAACTTATGAAAGTATACTTCTTGCTAGTCTTAATGCTACCAAGGAACATAGAGATTAAAATTTGGAACAAACAACTATGCTTCTTAAATCTCTCAAATTATACTTGAAACTAGTGTTTGAACCTTCTCTTACGAGTTATTTACTTCCACAATGCCATTGAAAGTTTGTCTTAATCCACTTTTAACACTCTTTTTGGAGCCCTTGCTATTCTAAGTGACTGAAGTATTGATATTATTTATCAAGTAATAGAAATTTACATAATTAACTTATTGTATACTTCCATAGTAGTCATTAAAGTATTTAAGTATCGTAAAACTGCTTCCCCAGGGAAGTGGTCACAGCACCAAGCTTGACTGAGTTCAACAAGCGTCTGGATAACACTCTCAGTCACGTGCTCTGATTCGGCTGGTCCTGTGTGGAGCCAGGAGTTGGACTCGATGATCCTTATGGGTCCCTTCCAACTCAGAACATTCTATGAGTCTACTTTAAGTATTGTCCTCTTCTACCTAAGCACTTTTAATTGCAAGTAATTTACCTCATTCTAATTTGGCTCTTGAGCAAACAAGAAATCTGGCTGCTGGGGGGCTGAATATCCCTTCAACCCTGGTTGTGCAACCAGTTTTTGGGCAAGTCAGTCAAGAGAAGAAAAATACTGTACTTCCCTCTGAGAAGAGAGGCTCTGGCCTTGCCTGTTGGTGTCTGGGATGGGATTGTGTCCCAGACAACACAATGGTTCTTTCCTTCTTTTTCTTGGAAGCAATGAAGCCTGAATAATCTTTGATGCTAAAAAGATGCTGCTTCCCTCAATGAAAACCGGCTGTAGGAATTAATATTTTTTTGTATATGTTATCTGGAACTGAGAAAGAAGCTATTTGCTTGCACTTCAAGTAGTCCTGAATTATAGGGATACATCCTGTATCCCTCTGTAACTGAAAGGGATGCAAAGCTGTTCAGGAGATGAAAGTTCTGTTCCTGCTGCTGGTAACCTTTGCAACGTTAGGTAAAACTTCTTAAATTCTGTTCGCATTATGGATGTCTCGGCATTAAATGCCTCAGCACAAGTGCTGAATAAAAGTCCCTCTGAATATGAAATGGCAGATAAAAAGGTAAAGGATGATCTTTGAAACTCTTGTTACGTTTTTCTATGCTGCCCTTGTCTCTAGGGATCAAAGTAAACAGGTAAGGAGGAGTGTTGAAATACTTCACAAATGGATCTTGGAAGTAGAATGTAGTAGTATTTCATTAACTCTATGGGTTTTGCTGCTTTGAAAGCATGTCAGAAACTTTACGTAGATCAGAAGAGAACTACAAAAATGTTCCAGTGACTGGAAAAAGTGGCTTTAAAGGGGAACACTGGGGAGCTGTCTGGTTTTAACCAGTCTTGAGAGACAATCCAGGTATAACTGCCTTTATGGAGGGAATGTATCTGTAGCTAAAGGGCTCTTACTCTAGTATAGCAAAACTTTAATGAGACCTTGTGCTTGGGAAGATGATCCAAGGCAAGACTTGTATGTCTAAACAAAAAGAACAATCTTGTTCTCTCTTCCCTCCATCTTAGTCAAAAAGACTAAGATTATTCCAAAGACTAAAATACTAAACATCAAAAGCCCTTTTGGAAGAGATAAATGATAAACTTATTTTAATTCTTGTGTTTGGCTCTTACTGACTCTGGCATCTTCAAGGAGAAACACCGTAAGACATATTAATACGCAAATTATAAATGTAATGAAAATGGGTAGGTATCTGAACGTCTTTGTTTCCTACCATACCAGTCTCCCCTCCGTTGGGTAAAATGTTAGAGGTGTGAACACTTGCTTTGTTCCATTCAGCCTTATACAAAAGCCAACACTGTTGAAAGAGGCAGAAGTGTGGGAAGGAAAATATTTTGACTTCCCATTAGATCATATGTAGCTGATGAAAAATTACTGTATATTATAAAACTAAAAAGTTTTAAAAGAAAATATCGCACTTGAAACAGAAACCAAATCTGAGCAATGTATTTTTTAAGGACTTTTTTCATCTACCCAAACATTTCAAGGTATTTTAGTAGAATGAAGATCTTCAAGCAGAAATTAGTTCAGAGAGTTTTTGTTTTGTAAGACAGAAGAAATATCCACCCTTCCTGAGATTTTTTTTTATTATTATTTAAAATATTGCATCCACATAGCTTTAACTCAAAATTTTGATGGAGAAATTCACAGGGCTTTAGATATCCTGGGCATATTAGAAAGGCTTTAGTGAAGCCCGGGTGTCTGACACTAGTCTGCCCACCTGTGCTAAAAAGAGCACTTAGTGGAAACATATCCTGTAAAAATAATGTATACAGAAAACACGATCTCATGAAAGACTTGGGAGACTGTTCAGTTTTGAATGAAGTAGGTTAAGCTTATGTCCTGTATGCAAGCACTTCTGAGAAGTAGGTGATAGCAGGCTGTGGAAGGACTATTCTTCAAGAGCAGCCCTGCTTCACCTATAAAACAGAGATTGTTCTGCCTGTAAGTTAAATGCCAAATGTGTCAGCACAACAGCGCACGATGTGCGAGCCTTTTCACAAAATGTGACTGTGTACTCATTCCCTCCCCACCAGGCCATCTGCTGTTGGCCACTCTTAGGATTGCTGCATGAACCGAAAGTACATACCCACGAAGGATGGCAGCTTGGTGTTTGGGTGGATTTTTTGGGCATGCTTTGCAGTGGCGGGGGGGAGGGAGAAACTTGGCATCATTCTGCATCCCAGCAAAGATAAAGCATCCAGATTCTCTGCAGGACAATCTGGTGTGGGTTTTCTCTGGGAGTCATGTATTTTATACTAGAAATTATTTTGATGGGGGATAAATAACAGTGTATTTTGAGAGTGAAACACATAATTCTGGAAAAATGCTAAAACATCACACTAGTTGGAATTTTCTGTAGAAAAATTTGAAATTCTGGCAATATTGACCACACTTCAGCCTTAGTTCAAGGAAAGGCATATGCTAGGGGCATGCACGTTTGATAAGGTCTCTAACTGAAATGATAGTAAATGTTTAATATTGACTCCTTGGTGAAGGTAGTTCCACCATTGTTTTTTTCACTCATTTAGCAATTGACAAAGATATCACAATATCTCAGCATTCTGTGGGATTAGCTGTGCCAGCAATGTCCACACTAAGCTAAAGGTAGTATTACGTAAACTGTTCTTGAGAAAGTTTTAGCAAAGAAGCCTCTCGGCACCTTGTGTGTCTGACAGTGCAGCTGTTAGCAGGTGTGACACGTCACATCTGCTCTGGGGTAGCTTACACCAAGTGGTGTCATGACTGCTGTGATTTCATTGCAAGTGATAAACAGGTAGGAAAACTCCTTGATTCTGGCAACAGTCCTAAACTTCCATGGCAGAAAAAAATAAATTCTGGTATAGAAGCAGCAGCAATGTGTAAGCCTACATAGCTGATATTGGGCAGTGGTTTGATGCAATGGCAGTCTGCCAGTTGTTTTAAAATAATAAAAGTGACAAAATGCTGAACCCAGCCCCTATGGGCTCTGCAGTTGATACAGTGAAATTTCTATGCTACTCACACTCCAGCATTAATGATCAAGATCTCTGTACTACCTGTAACTCAAGTTATGACAATTCAAAACCTTCTGACGGTTTAATTGGCTTAACTAGGGCCTGACTGAGATGATGATCCTGGGGAATCTGCTGCAGTGATGGACTTCAGGGGCAATTTTTCTGTTTGTCTATTTTTGTCTACACAATGATTGCTCATCATATGAGGAATAACAATGCAAACAGGTTTCTCTACTGTTAAAGACCTGAATTCAGGGGCTGAATATGTATGGGAAACACGTGTTGAGGGACTACGTGGACTCTCCAAATTGGTATTCAGTTTTTGTCTTTACCATGGTGTAGCAGTTACACTTTAGGTCAGCATAGAAGCCAAGATAAGAGGCTAATCATTAGTATTTTGCATGACTTTGCTCATTACTTACACCATGAACTCTTACATGTGGCACTTTCCAGTAGACTCTATCTGTGCATTTGTGTTAGTGGTCTAATATACTTGGTAGCTTCAAGCCTTTAAAATAGGAGCTCTTCCAATTTTAACACTCTTTCTGTAAGAAAATATCTTTTATTGCTTTGGCAATTATCTATATTTAGATGATGATATGCATGCCCTACCTAAATGCTGCAGCAGTTTTAATTAAATTAATAAATCCTATTTAATGTCCAGAATTGCATATGGATTTTCAAAGTCTCAGTTTAAGTTGTTCTGTAAGAGATAACTCACAGGTTCTGGAATTAAGCTAGTTTTGGCAGAAAGACTAGGTCTGCTTCTTAATTGATAGCTTACTGCTTGGTGTACTGTCTTGTTGAGCAATGAGTTAGTCACAGGCAATGTCTGTACTATGAAATGACACAAGCCCATGACAGAGATGTAAGCACTGGATGACAACCATCAGTACCATGCAGTCTGTTAGCATGATCTCTGGTATCCTTGGGGGCCTGTAGCAGCCCAGACTGCCATCAGAACAACTGCCATGTGCAGATCTCTTTCACTGATAGGTTTAAAATTTGAGCTCACAGATGTGCAACCAGCAGCTGTGGATGAATGACAGTACAATTGAGGCACTACAGCCCTGGTGACCCAGGAGCCAGGGTACTTTTCTCTGCCAGTGCCTCCCTCCTTTGCATATAGTTGATGGGCCTCTCAGGACCAAGATGAACAATGTACAAGCTATATCTTGAGGTATGGAAAGATAATTGCTGATTGTGCTTATATCTGCAAACATCTGCAAATTATTCTGAGTTCATGGCTACTTGGCCAGAAGAATACCCCTGTGCATAACCCTGCTCTAAGAGGCTAGGAGCTCTAAAGACAAAATCATTCTGAATCCCAGCATTGTCTACCAAAACATTTGGATGATGATCAGGGAGAAAGACTATCCTCTGCCACCTAGCCAGATGGCAGAATCCTGAGCAGAGCTGTAGGTAGATGTGATGGTTTCCGTGCTTGCTCTCCCTGACTGAAAGCATCCCCAGGGATTGAGAGGAAGAAAGCAGCTCTTGGCTCCATTCCTGGAGCATCTCCTGTGGAACCATGGGGAAAGTAATGCTCATACCAGCACAGACCACCTCTGTGACATGACCAGATCCTGCTCAAAGAGAACTGGCTGTTCTGGGATGCAGTTTGGTTAGGTATGTGGGTGTTCAGTTTTGGGCCTCTCTCTACAAGAAGGACATGGAGGTGCCAGACTGTATCCAAAGAGCAGCAATGAAACTGGTGAAGGATCTAGACAACAAATCCTATGAGGAGAGGCTGAGGGAACTGGGGTTGTTTAGCCTGGAGAAAAGGAGGCTGAGGGGAGACCTTCTCACTCTCTACAGCTACCTGAAAGGAGTTTGTAGCCAGGTGGGTGTTGGTCTCTTCTCCCAAGTAACAAGCGATAGGACAAGAGGAAATGGCCTCAGGTTATGCCAGGGGAGGTTTAGATTGGATATTAGGAAAATTTTTTTCACCAGAAGTGTTGTCAATCATTAGAACAGGCTGCCCAGGGAAGTGGTTGAGCCACCATCCCTGGATGTATTTAAAAGACTTGTAGATGTGGTGCTTAGGGACATGGTTTAGTGGTGGACTTGACAATGCTAGTTAATGGTTGGACTTGATCATCTTAGAGGTCTTTTCCAACCTAAATGATTCTATGATTCTGTCTCCTAGCCATTAGCAGCTTGCCCAGCTGGGTGGTGCTGATATACTTGCCATGTGGGACTGAAAGTCCAGGCTGTTTAAATAGAAAGTGGGAAGGAAGGAATACCTCCCTCTTCCTTACCTGTCCCCATGCACACCTGGATGATATCTATTTAAATAGCAGCTAAATATGGGTTTTTCCCCCTCCCTTGTGGTGCTGAAATAGATTTTTCAAAAGATTATTTGCAAAGAGAAGTTGCTGAAAGCTGTATCATAGCCTTTCAGCCAGGGAGTTACCGAGGCTGCTGCTGGTGGGATGCTGGCAGGTGCTTATGTAGGGGTAGCGTGAGTAGAGAGGTGATAGCAGGTTCTACATGAAGAATAGAGAGGAGGGGATAAGAATGTAGACCCTCAGTTATAACAGTGGTCAGCGTGACTCATGAAAAAGAAGAGTTAACAGTAGGGACTGTCAGTCTGAATAAAATGTATTTCATTTATGTAGTATTGTGGGAAGGCAAGGCACAGACAGAGGAGGAGCTGTGTTTGGGAAGAGAGGGCGTGAATGCGGCTAAGTGCTTGTGGGGGTTTTGATGGAAATATGACTCGTCTGAATTGCCATCTCCAGTCCTGGAATTAGAAGGGGCAGAAAAGCGTGCATGGCCATCTGTGCCAGTGAGGCCAGGCAGTGTGCGTGGGAACTGGAGGGCCCAGCCCTGTTGTGATCCCTCTGTCTCGCACGAGGATACCAATGAGCCGTTTGGGTTGTGCAGCAGGCAATAGCACCATGAGCGCTGCTGACGGTATGAATTTCTAGGCTGTTCCTCAGTGTTCACCACCTTGCGGCCAACCAGCTGCTCCACTGAGACAGTGGTGGTTGCACACTGGGCCTTGTGACCTAAGGTCAGAGAGGGAAAGCAACGTTTTGTGTTTCATAGTATACAGACAGTGATCCCAGCAATAACCTTTAGTTCCAGGCAGGAAGAACATGTCCTGTCTCATAGATCCCAAAGGCTTAGGAGCACTGCACTGACCCAAACCAGAAAGTCCCATGGGAACTCCAGATTGGATGAAATTCACCTGCTATGGAGCTCCTAACTGAGGAGAGCTTGCCTGGCTCCAAGCTGAAGAAGGAAGCATGACTACAGATGGGTCGTACAAAGCATCTAAAGATGTCTGACAAGCATAACGAGAAAATGCAGGAATAGGCAGAATATCCATGGCAGATGGCAGGATGTGGTCACACCCGGTGCCCAGCACAGATTTCCAGCCTGCAAGCATGGAACAAAGTGCTGAAAGGCTTCATACCCTGCTGTCCCCTTCATCAATGGAATAAAGTGAGTGTGACCACTGCGGAGTGGGGATTACTAAAGGCCAAAGCATGTCAGAGTTGCTCTGAGCCACGACTGGCTACCAATAATTTGCAACTTGGATGTAATGACTGTGTTCTGGGGGTGACTTTTAGCTATGTGGATATGAATCAGTCTGTGCTATTTGGCCGTGGAGCCCAAGGGTCCTTGGCCCTCTTTTTGTCAATATAGACGAATTTGTCTGGGTTTACTGAGCTTTCTCTTCTTCAGCTGGATCTCTCAGTCTCCATTCTCAGAGCTGTAACTGCATGTTTTTGAGAAAGTGTACAAAACTGGTGGAGTATGAAAGAAAAAGAAAAGAGCAGGTTATAAGGAAAAGGAATTTGTGAAATTATGGATTTGTCAGCTTAACTTCAATTAAGAGAAAAATTCTGGAATAGAAAAAAAATCAAACCATCTGTAAGCTCCTGGAAAAATCATCAAAGAGATGAGTAGCCCCCAACATGGTCCATTTGTTCAACCCGGTTCCCTTCTGTGACAGAGTAATTGGCCAGTGGATAAAGGAGAAGCATTAGATGTCACATTTTGAGATTAGTAGAGCTTTTGCTGCTCCCTTGCATCACACTTTCACAAATATGCATGTAAATTAAATTACAGGGTGAAAAGCCAAACCAGTTGGATAATCATGCCCAGAAAATTAATCTGATATCTGACCCAAAAAAGACATTAAATGAGGCTTCACAGCGTCTTTTGAATGGAATAGTGCGTTAACCTATTATCCACAATCTCAATAGTAAGCTAGAAGCAAGCAGACTGGTTTTATTGCTAAGCTAGTCTGTCAGTCTTGAAAGCTCAGGATATAATCAGAAATGAGGATAGAATTAAGAATCATAGAATGGTTTGGGTTGGAAGGGACCTTTAAAGGTCATCTAGTCCAACCCCCCTGCAGTGAGCAGGGACATCTTCCACTAGATCAGGTTGCTCAGAGCCCTATCCAACCTGACCCTGAATGTTTCCAGGGATGGGGCATCTATTGCCTCTCTGGGCAACCTGTTCCAGTGTTCCACCCTCATAGTAAAAAAACTTCATTATATCTAGTCTTTAGTTTAAAATCATTACCCCTTGTCCTGTTGCTACAGACCCTACTAGAAAGTCTGTCCCTTTCTTTCTTAAGGCACCCTTTAACTATTGAAAGGCTGCAATAAGGTCTCCCCGGAGCCTTCTTTTCTCCAGGCTGAACAACCCCAACTCTCTCAGCCTGTCCTCACAGGAGAGGTGCTCCAGCCCTCTGATCAGCTTCGTGGCCCTCCTCTGGACTCGCTCCCACAGCTCAATGTCTCTCCTGTACTGGGGCCCCCAGAGCTGGACGCAGTACTCCAGGTGGGGTCTCACAAGAGCAGAGTAGAGGGGCAGGATCACCTCCCTCGACCTGCTGGTCACACCTCTTTTGATGCGGCACAGGATATGGTTGGCTTTCTGGGATGTGGGCGTACATTGCCAGCTCATGTCCAGCTTTTTCATCCACCAATACCCCTGTCCTGGTTTCAGCTGAGAGGGTTGATTTTCTTCATAGTAGCTAGTGTGGGGATATGTTTTGGATTTGTGCTGGAGGCAGCGTTGATAATATAGAGATGTTTTTGTTCAATGGACTTATTGTTGAGCAGTGTTTACACGGGGCCAAGGCCTTTTCTGCTTCTTGCACTGCCCTGCCAGCAGGATGGCTGGGGGTGCACAAGAAGTTGGGAGGAGACACAGACAGGACAGGTGACCCAAACTGACCAAAGGGATATTCCATATCATATGACGTCATGCTCAGTTTATAAGGAGCTTGGGGGAAGGGGGGGGGGGGCCGGCAGCGTTCAGTGTGATGGCGTTTGTCTTCCCAAGTAACTGTTAGGCGTAACAGAGCCCTGCTTTCCTGGAGATGGCTGAACACCTGCCTGCCCATGGGAAGTGGTGAACGAATTCCTTGTTTTGCTTTGCTTGTGCGCGCAGCTTTTGCTTTACCTATTAAACTGTCTTTATCTCAGCCCATGAGTTTTCTCACTTTAACTTTTCCAGTTCTATCCTCATCCTGATGGGGGGAGTGAGCGAGTGGCTGCGTGGTGCTCAGCTGCCGGCTGGGGTAAAACCATGACAACCCCCAAGTCCTTCTCCTCAGGGCTGCTCTCAATCCATTCATTCCTCAGGCTGTATTGATACTGGGGGTTGCCCTGACCCAGCTGCAGGACCTTGCAGTTTAGAGGGGAAAGTGTAAGACGTTAAATTCAGTTGGGACAAGGAATGGAGCAAATATGTGATGGGTGGTTCAGAAAAATTCTTGGAAAATGAGATGGGGAATCATGGGATCTGGGATGTGATATGAATCAGAAGCATCATGCTGGTTTTTTTGGGCACAGGAAGGAAGCAAATGTTGTATCAATAAATATTTGTATTGCCTCCAAAATACAGAATGTACTCCCATTCTGCTTAACATTATTCAGGCCTTACTTGTAGTGATACATCCAATTTTTGGGCAGTAGAGTCCAGAGGAAATATGGACTACTTGGAGATTTTCTGGAGCAGAAAGACTAGAGTGACCATCTGGTTTAGAACTGCTGCTCTTTGGTTAGAGAAGGCTGAATGCAACAGGTCTTCTAACAAATACAAGCTGCTGTGAATCTGTTCATCAAGCCTGTGATGTGCAGGATGGTAACTTTTGTTAATGGGTTCAAATTATAGGGAGGAAGGATTATTTTCATTTCCTTTCTTTCCTGCGCTAACTCGAAAGACTGTGTGAAACACTGTGGTGGATTGCTGGAAGAGTCTGTGGCACCGCTGCTTTGGAGAGCTCACAGAACAGGTGAGGCTTAGTCCAGTGTGTTGTCCATTTTATGCAGAACTAGTTGTCTAATGATTTTCATTATAATATTGCTAGCTTATATAAGGGACAAATTACTAACAAGTTGAGCAAAAATTCTTGTCTTGGTATCAGTAGTCTTCCTGGCTGAATTTTAGTCTGGGTAAGGAAAGCAAGACCTTCAGCCAAACAGAAGGAAACAAAATGGGAGAATCCTGAGTTTGGGGCCACATCTGCAAGAAGAGAAAGTATTAGAAATTCTGGCATTCCAGCCTGTGTTGTGATATTTGCCACCTTGTATGCTATCAAAATGGTTCAAGGTCTGACTGAAATATTGTACGCTGACTGTATATAGCTGCACAACATATGTTAGGAGCAAGATGAGGGGCATCTGTACAATGTAACCCAGCTCTTAGGCCTCAGAGCAGCTGATACCTGCAGGAAAAAAGGGGATATACTGGTGATACAACCCTCTTGCAAACAAATTATTTGAATGTCTGCTGCTCAAGCCCCCATCACCACCCAGCTGCTGTAAGTCTTGGCTGTCCACTGACTGGTGACAGTTCAAATGGCAAGACTACAGAGGAGGATGAGATCCTCTTCTCTACTGGTTTGGATTCCCACAAGGTGGTGAATACTTCAGAGACACTTCGTGTCTTCCCTTTGCTGAAAGTACAGACCTGGTCAGTTCTTTCAAGCCTGTTGGGTATCGCAATGAATTTTAAAGGAGCAGATAACATGGGCTATGCACAATGTGCCCATCATGCGCTGGAGTGGCATGCAGATTATGTACAACAGTATCTAGACTATGCACTGAGTTAGGACATTTTTTTTGCACGCTAGTGTAATAGTGGGGTTACAGCCAGCCCTTACCTAAGTGTGCAGTACTTGGCTGGTGTGATGGAATGTTCCCCATTGATGATATGTTCCACAGTAAACGTTGATGCTGTTTTGTTGGCATGATATAGTCCTTCCGTGATTTGGTGCAGGAACTTTAAGCTTTGGGGACATTGCAATGATGAACCTCTCCTTTTTTTTTTTTTTTTTTCCCTGATAGAAGTCTGCTGAAGCATGGCCAAGTTACCAGGCTTCGTACTGCCCTGCCCAGCGTGGGGGAAGGCAGAACAGTTTGTATGCAGGTCACTAGAGAGCAGCAGCATTTATATCTATTGCGTTCAGCTGAGCACATCTCTTCATTTTGATGCAGCTGTCATGGGCTGGCCTAACTACATAGGCTAGGCTGAAGACTGTGGGGTACAAGCAGGTATATAATTATTAATCTCTGTTAATGTCATCACTTGGCACCAGAAGAGATGATTCATCAACTTTTATGTAGAGCAGAGCTAGAACTTATTAAAACTTGTCTCAGTTACAATAAGCAGCTAATGACCTTCAGAGGTCAGAGTTTATTAGGAACACAGTAGTCAACCAAAGTGTTCGGGTCAGACTGCTACTTTTCAAAGAACGTGTCACCTGTACGAGGACCACTGTTTTCCCTCCCTGACCATTCTTTTCTGGGGAGAAGAAACAGAACCACCGCAGGCTGAATTTTGCAGAGAAGAGGACATGGAATTTAAAAAGCGACAAAAAAGAGAGGAAGAGGCTTTAGGAGAGGAAGAGGGCTAAATGAGAGCATGCTTAAGTGAAAACCTGGACATTTAACCAGAGTTCCTGTGTCTCTGTTACCCAGTAAGGACCTGCAAAGTGCAGAGGCTTCCAACCTGTGATGTCCTGGCAGTGTGTCTATCAGTTTTAAATGTCAGAAGCACAAACTTGCATGTTAGCTGGTGGTGTGGTGTCACTTCTGCTGCTGTGGTTTGTCTTTACAGAGGATAACCCCGTTACTGCCTGTTTGTTAGGTCTGTGGTCTAGTCCTCCAGGTCCTGCCATGACTAAATTCTTCTTGAAAGAAGAGATTGGCATCCTACACCACACCCTACATTTTGCCTGACATTCTCCCTAGTTTATATGCTTTGACCAATATCTACTGCCTATGTGAACAGATTAATATACAGAATTGCAAAGCTAAGCTTACATTAAAGGCCTCCTGAAAAGTCTCAACTTTGCAGCCTCAGTGCGTAAATGTTTTTGTTTAAAAAACAAACCACCTCTGAAGTCTGTAGAAAACATACCCACATGTGTGTTGTGGTGTAACCAGTGAGACTGTTTACTGAAACATGGCCTTTCTTTGTTTATCGCCTTCATGGAGTAAGTTAGGTAAAGTTTATCCTGAGAAAGCTACACTGACCTTCCACTGGGTGCAAGTACGTGGCCTTGTGTGTATTTCCTGTGATGAAAGTAAGAAGACACCCTGACCCATGCTGTTTTCTGGAGCTCTGAAGTTGCTCTTAGACTCTATTGCTAATGTTTGTTGAAATTCAGAATATAGGAAGGAGACTGCCTAAAGTTCTTATGTGCCATAGGTTTGTCTTTATGAGCATTTTTAGTCTTTTAGTTCTGCAGAGTAATCTACTCTGCTTTTAAAGAGCTTGGCTTGTGCTTGGGTGAGTTCAGACTAACACATACCGTACATGTCAAGAATCGTGTGGTTAGTCATGCTTTTTGACATGGGAGGAGTTCAGATGGATGAAAGGCTGGAAAAACTTTAAAGCTGTTTTAAAGGATGTTCTCTATACATTCTCTATTTAATATTACACTTGATTAATCTAAACATCACTATCCAGCTCTGAGACTTGAATCTTTGTTCTTTGGGTTTGTTTGCCTTGTTTATATCTTTGAAACGGAAGCCTCTGTATACCACTATCTCAGACACTTAGTATTTTATGGATGCCTGTAGCTCATCTGTAAAACTAAAAATCTTTTTACTAGAGAGGAAAGCTCAATTTCCTTCCACTTTTATCAAACTTTCTAGTTTCTGTAGCAGTGATAGTAGAAAAGAGGACATTTTAACTCTTGCTGTAAACAAGCATATTATTGTCATCTCTGGGAGAGACTGAGCTGCTCTTCTAAATGAAATTTTGCTTGCAGCATGGCACTTCAGGTTTCTCTTACTTGGTATAAATCCATTGAAAACCCATGCACGGTTAGCATAAACATCTGGCTGCTCTCCTGCTGTCATCAATAAAAATGATCTGCTCCATCTTGAAGCTTTTCTTTTTAGAAAAAAAGTGTTTAACATAACATCAATGTTTTTATACTGTCTTTGCCTTAGATTTGTATCCCCCTTACCTCATGAAGGGAGGAAAGTTAATCACAGTAAGCTTTTCCTAAAGATATTTCATTGAGTAGTTCAAAATCAACTAAAATCCTCTTAATTAGGCCTGCACTCTTATTGTTACTTTTAGTTTAAAAGTGTTACAAGATATGGTTCAGCATCACAGGAATGGATTATAAAACTGTAGATGATGGAGGAGAGCTGAGGACTTCATGTATGTAACGTGTTTAGACCAATGTACTTGTTCCACCTATTCCAGATTAGCAAACCTTTCATGGCAACCATATTTTGGAGTTTCTTTTAACCTAATCACAATGGATTAATGGGTCAGGTCCTAACTGTCAGAAAATTAGAGTTGACTCTTTGTCACGAGGGAGCCTCAAAACTTGCCTTAGATTTCTCTGCTTGCAGCTCAAGGCTCAGCCTGAAAGGGGAGGGATGCTGTCACTGGAGACAGATCCACAGCTGAGTGGAGTGGTAATGTGTTCAAAAGCATCCTTCTGCTGGCAAATCCTGTACGTGCTTTTCCTTTAGGCTTTGAAAACACATCACTTGTGGTGCTACCACAGTGTCATTGAGTTAGAATACATCATGTCTTCAAAATTATTAAATTGTTATTACATTTTGATTATTTACATTTTTATTATTACATTTTGTAATGTAATCAAAAGGAAGATTTTAGGCCTTTTATCTCTAAGACCAACTCAGAGGTAGCAGTGCCCAATGCAATTTTATGCAAAGCCATTCAAGGTAACATGGAAGAAGGTGGCCATGCTAACTTGGTGCTTTTCATGGCCTAACTTTGCTTCTCACTGCAGGCGGATGAAGTTTTCCCACTGACCCTAAACAGTGAGAGCCACAGTTACATTAGTGAAAAATTTCATGATCTGTCTCTCACTTTTAAATACAGTAACAGTGCAAGGCTATCTGCATACCAGCAATAAGCAAAAAAAGACTCTGCTCTCCTGCTAGTGAAGCAGCAGTGCATTTCTTTCTCTTTAGGAAGAGCTTTTTTTTTTAAGCTAGAGAGCTACTCCGTCACTGACCTCCTCGAGTCACTGTCCGAGACAAGAATCTAGTATATGCTCTCTTCCTTGTGAGCTGGAAGCCACTTTAAATCTGCCAACACTTTTGCTTAGCTTTCCTTTTAGAACAGAGCCAACCGTTCCTCTGCATCTCTGGAGTATCCCTATGTTCTCTTAAACTCTCCTAATAGTTTTGGCTAGAAAGTAGGGACAGTGGTTAGACTGTTTCCCATACCAAAAGTTTAACAAGCTTGGGTATTTTTGCTCAGACATGCCCATGGCTGTAGTTCAGTCCCTGCTTCCCCTTACTTGAGGCTTCACCACTCCTGTGTCCAGGCTCGGTTCGTCAAGCAATGCTGGTTTGTGTCAATCCCCTGACACAGCCCACCTACTCTTTGCACTTTTGAGAGTCGGTAGCAGTTGAATGACAACTGGTTCTTATGTCATGACCGCCCTCATCTCATGCAGGAAAAAGTTGAACTGATTATGCTCTAGGAAATTAAATAGGAGTTAACGGGGCTTGTATGAAGCCAGCAATGGGAGTCACAAAGCAGCTGGTGATTAGAAGGGCTGTGGAAAGAGCTCTGCCTAGCCATTAATCAGAGAAAAAGAGGAAAACAAGTAATACTGATCTAGGGATGTTTTTCCACCCAAGTATGAAATTCATGTTTAGGGTTAAACAAAACCTTTTTAGAAATTAGACAGAACAGTTTTATGAAAGGTTAATGACATTAAACAGAAGACAGAGAAGAAATAAGAGAGAAGCAAGTTTTATTCAGCTTGAGATTTGGTCACTGGCCATGGACTTCATTCCATCCTCTCAGGATGCAAGAACTTGTGCTGCTTGCCTCCCAGAATGATAACTGTTGAGATCAAGCTGTCGTCTGCCAAGTGAATACACACATTTACAGACTTGCTCTTACTCTCCTACTCCCAGCACAATGAGTAATCAAATATCTTTCCCCTGAGTTGGACAACATCAAATGGATGGTTATTTCTGCAGGCTCTTGTAGCCTCTTCTATCTGGAATGTCCACCAGAGATGATGCTGGTGTGTTTGAAGATAGAAACGAATGCATGTGTGTGATATACTAAGCACTACTGGGCTATTCAGTAGATTTCAGCATCCTACTGGGACAGGAGCATATATCCACAAGGCGTGTATTGAGCAAACTTGAGTATAATAGAAGGGATGGGGTTTTTTTGGTCATTTTTGGCTGTGTGGTTAGTTGTGAGGTTTTTTTGTTTGCTTGTGGTGGTGGTTTTTTGTGGGTTTTTTTTGTTTGTTTTAGAATCATAGAATGGGTTGGGTTGGAAGGGACCTCAAAGACCATCTAGTTCCAACCCCCCTGCCATGGGCAGGAACACCCTCCACTAGACCAGGTTGCCCAAAGCCCCATCCAACCTGGCCTTGAACACCTCCAGGGATGGGGCATCCACAACCTCTCTGGGCAACGTGTTCCAGTGCCTCACCACCCTAACAGTAAAGAATTTCTTCCTAACTTCTAATCTAAATCAACCCTCCTTCAGCTTGAACCCATTACCCCTTGTCCTGTCACTCCACTCCCTGATAAACAGTCCCTCTCCATCTTTCCTGTAGGCCCCTTCAGGTACTGGAAGGCCACAATTAGATCTCCCCAGAGCCAGCTTTCCTCCAGGCTGAAC
This sequence comes from Balearica regulorum gibbericeps, assembly GCF_011004875.1. Taxonomy (NCBI): domain Eukaryota; kingdom Metazoa; phylum Chordata; class Aves; order Gruiformes; family Gruidae; genus Balearica; species Balearica regulorum. The sequence goes on from NC_046187.1 coordinate 71,239,833, forward strand.
AACCCCAACTCTCTCAGCCTGTCCTCACAGGAGAGGTGCTCCAGCCCTCTGATCAGCTTCGTGGCCCTCCTCTGGACTCATTCCAACAGCTCCATGTCTCTCCTGTACTGGGGCCCCCAGAGCTGGACGCAGTACTCCAGGTGGGGGTCTCACCAGAGCCGAGTAGAGGGGCAGGATCACCTCCCTCGACCTGCTGGTCACGCTTCTTTTGATGCAGCCCAGGACACGGTTGGCTTTCTGGGCTATTTGTTTTGTTTTTGTTTTTTCCTTCCCATGATGACAGCTGACTAAGTGAGTTTCCTAGAGGAAACATGGAAAGTAACAAGAAAAATTTGTATAGAGAAGAATCTCAGAACTAAAATATTCACCTATTTTCCAGATAGTGGGTAAAGGAATTTTTCATTTAAGTTTACCTATTTTTGTCTTAAGCCAATACATTTATTTAAATGGGCAAAATTCTCAGAGTAAGTGTATTCGTTCATGTTTCTGAATTCAAAATGTTTATGGTTTTTTGCCTTTCAAGTGCTTAACTTCTTTGAAATGATTCCTTCTATAAATATTCATACCCATGAATTGATGTGCCTGATCTTGCAATGGAAATGGCTGCAAAGATAGTCAAAGCAAATTTAATTTTTTTTTATTAATAAATATGCTGAAATATTTGTCCAGTTCAGACAGACATTGTCTTTCCTTGTTTTACCTTGTGCTTCTGACATTGATTGCATAGTTTATTGCATTTCTGCTATGTCTAGAAGACCTTAACATGTTCATAGGAGAAAAGAAGAAAGGTAATTAATGCTTTTATCTGAAAACATAATGTATATTATACGCTTCCTGTGAACTACAGTATTCAGACAGGAACTCTAGACCTGCCAGCCAACAGTGCCAAGACCTCCTTTTCCTAGATCTTATTTTATTAATTTTCTTGGACTTGAAGTAATGAACTGAATATAATATTCAAGTAAAGTTCAGTATTATGATTTTAGGTAAATAGCATTGCATTTTCAATTATCTTTTCCCTTCTTCACAAGGCCTATTTTTGACTGCTATGCACTAAACAGGCACCGTTAGAACGCTGAGAGTCTTTTCATTGAAATGTGAAATGTTGATCGGAAATTAGCTGTATGTAGGTTGTTTTTTCTCCATAACCCCTTCAAAACCCTACTGTGGCCTCTGTCATCAGTATGGTATTTTTTTCCCCCCTGCCTCGTGTGTCTCCTCTGTTTACTTCACAGAACTGAACAAGACCAATGTTGATCTGAATGTCTATTCACAGCTATGTTTGCTGGCAGTATTTTCCCATGACAAAATTGTTGTTTTCTTTTCTCTAGCTTTTAACCAGTTCCTGATCTATAATAGGACTTAATTTTCTAACAAGTTACCCTACTTTCTCCTCTCCAATTTTCTTTAATAGCTCTGTCCAGAATTAACTTTGTATGTGTGGAAACTGCCTTTAGACATCTTCCGTAATCTTAGACTTCTAGGGAGAATATCTGGATCCACTGCACCCAGAAGAAGGAAAGAGATACCCAGGGTATACAGTCTGGATCACTCAACCTTGAAAGGGTAGTTCAGAAGAATTTCTGCTGAGTTGTCTTTCATTGTGTTTTCATATAAAAAGGTACAATTCTTCCCTCACTAGCAAATATCATCTGGGAACTTATATTGATACATTTATGCATTCAAGTGGTATTTAGACTCTTATTTGGATTATGTAGATGTATGCTGGAAAATTGAGAAAATGATGATGCTTCATTAGGTGAAAGGAACTTTGTTGACTTTGTGTAGAGAGCAGGTCTTACAAAGATGTTGATGTGCATTGAATATATCTGATATGTAGGTATTACAACACCTTTAAGGAGCAAGGAATTTAGACTCAGTGTAAAATCCCGATTGAAATGGAAAACAAGAAATGGAAAATGGGAGGTCTAAAATCATGCCTCTAATTTGCCAGGGGTGTGAATGTTTAACTAATATGGAAAAATGTCTTCCTTGTTTTGTGAACGTTTGTTAAAGGTTGAGTTGTTATGTTCTAGAATAAAGGATGTGAGTATAAGGGTGTCTTGTCTAAAGGAATTCTTGTTTTCCATCTCTTCCTCATGGTGATAACTCTTACCAAACAGCAATCGACATATGTGGGACTCGGCAAGAAAACTTCAGGCTTGGTTGTTTTTCTGCTGCTGCTCATACATCAGAGCAGTGGCATATTGACACTGACAGATGAACTTATACCAAAATGCAACCACTCACAGATATGTAAAAGAGACAGCAGAGTAACTGGTCTATTAGGAGAAAGCATCAGGAATATTCAGGGTGGTTTTTTTTTTGAGTTGCCTTCTAACCTATTTAACTGGAATATAATTATTTTGCCTGGTCTATATGAAATGTTTTCCAGGTGAGTAACATGGTGAGAACACCAGTTTTCTGCAGGTATACTGCAAGTATATGAAGAAATTATCTATCTTTACTTAAATGAAATAATACTGGATGCCATCTCCATGGTTGTCACTGAGCTATGGTTGATAGTTATATTGCATTCAGTTGTAACAAATCACGCGCAAGTTGTAGAATTCAACCATATTACAGTACGGTTCATGATACTGAAAATACCTAAAATATTTTACGTAATGTCATGTATCAGCTAACTTAAAGGGTGGTAAATGACAGCGTGAGAGTAAGTTTATTTTCTGTCTAAGTGAATATTGGTATTTATTGTCTCCTCTAAGAGGCAAGTCTGCTACCAAATTAATGGACCCTACCAGAAGACTCTGAAATGTCAGCCCCCAATGAACATAGCATGATAGTTCAGATCCTGTTTTTGAGAGTATGAACATAAATATCTCATTCTCCTAAGGGAAAGAGGGAGAGAGAGACTGCAACCATGAGAGACACAATCTGCCCTATACTGAGGAACTGTTTCAAGTCAAGTATCTTCCTCCCAGGGCTGCTATTGATTTGTCCAGATTTTATCCAGCACTTATGTCAGTGCTGTGTCTTCAGATACCTAATTGTGGTGGCATTTCTGTTTAAATATCCAAGGATAGCCTTTGTGGATGCTGAGAAAGCACAGGGAGCACTGTAGGGTGCTTTTTGCACTAGAAGGCAGAGAATTAGACTGGCAGAAATTGGCCACTCAAATAATTGCCTCCGTGGGGCATAACTGCATATATGGGAGGAGCTGGGCAAGAGAGAGGTTGTTGGACTGCTGCGATGAATCAGCCATGATTTTGAGGTGATAGTGCTTCAGAAGTACTACCAGAGTGAAGGATAATGTACTTCAACTTCTGGCATTTGTTATGTCCCAGTCAACATTCCAGTAAGGACACAGGGCACTTTTTAATTTTGTTCTTTGAACACCTTAATATCTCTTTCTGCTTTACTTCTCTGCTTTCTGAAATGGAGCTACTCATCATGTGAGCGAATTAATTTTGAAGTCTTAGACAGCCACTTGTAGCTTCATATCTTACTTTGAAACTAAATTCCATTATAAAAGTGCTGTTTCTGACTTAGGAGTCTGGGGAATTTTTCCAACTCCCTCCCCTCCTCCCGGAAGTGGCCACAGCTACTATATGAATTATTTTTCTTCTCTTGCCTCTGAATATTGTTCTTACTGATAACTTCTGAGGGGAAAAAATATTTTTGAGCCAAAAATAACTCAAATTAGTATGAAATCTCTGTATTCATCTAATACTTCTATATATTGCTAAATGAAAGAGGTTGCAACCTTTATTTCAGCGTTATCTGTACATGTGTCTCTTAAACTCTTGCTGAATTTCTGTTTGAAGAAAATAAATTGTAGTTGAGTGAACTTGTTTATGAGATTTTGAGGTTAAATAGTTTTGGAGCCATGTCCTGTTGATTTAGAAAGGTTTTTTAAACAGTGGCCTACTTGTAATAACATTTACTGTTGAGAATCTTCTATCATTTGACTTGGTGAATGAAAATGTGTGTTGCATTTTCGAGCACGGCTCCATTTCGAGGCTTGCACTTCCAATCTTCTTTTAAAACTGCATTCTGGTTTACTATAGCATGTAACTAGGACAGTGGCACCTTTGAGTAATGTGCCATGGCACCTGGAGAAATGGCTTCTGAACATGGGTATCTGTGGTGGGTTGACCCTGGCTGAGGGCCAGGTGCCCACCAGAGCCGCTCTATCACTCCCCTCTTTCATTAGACAGGGGAGAAAAGGTACAATGAAAAAAAAACTTACGGGTCGAGATAAGGACAGGGAGAGATCATTCTCTAATTATCATCATGAGCAAAACAGACCGAACTTAGAGAGGGAATTCATCTTATTTATTACTAAGCAAAACAGAGTAGAGGAATGAGAAATAAAACCAAATCTTAAAAACACCTCCCCCCACCCCTCCCATCTTCCCGGGCTCAACTTCACTCCCGGCTTCAACCTCCGCCCCCCTCAGCGGCACAGGGGGACGGGGAGTGGGGGTTACGGTCAGTTCATCATGCGGTGTTTCTGCCGCTTCGTCTTCCTCAGGGGGAGGACTCCTCTCATCGTTCCCCCGCTCCAGCATGGAGTCCCTCTCACGGGAGACAGTCCTTCACGGCCTTCTCCAACGTGAGTCTCCTCCACGGGGTGCAGACCTTCAGGAGCAAACTGCTCCAGCGTGGGTCCCCCACGGGGTCACAAGTCCTGTCAGCAAACCTGCTCTGGCGTGGGCTCCTCTCTCCACGGGTCCACAGGTCCTGCCAGGAGCTTGCTCCAGCGCGGGCTTCCCACGGGGCCACAGCCTCCTTCAGGTGTCTCCACCTGCTCCGGCGTGGGGTCCTCCACGGGCTGCAGGTGGAATCTCTACACCCCCTCATCCTCCCTCCATGGGCTGCAGGGGAACAGCCTGCTTCACCATGGTCTTCACCACGGGCTGCAGGGTGATCTTGCTCCGGCGCCTGGAGCACCTCCTCCCCCTCCTTCTTCACTGACCTTGGTGTCTGCAGATGTTCTTACATCTTCTCACTCCTCTCTCTGGCTGCAAAAGCGCTCTCTAACTGTTTTTGTCTTTCTTAAATATGTTATCACAGAGGCGCTGATTGGCTTGGCCTTGGCCAGCGGCGGGTCCGTCTTGGAGCCGGCTGGCATTGGCTCTATCAGACACAGGGGTAGCTTCTAGCAGCTTCTCACAGAAGCCACCCCTGTAGCCCCCCCGCTACCAAAACCTTGCCACGCAAAACCAACACAGTATCTCTTACCTAAGCTGAATCCCAGTTAATGTGTGGTGAAGTCTATAGCCAAGGACAGTCATAGCCTTCAGCTACTGCCTTCCCCCTTTGTGTTTAGACCTGTTTGTTTAGCCTCCAAAGTTATTTAGGATGGAGACTGTGCTTCCTTATTTTTCTGTATAGAATCCAGCAGAGTTTTGAAGCATTGCGGCGATGCTGATAGCAATGCCATGTCGTCACCTTGCTCACCTCAAGTCAGTTCAAGGTGAAGGCTCCTGCCTACTCTAGGAGGAGGAGAGTACTAATCTTGTATCTTCAGGCTGTTTATTGTGCAAAGAACAGTTATCCATAGTTAAATTGTAGCTGCAACAATGCTATTTTTAGGACTGGCTTTAATTGGATTGTCAATTCTAAGGCAAGAGAAAAAGGTATACCCTCTCACATCTTGGAATGAGATTTGAGAATGACTGGGACGTCTTCAAATCTGAAATGTCTCAGTCTAAACACAGATTTTGGAAGACAACTGGGTGAGTTTTTTTAATATTTCAAGTAAATAAACAAATATATTCAGTATTTCACTGAGTCCCTTGGCCTGCCAAGCAACATCCATTATAGCACTGAATTTTAAACATTAGCAGATATTGAAATTGGCGTATATGGACCATCTGCAAATTAGAAATGATTAACAGGTTGAAGAAATATTCACTGTTTGAAATAAGTAACATTCTTGGTTAGCAAAGTCAACAGGAGAAAAGACAAAATTAGATGTGAGAGATGAAGTGTTTGTACTCCCAAATAGGAAGGGAGTGTTTGGGGGAGTGGGGAGCATACTGGAGGGAGGGATATTCTTTGCTTTTTGTGAGAATTGTCCCATCAGTTCATTCCCTCTGAATTCACTCACTTGATCAGTATCATATTTGTATCATATCTTTCTTTAAGTCTGTTTTGTCTTTTTTTTTTTTTTTTCCTTAAATTATTAACTGCTTCCCTGATGTTGAGAAGCATTGAAATCATATGCAAAGTCACTCACTAAGAAAGGTCTATATCCTTTCTCAGTCAGTTCTCTGGGAATTTGTTCTGTGGGAACCTAAAATTTCAGCCTCTTTACAAATCTGATGTGGAATGAAACTTTGAAATTCAGCAACAGATGCAAAATGTTGCAGAGGCGTTGTTTCAGCTAACCTCTGCCTTTTGGTAGAATTTGAGTCTTGCCCAGATGTCAGCTGGGGAGAATATAATGATGGAAACTTAATCTCATTTAGATGGAGCAGGTCTAAGTGCAATTTAGACTCTACCAGACTCCTAACGATAGCAGCAGGTGCCTCCTATTTGTGTTTTAAAATGAAAGCAGCAGTGACTGTATTTTCTGAAGGGTCTGATTATCTTTGTGTAGGTGTACTGAGTCTGCCTGATAAATGCCACTCTTGTTATGCCCTAGGACCTGCTCTGCTTGGTTTCTGGAGCAGAGTAGTTCTCACTCCAGAGCAGGGCCCAAGACAAAAATGTAATGACCGAGAGAACTGAGGAAGTCAAAAAAAAGAAGGCTATCCATTGAGCATGGGCTTGGGGGTCCTAGACTTGGCCTGAAGTTTTAAAATATAGTAGTCTTATACATCAATATTTGTTGCTTAATTGATGTGAACTAAAATAAATATTATAAAATACCATAACCATAGAATAATGCTTGATGTTCTTCTTTGCATTAATTATTTGGTGATTACAGAAGTGTCTTAATCTCAGAGAAGTTCTAAATTTGACAAGCTTGGGAAATGTCTTAACTTCCCGTTTTCCCATTTGGGGAAAAAGTAGCATTTGGGGATAAAGCCCAGGGTAAGAAAAGTTGCCATTTTACTGACAATGACATAGAAACTCCTAAAACAGGATCAAGTCTTGTTGGGGTGTGGGGGATTTTTTGGTTTTGTCTTCCCCCCCGGATCCTGAGATAGTTTTGGAAAACCATTTTATTTTCCTCACCTTTGCAAACTGACAAGTTGAGTAGATGGAATTGATGTTGATGTAGAGTACTTGCAGAAACTATCCTTTTTCATAGCCTATTCAATTTAAATGCAAAATAACCATTTGTTTGGAATGTAATGATTTACTTAAGGTCAAACTAATCTTTTTTATTTTTTTTTTTTTTTTTTTTACTGTGAACAAACCACTTCAGTCTCAAATTCATTTTTGGCAGCTGTAAAAATGCTTATGCTTTCTATTCTCCATGCCAAGACTGACATGTGAAAAGAAAAGTTCCAATAATGTTCTTCCCACAAAGAGAAGCTTGTGCTTCACATGTTGGTTAGCACTTTATTTTTCAAATCCTCTGGGAGATCTTGGCATTTCCTTGTCCTCTCTATTAAAAATATTTAAAACCACCTATATAACTCTTTTTTTTTTTTAAAGAAAAGTATTCCTCCTCAGATCCAAGACTCAAAATCCTGTAACAAATGCTAGATGTTGCTTAGCAGCATTAATAGGCTTTTGCAATCAAGCTGCCAAAAAAAAAAAAAAAATCACATTTGTGTGAGACCTCTGAAACATGAGGACAACAAAAAAAATATAAAATTGCTTGTTTTCAGTAAACTAATGAGCTTTAAGAATCCGAAAGTGAGTTTGCTACTTTTCCTTTTAAATTCTCCAAGTATGTTGCTCACTTCTAATATTTAGCTTGCCAAGTGATGTCTGAATTTGGCTTGTTCTGAACCAAAGTATTTTTGCCTCTTGTGAGATCACAGAAACAGATTCAGTTAAATGGAATAGTTGTCATATTCTTTTCTCTGTCTAAAACCCTAATTCCAATTTCTTCCATGGGTGTTCATCTTAAATGATAAATTTTTCCTAAAATAAAATGATGAAAGCTACAATTTTCTCAGCAAGCTGTCAAACAACAGTTCTATTATCCTGTCATTTACACATGAATAAAATGTCTGTTAGAACTAATAATAAATTTGCCTTCATTTTAACGAGACTGGTGATTTCTTGCTATCTTAAGGAAGACTGCAGAATACTATAGGAAATGCAAACTGAGAAGGCAGTGAATGTAATTTTAGCCCATCTTCTGTTACATGGGAAACCCATCACAATCTGAACATGTTTATTGATGTATGTAAAGTAGGGGAAACAAAGATTTGCCTGAACTAGTGTTTATTAAACTATTATGATTTAAGTGTGATAATATGTGAGCTTGAGTATGCTAACTCCTGTGGACTGCTGAGTAAATAATTAATGAGATAGGGGAGTCACTGTAAGTTTATCACTATTTGCTTTTTTGTTGTTGTTGTTGTTTTTTCTTGCTGTGAATATATTCTAAAAGACAGGATTTTTTTAATATTCCCTTAAATGTTTGAGAGAGAGAGCCATGTGAGCATGCTCAGTGTAAATACATAAATATTTCTATTTCAGATTCTCTTTTGGGTTTGGGAATGAGGTTAGTCAAAGGCGGGGGGGGGGGCGAGTGAGAAGGGAGAGCATGCAGTCATCTGGAGAAAAGATTAAACGCTCTTTGATCACAAGCAGCAGGACTGATCTTCCCTCACTGTGTCCTGCAGCTCTGACTTTAAAGTCCTAGAGCTAAGAAATACACAGCTTCCTTCTCTTTTTCTCTAGTAGCAACTTATGCTACCTCAAATGTGGAGGGCTGGATTTACAGGAAGGTTTGAAGCAGGTTTACCTTGCCAAGGGTGCAGGCTGCTAAGAGCAGGCCCATCGCTACATTGCCTCCACAGCAGTGTTGATGCATCTGGTCTTCATGCTGGCCACAGTTAAAATCAGAAGGTCTGTAAAACAGTGATCCCGTGATGTCCCACCTCTTCATGGGGTTTGTGTGTTGGTGGGTGTTATATAAAGCCATAAAAACTTGAAAATGGCTGTACTGGAGAGAGGAATGTCTTGCACAAAACATGATTGTCCAACTGGTGGCTTTTTGTGTAGTATGTCGCTGGGATCATGCAGACAGTTGGCATTTGCCTCTACTCCAGAACCAGATGCCTTCAATCCCTGTGTATGCGTGGGCAAAGCTGGGTACCACAGAACAGACTGGAGCCGTCCTGGCCAGGCTGTGGGAGATGCTAAAGGCAGGGAAACATCCTGAGCTCTGTCCCTATGACAGCTAACTTATCTGTGCCTCCACTTGTAATTCATGGCTGAAAGATAGGAGCCAGAACTTTCCTTCCAGAAATGAAATAGGATACACTTCAGCACTTGTGATTGCATTATTTTTTCCTCCCAGTGGCTGGAGCAGTGAGTAGAAGCCGTATCTCTTTCCTGCTGTATTGCCTTAGTCACTGACTTGTAGCTGGCATCCCACAGGAAATGAATTGATTATCTCTGTTTCAGCTTCCCAGAGAGTACCCAAAATCTGTACCCAAACATTAATAGAAGTCTCCTGGAATGTTTGAATCTCTTTGGGCAGATATTGAGGTTGAACTAATCTTGCCTAAATCCTGAAACAGAGCTAATGCGTAGGGAGGAGAGGTGGGCACGGAAGAGTAGGACTAGGGAAAAGCAGGTTTTGAAGGGCTGACATAAGTACTGGGTCACAGTGGGTCAGGCCAAAGGACTGTCTAGACAAGTAATCTGTCTGAGAGCATCCCAGTCACCACGCCAAACCCATGTTACAGCTTGCTTTCTGACACCTCTGATGATCATTCTCATAAGTTCTGTTTAAGTAAGTGACAAAATTCCTAAACATGTCTCCCATGCCAAGACCCCAGAAGGTTGGTTAAGTCTTTTTTTTTAACAAACACTATGTCCATGACTGCCTATGTAATGTTTACTTTAGGAACTCCCAGCCCTAATTGTGCTGAGCTCTGGATTAGTCCTTGTGCCTTGACGGATGCTTCACAGTCCGGGCTTGAGCTGGAACTTAGAGGTTCTGAGCTCCATAGTGACTTGTGTGCAGGTTGCCTAGAAGAAAAGGACTTTGGTCCTGTGAAACCTGTTTCCAGCTCCAGCTCTAGCAAGTGGTAGTAAAACACTTTCATCAGAAAAATTCCAAACAGATCTAATCACAATAAAAATGGAAATAGAATCACTTCCAATTTTTCCATCAAGTGTTGTCAGAAGTGACATGTTCTCACAAAACTCTCAATTTTTTTAATAGCCGCCAGACATCTCAAACAGCAAGCATTTGGAATTGGGGATTTGATGGAAAACTTGGAGTGAGGAGTTCAACAACTTACAGGCACTAGTGGAAGAAATTTTAAAGAGAGTTATTTGAACCTATTGGTTACTGACAGTTTAAATGTGTTGCTGTTTTGTTTTGTTTGTTTATATTTCCGATTTTCATGGCAACATGCTTGGAATAGAGGTTGTAGACCAGAATGTCTCCCACTTACTAGATTTTTCTAAATTACAAGAATAAGAAGCTGAGCAATTTTTTATGACAGCTTGCTGGATCAATGGATCCCAATGCCATGCCCCCCATTCTTGGTTTTGGCTGAAAAAGATGTGGAGATGGTGTCTCACAGCTTAGATGTATTCTTTTATTTATCCTTTGTTTCAATAGGAAAGACACAATTACTGCATTCAGCGTGGTTCAGTGTTGACCTCAAGAAGAACTTGTGTGACAAAGGAAAATATATATATGACTAACCACTGATGTGCACTAGAAAACAAGCTGTATAACAAGTTATTGAAGTATGCTTGTCTATTGACATTAACTAGAAATTCAGGAATTTCTGCAATTTTGTTTCACTGCCAGGGAATGGAGGTCTCCAGTAACTAAAACAGTAAGTTGGTTTCTTGAATAGGAGTTGCTTGGCTTCTTTCTTCTCCTAGGTCTTAGCTCTCTCCACCTCCTTTCTGATCTTTTGTCTAAGCTGTATGATTATCAGTAGCACTTCTTTTGAAGAGATATTTGTAGAATAGTGTTTTAGCCTCTTGGTTAGTTATTGTGCTGTAAATTGTGTTCCAATTCTCCTGCAAACCTCTGCAAATCAGCATGATGCATAATGTGCACTCAGAACATGTTTTACATGTAAAACTCCTGTTCTTGTGGAGTGTGTATGCTTTATTTTATTTGTATAAACAGCTATGATTTTTTTGGTTTGGTTCCCCCCCCCCCCCCCCAGTTCTGTTTCCTGTAGAGAAACAGTTTCAAACAGTCTGATTTAGGTTTCATTAAGAATCAGTTGAACTACTTCTCATTTATAATGCAACAAAATGGAATAAGTAGCTATAATATAGATATCAATTCTTTTTCAAGAAATGTTTATGCTGTTCAATGTCTATTTGTTCCTTTTGTTTAATTCATTGTGTAAATGAAGTTAGCAGCTAACACATGCAAGACATAATTCCCCACTTCACTATGTTGTTGGTTATTTTTCCAATAGAATCTCAGACTATAAATTCCCTTCAGATCTTGGTAGAAACTTCAAGCTCTAGAAACTCCAATTAATCTTTAACATTATGCCGGAAGGGAAGAGTAAGACCACAGGATGCTTTATGTTCCCCTCCTCCTTCTGTCCTGGAGCCATTTCTCGTACCACAATTGTATGTGTGCGTGGTGGTAAGAATAAACCTTAACCACCAAATATCTGGTGCTAAAGAACTCCTCCTGCCACCGAAAATACTGGATTAGTCTTTTATCACCCATTTATACAGACATTCTTGGTTGGTCTTCTCTGGCTTTGAAAACATAAAACTTGTCACTGGTCTACTTTAAAAAGAAGAAATAAAACTGTCATATTAGATTGTGAAGATAAAAAGATTTCCTACCTAAAACTTCAGAAATCAGAGAGCACCTTTTTTCCATGTAGTCAGCACTTCCATCATTATAACTGCCAGGGATCAATTCCTTTCAGGCTCAAAGGAAAGATGCGGTACAGCTAAGTGTGCCTGTCGAGGGGGAGACCTGTCTCAAATCATTTGCTCAACTGCAGACTTTGTGTGCGACTTTGAGTAAATGAGCTTTGCTTCTGAAAAAAATTAATAAGAAAAGTAAAGCACTTCACTAGCATCTCTGCCTCATTGTTTTTTTTCTGATCTAGACAGCACAGAGCTTTTTGAGAGTCACAAAATACGATCTTTCTGTAAGTACTGTATACAGCTTGAAGGGTAGGAATGAGTGTCCGTCAGAGCTACCTCCTTGGGATTTGCCCTCCCTGCACTTGTGTCTTCCTGGCTTTGGTGATGAACTGAACTGAGAGTGCTGTAGGAACCTGCTCTCCAATTCCATCTACACGTTGACTCAAGCAATGCTGCTCTCATGTTTATACCTCTCGAGGGATAGGATTTTCTGAGAAGCTGGATTTATTTTGCCTGTGTCTGGTGATGATAGAGCATGATCAATGGAAAACTCTGAGAGGGGATCATCATGATATTTTTTAGCTATTTCCTTTCATATGTGTTAAACTATTGCTACGCCATATTCTTCAAATGAAAAGCAGGTGAGGTCTTTGGGAAAGGTTTATTTTTATCTTTCTTCATTTTTTGTCAGTAAAGACTGATAGGTTTTGTCATAGTTCAATATGAAAAAAAAAGATGAAAAAGTGTGGTTTTTAAATTCACTTGCTTTTTGCACACCAGCAACTGTGGGTTTGTTTCTATAAAAGATGTCTGAAAATAGTATTTTAGACTGCAAGGTGGTAATTTATTTCTATCCTAAAATTTGGGGTTTTTCTTTTGCTTGCTTCTGAGTAGTAACTCTACCATTCTGTTTTGATACACAAAGCAAGGTTTGCTTTAAGCCCCTCAGGGTTTGTTTTTGAAGGGTGATCATATGTTTTTATGGCTGACCATAAAAAAATATACTTACATCTAAGTCATTCCCTATCTGGAAAGACGTTCCCAAAGTCAAGTTGCAGAGTGCGTTGTGTGGCAACAATTTCACTGATCTGATCTGACTGTTTGCCACCACTCACCGTTTTTAGCTCTGTGGTGCTACCACCTTCTTCCCAGTGGCCCCAGAACTTGTCACACCTCCCCACGTGCCAGGTTAGCCCACTAACCCAGCAGAAACATTATCTGGGTTTTCCTGCTGGGCTGCTGAGCTGCATCCGTTCTTAGGGGCATCCAGCAGTTGCCAGATCTGTCAGGTTAAGTTGTGACTTGGCATGGCGGGCAATGTGGAAAAAGAAAAAAGATGGATAGGGAGAGAAAGGTCAGAGATACCTCCTGACACCTATTTTTGAGGGTGATTGACTGTCGTGCGCTGGGAGACAGCCCCCAGTAAAAGGAGTCAACAAATTCAAGCATGGACTCTCATCTGCCATGGTTCACAACAGTATTTTATGCATCTGGAGCAATCAACCTCTTACCAGAAATTAGCCTTCACAATGCTTTTCCTTAAGTTATGTTCTATTACTTAAACGTCTTCATGTTCTACCAGTGTGTGTGTGTGCGTGTGCATGAGTGCGTGAGATTTTTATGCATATATATAAAATGCTACCTTAGACTGAAAGAATTAAAGTTCCCCTACTCTTGATTACTGTCATTCCTGTTCTCTGCAGCTTCTATTAAAAAAAAAAAAAAAAGGACTGGGAATCACCATGTAGTTCTGGCCTGTCCCCAACGTTCTCCTCGTCTGCCGGTTCTAAGTATTGGCCTTTGGCTGCATCCTGTGCTTGGGGTGCAATTCCAAAACTTTTCAGGTTCCTGTTTTCCAGCTTACACTTTTAAGCTTTGATTTGATTTGTATTTCTTGAGTAATGTGATGCGTTAGCAATTCTCAAGCATTATCCAAAGTAGAGAGACAGTAAGTACTGTTTAAAGGTGTGTTCCACTTTTTGTCATCTTAACTGAAGGGTAGAAGTGTTAAAAAATTTTGAGAAGATCGTCTAATATTTTGGTTACGATATCAAGGATTTGAAGATTGATCCATGGAAAAAAAAACCCCTAATTTTTAAAATCCAGAGGCATGTGAAAGAATAGTTAATAATTTAAAAGAAATGGAGAGCAAAAGCCTGAAGGTAGCTTGTCTGCTTTGGTTTGTGTAGGTCAGGTGTTCTGTGCTGACTGGGCTAGGGTTTATACAGAGGGTAACAGTAAATACCAAATAAACACAGTCTCAAAGGTAAGTGGAGCCAGTTATTTAAGGCAGCTTAATATCTATGCATAGGGACCATAACTGAAAGTAGATGGATTTAAAAATGAAATGGACTTAAATATTTTACTATTGTCTTCATATACAGACAGGGAAGAGGGGGATAAGTAAGATTCTGCCCTGCCTGTATTGCTACTACTGCTGCAAGCAGACAGCCTCAGAGCTCTGAATGCATCGGTCTGTTTTAAGTGCTGCTGGATGAATAACTGAAGCATAGGGAGACTAGATGACCCAGGTGGCCAACCTGACTGCTCTCTGTAATAAAATGACTTGGTTTGTAGATGAGGGGAGAGTGCCAGATGTTGCTTACTTTGACTTTAATAATGCTTTCAGCAGTGTCTCCCACAATGTTCTTGTGTCCAAGCTGGGACATCACAGTCTGGATGGTTGGACAACTGGGTGGGTTGATAATTGGTTGGGTGGTTGGGCTCAGAGGGTAGCGGCTAAGGAGTTGTACTCAGCCTGAAGCCTGCATACGTGGAGTACAGCAGCAATCTGTCCTGGGACCTCTCACGTGTTATGTCTTTGATCTTGGAAGCTGAGAGGGGGTGGGGTTGTTCAGCCTGGAAAAAAGAAGGCTTTAGGGAGACTAAATAGCATGCTTCCAATGCGGAGGTTATTGAGAAGATGTGGCTAGTCTCTTTACAGTGGTGTAAGGCAGAAGGATGAGAGACAGTGAACATGAGTATAAGGAGAAATTTTTTTTTCACTGTGAGGACAGTCAAGTCCAGAGCAGATTGCCCAGTGAAGTTGTACAATTTTCCTCCTTGGAGGTTTTCATGCCCTAATTGGACTGAACAGCCTAGTCTGATTTCATTGACGATCCTGCTATGAGCAGGAGACTGGACTAGAGATATTCGGAGGTCCATTCTATCCTGAATTGTCATAGGACTCTATGATTCTAATGTCTGGGCACACAGTTGATTGTCTAATTAGCCTGACCACAGAGATGGCTTCACGCTGATAATAGGAGGACATAAGACATTGAATCTGACGTGATAATTTTGTAGTGGCAACCTTCCTATTATTAGCAAATTTATTCCTTTTATTCCTATATTATCCCTATTGTTAGCAAATTTATTGTAAAAAGCATGGGTTTATATCACATTGTGTTTTCTGTTACACAAAAAAAAAGCTTTGATTTAGTGGTGGTAATGGAAACTGTAACACAGTACACCCACTGTTGCCAAAATAAGGTTTCCAAGTTGCCCGTCCTCAGTATTTTATGTTGGGTAGATCTTGGACCACATTGCTTCTTAAATCCCACCTTTTCTGGGTGGGAGTTTTGTACTTTGGGATTTAGATTTCTGCAGCTTTCAAAACATGCTCAAGAGCTGAACAAGAGCAATTCTGTCTTAATGTTGATGCTGAGTATTTTGCTACAGACAGGTAGGAATTCCTATGCTTTTCTTATATTTTTTTCCCCCCCCCATCTTGTTCCCCAGCCTGTGTATGTTCTGACCATGAAGGGTGGTGGTTTGCCTCTGTCTTTCACCTGACGTAAACTTACTAAAGGGAAGGAGAGAGAACCTTTTGCTACAGTCTTCAGGGTGCCTTCAGTGAGAGCTGTGGCTTTGAGTGTCTGGAAAAGATGGAATTTATTCACCAAACTACATTTAGGTCCATGCCTTTTGGGGGGGGAAGACAGACATCTTCCATAGATCATTTAAACTTGTTGGAACAGCATCTGTCAAATCCTGCCCTTGGGATGAAACATGTGGAGGAACTTCTGGCAGGGTATCCTGTCATAGTCCCAAGGGAGGACCTGAGCCGTTACAGCCATGGGCCAAGGTGCACGCACACCTAGTACACAACGGAATGGCAAGCACTTTCCTAGCCTGAAAACAGAGATATGTTTTAACTTGGGTATTCTCATTGCAATCTGCCATCATTCCTCACTGGTCTGTGAGCTACTTACCATCTTGGGGAACGTGCTCTTTCATGGATCTGGTCCTAACTACTTTGTTCCTGAGAAGCCTGCTACAGGGCAAGGATTTTGAACACCAGTCTCTTGAGCCCCTGATGATGCATATGGACAAGACTTTCTTCTTGCCATTGTGGTAAATGAGTGAAAAGTTTGACCCAAGTCTCCACAAGGGCAAAGAATGGCTTAACCTCAAGCCTATATCTGTTTTCCATTTTCTCATCCTTGTATTCTTAGACATCGAGAGTAGATAAAACTTAGGGCACAGATTTTGTAGCAATCTAGTTCATCTGTTCAAACTCTCACTGCTAAAAGCCCTGGTGACCTTACATTTAGTCTGCACTCACCTCATTTTCAAAGCAAGGTGAGTTATCTTGTTTGGTGTCATTCTTAGTTCATGTTAACCTTATCTGCATTGAGTACCAAGGCAAAAAGCATAGGGCTCTGTAAATTCACACCTTTGTGTATAGTTATATCCTTGCAAATCCCACTTATACGTAAACCATGCCTCTTAGTGGAAATGTTTTACTGCTATGAAAATTCAGTCTTTGCTGGCTGAGAATAAAACTCAGTATGAACAGATAATTTTTTTTCTTTCTTCATAAATATATGTTCTGATGTTAGACCACATATTGTCAAATTTTCTGGTCCTGTTCCCTCACCAGTGTTGCACATGACTTTGAATGAGTAAGAAAATAAATCTTCAGAATATTCATTCCAACCACAAAACAAGGCGTAAAACCATCTTCCCCCCCCCCCCCCCCCCCCCCCCCCCCCCCCCCCCCCCCCCCCCCCCCCCGCAAAAAAAAGTAAGGGTAATGTGAGGCTATCTCAGTCTATCTTCTTCCTTAGATCTTGAATCAGGCCCAGAAATGTGTCTGTTTTTTCTACACCTAAGCTACCAATCCTGAGGCTTGCTATAATGGTGCTATCAATCTCTCCTATGACAACACGGAGGAGGAAAAAACTGCTTTTTGTATTTTTGAGCTTTTATAAATTAGGTGTCTTTTTTTTTTTTTTTTTTTTCCAAGGATTAGTCTTGAATTTATTTATGTGGTAACTAAAAATATCAACTTTTTCTTTTGGAATTCTTTCTCACATTGTACATCCTCAAAGGCCAGAGAGTTTATTAGGTCATCTGGTTTGACCTGTTTGTTACTCCAGATCATTGTTTCCTCAGCACATGAGAACCTCATTTTAAACAAATAATTTCCTTAAGTTGTTCCACTATATATGCTATAGACAGAAATATCAGGCAGTAGTTCTCAGCTTGTCTTTAGCAAGATGACCGCTACTTTAGGCCTGAAGAAAAGTTTGTGTGCTTGCAAGTCTGTCTTTTTTGTTATTTATTTGTATTTTTAACTTCTAGTAATATTGGTTGATCTAACCAATTTTTTTTTTCCCCCTCCCATGAGTTTTGTCTCTCTTTTGGCTTTAGATTATTATAGCTAAAACAATGGTTTATTGGCTCCTGGTGCTGTTAAGTAGCAGTGTTAACTCCAGACTTATCAGCAGCTTTGGGAACTGAATGGATGGAAAGATGATGCAGCAGACAGGTACTTTATGCTTCAGAGAAATGTGGAAAACCAACATACTTCCAACTTGGTGCAAGAAAAATATTTGCAGGATTTCTGAGGCGGTTTAGTGAAACTAAAGAAAACCAGTTCTCATTGCAAGGAAATAAAGCTTATTCATTGCAATCTAGTGTCTTACTGTCTGCTTTTTTGCAGACTGCAAGACTCAAACTTCAAATGAAATATAAAAATATTCCATTACTCACTTTTCTCTTTCTTTAGAGCACACTGGAAAATAAGCATGCCCTCTGAGGCCCTTCTTGAAAGGTTACTAAGAAATAAATCTGACCCAGTCCCTAGTGTACTGTGCTGTCTACAAACAGAACAAAAATACCCTTATTTTCCCCCACAAAATTGGCTGCATAAACATAGGAGGTAACCGTTGCATTCAGACAAATAGAAAAGTGCACCCAAACAGCGCTACTGCACTCGCTACCAGACACGAAACAGTCTTACCTACCAACCACCAGCCCAAGTAGCCCACGCCTGGTACAAGACCTCGAAGGCAGTTGGCACCACGCTATGGTAAATGGTGCGGTTGAAGAAGCTGCCTTAGCTACTGCCATTACCTGCCTGCGGCAGAGCTGCCTGCCCTGTGCCAGACCTCTGGAATTACTCCAGTAGTGTGCATTTTACAAATGGTCTTAAGGGTGCTTCAAAAATGTCTCTGTCTTGGGAAGACACAGGACAGGTGTCTCAGGGAAAACTTACAATAAAGCGCTGAGAGCAAGTACCACAGTCTCAAATCCCATCAGGCATTTTTTTTCTCAGACTGAGAGAATGTTTTTTACTCTCACTGAAATATTCACAGAAAAAAGGCAGCAGGGTGAGGTGGACGGAGGACTGGAGAGAGAGATGTGTTTGCATTTCCAATTTTGACTCTCCTGATTTGTTTAGCATGTGTAGTTATTCCATCGCTTTCATACATAATGAATTACTGCCCTCAACTCTTCAGCTCTGAAATACAAGAGCTTTATAATCTCACAGGCTTGGGCCATGAGTGAAAAGGAGTTTGTCAGGGTTTAACCCGGCAGGCAGCTATAACAACCAAACAGCCGTTTGCTCACTCCCTGCACCCCAGTGGGATAGGGGAAAGAATCGAAAAGAAAAAGGTAAAACTCATGGGTTGAGATTAAGACAGTTTAATAGGACTGAAAATTAATAATAATAATCATAACAATGATAAAAGAATATGCAAGTGATTCACAGAACAATTGCTCACCATCTGGAACTGATGCTCAGCTAGTTCCTGAGCCATGCCCTCTCCTGGCCAACTCCCCCAGTTATATACGGAGCATGACATCATATGGTATGGAGTAACCCATTGGTCATTTTGGGTCAGCTGTCCTAGCTGTGCCCCCTCCCAACTTTCTGGACACCCCCTACCTCCTCATTGGCAGGGCAGTGTGAGAAGCTGAAAAGTCCTTGACTGCTTGGCAACAACTAAAAACATCAGTGTGTTATCAACATGATTCTCATCCTAAATCCAAAACACAGCGCTGTACCAGCTGCTCAGAAGAAAATTAATCTATCCCAGCTGAAACCAAGACAAGTTCAAGAAAAGGAAGTAAATATAAATTTTAAGCTTTATTAGATATGCACTTACTGTATTGTGTGTATATAGCATGAAAAGAACCTTGACATTGCTGTTAGTTAAAGTGCTGCTGCCGCAGCCTCCCATCCTTTCGCTTGTTCATCCTGGTGGAGAAATGACACCACACCATTTTCTTTTTTCCCCAGCTCAGTTGCTTGGATTTCATGAATAGTGGCTTCAAGAGCAGCTGGAAATCTGTCTTTCAGATGTCCAGTTTGTTTCCCTTTTAACATAAAAATTTTGGCTGCCTTCATCACAAAATAGGTGGGATTTTGAGTTCCTTATCAAGCCTGGGAGCAGCTGTGATGCTGATGAGTGACTCTCCCATCTTAACTTCTTCAGTTGGCATAGTTTATGCTCTGCTAAAAGAGGGAGGTCCCCCCGCTTCCACCTCTGATTTACCAGTGCATTTCTATACATCGGCTCAAGTTTTGACTCCCTCTTTGTCAGGGTCATTTTGTCATTCTGATACCAGTTCTTTTCAGCTGATCTGCATTTTTCCCTTTTGAGGAAGAAAATTCCTAGATTTGTTTTCTTGCCATTTTTAGACTTTCAAAGCATATAAAATATTTAGGATGAAATTTTATAGGCTGGGGGAAGCAGAACGTTAGGCAGGGCACTTTCAAGCCCTGCAGATGCTTTGCAATGTTCTGATGGTGCTTAACAGGCTTTGTAGGATATCATAACACAGCAAAGTCAAAAGTGCGTCTAAATGGTTTTGGCTCTTAGTGATCTCAATGAGCTCTCCTTTGCTTTCAAAAGTTTCTTTCATTAGCATCAAAAGATGTGATGCCTGTATTTTGTGCCATGTCTTTGAGGTTTTTAATGGAACTGCAGTACACTCCCATAATTCTCTGCAGTTTCTCTTCCTGCCTTTCCACGTACATTGAAGAAGATTTTTATTTTATTTGAGAATTAAATACATAATCCAGAGCCCACAAATATGTTTACAGGTCTCCTGAATGTTCAAAACTGAGATGAGTCTGAGTTGAATGTAATTCCTTTTGATGTCAAGGGGTGCTGAGTACTTCTAAACTGATAAGAATAAACTTCAGAGTGCTCAAGTGTTTGCATCTTCACAAATTAGCTTCATGGTGCACAATGCCAAGCTGAAATAAATGACTCCACTTCCCTATCGTATGGATTGTCCTCCAAGGGTAATAAATTTATATCAGCAAGGATGTATTTCCTAGCTAAGGGATCACCTTGAAATTAAGAATAAAAGAAAAAAAACACTCCCAAAGGTGAACTACCACTAGGACATACTTTATGGCGTAACAGCAGTAGCCCTGTCACTTAGTACTGAACTCCTTAACAAAATGCTAGCTGCTAAAGGACTATATCAGAAGACTGATCCTCACCTGCCACAGAGTTTTTTGACCCTGCTTTGGTGAATAGAAACCTTCTAGTGGAAGTAATTGATATTATGAGTACTTTTCAAATTATTTTGCTAGTGTAGATTGTTGGAATATAGACGAACCTTAGCGTGAGGGACCAGTAGATGTATTAGGGGCCTACTGACTCCCAAATCAGCTTTCAAATGACTGGAATAATCACAAAGATGAAGAACAAAAAATCAGAATAATATGAATGATATGTCTTAAGGTGTAGGCTTGTGGGTGTTTGTGGGGTTTTGGTTTTTTTTTTGTTTGTTTGTTTGTTTCTTTTTCTGTTTGTGGGATTTTCCCCACCCTTTTTTTTTCTTTCTAATCTCTCTTTTCCTTCTCTCTTCCTGCCTGCTCTTCAGGTGCCCAGTCTGGGATGTCTCCCTCTGTCAGCACTGTCAAGATTCTGTTCCTGCCATTTCTGCAAAGGCTGACCCTCACCATACTACACTATGAGTTAAAGCAGAAGTTTTAATGGATTTGAAATTAGAAAAGTAAGAATTCTTTTGATCTAATTCAAATGGTTGTTTATTGGGTAGTAGATGTACTAGAGAAATTATCTGTATTTAGCAGCAAGAATGAGCACAACTGTTGGATCACTTGCTCAGTCAGTATTAGCTATTAGAGTTTTGGCTGAGGAAAATAATGCAAGTTGGAGATGTTTTCTTTATTTTTTCCAAGAAATTGCTACCATATTTTCTAGGTCAGGTTAGTGATTCCAAAGCCAGCAATGAAGCACAACAATGTGGTACATATGAAAAAAACCCCAACCAACCAATGCACAAACCAAATAGCACATGATTGCAATATGCTCATTACATGCTCTTTTTGCCAGGTAATGCTCATGATTTTTTTTCACTCTCACTGTGTCTATCATCATTAAATAACTGATCTGATTTCCTACTATATAGTGTCTTGTGGTGTGCTATAAGAGTGTCTCAGACCTTTTATTGGTGCTCCCCTAAGTAAGCTCTTCTTATCCCTTCTCATTTGTGTTTCTCTTCTCCCACTGCATAGACTTATTAATTCCTTAGTAGTGCACAGCATCAATGTAATGTGTTACAGATATTCTCAGAGACAAAATTCCCAGCAGTTTTTCAATAAATGAGCTTCTTGTTATTTTCCAGGAGGGTAAAACTGAAGCCCTTTCTGAGCTCTGTTGATTCTGCTCCTCATCGTGCTCTTTCTACAGCATAATTTGCAACTGCCAGAGGAGCACAGCATGGGTGTGAGTCAACGGCAGGCGAGGACATAGCTTGCTTAGCACTGGCTTGTCACACAAATATTTAGGGCACACATTTTTGTATATTATGTGAAGCTGAAATAATTCAGTGTTTATAATTTCCAAATATATATTTCTATTCAGTGAAATCTTGTGAATTGAAGGTTGAGAGGATGGAGCACATTTTAAAAGCGTCCTTCAAATGTCCTTTTAGTCAACAGCAAATATGAATTTTCTTTATTTTATTTTTTTTCTCCTGCGGTGTTGGCTACAAGTAAAATTAGGTTAGAAAGGGAGATAAAGAAATAGATCCAATAGCAGTAGGCAGCTTAGTAGTTGAAACGCTACCTCTAAGGAGATTTTTAAGTTGCTAATTGTTAGAAGCAGGAAGGGATGGGGAAAGGACCACTATATTAACTCTGTTTCTTAACATGTCATCTTAAAGAGTGGTCAGTGCTGAAAACAAGGCGCCAACCTGGATGGACCTGTTGCATGATGCAGCATGGCCATGTTCTGCACTCGTTACGTCTCTGCTTATGAATTGCCTGATAATAACCCATTTCTCCTTGTACAGGAGGGGTTGTTTTAGGCTTTTCCTTTTTTGACTTGGGTTATAAATGCAACATTTTAGCACAGTTGTATTTGGTAGAGGTGGTGCAATTTGTGAGTCTGAAAGAAAGGAACAGGGCTTTTTTGTAATAATAGTGTTGTCACAGCTGTGACCGTCTACAAGCCTGGCAAGATTTTGGAGAGAAGTGAGAGCCTAGATTAGACTACATTTTTTGTGAGTGCAAAGGCTCAGTTGCTGCATTAATTAAAATCGTTATTTGTGACACTTCAGACCCCCCTCAGGGTATTAAGGGCAAATAATTGAGAAAGTTATGTTTTCCCAGGGGTTTTTTGAGGTGTTTACAGGTTTTCCTAGAAGCACTCGGTAGGTCGGACACTGAAAACGTGATTTTGATTTAAGAAAGAGAGGATTAGTAGGAGAGGTGGAATTTAAAGTGGGAAGCATGCTGTCATAAGAATGCACACTGAAACGTGAGCGTGAGACATATGCTGGGATCCAAACCATGAAAAAGCTCCTGATCCTAGAAACCGACTGTGTGTACCCACATGGACACTTGCTTCTGCCTGTGTTTGGTTGGTCTCTGAAGAATAAAGTAGGAAGCAGCAAGGAGAGAGCTGCTCAGCCTGCTTCATAGTTCTTATTTCCGTTCTTCAGTAACTAGAGGCTGTTCCAGCTCTCGCTGAATCCAGCGAGTCTTTGCTAACAGGTGATTCTTCACATTGCAAATAAAAATGTCGTTGTAAATTAAAAAATGGAGCCCAAGCAAAACAACCTCTCTCCCCCCTCAAAACTGGAGTCCAATAATTATATGTTTGTTCTTACTTACCTCTTTTCTTCAAGGGAAGAAGGGGAACATGGGCTGGCTGGGAAGAAACCCTGTGAATTAGAGTTAGTCATACAGATGGAGATGAGTGAAATTTAAATAAGAAAGAGGTTTGCTTAGCAGCTAGTGAGGTCTCCTTAGAAGCGATGCCATTGAAACAGGAACGTAATTATAGGTTAAGCATCCTGAAATAGCATTCATAACTTTTTTTTCTTAGTTATGTGAGGATCATGAAGAGGAGTTAAATTAAATACCTTCTGAAAACCCTAAGTGAGCTGTTTCCTTCCTAGATATTATACTTTAATAACAGCATGCCTGCCATCTAGGAGAATGATATTCAATGATGCTACTAATACAGACATAAATGCTGCATATTTGTGTTAAAATCATATTCACCAAGGCAGAGATCTGATGTGTTTTGCAATATACTATCTGAACCTGTCATTTTTTAAATGATACATCAGACTGCAGAGAAAGCGAAAGAAAATCTATTCATGCATCTATTTCGCATGGAGAGAGACTCTCCTAAGTTTTCCTTCTCTGAAGGAATGGGACCATGTAGCCTCACTTCATTGGCCATGGTGGCATCAGGGTGGATCACTTCCGTGTGCTTGGGGATGGAAATAAAATGGCATCTGACACTGTAGACTAATCCAACGAGAAAAAGATCCTCTTCAGTCTCTGCAGGCAGTTGAACTCCTGTCACCAAAGAATATTTGAAATGAATTTGTATTCAATTCTTAAATCTCTCTACCTGCCCCTTCAAAAGAAAGCTTGCAACCAGACTCCTCTCTCTAATTTTTTGCTATGGCACATCAAGGATGCAAGCGATGTGGATCAACATGCAGACTGGCATACTGCTGTATCAGCTTAGATTCAAAATGGGCTGGAGTGAGTTTTCAGGGTTTGGATGCTTATCTGAAGCTTTTTCAAATTTTCTCAGAAGTTTGGTTTTATATCTGAAAAGGTACTCACAGTTCTTCAGAGCTAGCTGTGGTTCGATGTGGCAGTGGAGATGATACCTTTTATTCTCCTGCTTCAAGTAACAGTGTCCCAGCAGGTCTGTGTGTACATGTGTGAGTGGGGAATGATGCCAGCCAGAGCCGAATGTTTCACAGTCTCCACAACTAAATTTAAGCTGAGCTTGTTTGTACAGCTGAATGCTGGCTCCAGAAGGGATATCACACATGAGAAGTTGGGGGGGTACCGGTTTGCTTACTAGTAACAGCTTTCTCATCACCACCTCAAATGCCCTGTGAGGGTGGTGAGAGTCAGCTTGCACTGTGCATGGGTTGTAATTAATCTGTTTTGGGAGAAAAATAAGTAATTTCAGTTACTGTCATTCTGGCACTATCTCTAAGCATTTGATTCATTAAAAAAGAGCTTTCCCTAAACAAGTCATTTTATTATTGCTGTGACTTTTTCAATCTGGATCCAGACTGAGGCATGCAGCAGATGTAATTGCTTGGCATTACAGCTAGCTAGGAGCTCCCATTTTCATCCTCTGCTCCTAAAAAAACCAAACAACCAAACCCACAAACCCCAAAACCCACAAACCCCAAAACCCACAAAGCACCAAACCCCCAAACCCACAAATCCTATCTTTTCTCAAATGTTCTTCTCTGATACCTTGAGCCATAGATTCACATTCATGTACTCGATATAAAATTCAGCCTCCCTATATTCCCAGGAGGAAAAGACGTGGTTAGTCACGGTTAGGCACTTGCTCATTGTATTTTTCCATACCCAAACTGACTTACTACAACTGTTTTTCCCATCTATGTGAAGCTGTGCAGTATGTCGTCTTGATGCAATGGGATATCGAAGTTCCACAGAAGTTAGATGTTTCTTGATCAAATCTTATTTTTAAATGAAGAAGTTGCACTCAGCATCCCATGGTATTCTACTTGTGCATTAATTTTCAAGAGTTTGGCCAAAATACTTTAGTAATTTTTAAGAACACTTGCACAAATTTCTGTCTTTTATTTAATAATTTGTAGTAATTGTTTGCAGGTAGAGCTAATGGAATTGCTACATCTTAATCTAGCAAATGTTTTTTTCTTAACTGTGATATATTTCAGAATGCTTGCATGTGTCAGTGCTAGAAGATATATGGACACATGGATACATTAGGTTTTTTTCTTCTTTTTTCTCAAATGTATTCATTATTCATAAGTAATTCACGGAATAGTTCAAGCAAACTAATCGCAGCCTATGGGTACTCTGTAAATTATTGAACTCGACTATCAGGCATTTGTGGCATCTTATTGAAAAAAAACTCTTCAGCGAGTCTGACTGGAACTTCCAAATTCCAGATAAAGAAAGTACAAAAGATACTACAGTATAAATAGAGGATTTATAATATCATATTTTATTCAAATAATTTTCCGCCATGCTTTTTGGACCTTGAATATTTTGCCAAAGAGCTGGTTTGCTCCTGCCAAAACATTGCATCTGCCATACCTGTTTGAGAAAAATACTTGAAACTTTCCATATTCAATCTTATGGCAGAAAAAGTAAAACAAATGTGTCCAAAGAAGGGCAACGAATCTGGTGAAGGATCTAGACAACAAGTCCTGTGAGGAGTGGATGAGGGAACTGGGGTTGCTTCCAACCTAAATGATTCTATGATTCTATGATATCTGAGACTGACTTTTATTCTTTATGTACATTTTCAGACCAATAAAATCTATTAAGTTCATACCATTTATTTTGTTAGAGTGTATCTGTGGTTGTGGTTAATGTTTTCTAGTTGGGATTTTTTTGTTGTTGTTTTTCACATGAATTTGTCACACACAGGATTTCGGTCTCTGCTATTCTATTCAACAGACAGCAACCTACTAAACTACTTTAATGTGTTGGCATTTCATACTGGTGTTTTCTCAGTGGAGAAGTATTGGATAAAATTGGCATGGTTTATCAGCCCAGCTCAGGAGCATGGCTGGGGCAATGCCTTGGAGGGCTTACCTTTCACTAGCTCTACTTGACTTTGATGACAGCAGAGCTGTATAAAGTTCTTGAATTTATTTTCATTGTGACTTTAAGGAAGTCGGATGGCTTCACTTTCCAGGAGAAAGTATTAAAACACCTCTGTTTTTCTTCTGTGATTGGACTGGAGCCTGTGGATGCTGGTGTCCTGCACATGTCCTGCCCAGGTCAGCTCAGACAGATACAGGATTGGTGCTATACACTTCTGATGGCGGGATTCAGCAAGGAACAAAACTAGGGATGACTTTCAATTCAGGAGAAGTGTTTCTGTGTGAGCTACATGCAGTTTTGTGGAATTCACAGTTCCTTTACAAAGCTGTAATTTTCTCCCTGGAAATGAGATGCAGGAGAGACTCTCCTAGCAGGCACCAGTGGATCTGGGAAGCTTGGTACTAGGTTACTTACAGGTTACAACAAGTAAGCTACCTACTATAATCGGGAGGAAGCACAGTTCCGCAGCCACAGATTTAAATGAAAATATTCTGTTCCCAGGGAAACATACCCTCAGCAGTTACTAATTCTAACTGCTGTGTTTAACACTAGCATAACCTCAGGTTTCAACCTCTGTAACTTTCACAGATGTTCAGAAGTAGATCAACTTCAGCCAAACTGTTTTCAGCTGCACATCACCGTGAAACAGAGCAGAATCTGGCCTTCAGAGAGGGGAGTGGAAGTTCCCTTTCCAGGTTGAGAAATTATTTATCATTGCTTCATTTATTGTTGACACAATAAAACCAAGCCCTTATTTTTTTAGTAAAGACAACATGCATTATTAAATAGAGCATCTATTCATATGCTATACTCTTTTATTTATTAATTTCACTTTTGTAAAATCCTATTCACACACATGCTTTGGGCATTTTTTTTTTTTTAGTGAAGTGAGTAAAATATAATTTCTTATCAACCTTATGCATTATGGTAAAAGGCCGGCAAGTACATTTTGCTTCTCTGCTCATAAACTTAAAAGAAACATTTGCTTGACTGATTTTATTATTTCCTCAGACTTATTTCAACTCCATTCTAAGTAGCAATAAGTAGTAAGATAATTGTATAAAAGTTCAAGTAATCAAATGTGTAAGAAGAGTCTGAAATGCATGTGCTCAATCTCAGTAATGTTCTCCATTAGAACTAACATTCTCCTTAACTTTGCTGCTCCCTTCCTCTGCCCTCAGCCCAGACCTTATTATCTTTTTGTCTATCACAGCCCAGATCTTATTTTATTTCTGTCTATCTCTTAATATTTACTCAAAATCCATTTCAGGAAAGGGGCCTTGTGGATTACCGAGGAGATTAACAAATAAAAGTTGTAGGAAGAATATTCTCCCTACGCACCTCCTGAGGATGCAGACTTGAATGCAGCTGCTATTTTCAGTCTGGATACAGGAACATTGTTATCCCAGACTTAGAAGGGTGTTTGGCTTGAAGTCTCTCTGCAGGGAACGTGCTACATTTCCAAGTCTAGCACTGAATCTCTGAACTTTCATGTGTCAAGATTTCTGTCGACCTGAGCAGGTTTTTGAGCCAGTGGAGGTTGATTCTGACCCCTTGGGTGCAGTTCCTTGACACAGGCTATGTTTAGCTCCACTTCAAGATGGTTTCTTTGCATACAAGAACAAATGCCCCCGGCTCCCATGCGTGTACTCCTCTATGCTCCACGCTAGAGAAAATGCTGTTACAGGTGTTATGGGTTTCACCCTCTAGGAACAGGTGAAACAAACCTTTCGATAACCCATTCCAGACCAGCTCAAGAGAGCCACAAATAAGCTAAAACCCAGCAAAGTCTTTTTTTCCTTGATTTCTCGCTGCTTCCAGAACCCTTTGGGATTAAGGACAGTGTTTCCCTAGAAAATCCAAGACTCATCTGCAGCCTTTTCCCTCCTTCTTGTGCAGTTACATCTTCAGAAAGACATGCTGAAGTAAGAGTATAATCATTTAATAGAGGCCCTCAACATTTCTTTAGCTCCTGCTTTCTCCTCATTCTGCCAATCCTCCCCATTCAGTGCGTCAGTGCTGCCACATGGCATTTCTGCAATAGCAGCTACAGTACCGCGGTAGGCATCTTATTGTGCAAATTGTGACAGATGAGAAAATAGTTTTCTGAAACTCCAGTTCCTGATTTGAGATGGTTATAACTGATCAGGTTATGTGTGCAGAATATCGCCTCCAATGTATACCAACTGTGAAAAAACATTGCTTGTCTCCCATATATGGGGCAGTTTTGTAGTCCAGTTACTGCAGGGAGTCTCTGGAGCATGAAAAATCAAAGGGATCTGACAGCTTCTACCAAATATTGATGGGGCACTGAAGATGCTACCACCCCTGCTTCTGGATAGCTCTGTAGAATTCAAGGTGGGGCAGAGAAAGAAGAAAACTGGCCCTGTATTGTACAGTTGGAATCATAGAATCTTTAAGGTTGGAAAAGACCTCTAAGATCATCAAGTCCAACCATCAACCCACCACCACCATGTCTACTAAACCATGTCCTGAAGTGCCATGTATACACGTTTTTTGAACACCTCCAGGGATAGTGACTCCACCACCTCTCTGGACAGCCTGTGCCAATGCCTGACCAAACAGAACCACAATTGTAGCTTACTGATGAAGCTGCTTCTAACTCTGCTAGAGTAGACTCTGTAAATAAGCAGACTAAGATCCACTTCTGATGACAGTAGGAAAGAAAATGCGCTTTTTTTTTTTGTTTGCTTTTTTTTTTTTTCTTTCCTACCCTACTAAATACAAAAGAGAACTGGAGACTATCATCTCAGGGAACAGTATGTAGCCTATGATATTGATGATGAGAAACAAATGAAAGAACACAAGTTAGAGCTACTTGTTGTGGTGCTCAGTGCACTGCTTCTCTTTATCCATGGTATGGGAAGGACGTGTGTGTGTACAGGCACGAGCATGTGATTAGATTAAACTTCTAAAAATAGGGTCCACATTTTCAGTCTGAAAATGGTTATGCATTGTGTGTGTGGATATATATATCTAAGCTATATAGCTGTGCTTTCAGCTTTGTTAAAGATCGCTTATTATCCAAGACTTAACTGCAATGGAGTGACACAGTTCTGACAGCTCTTGGCACATGATGTTAGCTATGAGGGGGTAAAAAATGACATAGTCTTGAAAATAGCTTGAAAAGATAGCCTTGTGCCCTTAATCGGGGACTTTATGGCTTGTGTTGTGCAGACGCTGGCTGGCAAAGTCAACCTGTAACCTTGGCTGAGGAAGGGGGTGTGTGCACAGAGAAGTGCAGAGTTGGGGGACCCATGAGAAGCAGAGTAGGAGACACAGAATGTGTGACTGCCAGGTAATCACGTAAAGAGATGGTGGTGATGAGGTGGAGAAAAGGGCCTGGTCCTGTCTGCTCTGAAATAGGTTGCAGTTTTGCCAATGACAGCCTGAGAGTCTGTTGAATGAGGTCTTGTCTGGGGGAAGGGAAGGGTAAAAAAACAAAAACAAGGAGGTGAAGGAAAGAAAAGGGAAAGGCAGAGGAAGAATTCATATAGCAAAATTAATGCATGAAGTGTTTAAGTGAAAGATAAACAGAAGGGAGTGGGAGGAAGAAAAAAAGAAGGCAAAATTCAAAATTTACAAGTAGCAGAACTATCTAGGTTTTTGTTAATTATCCCTGTTTTGTGAACGACTAGCATATTGTGAATACAGTTAAATATCTAGTAGAGCAGAACTTGTGCAACTGAATGCACTGAAGTATAACTGACTGGAAAGAAAGAAGGAAAGAAAAATTGTCTTTTATCTTTATCTGTAAGGCTTGAATAGATGAAGAGATCCTCTTCGAGAAGAATAATATAAACAGAGGCTGTGGAGGCAAAGTAGCTAAATGACCTATTCAAGGTCATCTCACAGGCAACAAGCAAAGCTAGAAAGCTTGGAGTTATGTTGCACAGTAAATGAGCTCACAAAGCTGACAGAGGGCTGGCATGCTCTAATCTAGTTTTGTGTTTTCTTCCTATTCAGATGAATTCCAAACATCGGGACGTTGCTTTTTCTCCCTTCAGAAACTTGTTTAATTTAAGAATGAAATGGATGTTCCAGTGCTGTCGGAAGTCTTGTAACTGCCTAGGACAGTCCTTCTCATTGTATTCCTCCCATCCAAAGCACAATCCTAATAATTAAGGAAAATACCTCTTTGCTCTGAAGCACGGCTAGAGGTATGCTAAGATATCTGACGTAGCTTCAATGACCTGATGATTCTCAGTAAAGAACAGAAAATGATACAACAGAGTAATTCCTCCCTACGGAGTTTCCTGGCAACGGCTGCTTTCTGTGGTTATACTGGTTAAAATTTCTGAAGACAAGTAATGTAAACATCAGGCACTGGAGGCTAAATTTCAATCTAATGCCAAAGCACTAATCAGAACTTGAAGTAGAATTCAGCTGAGAATGTACTAACTTGAGAGAGGATATCTTGCAAAGACGGGCCAGATGAACAGGTATATGTAAGTACATCTCCCTACAGCAAACAGTAGCTGCTTTAGACAGTATCTGTGCCCTCAGGTTAAAGCATTAGGAATTTATATTGAATAAGCCCCATTGGCAGAGTGTGCTTACAAGTGCCATTTTGTTGAGCCTTTTATTGAAACCACAAGGTTTTTGATTATTAGGTCTTGGATCTCTTAGGGTGGTCCTCATAGTGCAGTTTTAGCTTTGTGTCTTCTAAGGAAGGAGGCATTTGAATCTCTCTTGTATGTTCCTGGAATACTTTGCTGAATCAGTATACCATTCTGGTGGAAACCCCTGTTGATTATGAAACCAAATCAATGACTTATTATATACACAAAACCTTTTTCCATTGAAGTCACTTAACACTAATCAAAGAAAGTCTCTGGAAAAACATTATCATTAGCAACAAGAATAGTAGGGTAGAAGTGGACTGATTACTCACTCCCCATCACTTACATTATTAAACTAAAGAATCATATTATTTTATGCACTTATGTATGTATTTTCTTAAACTCTTGCTGCTACACAATATTCTGTTAGATATTGTTTCTAAATGAATTTGCTTCTTTTATTGCAAGACATGGAAGAAAATAGATCATTAAAAAAAAAAAATGAAGACGTGGTGTGTTGGTTTTGCGTGGCAAGGTTTTGGTAGTGGGGGGGGCTACAGGGGTGGCTTCTGTGAGAAGCTGCTAGAAGCTACCCCTGTGTCTGACAGAGCTAATGCCAGCCGGCTCCAAGACGGACCCGCCGCTGGCCAAGGCCAAGCCAATCAGCGCCTCTGTGATAACATAGTTAAGAAAGAGAAAAACAGTTAGAGAGAGCTTTTGCAGCCAGAGAGAGGAGTGAGAAGATGTAAGAACATCTGCAGACACCAAGGTCAGTGAAGAAGGAGGGGCAGGAGGTGCTCCAGGCACCGGAGCAGAGATCCCCCTGCAGCCTGTGGTGAAGACCATGGTGAAGCAGGCTGTCCCCCTGCAGCCCATGGAGGGAGGATGAGGGGGTGTAGAGATTCCACCTACAGCCTGTGGAGGACCCCACGCCGGAGCAGGTGGAGGCACCTGAAGGAGGCTGTGACCCCGTGGGAAGCCCACGCTGGAGCAAGCTCCTGGCAGGAGCTGTGGATCCGTGGAGAGAGGAGCCCACGCCAGAGCAGGTTTGCTGGCAGGACTTGTGACCCCGTGGGGGACCCACACTGGAGCAGTTTGCTCCTGAAGGTCTGCACCCTGTGGAGGAGACTCACGTTGGAGAAGGTCGTGAAGGACTGTCTCCCGTGAGAGGGACCCCACGCTGGAGCGGGGGAACAATGAGTCCTCCCCCTGAGGATGAAGAAGCGGCAGAAACACCGCGTGATGAACTGACCGTAACCCCCATTCCCCGTCCCCCTGTGCCACTGAGGGGGGTGGAGTTTGAAGCCGGGAGTGAAGTTGAGCCCGGGAAGATGGGAGGGGTGGGGGGAGGTGTTTTAAGATTTGGTTTTATTTCTCATTCCTCTACTCTGTTTTGCTTAGTAATAAATAAGATGAATTCCCTCTCTAAGTTCGGTCTGTTTTGCTCGTGATGATAATTAGAAAATGATCTCTCCCTGTCCTTATCTCAACCCGTAAGTTTTTTTTTTTCATTGTACCTTTTCTCCCCTGTCTAATGAAAGAGGGGAGTGATAGAGCGGCTCTGGTGGGCACCTCGCCCTCAGCCAGGGTCAACCCACCACACATGTTATCATGTAATACACAATATTGTAGGGGGAAGAGTGGAATAACAATGATTTGCTTACAAAATAAATAGACTATACAAAATATATAGTCTCATAAATAGAAGCACACTGAGTGATGGGTCTGTAATGTAAATAATAGACATGCCAATAATGAAACTATGGGTACATTGCTGTGCTTCTTTAAGAATCAGGTTCTTAGATGACATGTATATACGGTTCTAATCAGGATATCAGTATTCATGTTGAAAGTAAGGAGTAGTATATAATATCAAAAAGATAGTAGAAATAGAATACTATTGGTGATAATGTTGTTATATTCCAGGTACTAACAGTAGAAGTGTTGAAGCATTATGAGGAGGATTGAGGTCAGTGGGGGATGTTTTTTCAGGAATGTAGAAATCGGAAGACACAGAGTAATGTTATGGGGTATCTGGAAATTTTGCAGGGTTCTGAGGAGTCATTGCAAAACCCTGTGAGAGCATCAGGTACAGAAGTCATTTTAGACAAACATTGTTAGTCAAGAAGACAATGTTTCAGTTGTTCCCCAGTGACCACGTTCATTTCAGAACTGATGGTTCAACTGCTATTGGCTGAGGACTACAGGTGGTAGCTCCTGAAAACACATCTCTTGGCAAAGTATTGTTTCCCTTCCAAAGAAGCTGAAATTGATCCCAAATATAACCACTTTAAGACTGAAATCTACAGTCCACTTGACTTGACCTTTCATACTAATAATGAAATGGAGTAATGAGAAAGAAATTCAATGTCTCCATCTCCTCCAGCCTAAGAGGACCTAATAGATATTCAAGTATAAATTAAATGTTGAACACATTGGTTAAAGCACACACATAGTTTTAGAAAGAAATGGAATTTCCCTTTCTCAGATAATAAATTCCAGTTCTGTGTTTACAACCAATGGCTTTGAGATTGTTTTATCTTGGGGGCAGAAGGCTTTTTGAGTCAGTGGGTCTAATTTGGAATGATATTCCTGTAAATAAATGCAGCCAAGCTTCTACAGGGGTGCTTCTGGTGTAGACAGTTACACGTAAATGACAAAAGTCTTGTCCATTTAGTGCACTTACATGTGAAATCTCTTGACCAATTTCCT
Source organism: Balearica regulorum gibbericeps (assembly GCF_011004875.1). Classification (NCBI taxonomy): domain Eukaryota; kingdom Metazoa; phylum Chordata; class Aves; order Gruiformes; family Gruidae; genus Balearica; species Balearica regulorum. The sequence continues at coordinate 71,273,415 of NC_046187.1, forward strand.
AACCAAGGCAACCATTAAGACCAGGCCACCAACCACAGATGGCTGCAAGCTGTGTTTCTTTGCTTCAGAGATGACAGACAATCCTTCCATCTGTGTACCACCCCCTCTGCCAGTTGCCAAGATGAGATGCACGACCCTCAGCAATTCCCATACTACTCTGCGAATTAGATTCTGGTGTCCTTCTTCATGCTGGATAGTGATTTACCCTCCCAGTATTTCCCTCCTAACTAGCGATACCATTTCTGTTAGTGAGTCACTAGTACAGACTTTGATGCAGGTGCCAGAGCTACCTTTAAAGAGCATGATCTGGGCTGCATAAGGGTTCCTAGCTCTTCTATTAGAACTCAACCTTAGGAGTTTTGCATTAGGAGTCCTGATGTATTGATGGCCTCTTTCGTCAGGGTTATTAACTGCAAACTTGTGACTAGTTTTGGAAAAGCTTTGAACATCAGCCTTCTTTGGCATTCTGGGTGCTGCATTCTTAAAGCAGTATTATAGCACTGGGAACTATTAATTCAGGATGACATGTCATTATATTGAGACTTCAGCAATGATAGATTCTAAGACTTATTTGAAGTATGGCTTATATAGATTTGGTTATGCTTTTGGCCACACGGGGCTTCACTGGAATTATTTTGGATTTATGTAACTGTAAGTGAAACCAGAATTTGTCCCCATGGCAATTAAACATTTCAGAGTTTGGCTGGCTGATGATTAGTAAACTAACACTTTTGAAAAATAGCTCACACAAATGTATATTAATTGTATTTTTGAGATCAATTACAGGATCTATTTTAACCTGTAGGGAAATATCTACTATATAACACTATTTTCACAATTAATGCTTTCTAAATGAAGGTGGTTTTTAGTTTGTTTTTCAAAACAGAAGAATGGCAAGTCATTATTTGAAAATGAAAGATGAGACAATTTGACAAGCTTGAACTAGCATAAAGAGCTAAAATGTAAGGTGTGAACATACAAACAAACAAAAAAATGTGAGTGGGCAGAAGATGTATTCCCTAATCTAGCAAAATTTAAATGAAAGCAGTCAAATTCTAAACAATTTCTTAATGGAAATGTCAGTGTAGCTGTAATCAGCAGCAGTACCAAGCACCAGTTCGAGAAATAATCAAATAAAAAAGAAAAGCAAGAGAGAACAAGAAAGTAAAATAGTAATATACAATATGTGAGACAAGATTTGCTTTACAATCTAACTGCATGTCAAGTCTATTAAAGCTACTCCTCTGATAAATCAAATGAGCACATACACCTTAACTCCTTACAGGTAGTAAGGATGCTTTATCACCATTAATTAGTAGGTCATCTAAAATCATAGAAGCATAGGACTGTAAGGGCTCTGGAATATTAATAACCCCTTTCTATAATTGCAGCAGTCATGTAATAAATGTCTATCGCATTCCCAGAAAATGTGCTGCACACACCATCACCAAGCCTGTTCAAAGACCTAGACTGAAAGAGCAGGCTGAAGCTAAAGTACATTCAGAAAGGCATTAAGAAAGACTAAGTGCTTTCCCAGTGCTCTGTGTCTTTGCAATAATAGGAATTTGTTAAATATAACTCCCCAGAGGAAAACTATGGACTCAACTACTCTGACTTAGAGGAATGAAAAAAAAAAATCCTCCTGACTGTAAATCTGGCGGTGGGGGTTTCATCCATCGTAATGGATTTTTTGCTGTGTTAATGAAATGCTGATTGCCAGCCAGTAAAATGGATGCATCTTACTAACGCAAGATCAATTGGACTTCCTTATTATAACAAAGGTAGAATTCATTTTTCTTAATTAATCAACCACATCATCAGCACATCTTGGCTGTAGTCAACTAGTGATTACAAATTGACGCTGGGGTAGCTGGTCTCTCCCTTGCAAAAGGAACATTTTAAATCATGTTTTCATTTTCCTGTGCAGTAGCTGAAATCGTGCACATGCACTCATAAGCAGAGAGTAGACTTTATTTTCTTTGCAATTTAGCCAAGATCTGGAGCCTCTCCAACAGCAATTAAATCATTCCATCTTCTTTAGACTTCCAGAGAGTGGGGCAATTTTATCTTGTTGTGAAAGGAAATGTTTCTGTATAATTATTTGGTCAACAGGAGGATCAGACTCAAGTTACATATGCTGATGATTTATTTGATTTCTTCCAGTCTGTGTGCTGTGCCTGTAACAATGGTATCCAAGTAGTTCTCACTGGTATTGAAATGTCTCTAATTTCTCTTTATGTCTCCCTTCCTCCTCTCCTCCCTTTTTCTGTTCCTTCGTAGTAGGTGGAAGAAAACAGCTTGTTTAGATTATAGCCCAATTACCTTTTGTATACAGATTGTTCATACTTTTTCTCTTCCTTAGCAGCAGGTGGGAGAAAATGTTCACATCGTCCTTACTAAACTTTTGGGTCTTTAAGTGTGTGAGAGTCAAACTTAACTGCCATTCATATCCTCTGGATTCCTCCTGTGGTCTTGGAGGGATCAGAAACTATGTAGAAACAATTTCTAGGAAGGCTGTGTGCAAGTTTGGATCACTATACAGTGCGTGGAGGGAACGAAGTGCTTTAATTCACCTGAGCCCCCTACAGCAGAGGAATCTGAAAAACTGAGGACAAAAGGGGTAGTTGATACAATGCTGCTTGTCAGACAACTTATAAGTTGTGTCTCCCACCTAAGGGGTGCCGTGGTTTAACCCCAGCAGGTAACTGAGCACCATGCAGCTGCTTGCTCACACTTCCCCACTCACAAGGGGATGGGGAGGAGAACGGAGAAAAAAATCTCGTGGGTTGAGATAAAGGCAGTTTAATAGGATAACAAAGGGAGATAATAACAATAACACAAGTGGTGCACAAATGCATTTGCTCACCACATGTGAAAGGAAAATAAAACCACCCAATGCCAATCTATTTCCGAGCAGTGATCCTGCCTCCCAGCTATCTTCCTCAGTTCTATACAGAGCATGACGTGCTATGGTATGGAACATCCCTCTGGCCAGCCTGGGTCAGCTGTCCTGGCTGTGCTCTCCCAGCTTCTTGTGTACCTGGCACGGCCTGGGAAGCTGAAAAGTCCCTGACTTAGTGTAGGCACTACAACTACCTAGCAACAACTAAAACATCAGTGTGTTATCAACTTTATTCTCATACTAAATCCAAAACCCAGCACTATCCTGGCTATTAGAAAGAAAATTAACTCTATCTCAGCCAAAACCAGGACATGGGAGAGCATGAAAATATATGGCTACAGGTCAGGGTGTGAGGGGTTCACTCCGCCTTTCCTCCGATGTACTGGATATCTGTCAGTTCAGGAATTTCCAAAGTGAAGGAAACCTTTCAGTAGCCAAAGTGGATGTCAGCATGATGTTGTCAAGTGTCAAGAATAATGTTGTCAAGAGAAAGGCAGGCACAGTGGCCTTACAATATCCAATATATTCTAAACAAGTTAAAACAAACTGGGCTATCTTTCCCATAACTACTTGAAGTGGCCATGAATTTAAATTTTAAAATCACATTGTCTTACTATAGTTAAAATTTTCTTTAACTTTTAACTTTTAAAAAAAAAAAAATTAACTATTCAATTTGGAAATCTTCAACTAAAGTTGCTAAAGAGTTGCTAAAGTTCTTCAAGACTTGGGTGGGTTTCACATCTTATAAAGCCAAACCAACAGATTAAATCAGGAGTCAATCTCATTCCAGTTAAAATAGATTGGTATTTTTTAATCTTTCATTTCATTGCACTTTAAAGAAAAAGTTAGCTTTTATGTGTTCATATTTCATGACTATTCAGAACAGATATGGAGATCACAGCTTCACTTCAATTGCTTGAAAATAGCCTCAGTAAGGTTGTTTAACTTAATCTCTGCTCCCTACTATGGGAAAAATCTCTGAATACTGAATCTGCTTTCTGATAGTTTTTCCTTCTCTGTTACAACCCGTTGCTATCAGAGTTCAATTATATCCTCCCAGGTTACTTTTCATAGCACTCCTGACCAATTTAAGAAGCCTGCTGCCAATGCGCAGACTTCCGAGTCTGTAACATCGTAAAGATAAGCACTGATGTTGCCAAGAGAAGCGTCCCTGTCTCTCGCTTAGGCTTTTTTGTAAAGTAGACAAAGTGAGATAATAATATTATGCTAAATGTGATTAATATGGTAATCACATTTGTCATCTCGGAAGCATTCTACCAGCTCTTCTTCTTTCAGACAAGGGAACTCTCTGCTCATTTTCTTCTATACTTTATCTTTTCAAAAGGAAAAAAATTAAATGAATTTTGCAGGGGAAGGGTGTCCTTATTTAGTTTAAATCTGTTATAAAGGAATATTCTACCATGTAAACCTCAAAGGACAGAGCCTGTTGTGGAGGGTGCACCACCGGGTTACTGTCGAGTATGTTCATATAATTAGTGTGAGACTGACCAAAAAACGTCTCCATGTTAACACAATTAAGCTTGATTATAGATAAATTCACAGGAAATAGCATATTTCTTGGCGCTCAGACTCTGGTCAGTCAACCCTGTATTTATGGGGCCCTTCTCCAGCCTGATTTCAAGGGTCCGTTTATGGCCCAGATCCAGCAAAGCACTTAGACACATGCTTATGTTTTAATGGCCATCTAATGTTGTGCTGGATTAAAAAAGTATTGGAGCTATACAATGCCATAATTTTTGGACAGCAGTCTTTATTAATGCCGGTAGAGATTTCCACATTAGTCAGTGGTAAATGTTAACCATTGCCACCATACAGACTCTGTCAGACAGCTATCCCTTGTGTTTGGAAGGATATGTTTGGAGTATATAATTTCTATAAGCTGCAGCACGTGATGGGCTTAGGATAGTAACTCCCCTATTATGTATCACATTAAAAAACTTCTTATTTGGAGATGTTTTTTGCTTTCTTACACCAAGGCCTAATTTCCTAGTAACTCACTTGATTATTTATGGGAATGGCTCATTCTGTCTCCCTGTGTATGTGCTCAAATACCTGTTACAGCTCAGGGGGAACTTCATGGAAAGAAAACCCTCAGACAAAATCAGATCTTAAAATACTGGTATCTGAAGCAAAGAGGCAACAGTTTGCAGTATGTCTGTACTTACTGTACCACCGCGGGGAACAGAACAACTGGGTAAGAGGCAGCAGTGAGAACTGACTGCTGTTGAAAGCATCTGAGGTAGATTAAACCAAGGCCAAGCAGGTGCTCTTTAAACTACTTCTCAGAACCAGTGTTGTGCAAGGGCACAGTCATACTGGTACTTCACAGCCATGAACTTCAGAAAAGCTTTTTTTAAAACAAAGGCATACCAGGCTTTTGCTTACAAACTTTTAGGCACTTAACTTTTGAAGAAAGCTCTAACCATAGCAACTCTTAAGAGTAGAAAAAAATAACAGTTTTCTGGCATTCACTTATACTAAAGGTTTAGACTTTTCTGCTCATAGTGAAAAGTCCTCTGACCTTCCCAATAAAAAGTCAAATGCTGAAAGGTACTGAGTGCCTGTAATTTTCACTACAATCAACCTCTGAATCTAATGTACCTTCAAGGACTTGACAGAAAGACTTCCTACAGTAGAAAGTATTGGACTGGCTTTTGACATCTCAATCAGGAGAAGTAGGTGTTTTGAGGCGAAAGACCAACTGATTAGAAAAAACCACTTTTGATGGTTTCAATCTTTGATGTTACCACTGACTAGAGACTGGTGTGTCCCTGATTTGCCCTGTGATGGGAAGCGTCTTGCGTCCTGTGAGGAACCTGACCAGCAAATGGGAACAGACTCTGAAGAGAGTTGTCCCCACTTCCTCTTGTGGGGAGGAGGATCTTGTCTGTGTCACGTAGTGTTGGCACTGTGGAAACGGATAGACTGAGGAAAAAAATATGCAAAGCACAGGCAATGCCAACACGATGTGAGACGGGAACAAGACTATGTCCCCTTGGGCTGGCTGTATGTGATATTCTGACCCCTCAGCAATGACGCAAAGGTGCTGTAAATTTCATCAAAGGAGAAGGAAAGATATTTAGGAAACAAGTAAAAATGCAGTAGTGGCCTAACATAGTAATGCTATGATTTCATCCTGCAAGGTGCATGAGAAAGTATATCTTGCATTTGTAAAGAGTTTTGAGTCCTTGTGGTTTTGAAGTTTCTGCAAGGTGGAAGGGAAAGAAGTGATAGAAGTATAGGTAGAATGGCCATTCAGGTTTAATTTGGGCAAAACCATGTTGCAAAGGCTTTAAAAACAGTTTAAATGCAGTTGACTTGGAAAAAACATACAGGTTAAATATATGTGGTCTTTCAAAGTTCCAAGCAAGGAGATCATGAACAAAGGCAAAGCCTGAGAAGCAGGAGTTCAAAGACAAGACTTAGAGGAATTTTCCTTTCTTTGTTTTTGTGTCCTACTTTATAAAGGGATATAAAAACTGCTATTTGATCAACTGGGTGCACTGTACTGCTGAATTGTTTTTCAATAGCCTTCAATTAAAAACAAGTTAGAAAAGTGTAGAACTTCTAAGTTTCTGGAAAAAAATAAACCCAAGATTAGTATATAATTCTCTTAATTGAATTATATTTTTTTGTGGGTTTACTGAACTACCCAATATAATTTCAGCAGAGAATTGTATTCCTTTTTGAAACAGGATATAATTCTTGAGCTGAAATTTATGGATTGCTAAGAAAACTGAGCTCGTTAAGATTTTCTCATTAGAGAAAATCCTGTAAAGGAAAATGCAAATGCATTAATGCTTATGTTACGAAGAAAAAGCAGGGAAAACTTTTGGTAGCAGCCAAATATTTTAATAAATAAGATGAAATTGGTTGGCCAAGTACAAGAGAATTTCATGTGAAAACTAGTTGGCAATGTTATGTGCTAAACTTTATCCCTCTCACGCAAATGTGCCTCACATCAGTCACCTCTCAAATACCAATTTTACTTGAGAGGACAGGGTAAATTAATTTCCCCAGTGCTAAAGACTGATGTTAAATAAGTTGCCGTATTGCTGATATTCCCTGCTGAAGGGACTTGGGAGGGCAGTGCTTCAGTGGTCATGCTGCCTTGACTCCTTGAGAAGAGCCAGCTGCAGACGAAGAGACAATGTGTGTGAACAGAAGTTATTTGGACTACGAGCGACCTTTGGTGTTGTGTCCGTGCTTTCCAAAGACAATACAGAACACAAGGTACAAAGGCATGGTCTTTTGAATTTCTGTTTCTTACAGACTCTGACTTAAAGCAAAGAACATCAGTGAGTGCAACGCTTCCCCTAGAAGGTGTACATTTTAGTAACAAGTAAATCACCAGAATAAAGATGAATAGCAATAAAAAGGTTTCTTTGAGTATTATAAGTTTTCCCTAAGCAAATCTGATAGGGGAAGTGCACTGTCACTTGATCTTTCTTATCATGATATTTCCTACCCTTACCCTGTAACAGGGAGCCTCTCCAAGGGCTGTGAACATGAAGCAATTGCACCAGTGGGTTAAATGGCAAAATATGCACTATCTGGTTCCGGGGACTGCTTATATCTGAAGAAAAGCTTTATGTAGTATGAGAGACCTTTTAAAATCACTGCATACTAAAAATCAGTTGATGTTAATGAAATCTTGCTACATTAGTTTGGTTGGTTTGCAATTGAAAAATCTGAAACTTTGCACATGTTCTCTCTTTTTCCTGCTTGGCCTTCTTTATTAGATGCTGGATAATGTAAAAACATCTGAAACCTTTAGATTTCAAGCAACTGCTACAGTGGCTTGATCTTTTGTATTTGTTTTGCACATTTTGTATCTTTTTATTTATTTGATCATTTGTAATAGTCCTTTGGAAGATCTTCTATGTCGCTATTTGGTAATTAGCCATTGCTGTGGTCATTTGTATTTTACATAAGATAAAAATTAAAAAAGAGGGGATTCTAGGCAGAGCTGAAACCCTTCTGTTAGCTGAGGTGCCAGGGCGCAGGCCAGGCTGCCAAGGTGCACATCTGTCATCAGTGAGAGCCAGTCTGTTCACAGCTGGTGGGCAGCGCCTGTAAGGAGTCAGCCAGCCTGGCAAAGGGCTACCTGGGAGCAAAAGGAGGGGACTAGAGAGGTGGTCGGAGGTGGGAGAAGCTCACTTGTGCATTGGGAAATTGGGAAGCTGGGCATCTGCAGTGCAGCCGGAATATCCTATGAAATGTTTTTGAGATCATCAAATGAGCTTTTTCTGGCTGGAAAATGTGGGACCTGAGGAGGATCTTTGAGTTGATGTGAGTGTGTAGGAGCACTATGATTCTGAATGACTTCTTGAGAAATTCTGCACTCAGGAAAAATGGATAGGCCAGACAGTGCTCAATTAAAACAAGGGATTGATGTCTGTTAGGAGTACCCAGCCTTCACTTGCTAAGTCAAAGACGAGACCACCCTGTGAACTAAACCTCCATCAGTTTAATGAGGTCTGTAGTCTGTGAGATGACCTCTGAGGCTTCTCAGGGCTTCCACTTTGCTGCAATTTGCAGCTGGTCAGGTTATCTGGACCTCTCAGGAATCCAGCATCAATAGTCACCATTTCCTCTTTCCTTAAAGATAATAATCAGATTAACACAGTAGATCCTTCATCAGCATAGACAGAGCTTTGAAGCTGGATTTTGACTGAAAGCTTTCAGCTGGCTTTCCTGAGTGCAAACTGCACTTCCAAAACTGCTCATTTTCTCCAATTGAATACATAATCTCATTAGTTTCTCACAATTGACCTAGGCACTTTGCAGCCTAGAGTGTAACAAAAATTGCTGGGTGCTTCAGCTGCATTAGCACCAAAAGCTTCCAACAGGACCCGAACTGCATCTTTCTGCATCTTCATGCTTTTGAAAGTGCAGTGGGCTTAATATTCCTTTGGAAGCCTTTTCTCTGGCTTACTGTATCTCTAAATTGCAGTCAGATCTGCAGTGTCCTCTAAGCAGACCTGACATCATCTTAAAATATTGTACTTAGATACTGGTGGAATACGAGCTCTATACAACATGCCTTAAAGCTGTATAAATTCATCAGTAGTCATCACATAAGGAAAGACTATGGTTGCATTTGTAATGAAGAATCTATGCTCATTTTGCTAAAGTCTGTGACGAGGTTGTTGAAGGGCTGGTGAGAATCAAATATGGAATTGCTCTTTGAATGCAAGTGTGGAGCGTTTCCATACACGTAAGTTCAAAAAGTTGAATGCTGGTGGCTGCACTAGATCCCTCAACTGGTGTGGGCTAATTGATTCCTTTTTCTCTGCTTTTTACGGAGCTCTTGAAAGTAGAGGTATTTTTTCCTGGATTCTTTGACTGAGTCATGTCTCCAGCTATGGCACACACTTCAGCCTTTGCTCTGTCTGCTCGTCTATCCAAGCTATAGGCACTGACATTACAAAGGGGGAAAGCAAACATTTTTCTCCAGGCATGCTTTGCCTGTTCTCTGGCAGAGCTGCTGTGGCTGTGTCCTCTCTTTCTAAGTTCCTTTCCTTCACAAAGATATTTATAGAGGTCACTAGCTAAGCTATCGCCACTTATACTGTTTTCTTATAATCGCCTGGCCTGCCTTTCCATTTAACTCCACGACCTTGTGTTTACTCTGCTAAGTGTGACACTTTTTTGCACATATTTTTGTTGATTTGTAATACCTTTGGAGGTATAACAAATTCCTTCCTTCCCTTTTCATAGCAGGTCAAAGGGATTTTTTTAGACTTTGAGTGCTTTTATTCTTTTCTTACAACTTGTAGAATGAAAAAGGCAGTTTTTCATCGTGGCTTATACTGTTCTTGCTTGCTGGAAGGATCCTTGAGACCAGGATTCAGCTTGTGGCTTTGCCGCAGCTCCTTTTGATACCCTCTGCTAGTAAACTTCTCAGTTGCTACCATTCAGGGGCCGTTCAACTTCCTCTCTCCTCATCTTTGCTGGTTTTTGCCTTTTGAAATGACTGGCTACTCTGGGCAGGGAGGCTTTCCTCCACTCTGTTCTAAAGGACTTCACACAGAATGAGATGCCAGTACATCAGTACAGTTACCCAGATGACCACAGCTGAGAATACACTCCGAAAGTTTCTTTCACTCTACTACTGGTACACTCCTGTATTTCTTCCACTTTTTTTTTTTTTTTAAAACTTCTGAATTTTAATAATGCTTTCTACTCAGTAGATCCACTCAAGAATAATTTTCTAAGAGACAGGTCTGCATTATGGGATGAATTTCCACATTTATTTAAGAGGGTCCCAAGAGCTGCAGCAGACTACACATGATTACCTTTTGAACCACAGTGTTGTTGGGTCAGAGATGGTACTTTCAATAAGCCATTGGGAGTCAATTAAAAATTTTATGCGTTCTGGCCTGTTTTTGCAGTGACAGCTCCTGAGTTCAGGTTGGGTCAGGTTCGCTTCAACCTCAGTGTGCTTTTTCTGTGCAAGATTCACACGAGTGTTCACAGGCCATTGCATCGACCTTTGGTAACAAAATTCTCACATAGTTTACAGGCCTTTTTAAAAGTAAGAGAAACAAAGGTTGTCAGGCCATTTTGACCTCTGCTGTGCCCACATTGTTCCTATTGCAAGACTCTAGCTCTTTGCTTGGTCAAATCCTTCGTGACTTGACAGCTATTTTGCCAGACATTATTTTTCCTGCTCTCCTAACAAGACCTATTCTGGTGAAGATCTTGGTTCATAATCTGTAGAAGGCTTGAGAAGGGAGGGGTGCACCAGAAAACAAAAGATGGAAAAGTGATCTAAATCTGATCAAAGAAAAAGATTAATACAATCTCCTTTCTTCCCTTTTTTCCCTACCACCACAAAAGGTAGAAATATCCTCACAGTTCCTCTTAGAGAGTCCTGATTCTTCCCACGGGCTCTATCTCCTGCCTGGCCCTTGATTTTCAAGGAGATTGTAAATTACTTTGAGCTCTTTGTCCCCCTCCCATTAAAACGTGGTTGATGTAGTCAGTGCTGTGTATAAACGGGGTGAAGTAGGGTGTCACAACGCATCACACTCTCATTTCAAGCGGTGCGTGTAGACTTGTGTCAGGAGGAGGGCTGGCTTTTACAGACAACTCTTTTTTTTGGCCAGAGGCTACTCTAGACAGGTGTAGAGCTGGCTGGAGAACAGATGAAGCGCAATGAGGAGGTGACACCACTTTTCCTTCCTCTTTCACTCCTCAGGAATAGATTGCAGACCAGATTCAAGACGGGGCGGGGGGGGGGAACCTCCAACACTATGAGTAAACCAGAATTTCTCTGTGCTCAGACAGGAGGGAGCCCAGAAATGGGCAAACCCGCCCTGTTTCTGATGAAAAGAGGGTCATTAGAAAGGCATCCTCTGTTTTTAACTTGGCAAACTTGATGATGTTGTCCTGAAGAAGGGAGTCAAAATGGGGAAAACATTTATTTCCCAATGAAAGTTTTCTGATGGGCATTGAATTCAGGAAGCAAAACCTACTGTAAATATAAGCAAAAAATACCAACCTCCATGTTCTTTGGACATACTCAACATCTGAAAACTTCCCCCCCCCCCCCCCGAGTAACTAAATTTTCCCACGGTGTCCTGTGTAATACCAAAATGATGTTAGCTTGGCTGACTCCTAATCCAAAGAAACTGTGCTCGTTTTAAGCATCTGATAACCAGTACAGTGCATTGAGAGCTGGATAGTGAAATAGTGCAGGGCATGTAGAGCCCACAGTGCAAACAATAAGAAGAGGAGGTGCTCAGTCCTACTCAGGACATGATGGACATCAAGTGAGACATTTGGTGCAAGTTCAGGTATCAGTTTAGATACTCAAGATTCCTCTCAAATCAGATTTTCATTTTCAAAATGTCATTCTAGCCTATTCTTTTCCCCAGTCCTGCATCTTAGTAACAGCTTCTCCTGTCATAAACCTAATTCTTCATTCTGGAAGGGTTTTGGCTGAGACTTGCAAAGGCACTCAGGCACAGGGGAAGTGCCTGGCTAGTTCAGATGTGCAAATACACTGAAAGGAAAAGAATTTAGGTATCTACCTGCACTGAGCAAGATATCTATGAGGGCTTGTAGATCTGGAAAAGCCTTGTAGTCCTGGTCCTTCATAGAGTTTGAGTAACTCCAATAAAAAAAAAAATACAATCAATTGCAATTAAACTTTCTGGGATCCAAGCCGTAAACTATAGCTTTTCAAGGAAGAACTTGTCCTTTTTCTATCTACTTCCACAATGTCTTCTGCTAAACAACACTTGTGGGCTAGAAGTAGGCTTTTTTTTTTTTCCTTTCAGTTTATGGTAAGTTTGCTCCAAAATTCAATGCCACTTGTACCCAAACCATTTGTAGACTCTTATCTGAGACAATTTAATATTGTTAGGAAAAAAAAAAGTGGGGGGAGCTAGGTACTTAAAAGTATCAAAATCTTTCATGTTTCATATTGATATTTTTAAAACTAGATGTGAGTTTTCATACAGATAAGGCATTGTTGTAGCAAAGTTGACCTAAGTTTTAATTAAAAATTAAGGACCCTTAATGAAAAAATAAAATTAAACCTTTCATTTCAGTTAACACAAAATTACTTGTTGGCCTGGGATGAAATGACTGGCATTTTAATTTCATTAAGAAAATACGTCAATTGAGTGAGCTGTTAAAAATTCTCTTAATAAAAATCCTTCCTCCAGTCATATGCTAGGCATTGCTATAATAAAGTAATGATCTTTTTATTGAGATAAATAGTAATATATTATAATTACTAGTAATAAAAAGGTACAAATGTACAATATCTGTAAAGGAATTTAATAGAATCATTGTTTGGCAAAATGAACTGACTTTTTCAGATTTTTCAAAAGAGATTTTAATTTTCAGTGTACAGAATATAAAAGACTGAGATGAGTTTAGTAGTATTTGCTTTGCCAGCTTTGCCTCCAATTCAGAATATTTTCAGAGGCAGAACTTCAGACACTGGAACTGAGGCTGCAATATGAAAATTGTGACTTCTTTCAGAAATAGTCCAGTAAGACATCTCTTAATATGGCAGGCTATTTTTGAAGGTACTCTATATATGAGTTTACCCAGCTTAGCATCTCAGTCATTTTGCAGCAACTTCTCCATCATCAAAGTTTGTGGTTTCTCTGCTTACTCGTGACAGTACAGTTCAGCAAAGCAGGATGAAGCCTGGCAGTTTTAAAGGAAGAATGGTGTAGGACTAGCCAGAGTGTGCTTCTAAGATAGTCACTGTCTCAAGCACATCTTAGAAGCAAGTCTATCAATGGGGAGCAGTGATTCGTGGTTTACATGCAGTATGAGTGAACCAGCATATTTTATGGAGAACAGCCTGAGTGATCCCATAAATCCTAGTGCTACCCATAACCACTATTCATAGTTCTGTTCATTTTTTTTCCTCCAAGGGTCCAAAGTTTTTCATTGTTTTGTTTGTATATGGGAGTGTCTGTGTGTAGGCACATGGAATGTCTGTGAATTGGTATGGATTGACTGAAGTCCTCAACAGCTTTCGTGGTCATATTTTAATATTCAAAGTTTCAGAGCAGCTCCCCTTCCAATATTGCAAATCTGTTCATTCACCGGATGTTTGCATGTGAACTGAATACGAGATCTCTGTCATTGTATTTCTCCAGTCTCAGTACTGCTTCCAATTCGTCCTAACTCCTTTTCTTCTGCAGATATTAAAATTTTTCTATTTATTACTTTTTGACATGATTACATAAAATCAGGTACAGCAACAATTTGAGACTCATTCACTATATATTTTGGACAGTTGAGGAAAGGGGCAAACATTGAATTGAGCAAGGCACAGGCTAAAGAGGGAAATGACAGTAACATGGAAGGATGGATGAAGTCTGAAAGACCTTATTTGATATTTTCACTGAAATTCTGGTGTGTGTGCACTAAAAAAATATTCTGGTAACAAAAATGGAGGTTTCGTCAATAGGTAGAGAATTGAAATACAGGACAGAAAAAAAGACTGTGAAAACTGGAATACTGAAAAGAAAATCAGAATTCTAGGTTATACTCTGAGGAATTACCCGACAAAGAAATCAGGTGCTTGTAGTTTGCAATAATGGGCATGGAATAGACCTGCATGTATTTTCAGATGTGATTTCAAGAACAAATAAATACAAAGCTCCCATGAATAAAAAGAGAAGTTTCTTTCAATCTTTGCAGCATAGTAGCAAAGTAGTAATCCTTGATACTTTAAAATGGAATTAGACGAAGTTACGTAAAGGATTGGATGACGTGATTCCAGCTCTAGCAGGGCATGTTGTAGACATTGACTCAAGAGTATTCACAAAATATGAAGCTGTTTGTTAGATACCTCCACCTCACTTTTCTTCAGTCTTGGCTATAGTTAATCATGTTTATATATGACACTAATCCTGACCTACCTGGGAGACAGTAAAATCAATTCATGTGAGTGAGGATTACAGAAGCGAAGGTCTTGATTCCAGCTGTTTATATATTGGTGTGTTGCAATCTGCAATTCCCAAGTAGTTAAAAAGTTTTAGTGCTATATGTAAGATCCAGGCCTCTGGTCAAAAACAGAGATCTGCTGGCTTTGGCTTTTGTAGCACTGAGATAGTCAGTCATGCACTGTCTTGACTGACAAGGTTAAACTATAACAAGGGGACTGCGGATTTAAAACAAAATTATAATGCATATAGCAAACTTAGTTCATGAACTAAAGGTCACTATTTTAGGGAGCCACTGTATAATTTCACATCATTACTGACTCACACGCATTCCTTGGTATGGATTACTCATGTTTCTGTTAATGCAATTGGGGGTGGTTTGCAATTGAGACTGTTTGGCTGCTGTCAGCTAGGATAGAGGTGCTTATTAACGTTGCTTTAAGGGTGAGTGGGTGTGCACACGTTTCAGAAACATCTCAGTCTTGGAACTGAATTTGGAGCTACACATTTAAAGAATCTTCTATTTATTTGTTTCAGCTGGACTCTTTCCAATAATTTTCTCATATTCCTGTAAACAGCCATCAAAATTATCTCAGACAGTTCTAAGCAATATATTGTAAAAAGCACTTCCCTGTTAAAGACCAGCCCTCAAAATCGCTGTAGCATAGCACGTCATGTACGTGTATCCAAAGTGTTAACTGGTGGGGATATAATCGCATCCTGAGCACATGGGAAAAAAATCTATCATGCTGCTAGTGAATAGTTTTAAGATACTTTCAAGATGATTGATCTCTTCCTTTGTTATTTCTAAAAAAGGTAGCTTCAAACCAAAAAACATCACAGCATGTAGCACAAAGAGATTGTCAAAGAAAATTTGTCCATGCCTATAAAAATTGCAGTAGCAAGGCTTTCAAATTGAATATTGATCAGGTACTTTCATTATTGGCTCTTTAACAAGTTGCCTTGGTGTGGTGAAAATGATTCCAGGGTGGGATACTCATAACTTCAGGATGTGACCTGGCTTTCTTGTGCTGAAGACGCTGCATGCTTTTGAATAATCTGCTGATTCATTCTGCATGTGTGGAGGAGGCAGGTGAGCTGTAGGACTCACCAGAGCTCCTTGCTGTAGGTATTTCCACTTGCATGAAAGTGGATCAGTCAGGGATTAACAGATGTGTGAGGATTTTGTGAGTCCTGGGAGGTGGTAAGCATACAGAAAGTGTTAAAGCTCATGGCAAGTAATATGCTGTATCCCATATCAATCTGTAACATAATGGTTTTGCTAAATCACCTCAAAACTGCATATTATGATTGGCTTAAATTTGCATTTAGTCATCAAAACCTCAGAGGAAATAATTTTAAACTAGGATGAAACATCCACGTTCATGTTTAAATATTGCAGTTAAAAGTCAAAATGCTGACATGTAAATAATTGTACTGACTTGTTCAATCCCTCATAGTCTGTTCACAAAGCAGCATCGTAATCTAAAAGGTCCTTTTCTTATGGCAGGAAATATATTTGATTTCTTCATTGCTCTACTTCAGTCAATAAAGCTGAACTAGTCTGTTTATACAACTAATTGTTTTGGGGTTTGATACTCAGCCTAAATATACCAGTTATTCTTAATTGGGATCTTTGAGAAATATACGAACTTGAGAAAAAATCTGGCAAGAAAGAGAAAGCCTGAAGTTAATGAATAATGTTTAGCTACTTACTGTTGGAGAGAATTATTAGGACAATAATCTGCTTTCCTCAGAGGGCAGCTTGAGCAACCTTTTCTTGTACTCACTATACGTTTAGACCCACTGAAAAACCCATAAAGCTAGTGCATATCAGCATCTGGCTGGTGGAGGATGTACAAGCAATTGCTAAAGAGTAACCTGGAAAGAGACTTAGTCTGAAAATATTTGTATAATGTATTTCATGTATTTTTGACCAGCTGTGTTGACAGAAAAGACTAACTGTGAAACTCTATTCAAAGTGGGCTTTTTTCCCCTCAAAAGGAAAGCATAGGAAAATGGTACAAAGCTACATTGTCCCTCATTTACATCCAGGTAGCTTTAACTCCAGGGGCAAATTCTGCCTTGACTGTTTAATGTAAAAACTTGGAAAATATGCTGCCATTTAAATTTTTTGAACTGAGAGCAAGACTTGCTCCATTTCCTTATTTAGTTTTGCATTAACTTAACTCCTTCTCCAAACTTGATCCATTCAGCGTTGTCTGAGCGGCGAAGCCTTTTCAAAATCCTCAATGTTGAGCTACTTTCCAAGACAATATGGGTTTAATTTCTTACGCACATTTTGGGCTTAGTGGAGCTGTTAGAATTTGTCTTTGTCTGCCTGGTGAAGACAACCCCTAATTTCTTTATTCCAAAATAGATCTTGACTTCTCGTGGCTTTTTGCACATGGGAACATCTCCCTACTATTACTGTCTGATATTTAAACAGTACGCGCTTTCTCACAGGAAGGGCTCATCGGGAACATTGAAACTTTCTAAACATGCACGACTTTCTCTCCTCAACGTTGAAGTCCACCCACTCATAGAGTGGGAGCCTCATAACACAGGTAATTGGAGCGTCAAGTGCTGCATAACTGGGTGGAGGAATGCTTGGATGAAGGTGCTGGGACATGTCAATGCCTTTGAAAGCCTGAAGAAGGCCCTGGGACATGCCAATGCCATGGCACCTTCATGAAGAGCAGTAGTCTCACATCTTGATCACACCACTCCTGTACGGTCAAACTTCTCGCATATTGGTTATGTGGATTTGGACTGTATCTGAACTAGATGTTCACATTTTTGTATTACCTTTTCTTAATGGGGGAAGGGAAGAAGTGGCTACCTGCCTAGCAAGCTGACAGGTCCCCCTTTTGTGTAATAAGTCCACGTAAATCATGTTTCAAGCAGATCCCATTTGCTTGCTGTATTGACTGAGTTTCTGCGGAAGTGTGCTCTTTTTTTTCAGTTTAGTGAGAGAAGAATAGTTCTCACAATCTCTGTTTCTCATCTTTTACACAGTGTGTTTGTTAACATTCATAAACAGCAAACTGCAACAGGCTCCTCATCAGACTTCGCTCTTTTATTTTTTATTACTCCTACAGCAAAGAAGCTGTAGGACTTCACCATAATGCAAATGTCATTTAGATGCTTTTACTTTTCATTCAAAATACTCCAAAGATGTTCATGAATAGTTGAAATACTAGATAGAGAAGCAGATCTTTTGGAGCTTCTGTTTATACCAACTCCAGATCTTGCTATGAGAGCAATGCATAAATACATCTAAATATGTTGCAAAATAATGTAATCCTTAAAGCATTCTTTTGGAAAGAATAAAAAGAACAAGAACAGGGAGCATTTTTACTTTTTATTGCATCAGTGCCCATTAGAGGTTAAGAGAAAGCAGGATAATGTGCAGCTTTTCAATATTTCATATGCAATTTTCACATTTAGGCAATTTTAAGGTGCTGGCTAACTGTGATTGAGGAAAGGTGTCACTAAGCCTTATTTTAAAGGTATTTGATTTGATCTGGGATAAATTGTGGCTTTCTTTTATAATGGTTTTTGCTTTTTACCACATAGGCAGTGGTTACTGAGCATATAGAAGATTCAGAACTTCTTGGTATTGTGTGCGGTGATTCAGTTTGTGCCAAGCGATACTGGGTTAGCCAGAACTTTTCTATACAGTATTCTTTCAGCTTTCTCTTTGCAAAATACTCATACATCCTATGTTAATAATAAGTCTTTAATATTTTCTAGAATACGTTGAACTTTTTCTACAATATTGAATATGATTTGAAGTATGTACTTCAGTGGTTCACACCCCTCTGAAACTACTTTGTGGACAAGAAATACCCTAAAAGTGTCCACGCTCGACAACCTATTGCCTTCCCAAAATTTTATGCAGACCTGAAAAAGGGCAATGAGTAAAGTCTCTCTTTACCCTGGGGCCACTTCTACCTTCCCTATGACAGCCTCCCAGTTAATGCAGTTTGTTCTCTGGCTGAAATGACAGCTGTCTCTGGTGACATTTTAATGAGTCCAAAAAAGAAAAAAAAAAAAAAAAAGACTGAAAAAGCATTTTTCTTATATCTTCTCCTTTAAAAGAAAGCCTAGGAAATGATAATAGAACAGCATGCATAGAAGTTGCTCATGCCACTTGAATTTTTCCGGGATGGCGTTGCATGATCATATATTTTCTCCATGCAGCCCTGATCCCATCTGGTACATGATGTAGGCACAGAACAGAAAAGAATTGATGCAACAGGGATCACTCCAACTTCCTTGTTTCCAAATATTTAGTCTGCAACCTGAGCAAGACTACTTTGACAGAGGGGATTACTTGTTAAATACAATTTAATGGTTTTGAAAGCCTTCCCTTCCCTTTACTTAAGCGAGAGAGAGACCTTACATAGCAGTTAAAAGTCAGGATGAGTGCTAATACTCATTGCAATCAAATCAGACTGACTTTTACATTGTTCTTATCAACTAGATATCATCTGTAGAGACATAGTCAAACTGGACTTGAGGAACAAACCCTGAATAGATCTGAACAGTGATTTTTTTATAGCTGTCTGAGCTGGTAGAGATGCTGAGGGATAAAAGATGTTTTTTCAAAAGTGTGCTATATTTGCTGAATACAGAAAGATGTATACGGTATTAATTTTAATCTTAGCTGTTGGTTTACTGATTTCTGGTGGTTGTAATTTGCTGCCTTATTCTATCTGTTGAAAGTGAGATTAAAGAAGAATTCAGCTGAGAGGGGTCTGTAAATTCTGGTGATACCAGCTGTACCATTAGAGTGTTGCGAAGTACTGTTATTTACCTGAGCAACCTAGTCAATTCTATGGTATAAGTAGTTTTCCAGCTAAATGTCTCAATTGTTGTGGGTGGAGATATTCCACATGCACTGCTGTGTAGCAGCATGCCCAGCTATTAACTAATACGACCTGAATCTCCCAAACGCTGCTTGTAACAACAATGTTTTCGTAAAAGCCATTTTTCATTACTGTAAGCTATATATACTACCCTGTATACCAGCTAGAAGTAATTACACAGGCTTAGCATGGTATAATTAGCTTTATTATGCCAGATGGAGGAATATTTTATATTAACATTGACAAATTTTCTGAGATTTTTCTGTGAAAAAGCAAAATGAGAACATGAATGTGATACTAAATCTATCAGGTAAACATTTTCCAATATCAAGTCACCTTTCTAACATCTTATTCACATTAACACATCAGATGTGGCTCCAGAAACTTCCTAGCAGTACTGCTTGCCTCAACATTGAAACACTGCTATGAAAACAGCTTAATACAGTAATTTGGGGATTTAAGGGTTTACAATAATCTGTGAAGATGTAACTAATTGTTTATTTAACACACTAACTTTAAGACTGACAAATTTGTCAAAGTACTGACTGAATTTAATTACGTATTTCTGTTATGCTTGTGTATCTTAAAAATAAAGAAATAGAATATTATCCAGTGTTGCTTAATGCCCAGGTAAAATTAACCAATTTGTTATTCACTTCTTGATGTTTACTGTGGATATATCACTGGTTGCAAATTATTATTTTTAATAGACCTCTAGGCTGCAGCCAGCCTTCATACTATTTGAGTGATATTTTATTGCCAGAGGTAACATCAGTGTGGAAAGAAAGGTGTTCTGCCTGCATGACACTCATCTAGAGTGGCATTACTCAACACCTTGCATGTGGTGTGGGATGACGGAGAGTTTGAAAAGATGTTCTCACAGCACCTTGCGGTAATGGAGCAGAAAGGAGTGAAATGATTTTGTTGAATCCTATATTTGCAAATGTGGGTGGAATTCGCTGAATAATTTTGGCTGAAATGAAGACTTTGCTCAATTTCCTCCCCTGCCTGGAGGAAGCAAACCCATATCCCCATGTGGAATACTTCAGTCAGAAGGCTACCACTTTTTCTGGGGTAGGGTTCCCTCATGTCCTAGTTAGCATGAAATAATATTCTTTCAATAATCAACAATTAAGTTGGCTGGGGAGAAACAAAATGGGAGTGAATCCACAGCCCAGAGATTAGGGCACTCATCTGGGAAATATTTAGCCAACTTTTCTCTAAAACAGGCAGAGGATGGAGTTGAACCAAGGGCTGCCATTTATTCACCTGGCCTCAGAACTGAAGCACATCAGGTGACATCCACTCTGGTACCTGGAAGTCACCATGAAAGAATAACAGTACGTAACAGCACAAAATAGGTTTGGCATTGCATCTAAAATTATTCCACCAATTCTTTCACAGAAGGGTCTGATTTTCAGTTTGATATGAGATAGTTTTATCTGAAAAAACCCCACCTTGCTATACTAAATTTTGCTTCAGATATGTTATTAATCATTTTAGCATAGACTTAAAAAAAAAGTTCATGATGTTGAACCATGTCTCAGATGGTGCAACAGTGCATATTACAGAATTCATGCAGCCAATATGAGAGCCATCATTTCTGTAGCGAATAATACTCAAAAGAAGAAATGCCTCATTAAAAATATGTGGGCCAACATATTATGGCTATAGAGCATCCTGAAAATTTCTTGCTTTGTCTCACTGAACATCATTTGCTGATGACACCAAGCTGTGTGGTGTGGTTGACATGCTGGAGGGAAGGGATGCCATCCAAGGGAACATTAATAGGCTTGAGAAGTGGGCACATGCAAACTGCATGAAGTTCAACAAGGCCAAGTGCAAGATCCTGCACATGTGTCGGGGCAATCCCAAGCACAATTACAGGCTGGGTGGAGAATGGATTGAGAGCAGCCCTGAGGAGAAGGACTTGGGGGTGTTGGTGGACGAGAAGCTCAGCATGACCTGGCCATGTGCACTTGCAGCCCGGAAAGCCAACCGTGTCCTGGGCTGCATCAAAAGAAGCGTGACCAGCAGGTCAAGGGAGGTGATCCTGCCCCTCTACTCTGCTCTCGTGAGACCCCACCTGGAGTACTGCGTCCAGCTCTGGGGGCCCCAGTACAAGACAGACAGGGAGCAAGTCCAGAAGAGGGCATGAAGCTGATCAGAGGGCTGGAGCACCTCTCCTGTGAAGAC
Source organism: Balearica regulorum gibbericeps (assembly GCF_011004875.1). Taxonomy (NCBI): domain Eukaryota; kingdom Metazoa; phylum Chordata; class Aves; order Gruiformes; family Gruidae; genus Balearica; species Balearica regulorum. Next base: position 71,294,834 of record NC_046187.1, read on the forward strand.
AGGCTGAGAGAGTTGGGGTTGTTCAGCCTGGAGAAGAGAAGGTTCCTGGGAGACCTTACAGCAGCCTTCCAGTGCCTGAAGCAGGCCTGCATAAAAGATGGAGAGGGACTGGTTACAAGGGCATGGAGTGATAGGACAAGGGGTAATGGCATTAAGCTGAAGAAGGGGAGATTTAAATTAGATATTAGGAAGAAATTTTTTTATGATGAGTGCAGTGAGGCACTGGAACAGGTTTCCCAGAGAAGCTGTGGAGGCCCCATCCCTGGAAGTGTTCAAGGCCAGGTTGGATGAGGCTTTGGGCAACATGGTCTAGAGGAGGGTGTCCCTGCCCATGGCAGGGGAGCTGGAACTAGATGATCTTGAAGGTCCCTTCCAAGCCAAACCATTCTATGATTCCATTCTATGATTCTATGATTGTATGATCATAAAAATAAATTGGCTGTCCAGATGTTCAGATCAGGCCTGTTTGAAAAGAAATGATATTATCTAGATTTCTGTACTGCATAGATTGAAACCATACTTGAATTTTATGGGTTATGATACAATGTTAGATAAATATCTGGGATTATTTTTTTTTTCTTCAAGGTTTAATTGAATAACATTAATGCTTCTTGCAAAATCTTATTTCAAGAAGTATTTTTATGTGCAATTTACCAGCCAAATGCTGTAACTATCTCTTAACTTTTATACAGTGTCTTTCATAGTGTCACAGATTCCACAAGCTCAAAAATAATGAGTCATATCATACTCTCCCTTACAAAGAATAACAATTGTGCTATTAGCTTAAAAATCATGGCATGTAATTATTTATTTGGATGGGTGGAAATTAACTCCTGATTTTTGAAGCTTTCTAGGGAAGTGGCTGGACTCTAAAATATCTTCAGAGGACTGAAGGATGGAAATCCAAATGCAAACAGGCATGCATGAATTGCCCTCTTTTTTGGCTGATTAGAGGAGTTACTCTGTGCCTGGCATAGGTGGTCAGAGACCAGACCTTCAACCTCTGCCTGTCACCTCCATCAATGTTGTCTGTGCTCACATTTGCTTGCATTCCTTTTCAGGTGTATGCTCTTTTAAATCTTTTATCTGTTAATCTCCTCAGACCTTATACATCAAAGAGGGCCCCTACATCAAAAGGCCTTTATATCAGGTCTTTCACTTCTCCTTCCCCAAACAAGGGGCAGAGTCCCTCTCCTCCCTACCTATCACACACCCTCCAGTCTCTTCACTAGAGCTTTGAAGCTCTGTGCCTTAACCACAACTTGGCTACCCGACAGAGTGGCAGTAATTTCCCTTCCGCTGATGTCTGACTATAGTCCTGGGATCCACAACTCACATTTTTAGCATCTCTTCTCAAGACATCTTGTATCTGAAACAATATTTCATTTGCTAACATTTGTGAAGCATTAGTGGATAGTCTGTCTGTGAAATATCCTGGAACCTCTCACAGAAATCAGAGATGTTTGTTTTCCTGGCCCTGGTAGTGCTAAATTACAAGCTCTTAAAAATCGAACGCATTTATGGCGAGACTGATTGCTTGAATAAACTTGCTCTTACTGCTTTGAAGCAATCAATTCGCTTTCTAGGATTCTGTTCTAACTTTAAATTAAACATGGCCTGAACCAGTAAAGTTCCCTCATCCTGTGGTTATTTTTTTTCCTAGTGCTAAATGGGTAAAGAATAATCTCTTGTTACATTAAGGTTTAGTAAATAGATGCAGGTCCATTGATTTTAATGGTATTTCATCCACTCAGTGGCTCAGAGCTTGCCCTGAGATATAATGTAGTTTTCCATAGCAGTGAGGGCTCTGCTGGAGTACACAAGACTAGGACTATCTGGATAAAGCAGTTAAATCTGCCAAAGGTGAGCCCTTAGCTCCCACACCTGAAGTAGGAAACATACCCGCACGTTCACACTTGACCTGTCTAATGCTTTTGTACCTGGTTCACCTCTGTGTGAAGCTAGTACGAATCTGAGGTCAGTGGATTTACCCAACTCAAACCTTGATGACGAAGAAAATTACTGATCTCTTATTTTGACATTTTGCTGGCTTTCCTTCCCCTCAGATAGACCTTCTTGGCTGGTTTTGAGAGTCTAGTAGAAGCAGAGTGGCTTCAGAGACAGGCAGGTTAGTTTTTTGGTGGGAAGGAGCTTGTTTTTGGAAGAGGCTGTGCATTACTCTTTCACTTGATGTTACATCCTAGTCATGCTGTCAGCTTTTCTGGTTTTGGTTATTTTTTGGAGGTTTTTTTGTTTGTTTGTTTGGGTTTTTTGGGAGCGGAGGAGGTCAGAAACATATCTGAAGTTGGATGAACCTAGGAGATTGTTATGTGCTGCTTCTGCTGGGAAATAATATTCTGGCACTTTCATCCCTCATGTTTCCTGTAAATGCCTGTGCATATGAGCTTGGATATCTCCTGGGTTTCCACTTAACGTAACCTGATGTTTTCATCCTAATGTGAGGAAGATAACAAGCATACAGTCTTCTCCATTACAGTCTTCTCCCCAAGGCTTGACTTTACGGTTTTCTAAATCTCTTATATGAAAAATAAAGGGTATTTGGCACTTATCACCTGCTTAATTGTAATCTTCTCAAATCAGGCCAAATATCTGTGGTTTAGTTGCAGGCATTTTGTTTTCTTATCAGGTACCAGATATATATGATATTTTGGACCAAGAATACGCACCTCTGCTGGCAAAGTGATGGACTGAACATCACTGAGGATTCCTCCCTGCCATTCTCAGGGAGAATAATTTGAAACTATCAACTCAACCTTAGCTTACCAAGCAGCAGGCAGACTGCAAAAGACTTAATTTCTCAGTTCTGTGATGTCCTTTAATATGCTTGTTTGGTTTTTTAAGATTAAAGTAATACTTCCAAGATCCAAAATCTTGCTACTGTGAAATGGAAGGATAAAGCTCTGGTTCATTTTACTGAGCTGAGGCTTTTCAGCCAGACTTTTTAACATGTTGCACTTAGTCTATTCACATCATTGATGTGCAGTCTTCTTGGAGTTCCTAAATATCCACTAAAATTTGTAACAGTGGCACAGGCACATGAATGACAAATCTAAATCTGCAGAAAACAAGTCTGCTTTTCTCAGTTGGTCTTTCAAAATGTTATAGACCATAAATTGAAAACTAGTTGTCAATGTTATTTTCCATGCCCGTTGGGTTTTAGTCTGCAACAGTCAGATGCAGTTTGAAAAAGACAGGCTAAACATCATGAGAAGCTAGTCTCCAATCCTAAGAAAAATAATCCTTAAAACATTTTATACTGTTTCCTCTGCTCTGATTTGGAAATGGAAATTTATTTCCTGTTGCTTCAACTATGGTGAAATGCTAAATGCTCTCATTGAATGAAAACCAGAAAAAACTAGTAAGAAATATTCAGCTCTAATAGCAGAGAATAAAATTATACAAAGGTGATAAAAGAAATGCAAATCAAGAGCCTTCTGTTTGCTAAGCATGAAAATTAAAATCTTCATTTTGTCTAATCACAGTGATACAGTATTATATTAATAAGTTAGTAATAAAACTGAGCCGAACCCCAGGCATTTGGACCATAAATCTTAGTTATAGTGATAAGAAAATTAATATTTGAGTGATACTGTTTGCTTCATGACTTCGGAGCCATTCATTAACAAAGTAGGAGGTCTGTAGTTTTTAGCCATGTGTCAAGATAAGAAGTGAATGCCAAATTTATAAATAAGGATTTAATATGTTGTTCTGGAGGTATTGTAGTGGTGGTTTCCCTGGCAGGAGACTACTGAACAAAAATTTAATCTCGATATCAAAACCTCAAGTTTAACAGAATGACCAGGACAATAAAGATGTTCGCAGATTTATTTGTAAAGATGATGCAAATAACTCATTCCTGAAGAAGTGAGAAGTAAAAAGAACCATGCAATAGCCTGAAACAAAGCCAGAGAGAGGTAATAATGGAAAGATTTCAATGCAGGTCTGGAAAGACAAAAATGCAACCTCCAAATTTACAAATTTACAGGGAAAACTACATATCTAAAGCAACTGAATTAGCTTAAAACTAGTTAGCTCTGCTCTAGCCCCATGGAAAAGCATGATTCTGTGAGTGTTTTTCTTCTCCCCGCCTATGCACATTTCCTTTATATTGCTGTGAAATTACTGGGCTTAGACTGGCTTTGGTTGTGTGCTCTATCTAGTTGACTTTGCAGTGGAGCTCAATTCCTATTTATGACATTTGCTGCTTTTATAGCACAATTAATAATTTCAGAAGACTAAAAGGAAAAACGTTTTGTATGCAAAATGCCCTCAAGCAAAAATCCCCAAACACTTTGCAGATTCTAATTAATTAAGCCTCACAGCCCCTTAAGAAGCAGGCAAACATCATAGCCCCTGTTTTCCAGCTGAGTGAACTGAGGAACAGAGTAATTATTACACGTTTCTGCCTTCACAGCTGCAAGTAGCCCTACTTACACTGCCACAAGTCAGTTATTTCAGTGAAGCCTCCAACCCTCCCAGTGTTTGCAGGATCTTGGTCAGTCAATGCCCATACAGGAGAGCCGTGAGTCCAGGAGGTCCAGCTCACCAACATGCATTCAAGCATCAAGCCTGCTTAGCCCAGATGTTACACTGATTGAGTCGATTTAAGTTTTAGACACCTTCAGCGCTTATATTAGTAGCAAAACAATGAAATCTCATGCTGTAAAGGATTCAGACATTATTTGGCAAACTGCAGTTTATTTTATCACAAACTTGAGGCTAGAAGAGCTATGAAAAACAAATATTTTGAAGATTTAAATCAGTTTCACAAGGAATTTTATAATAAAGAGGAAAATGTATTGACTTTAGTAGATTAGTTGATAAATTGCATCAAGGCAACAACAGAGAATCTACGTTCAGGTTCCTCTCTGAAACCTGTGGGCAATGTTCCATACAACAGTAATGCACAGATCTATAGGATATGTAAGCACATGAGTCAGGCCTTGCTGCAGTGAAGCTTATGGTCGCTTTCACACTGACCGCAGAAAGAAGGGGCTCAAAGACTGGAACTCGATGCAGAGAGGCAGAAGTTTGCCTTGATTTGTGTTATGTTGCAAAGGCCAATGCCATGGATCAATTTCCAAGTGCGTGCCCTTGTCAGTAGGTAAAATCTGAATTTTTGAGTTCAGTGCACTGTTCTACCAGAAGCTAATGCTAAGCTAATGCTATTTGATAGAAGTAGCTAGTAGTAAGATATAAATATTAATTACATACACAATGTCTGGGCAGAGAAATCCTACTTGGAAGAACACATAGCGGAAATCTGGTATCAGCAACAAGACTTCACCTGGAGAGGAATAGCTTCGAAATTAGTCATTATTATTTCTGGTTATCCCTGGGATTGATCGGTTAGTTTTTGTGGGTGGTGTATCAGTGAATGCAAACGGTAGTGAGAGCTGGTCAAAAATTTTGGTGAACGTTTTTCCTAAATTGCTTTCTTGTTTGTTGAAACTTTTTTTTTTTTTTGGGGGGGGGGGCAAGGGGGAAGGGGGAGGCTGAGAGTTTTGGCCCACATGGTTTTGTTTCAGAACAGGCAAAATGAGACTTCTAGTTTCTGAATTTGTGGACCACCTGACATTTTATTGCTTCTCAGGTTGTGTTTCCCTTTAAAGAGAGATGGTACTTTTTTACCTGATTTCCCTGGGGTTATTCACTGTATTACTGACTATGCATATAATACACAAATGTAAGGCAAAATGTCTTGTAAAGTACATGTGCTTTACATACATATATGCAGGAAAGTCTTCTATTGGGTGGCTTCAGAAGTGTTCAACTGTTAAAGAAAAAGGAAACAGAAAGACCAAATTTTGCTCAGTCTAGTGGTTTGTAGCTTCCCAGTAAAAAGTGTGCTGGGGCAGAAGGGCACCTAGCTCCCAGCGCTGGAGCTGATGGCAGATCCCTTTGTAACACCAGCCATTCAGCGCAGCATGCCACAGAAATCGCTCCCTCCATTTCTGTCTTCAGCAGAAGACAGAAATTCAAATTCAAATTTTCACCAATCTTAACAGGAAAAGGATCAGGCCCCAGGTCTTGCATAGTCACCAAACAAGCATCCTTGTTCTGATTGTTCAGTGTACTGAGCTGGTGGGAGTGTCCCCCTTGCTGGTCGCTTTTTCCTTGTCTGTCTGCCTTCCTCCCCTTCACTCACCCCCTCCAATTTACAAAATCTGTAAGTAAAATAACACAAACTTTTAACTCGCAGCTTCCACACAGAATACCAGGGAGCAGCAAGCATAATACAAAATGAATAGCAGGAACCACAAAAACATGTCCCCAAACCAGAAACCCTAAATTGAATTTGTCAAGTTACCTAAGGACTAAAAGCTTTCTCTGAATGCTGCACTGCAACTTAAAGATTGAATTAACCACTTCCATCACGATGTTTTTGTACCACTAAAGTCAACCCGGCTTCAATGAGAAAGAAAGTCACAATCAATACAAAAGTGCAATTTCTTAGAGTTTGGATAAGTATGTTACCAAGTTGGTAACAAGAAATAATCACAAATTACAGTCCCTAAATTCTTTGAAAGCAAAGCTAACGTCCTTCAGAGAGGCCTGAAAGCTTCACTTGGTTCCATTAGGACATAAAAATAAGCAGTATTAACCTTCCCAGGGGTGCTTTCAGGGCCTTTTTGTGCTTGACCATACAGTTTAAACTAAGGTGCCCTTAGTATCTTCTGTCTCCTGAAGTCAAGTGATCCAACTGTATCATCTCATGCAGTGCTTAATTTTTAAAGGTGACATTAGAAATTACTGGAACCACAGGAGGCAAATTGCTTGAAATCTTCCTGACCTTCTGCAAAAGACCAAATATTTTGAATTATTTGAAGATTTCAGGCGGGATTTGAACCAAATCATCTTGCTGTTACTCATGGCTAAAGCCATGGGATGAAAGAAGTGAGATAGTAATGGAAATCCATAAGATGATAGAAAGTTTAATTTTGAATTATACCCTGACTTTTCTCAGATTGTGGTCTTTCAGAAATGTTAAAAGCATCACACAGACTTTTACCTAGTGCTTTTAAATACTGAGAGAACATCACTAATCGTCATGGGAAGGTTAGACACTCAATCTCTTGCTGACCAGTCCCATCTCTTTTCCTATACGATTCACAAAAGCCTATAATCTGCTATTTGATTTCAGGCCCTTTTTTGAAAGAGACTGTCAGGTTTTCAGCCTTGCTGTGTAAAGCCTTCTAGTTTTAATTTCAAATGTGCTTAAGACCATTTGAATAATTTTCCAAGCCTTGGGTATCAGAACGAATTTCTCAGAGTGATAGCAGTCTGGATGGGATTCTGGTCTAAAGGGCTTATGGCTGTTATTAGGGGTCTAAACCTTGGCTATTTAGCAGTGGGAGAAGTCTGACCTTGTAGAAAGAAGATTGCCCCTTTACATAATCTGGGTAAGACCTAAAATAGAAAGCAGATACTTCCTAGTAGACGAGAAAATTACAGAGGAGGTAAAAGGATGATCAGAAAACATATGAAAGAATATTCACCAGGTACCTTGTGATCAGAGCACTGCTCCCTTTCATCCCTCCTGCTCATGCCCAGCAGCAGCCCCCTTGTAACGGATGCTGCAGTCTCTTGTTTCTTTATGGTGGTTTCTGAGGGGGGATAAAAGACGGTCTTTATGCACTGTCCTTTTCTCTCTTTTCACAACAGTGCCACAGAAGTTTGGATTTCTCCTCTTTGTACATGCTTGCATTCCTCTGTCCTTAATAGAAAGCATTTAGTGCCATTTTGTTGTACAGAAGCCACTGCTTGTTTGTCTGACAATATACCTTTTTTCCTTTGAGCTGTCATCTTGGTGAATGACCGTGAAGGCTTAAGTGAAACTAGCTCTTAGCAGCCTCCTGCAGTTGTATGTTTGACATAAAAGGTCACAGGAAAGGCATGACAGAAAGCACTTATATCTTTGTTTGCAAAAGGAATTGATTTGGTTTCTAACCCTTTTTCTAAGCAATGGAATCATCATACACTGTTCAATATGGTTCAATATGGTCATATCCTCCTACTCAGAAGGACTTTCTCTTTGGAAAGCCTTAAAAATACTGGACAAACTCATCCCAAAGCCAGATATATTTCTCAGCCTGCCTTCACAACAGATTCTCTGCTCAGCTACACCACTGATCCTAGACCTCTTCCCCTTGGACATGAGGGTTTCACTTCCGTAGATAGCTTCAAATCAAGAACCTGTAGGTTGCAGAAAACGGGGAAAAATAATGAATAAATAGGTTTATTCTCATGAAAACTTGACAGTCATTTTGCAGAGCCCTTTTGTATTGGGGCACCCTCATTCAACTGCACCTCAAAATCTAGGTTATGCCTTTTTTTCCATTTCAGTGTATTTACATCTATGAGATGTGCAACAGAAAGAGAACCCTAAGAATTTTCCTGTCTAATAAAGAGGACAGAGAAATTAGAATCTGAATTTCATACATTACATCACTGGATGGCCATGGGGTCAACCATTACAAATCTCCACAGAACATGAAAAGAAAAATCCTCCATATTTCTTCCATGCATCTATCTTAATTCTGTGCATGTGGTCTTAACTTGGTTTCATTGCTATTTTATACGGATTTAGTATAATTAATATTGGAAGCATAATTTTATCAGATACTAATGACTTATAATAATAATAATAATAATAAAGTCTGCTGCAAAAGCCATCAGTGTTAGGAAAAAAACAACTTCTTATAAGTTTTGAACATTGCAATAGGTTGGAATCTCCCCCAGTAAAGCATTTAGGTCAGGTTTTTAGTCAGGGATGGTTCATGGTGATTCTTCCTTTGGGCTGAGAAATGTAGTAGGTGAGTCCTTTAAGATTCCTTCCTTACATTAGATGACTTAAAAGATTGCTCCTCAAGTGAATTATAGAAAGGTGTAGCTGAACTGGGATCGAGGAACATACTGAAACCTCCCTGAGGACAGGTTGTTTAATTTCTGTGCAGTCAGCACTGCTGTCTAACTAGTTCAAACCATTTTGATTTTTATATTTTTAACTTCACTTATGAAATGTTCCAAGACATTTATGAAAGGGATTTTTCTTTTTTGATCACTTTATTTCTTCTTAAACCTATAATGTGCAGAACACCATTCCCACTGCTCCCATGGGAGATTAAGGGAGAATGCAGAGAAAAGTCTCTGACACAAAGACTCTAAAGCAGGAGTTACTTGCTTATACCACCCACATCTGCCCTTAGCCATGATGAAATCTTATACGCATAGATTACTACAGTCAGTAAAGGCCATTATGATAATCTAGTCTGACTCCGCTGCACAACACGGACCAAAGACCTTCACCAATCATTTCTGCATCAAGGCTGCAGCACTAAGATATAATCTGTCTTTTAAAAAAGCACTCTAACTTGATTAGAAGAGCTATCACATCCCTTAATAGATTGTTCCAACAGCTAGTTATCCTCACTTAAAATTTGTGTATTCAAGTACATCAAGCTTCAGCCTCTAAAATTTGAATCTCTCTATTCTGCACTGAAGAGTCATAATTCTTCCACTATTAGCTACTACTTGATTGTAATCTTAGTCTTTTAACCTTCTTTTGAATAGGCTACATGGACTGTTATTCATTATGCCCTCATGATAAAGCTATTTTTTCAGAACTCAGATCATTCTTGTAACACTTTTCTAGCTCTCTTCTGTTTGCCTTTTCTTTGAACTCCTGACCCTAGACAAGAGGACAATTTTCAAACAATGGTCTCATTTAATGTCACCACTCAAACAAGAGAGCAATCACTACATTTAGCTGGTAAAAGCACTAGTATGCTTCAATAATAAAATATAATGGCATGAAAAAAACATTGCACTAAATATTTAAGCCAAGAAAACAATTACCAGAACTTGGAGTCACCCTTCTTCATTATTTCACCCCTACAGTAATGTCCAACAGCCTATAAGTAAGCTTACGTTATGCACATTTGGTGTGGTTGAAGGTTAGAAACAACTGATGTGATTAAACCTGTGTATTAATTCTGGTGACTTTATCCTTCAGACATCCAGTACTCCTAGTACCAAGGAAAATGAATAATGAGTATGGTGCTCTGTAGTTGTGTGTTGGCCATGCTGAAACATGTACTGTGTAAATACGTGATCGCTGGAACTCTAAGCTAGATTTCATAAAGTAGAGCCTGGATTGTTACACTACCATCAACTGACAAAAGATATGATTTAGCTAGTCCATGAAGGACCTTTGCTTCAAGCTGTGATGCTATAGTCTCCTGTGCTTACAGAAGAATGTGTAATACTAATGATGACTAGAATTTCTTTAGATGCCCCATCTGTGCTCCACATCCTCATGTAGGTTACAAAGAAACTAACCACAGAGATCTCATCTGAAAAAAAGTACTGTGTTTCAGCCTTTCATAGCTTAACATTAGAATTTTTACCTGTCTATAAAACTGCAATATATAAAGGTTTTCATTCGTTTGACAACCTAGGACATTTTCTTTTGTAAAAGTCCCGGTTTCTTCTTGGGTCTTCCTTAGTTACAGCACCCTAAAGATTATCTTGAGTATAAGGTGCTACAGTGTTACTATTCCTTTTAATAATGTCAGTGTGAAAGGCATCAGATATATGACATTGTGTTGTGGAGCCCCCGCATTCAGGTCTGATAGCTGTGGGTGCAGTTTAACACCACGATGAGCGACAGAAAGATATCCCTACTGTATTAGATGGTGTAGTATTACAGGGGAAGAAGAGATAAACCCAGGCAAGTGATAACTACCACTTCATGTCACCTGCACGGATTTCCTGATGCAGCTCAGATAAACTCCAGTGCGCCTCCTTTCATATTACTCTCTTCTGCTATCCAGACTCTCCAGGTCTTGATCAGTTTTCCAGATTATATTTTTATGACAACATCAAAAGTTATCAATTTAAGGCACAACCTTAGTGGAATAAACATTCTACAAACATACAGATGGCGTTTCAGCCCTGATACATATATAATTGGCAGGTCAGATAAAAGATGGGGGAAAGGAAATAGCTGTTTTAAAATAAATGCAGGGAATGGAGATACAGTTATCATTCAGAAAGATAATGGTTCTGATGAAGTGCCAAGAAATGAACAAAGAGCTCCTGGTTTCCATTCAATCATAAGAAAATATTACTTCCCCTATAAGTTAGATATGAGGTTGGGGAATGAGTGCATCAACAAGGAAGACTGGATTCAGAAAGGCTGTGGGTCGTCCCAAAGCAAGACCACCTGTCTTTGATCCTTAGTAAACCATTTTCAGGGTTCTTTCTTCTGAATGATTCCATTTTTGTGATGGACAAAATAACATTTTTCCATGACTTCATTTTCAGAAATGACTAAAATACATTGGTTTATATTTTCTAAAAATATTTTGTTATTCATGCACTATAGAAATCATGTATTCCAAAAGTGGAAGGTTAGCAAGGTCGTAAGCAACTGAAACCAGGAATTTATAATCCAAGATGTTGGGAAACCTCAAATAAGTGGTGTTACCAAGCCTACCTGTAATATGATTCAAGGGAAAAAATCTAATAGAAATCAGAAGAGAGGTGTCTGCTCTTGAAAGACAAAATGCCTTGAAATTCTGAAGCTGGTTGCAGAAGTGATGGTAATAAAAAAAAAATAAATCTGAAATTCAATAGCCTGCACAAATGCTGGTGAACCAATCTAGAGAATCAAAAAGGCATGGTGACTCCTGCAGTTCACCTCAGCTTCAAAAATACTCAGAAGTAATCTTTGGCAAGCACTGAGTGCAATGATTCTGTGGTGGGTTTGCCTTGGCCAGCTGTCAAACACCCACCCAGCTGCTCTCTCATTCTCCCTCCTCAACAGGGAAGAGGAGGAACATAACACAAGAAAGCTTATGGGTCAAGATAAAAGCAGAGAGATCACTCACTAATTACCATCATGGGCAAAACAGACTTGACTTGGGAATAAATAATTTAATTTAAATAGATATGGATAGTGAGAAACAAAGACAAAATTAAAAAAACATCCCCCCCCCCCCCGCCTTTTTTCCCAAGGTCAGCTTCATTCCTTCATTCCTGACTCCTCTAATTCCTCCACTCTGAGCAGCACAGGGGGATGGAGAATGGGGACTTATGGTCAGTCCATAACAGTTCCTCTCTGCCGCTCCTTCCTACCCACACTTTTTCCTTGCTCCAAACTTAGGTTGTCCATGGGCAATAGCTTCCTTCAGGGCATGTCCACCTGCTCTTGTGTGGGGTCCTCCATGGGCTGCAGGTGGATATCTGCTCTGAGATGGTCCTCCATGGGCTGCAGGGGGACAAGCTGCCTCACCATGGTCCCTCCATGGGCTGCAGGGGAATCTCTGTTCCAGTGCCTGGAGCACCTCCTCCCCTCCTTCTTCACTGACCTTGGTGCTTGCAGGACTGTTTCTCACACTTTTTCCCTCACTCCTCTCTCCACTGTGTTTCATCTTGCCCTTTCTTAAATATGTTTTCCCAGAGGCACGACCAGCTTGGCTGATGGGCTCAGCTGTGTCCTGTGGTGGGTCCATTGGAGCTGGCTGGAGCTGACCATGTCTGACACAGGGCAGCTCCTGGTCTCTTCTCACAGAGACCATCCCTTTAGCCCCTCGCTGCCAACACCTTGCTATGGACACCCAATACAGATTCATTCCAGGTTTGTAGCTGCTTTACAAACAACCGAATGAATCCTGATCAAGAAATGAAGCATTATTGCTATGTATACTGGGATGAGTAAAAAAATGAGTTACTGCCTCATCTCAAGCCATCATGCCTCCTGGAGCTTCTTAAACAGGATGCATCTGCTCTCCCGTGGCACGGGTGTCCTCTACCTGGCTGTCTTCCATCACCTATAGAGTTGGATGCAGAAGCAGCCATCCACACATCACGGGGCATCCATAGTCTTGGAAGAAAGAACAGATTATGCTAGTGGAGAGATTTGCATGAAAATCCAGATTCCTCAGTGCTGTGGACATCAGGCCCTTTATGCTCTGGTGTGTAAGGTTGAACACAAGGAGGGATCTGGTAATTTCAGAACCTGGCAACTAAAAAAAGAAGTACTTCATTGTTTGAAAGGAAAGGCTACATTATGAAAAATACAATGCAATGCAAAGCAGAATCTCCTTGTGGTTGTTGGAATTTTGGAATCAAATTCCATTTCAGTGTGAATCACTTTTACTCAGAGCATCTGCCTCAGTGCACATATTCAAAGGCTCAGCAAAAGGAATAAGAAACTCTACCAGATGCCTCCAAACATTTGTTCAATCCTCCTTGTGCAGTGCCTTGAACAATCCATGACATCCCAGCTCACCCACCTCTACTCTTTTTTTTTTTTACATGGTGGGTCTTCACCCCCGAGATGACCTGATGAGCAGGGATTAAAGGGATGAGGGAGATGTTGTAGAGAGGTGCAAGGTTGTATTGTACAGGCTTTGCACAGCAAATGTCCAACGTAGGGCATATTCCCGGGTAGAATAGCTGCAGCACAGTGTGACGTTATTTCATGATTTATGTCACTGTAGGTTGTGTTTCAAGGAAGCAGAAGGGCAGGTGCCTGAGGTGGGATTCCCAGGTTGGGTTTTGGTTTGTTTGTTTGTTTGTTTGTTTTGGTGTAGTGTTTGGTTTGTTGTTTTTTTGGGGGGTGTTTGGTTTGTGGGTTTGTTGGTTTTGGTTTTTTTTTTTTCCCCCCCCTAACTTTGAAGTCTTATTTACAAATTAGACTAGATTGTAATTCTTGCAAGGTTCAAAATCATCAGCCAGCAACAGGCCAGCTTCGCATCAGAAGAGAAACAACGTATCAGAGAGATTTCTCAGATGAGTGTGTGTGTTTATGTGAAATGTTTGCCAGTCCTGGTTGTTTGAACAGAAAGAGAATAGAGATCAATTGTTTTACATGCCCTCCGGGAGGAGCAAAAGGAAATAATTGGTTTAATTTGGAAGAGAGAAGATTCTGGCTGGATGTTAGGAAAAACTTTGTAACTGATAGGGAGGTAAGAGCCCAACTCAGGACGTGTGTCACCGAGGGCTTTCAAGAAGAGGCTGGGTAAGTGTCCTGCACCAGTCCAGGGATGCAGCCTAAACAATCCTTTGAAGTTTTTGTCTTTGGTTTTATGGTTTAGTCTGTGCAAACCAGAAATAGCTAGCATTTAATCTTAACGTACACAGAAAGACTGGTTTTTCCTGGCGCAAATTCAATTAAATATTGCAGAGAAAAAAATAACAAAATTAACTCTTCAAACCAAAGCCAGTCCAATGAAAGGACAGCAATTCAGTTCTGGGCACTTATATGTCCTGGATTGGGTACATGACCTTTGAGCTGAGAAAGGTTATTCTTTACGTGGATCTAAAGCAGGAAACGCTCTACAGTCTGTCAGACTTTAAGGGCTGCTTGTCAGACAGAAGTACTTGTGAGGATACCTGGTGCTGTGATACTCAGTTGCAGGTGGAGCTGTGAGTTTCTCTTTTTCCTTTCTCCTCAGCAATATCCCCATTTTTTTTTCAGTCCTTCTTGCAGTATTTTTGTGCCTACCTCCAGGATTTGAATTTCAGTGTTACAATTCCCCCAAAGCATTATAACACTCAGAATTTCCATCTCAGTCGATCTATTGTGGCAATGCCAATGATGTGCCCAAGTCCCCTAGATTTCTCTGTAACAGGATTTTCTTTCAGATGACTGCAGAACATCATTTAAAGCAATTGATAAAACACGTAAGACAATTCAGTGGCAAAGGCAACTGATGTGTACAATCAAGGAAACCTGAGAACTTTTTCTTCCAAGTAGATCTGGCAATTTTCAAACCAATTTTGTTAATCAAACAAAACCAGGTGTGGAAGCTAAAAATAGAGCTGCAACCTTAAATATATTTTGTTTTGACAAAAATTTTGTCTCACTTTTCTTTCTTCCAGAAGAATTTTAAATACACCGTAAGATAAGTTAGAGAATAGCAAGCTTCTGCACAACTGTGAACTAGAAACTTTCTGTGTAACAAGGATAAGTTTTGCAGCTAGTAGCAAAAACATATACACTTGGAAAAGCATTAAAATCTGCATTATGATAGCTCAAAATATGTTTGTTCAAGTACCTTATGTTTAGGTTATAGGAAAGACTATTACTATTTATGTTTAATGTGATATAAATAAGAGGCTTCTGTATAATTAGGACCATTGTTAGGCATGATACAAAGAGAAAATAATTCTTTGCTAAGGAGAAAAGGATAGAAGAGATTTAAAAGTATGTAGAGAAAGGTGCTTAGGGTAACTGCCTGAAAGATTGCGGCACAAAGAAGCTTTTGTAATACATTATTAAAAAGAAGACCTATCAGGCATCTGAGTGTGTCCCTCCACGTGGGACTGTCTGCAACCGTACAGGCTCTAAACCCCAGAATTATAGTGACATGAGGAATACTTTCCTCTCTGCTAGCAAATAACTGGAGAATGTTGCTGAGACCTGACTCACACCCCTGTTAACAAGGGGCAACTCTGCAGACTCCTGTAGTCTTTGCTGTAGTCAATGCTTTGTGAAAGGTGCAATGGTGAAAAAAAGGTCCTTGACTTACAACACCTGAGCTCATCAGGTGTTTAACTCCACTGGTCCTCACATACAGCCAATAAACCAGACCATCACTCTGAGAAATCTAATTCTTCTAGATGAATGCAGCTGCTCTGATACATCAGAGGAAGTTGAGTATAAGATCATCAGTGACTGAATTTGGTTTTTACGTTATTGTATTTTACTTCATGGATTTTGGTTTAAAAAGATTAAGCCATTTTGCAACATTTGCTTTTGTATGCTATGGTATGAATGCAAGAGATTTGACTTTCTCCCAAATGCTTACACAGATGTACACACAAGGTAAGGTTTTACTTCTCAAGTATAAATGGTTACAAGAGAAGGAGGAGAACATAAGGCTTAGAACAATAAGTGTGATAATGAGCAATCTGGATGGTGACCGTACTCACTGCCAACTGCTTTTATGAGTATTATCAAATCAAAGGGAAAATGTGCTAAGGGGAATAAGGATGAATCAATGCGTGGAAAACTGAGGGCAGCGTAACACGTACTTTGATCCTATGGCAACTGAATTATTTAGATTTAAGATTGGAAAATGATCTGTCTGCATAATTTCACTAGCAATCTCAAAACCAAAGAACATTTCATTTCCTTACTTCATTACCTCTGTCGATGGATGGAAACAGTAACAGTAGGACTATAAAGAATGAATTTTTTTTATTATTATTTAATAAGGTTTCTTTTAAGGTACACAGCTAATCTTGTTCTGGGGGTGGAGAGCAAAATCTAGGGATGGATCTGGTATTAGAGGTTAATATTGCCTGTGATACAGAGGGAATATTTATTAAAGCAGTAGTGGAACAAATCCTTCATAAAGGGCCTCTTGGACATGCCATCAGACCACTGATGAAATCCAGTGTATGCACAGTCGGTTTGGACAAACAAGCTTTGCATGTGAGGACTCTGCCGTAAGCATTTGCAGATGTCGAGTTTCATCTCCTGTAAGACCTGAGAGCTGTGTGAGGCTGAGGCCCCTCAGCAGACGTGCCCTTGTGTGATCTCACCTAAAACATGCAGGAATTAATGTATTGTGAGACTTTTTTTTGTTTATCATCCTTGCAAGATTTTCACATGGAAGTTCCCCGAGCTTTGCTGGGACTCACGAAGCGGCTATTCCTCATTCTCCATTTATGGCAAATTCAATCCAGCCAGAACCGGGGCCACAGCCATTACTCACGCAAAAGCATATGGGAATATATTAATATCTCCTTTCTCCCACCTGCTCTTCAGGGCTGTGGAAGATTTCTCTTCCAGCCCGCAAGCTGACTTGCTGCCTGGCCAGACAGCCTTGCTATAAGCGGTGTGCCTGCATGTCTCTTGGTTTTGTCAGAACCGTTCCCTGCCAAATATAATTACATATTTGCTGGGCCACAGAAATTGTGATTTTTCTTCCTGCTTCAGACTGAGCATTAGAGAGTTCAGGACTGAAGCTCAGGTCTTCCCTTTCTTTTCTTGAATCCTGTAAGACTTTAGTTCCTGGGTTACAGCTTACTCTGTGCAAAATGATATTCAAATTATTCTCTGTATGGAGGAAGAGTTTCCACCTGTGAATGAGAGTGGCTCTCCCCTGTCAGATTACCCTGCAGAGTTGTGGTTAGAGGAAAGCCATGAGAAATAAGTTTCAAATTTCTTCTGCAGAAAACTTGAGTAACAGGGACAGAAAGCACAATTTTGACCCCAAATTACCTCATGGTATTCCTGTGAATACCAAGGAAAAAGAAGTACAATTCTGAAGCCTGATTAGCTGCCTTGCACCGTGAGAAAATGTCTCTCCACCCCACCCATCCCACCAAGATTTTTCCAGTAGCAATGTGCTTAGCATACATTTTTTGCAGACACTCATTTGTACTCTCCCACTCTCATTACATCAGCTTTCTGCCCTCATATAACATAAAGAGGAGAAAATGGCTTAATTGGAGAGTTTACAAATCACCGGAGTTCAGCACAGGGCACAAGTTTGCGCACTGTGCTACCCCAGTCCCTTCAGAGAGCTGGCTGTAAATGGACGATGCCACCTGGCTATATCCATGAGCGTTACCACTGTATCATATAAAAGTTTCCTTTTTAAAGTTTAAATCCATATGTTTATTTGTCCATAGGATTATTTGGCTTACAGCCTTATATCTAGAGTGTGACAGAAGGATTTACTGAGATGACATATATGTCAGCATAAAAATAAATGTTACTACCGGACCATTTTAAACACACCAGAAGTGTATCCTTAATTGAGTCTTGCTTAGTGGCCGGGGAATACGTCTTGTGTAGGATTGATTATGCACTCCCGAGCTAGTGGAAACATGCATGCAAGAGCACATGACAGAAATAAAGCTCTGATGCAAAAAGGTTCAGAATAGAGTTCTTAACAGAGATGTTTCCTACAGGCAGCTCTTGGCATTGGCTTTGTTTAGTAAGGTCTCATGATCTTACAGAAAAAGAATTTAGCTTCTAAGCTTTTGGTGTGTTCAGAAATGCAAATATCTTTGGCATTTCTGATGGCTTGTCAGATTTAGGTTGCTGTACGTGTGCGAAAAAATATTCAGAGAAACGACCTTCTCTTCCTTTTGTTAACATGATATCCCCAAATTATCTCTCCTGTTCTAGTTTCTATTTGCTTTTGAGTCAAGACCAATTATCCCTGCAGCTTTCCAGCTGAATGCAACAACATTTCAGGGTACTGCTCACCTATTTACACACCATAGTGCTCTGAAGCACAAATGCACACACTGCTCATCTGTCAGTCAACAGTTCTTTAATAACTAAGGTACACAAAGAAATTTTGTAGTCATATTCTACAGGATACATGTAAATCTGCTCTGAACCCTCTTCATGCCCTCTTGACCCTCACAAAGCTAAAGCAGATTTTGATCCACCAGTTGGGAAGGGAGTAATTTTGTCTTCAGCAGAACCTCTCTGACTAAGAAAGCAGGTAGGATTACAAATCGCGTCTTCTTTCATCGCCACCAGCCACTCAAACAATGGTTTTTACCATGACACAGTTGACACCACAGCTGTTCCTACCAGCATAAGTACAAGGTGTCCCAACATAAGAAGCAATGTCCCCAAAGCTGTTCAGCTTGTGGATTAAGGACATGTTTGCTGTAGAACATGGTATGGATATTCCTGAGGTGCCGCTGGCATCCAGTGTCTCAGTTCACCATTTTTCTGTGATTTTATCCCTTTTCACAGACTAGCTGAACTTGCTGAGCAACTGTTTCTTAATACAATTTTTGTGGCCGGTAAACTGAAGGATGCTGCAGGGTCCCTCCTGGTGCCTGCGCTGTTGCTGTGCTGAGTGATGACAGGAGGAGGTGCAAAGCAACTTGATCTTCTTCACCCAGGCTAGGGAGCCTGTCTCCTTCAAAAGGCTTTGCTTTGCGACCCCAGGCAATGAGCCCCTTTCCAGTAGCTCTCCTCAGTAGCTTATGAGAGAAGTGATGGATGCTGCAGCTTGCTCGGTTGCTATTGAGGTTTGGTTGATTGTGGTATCGATGTTAGTTATTTTCATAAAGGTTTTATGGGCTATCACAAAAATCTATAGAGAAATTTAAGATACTGTAGTGAAAGTGGAATTTACTAGGTGAAATTTGTTGCTAGTGTTGCTCCGTAGAAATATCCCAGCAGGGAATTTGCCCCACAGCCTTTTTCAAATACAAGAATTTTGAGAAGCTTCTGGTACCAGAGAAAAGACAGTTAAAGGGAACAATTAAATAATATCTGTCCTAAAGCCAACTGGAAATTGCCTTTGATATCGGAATCTATCTGTGCCAATAAGGGAAGCCTACTGGGGAGAAGATGAAACAGAAATAAATAAAAGTGTCATGACGACTGGTGGACAAGTAGATGAAATTCAATTAGGTTAGCTTGAAACATGCATTCACCACTGTAAATGAAGTTTAACTTTTCCCCCTCAATACTGGAATGGGAACAGTTCTACACATCCTGTCCTGAAAAATAAAATGTCTCTGGTTTTTCTTTTGGACTTCCCCTCCAGAATCTAATATATTATTATTACAGCTTGAAATCTCAGTTTTATATACAGAGAAACAGCTTCCATACCTATCAGGGTAAGATGAAAGTATTTGCATCATGTAGTAAATATATATACTTACTCTATCTGAGCAATAGTACTCTTTATTATTCACTATACAAAACACTGGAAATCTATAAGTGCCAATTCTGTAGAAGTTTGCAAACCAACTTTCTGAATCTGTGCCCTCTTGAATGTTTTCTCATCATCATCTAGCTCTGAATTTTGTGCCCTGGAACGATTGCTGAGGTATTATGTAACAGGCATTCCCTCTTGAAGCTAATAAAAAAAATGCCTCACTAGCTGTTACTGCCACAAATTCTTTTGAAAAATGGCATTCCTTTTTCAATAATGATCTTCTCAGCTACATTTTAGAGGATGAAAACATAAAGCAATCTCTGCTTCAGTAATAATGATCTACTTCTTTTTCATATCTCCTTTTTAGTAAAATACTTTCACCCATGCATATGATTAAAAAATCAGCTTGCTGATCAGTTGGCTTTAGAACTGTCACAAATTTTTCATCAAGAAATGTACAGTAGAGGAACATGAACAGAGTTTATACTGATTGAATAATAGTAAATGTTTTATTGATAGAACATATTATAAAAACAAAAAGCATTGATGGCAGGGACTGAATTATAGAAGGTATTGTTTTATGACAACAAAAGATTCCCTGAAATTATTTTCAAAAGCTGCTAAACCATAGCAATAGAAATTGGTTATAATTCAAGCAAAGAGATTTAAGGTAGTGCTCTTTGCTTGGGATCAGATGCAAGGAACCAAGATTTTCGAAACCCATTATCTAAAGTCACTCTCTTTAGTCCAGACTGAAGATATCTAAATTCCAAGCTTGAGTTTTTGCCATGCTAATGGAGCAGCTCTTTCTGAAAACAAGCAATGCTCATCCTCTGAGCGAGCAACTGCTAAGTGGTAGCCACGTGTTTGGGGAGTCTTCCCCATGGAGTATTGCGGTTTGTTTAGTTACCGTTTGTGAAATCCAGCTTCTGACAAAAGCATTACAAAATTTGCTTTTAGTAGACAATAAAACCAAAGGCAGAAATATGCCTATCAAGTACTCATGTTATCGCCTCTAAGCTCAAATGGAAAACACTAGTTTAGAAACCCTGATATCTCGTACAAAAATCTCTGCCAAGAAGTGACTTATTAGTCACCAGAACTTTTCATTCCAATCTTCCCACTGTTTGTCTTGTTTGGATTTTAAGAAATTTTTCAAGCAAAAATAATCTGAAATTCTTAATATCTTGCCAGTTTAGATTTTTACTTTTCTTCATACTTCTGTAGCAAAATAGGAAAAAAAAATCTATAAGTAGGAAGACAGGTGTAGAGGAATAAAAATATAGAAAAGGGGGCTATAAGTCATATGTTTTGGGAGACTTTTTCCCAACATTGCTATTTTCCATTTGCAAAAAAATTAGGAAATATTAAAACTCTGTGAAAAACGTTGACAGAATGGGAAAAATGATGTTGAAAACTAGCTCCAGTTCTCCTGCTAGGTAGCCAGTGGTACAAAAAAGGGTTTCATTTTTGTTAAGTAGGTTAAGTACGTGGTTTGGTTTTGGTTTTTTTTTTTTTTTTTTAATTGAAATGCTTTTGAAAACTGAATATAATCTATGGGGTGGCATAGAGGAAAATCGCAGACTCCCATCTTCAGTGACTTTAGTGGTAGCTTGTTTCTTTCCTTTGCATCCACTGATCAGATGGTCCTTCTAGTAACACCTCCACCCACCTCCCAAACCTGCTCACAGTATCCAGGTGTTTCAGTAGAAGTCTGGCTCCCATCCCAAGGGATTTTCTTGCTTGGTCCTGCCAGAGAGTATCACCAGCTAACCTGGCTCAGAGGTGAAGTTCGATTCAGCTCAGCTCAGTTCCTGTCCTTTGCAACATCTTTCGGTGTCCTTGAAAACTGCTGCTACCTATCACAAAACTCTGTGCACTCTCTTCCAGCAAACGCCCCTATCAGCTCTGTCATACAGCTCTCATGCAGAGGAGGCATCAGCTATTAAGGCAGCTGAACACAGTAGGTGTGTAAAAATAAGCTCTACCTTTATAAGGCAAGAGCTCCTTCCCTTTCTTCCCCCTGAGCTCCAGAATTCAAGATCAAGTCCAATGATGGATCATTTCTCGAGGAATTATGAGGAGTTGGCCTATGCAAAATAAATGCCTTGTGACAGCGTATTTCCATTTCATGAATGCACGATACTTTCTCCTCTATAGTCTCTTTGTAGGATTTGCTAATCAATACCGTGAGACTACACTGCAGCAAAAGAAGGCTGGAGCTATAAATTCTTCAGTATTTCTCTACCTGATTTTGGAAGAAGCAGTAATATAAGAATTGTATTTTGTGGTCACATACGCTGAATCTATTTGTTTCTACTGGACAATATATATTGCAATCATCACTCCAGCAAAACCATAGTTATGGTTTTAATAGCCCAGTTGACCTAAGCACTAATTTTCTCAACTATTTTGGAGGTTGAAATGTCACATAGTGGTTTCCAGCACAGAATGGAAACTCTTCTAAAAAGCTAGAGGAAAACATAAATAATCTGCACTGGACCATTTCATTACGGATGAAATGATTCCTATTTCATGGGTTGGTTTCTCCAAGACCCCATTTGGAAGCTGAGGTTGATGGGCTAGTAGCCATCTGTAGCTAATGTACACTGCAGAACTTGGTATCCCCTGTGTTCTTTCTTATGTATTACTCAAATTTATCTCCAGATACACTTACCCAAAGAAAAAATTATTTTTCAGTATTACAGGTCTCTGGATCTAAAAGATTACAAGGCGGCAGTGGCATCTTTTACTTGTGAATGATAGGAGTGAGTCTGCTTGTGTTTCCGAGCTCCAACGTTGGTTAATTCAATTGCAGTGCAGGAGTCGTCTACTTGAAATGAATAGGAGTCTGCAATACCAGCTTACAGTCATTTTGCTGCTTTATTTTCTTGCACTCGCTGCACTTTTGCAGGGGGTTTGTGGAATAGGGAAGAAACATAAGAAACGTGAAGGAAGAAAAAGAGAAAGGGACATTTATTTTAAAAATGTAAAATGATAATTAATGGGTATTAAAGGGGAGCAGTCAGTGGCCTATAAAACCAATATTCCATCATTAAGGAAGGCAATTCAGTTACAGAGTCAGTGCACAGACAATTACATTCTTGCCAAGGAACCCTGAGGCTATTCATGGAAATATTTACCTGACTCTGTGTGTGTGTATGCGATTGCTCCTTAAGAAAGAATGAAAATGGAACTTAAAGACAAGAACTCTTAAAATCACATGACAAATTTATGTATACATTAAATCAATCTAAGGGGGCAATTTACAGTCTTAGCAATACCAAATAAAAGCATATAGTTATCCTGAACTGTATTTTCATTTTGCACAATGTAATTATTTAATTGTTTGAGTTGAATATTCAGCTAGCATATAAAGAAAGCGCTTGTCATTTGTTTTGAGCATCGAAGGTTTAAAAATGGCTTATTTCTGATATTTTAATCTTGGGGCATATGTAGTTCTCATTGTAGGATGTGCAATTGCTTGGGAAATAGTTATAAAAATAACTTCAAAGAACAGAAGCAGAGCACACTGATTTAGAAGCCTCATGAGTGCAGTTTTCTGGATATATGTAGACAAACCGTTGACATTTATCATTCCAGAGTTTTTTTCCACATTCAGACAATTTCTCATTATTTGTATCCTGAGCAGGAATCATTCTTCTAGGCATTGAACTTGCACATAAAAACCCCAAAACAGGAACTGCCTCAGAAACATCAAAGTCTCAATGCAAGCACTGTTCCCAGAATCACAGCTCCCACAGAGATTAATACCTCCTTCCCAGTCCTGCACCACAGACAGAGAGAGGTTTTGCACTGAATATTTACAAATACTATCAACTTAAGCTAAGAAGGAAAATAAAAGGCAAAAGTTTTCCTCTAAAAATTGTTCTGGCCTTTAGCTATAATCATAGAATCATTTAGGTTGGAAAAGATCATTGAGTCCAACCATAAACCTAATGTTGCCAAGTCCACTACCAAACCGTGTCCCTAAGCGCCACATCTACATGTCTTTTAAATACCTCCAGGGATGGTGACTCAACCCCTTCCCTGGGCAGCCTGTGCCAATGATTGACAACACTTTTGGTGAAGAAATTTTTCCCAATATCCAATCTAAACTTCCCCTGGCACAACTTTGAGGCCATTTCCTCTTGTCCTATCGCTCGTTACTTGGGAAAAGAAACCAACACCCACTGATAAATCATCAGTTCTGTAATATATTCTGTAGATACATAAAATAGCAAACTCAAAGTTTTTACAGCTACTTCAGTGTACAAGAGTTTGGGAAAGCTACAAAAGTTACATATAAAAGTAAACATTAACAATGCATATTGCAACCCTCAAATTTCAATTAATTTAAAGCAAAACCAGAGGACAAATTAATTCCTTAACAAGTAGT